>NC_134483.1:508495149-509137649 GCF_040206685.1 Ascaphus truei
GAGTGTATGAGAGAGTGAGTGTATGAGAGAGAGTGAGTGTATGAGAGAGAGTGAGTGTATGAGAGTGAGAGTGTGTGAGAGAGAGAGAGTGTGTGAGAGAGAGAGTGTGTGAGAGAGAGAGAGACTGTGTGTGAGAGAGAGACACTGTGTGTGAGTGTATGAGAGAGAGTGAGTGTATGAGAGAGAGAGAATGTGTGAGAGTGAGAGAGAGAGAGAGTGTGTGTGAGAGAGAGAGTGTGTGAGAGAGAGAGTGTGTGAGAGAGAGTGTGTGAGAGAGAGAGAGACTGTGTGTGAGAGAGAGAGACACTGTGTGTGAGTGTGTCAGAGAGAGAGTGTGTGTGAGTGTGTCAGAGAGAGAGTGTGTGTGTGTGTCTGAGAGAGAAAAAGAGAGAGAGAGAGAGAGTGTGTGTGAGAGAGAGTGAGAGTGTGTTAGTCTGAGAGAGACACCAACTGCGCACTGCAACTGTTAGGTACTGTCGCGGCCGAGTTTATTCTACCATTTACCCGGTCTCGGCCTTGACAGATACCGGGCGTGCGCCGAGGTGTCCCGTGCGCGCGCCGAGCCTCGGAGGATCGGTCCTCCGATCAGGGCTTCCCCCTCCCCTCTCCGGGTCCGCCGGGTCCCCCGGAGCCCCCCACCGCCATCCCCCACATTAGGAGCAACCCAGGGCTCCCTCGGGGAGCCCTGGGCACGCGCGCAATGCACGCACGCTCCCGATGAAGCGTGACCGCGCATCGATGACGCGCGGCACGCCGAGGGAAAACAATGCAAAAGCCGGGAAACCTCGCGGCTTGCGGCTCTAGCCGTATTAGAATAAACTGTGTCGCCACTGTATGTATATACAACTTTATTTTTACTTTGGGTGCGCGGAAAAATCCTGATCACCTTGGGGAGCCTTGAGTGGAAAAAGTTTGGGAACCACTGCTCTAGTGGGTTCCAGCAGATGCACGCACGCAGACAGTCACACGTGTATAGTATAAGGGAGACAGAGGGCACAGAGTGGAAAGGCACACAAACTGTGAGGACAAGCACCTGTGACATATTCACAAAAAGGGACTTGCACTGGTTGGACGAGCATACACACATGGAGGACTGTTATATACATGAGGATGCTTGCACTGCATAAACAATCAGTATATACACAGGAGGGATTTGCACTGGGTGAAATAGTATATACACTGGGTGGACTCCACCCAGTGTAAATCAACTGTGTGTATATTATATACCCAATATGGACTTGCACTGGTGGATTGGTATATACACATGATTAACTTGCACTGGTTGGACTGTTGTACATACATAGGCAGTGGATAGGCATACATTCAATCACTGGAAGGGAGCTGCACATACATAGGACAGACAATACAAAGATAGGCTATGCTTGCAGCATTCTTCAGGCTATCTATAAAATAGCAGTAGCAGTGCTATCAAATCAGAATGACTGCTCCATGGACCTTAGTGGTAGAATTACATTTTCCTGTGATACACTTGGCTGAGATTCAGGACTCACTAGTGTGTTGTGACACCCAGGTAGAGAACCATTGCTGCAGAGTAAGGTCGAGCTCATGGTGGCGGCGCAGGCGCGCGTTGCCGTGCAAGCCACCGTGCGCACTCCTGAGTCCTGCAAGTGTCCGCACACGCAAGCGCATGTACATAGCGACGCCACTACCGTGAGCTCGGTCTAACAGAGAAATGGGCAAATTCTAAGAATTTAGCATAAAAAGGAGGTTTAGAGACATCTTGAAGGTAGAAAGAGAATACGAGTAAAATGTACGGCCTAGACATTCTGCTTGATGTCTTGAGTAGGTAGTATATTCATCTATTGTAATAGAAAAGGGCATAATGATACCAGACAGGCAAAGTGAAAAGGTGAATAACAAAGTGTTGATACATGTTGAGATAAAAACATTATGGATCTGACAATACATTACATTAATAAATGTGATGGATAACGTACTTTCTTTGGTAATTGGGTTTGGTTATTTACGCTTTCTAAAATTAGTTTTGTGATATGTTAACTAATTGTCCATGTTAACTATTAATTTAAATTTTCTCTTTCTTTCATTTTCATTCATATAGAAAGGAGATAGTAATTCATATAGAAAGGAGATAAATATCACGTAAACCCCCTTCATGAAAGCTATATGAAATAAAGCTTAGATAACAGGGGTAGGACAGAAAACCAGTTTATAGGATTTGGGCAATTAGCTTTAGATTTCCTTTTTGTTTGACATATATTAGCAGTCGTTTAGATTAGTAAATTAGCCCATGTTTTGGTTTGCCCATTCTTTTTATACTATTTCATGAAGACCAATTAATCCCATTATTGACCAAATGTTCATACAGTTCATAACATGTGCTGTCACTATCATTGACTTCAATAAACTACATTTTACCTGAGGCTAATGGAGCAGCCTCATTAAATCTGTCAAATGTTGGAAGTATGTGTGGTACTGTACACACTGTATATGTACATACACACACATGTATGTACTATATACATATCTAATCTAATACAAATGAAGAGAAATTAAACAAAGGGATTTCAAAATATATTTTATTCATACAAAAAAAAATACTTATCTCTCTCTCTCTCATATATATTATTTTGGCATAAATCATATTTCTAATACACCCATCAATTATTATCACTAACCAATAGGATCTTATGATCTAAGATTAAAGTAATTTGAAGTTTTTAATGTGTACATTTCCATATGTATATATCCATATGGAGAACAAATATGTTTTTTTATAAATCACATTTTTGAAGTTCTGCACTGCAAAGCAAGTATCCTGTGGCACTTAATATGTTCCTTGTAAAAATGTCAGGTATTGATTATCTAAAGTTTTAGTGGTGACCAACATATTTCAATTGTGGTAAAACTTTAACTATGTTTCCTCACATTTGCATTTCTTTGGGTAATGTATGAAAATGACCTCGCTATAAAACCCATGCTATTTTGTACTGGGTTTGCAGCCTTTAGACTTTGATACTAACCTGGGGCATAAATGGTATGAGACAAAAAACATCAGATTAACAAATACAAAAATCACTTCACTTTCAATAGCTTTTTTTTTTCTTTGATAAAGTTGTTATTAGCTATATTTTTTTAACGGAAATATTACAGCAACGTGTGGCGACAGCTTATGACAATTTTAAAAATGCTACAACAAACAACAGAATAATTATCATTTAAATTCTGGGCAACATGGAAGAGAGGTATCAAAGCAATACTGGAGCCACACAAGTACAAGATCTATTGTCCTCTTATGTCTAATTGAGTCAATGTTTCAAGATACTATGAATGGGAGTAAACGCGTGCTAAAGTTTAGCACCCTTTTGTGAATCTGGCCCTTTGAGGCCTGCAAAATTCTATTATATACATTATCATCCCTAGAGATGGAAATTGGGCATTTGATTCTATGTTTTTTTGTGTTTTTTGTTGATTGTGTTTTGCTTCTAAATCTTTTTGCGTTTAGGTTTTGCCCAAACTCCTCAAAAGATTGTGGTTTCAGATCAAGGGAAAACTGAGAATATGATGAAAAAAAAAGTCATAACACTGTTTTTTGCTTCCTGGTTAAGTATTTCTGTTATTTGCAAACTATTTAGCAAAAATAATGGTAATTAAGGCATAATACGATCCAATGAAGAAGTGCGCATGCGCATGAAATGCATTGGGCTGATTTGTTAATACGTGTTGAGAGTGGCAGAGGACTTGCAAACATTGCGGTAGCTGTTCAGTTCAGAGAGAGGGAATTTGGCGAATTAACCCGCCCCCTGTGAGTGTGTTTCCGGAGACAGCTTGACGGACAGTTCCAGGAGAGCCGACGAGTCGCTTGGTGTGACGCGCTTCCGGTCACGGAGCGGAGGAGAGCCCTGGATGTCAGAAGTTTGAACGGAGCTGCAGCCGGTTACCAACCACTATTAAACCCCTGCTCATGATCTGTGGCAGTCCTGTAAGTAGGATTCCGGTTTTACCCACCGGATCCCACGTCTGCTACCTCATTGTTATTGTGTTTAATAAATTTATCTTTTAGTAATAGTCAGCCTTGCTTGTTATATGTAGTGTTTGTTTTGTCTTGTTGGTCCTGCATGTTTAGTATTTGCATATTGCACTATGATGTGTTCTTTTTGTTTATTTTTCTTCTCTGCATTATGTTGACGGAGTCCACCTACTGAAGTCAAGCAGGGAAGATACCTCTACAGCTATCTACTATTTGAGACTCTTTCAGTGTTGGACATTTAATTCCACCTTTGGACTAATCGGCGCCGGTCTGTATTGTTTAATATTTGTTTTGTTTTACCAACTGTGTCTTGGAGTTGGTGTTACCTGGCAGCCTAGTATATATTATTTGTGTATTATCACATTACATCACTTTTTATTGTCACTGTATACATTTTTTTAGTGCTACTTACACCCATTTTTCTTGTAATATGATAATATGTTTATGCTGGTAGAGTAGAAACATGTCAGATGTTCTCTCCCATATTCTATGCCTATGTACCTAGGAATAGGTAGTTGTAAAGATTCAAAGTTATTTAATTACTTTGTCAATCTGAAACTTTAAAGTCTTTTTTTAATGAAGTTGGAAGGTAGAATTAAAAACAGTTCAATGCACTGATGGCAAACCATCTAATATTTTTTCTCACATCACATTTACAAAGTCAAATGTACAGTATGCACAAAACTATGCAATACATTAGCACTTGATTATGCAGTATTTCTGATGAGATGTGAACAATTTCTTTAGACTACTTGATGTAGTGTAAAAGACCAGTGCTAACAAGTATATACCCCAAAAACCCAAATGAAGTATAATCTACAAAAATATTGGTAATAAAGTACAATATATAAAAGTGTATTATATCTACTGTGAAAGTCAGTTTAGCACAACACACATAACAATCTCATAATAATATTATTGTTAAGAACTTCTCACTTTCTCTGCAGCTCTTAATAACAGAACTATCACAAATACAGTACTTTTAAAAGTTCAATATAGATCTTTAAAGCCAGAATGCCTATAGTGCATGTGAAAAATATATAGTACATAAATGTTTGTGAAAATATATTGGTAAAAGTAAAATTGATATGTCACACTCACAAACCAATTTCTTTTGATATGCCCTGGGATAATGTCAATGGGATCATATCAGAATATTCTCGTGTCTTCACTCCTCTCAGTGGATCAAAGAGTTGGAATAAAGAGAGATGTTAATATAAAGAAAAATGGTGGTACAATACAATTCCCTTTTCACTCACATATAAAACATTAAAATGAATCCTATAGGAGCTTTTAGCACAATAGTCCAAACACCGCACTGACGCCACTCGAGTCTCTCAGTTACTTCCGCATCACGTGATGTCTACTGATGTCCGCTGATATTGTCTTGTGGCACTCCGGCTTCTGCATCTCTGGGCAGTACTCTAGGAGGTCTTTTCTCCTCAGCTATATCAACTCTGCCTCAGTCTCTATCACAGTACTTGGCCACCCTACATATTTTGCCAATGCTTAAACAGGGGTAGTACAATGCTGTGTGAATCTATACCTAATATACCTCACCCTTAAATCCGATTGGTTAGTAGATGGTGGACATACTGATGCAGCGGCCGTTATTCGAACACTTCACCCGTCATGTACATCGAAATTCCGATTTGAACCACGGGATGAATTCCAGCCTTCCTGCACTACGATACGAGCGTGGCGAGTGCAGAAAACGAATTTTAGTGTTCTGGCTTTTAAAAACATGAAATTGACACAGTAGCACAGTAGCACAGTACTGTACACATTACAATTCATCCATTTTATTGCAAACGAAGAAACAGAATCCATGAAATTCAAACAAAACATCCGCGATAAGCGCAGGTGCCTTGGGTGATTGGCCGCGTTCATGCTGCGTGGGGAACAGCAGAGAACTCAAAATCGGCGCCGTGATGTGTTCGAATAACGGCCGCTGCATCAGTACAGATGTAGCCACCATTATTAGAACTCTTACCTGTGTAAAAGCTAGGGAATATCAAAGTAAATGCCTCAACATTGCCTCAACATTAGATTCTTAATGGCCAATCGGATTAACACAATATATATTTTCAAAATCAGTTTGAATGGGACTGCAGGGACGCCCCGCTGTGTTAGTCCAATGAGCCATTAGTCTGGCAGCAGAATCTCACATAAATGTTGAGGCATTTACAGTGATATTACCTAGGAATTTCTAGTTGTTACCCAGGTAAGTGTTCTAATAATGATGGCTGCATCTGTATAATTACTGAATTGTAAGATACGCATTAATAATGTTACACATACAGAAATTGATTAAAAACATTCTAAAAGCAAAAGGATAGAGAAAGATTAAAGGGCAACCAACAAACATTGGGATTATCTTTCTGGTTTTAATTCATAATTAAAACAAAATTGATTTTAAATAAATCAATCATGGCTCTGAACTTTTTAAAGACGTAGCAAAATCAAATTGCTCATACAGTACAGTATGGGCTGAAGGAGTAACTTGGTGTATAAAGACACTGTCTCTGGTTCAATTTCTGGTGTCAGCTCCTGTGACCTTGGACAAGTAACTTTATCTCCCTGTGCCTCAGGCACCAAAAACATAGATTGTAAGCTCCACAGGGCAGGAACTGTGTCTGCAAAAATGTCTCTGTAAAGCACTACATAAAAATAGCAGCGCTATATAAGAACAAACTGTTATCATAATATATTAGGCAATAGTAAATACAATTATTAAAATAAAGCCATTTGAAAAAAATGGCAACACATTATAAAAAATTGGTCCCGATATCCATATGTATATATGAAATGCTTCTATCAGGTATGGGCATAATTCATAGAATTGCTACATAAAAGATTATTTGCATAGTATAAACCATGTTACATAAAAGTGCAAATATTGACATGAGTTATTTGTATTGAAGCAAAATATAGAAAGTTTAAAATAAAATATTCAAAAATATTAAATTTTACGGCAACATACTTATACATATACATATCCTTATGGAAATCGCTACTCCAAACCAGATAGGTTTAATGAACAAATTAACAAATGAAGTAAAAACTTCCAAACGCCTTTAAAAAGGCATATATAGAAGAAATCAGATTCTACGCGTTTCACTATGGCTTCTTCAGGATTCAATAGGAAGCCATAGTGAAATGCGTAGAATCTGATGTTTGAGAGCCACTGAGTGCTAACACGGAAGGTGCTGGCAGACTGCAGAAGCCGAATATCCAGGGAAGCTTCTTCCGCCCTCATTCAAGTCATCACAGGACATGATGTAGGCGTGACGTAGGCGGAAGCAGACGAGGCAGCAGTTTGAACGGCGTACACCTCATGTGTACCAGCGGCTCTCTCCCATGATCTGTTCTTTATCACAGAATGTGAGTGCATTATTTATATATGTGTATGAAATACAATAGACCTTTTTTCAACATACTATACTATTGTGCGCTCTCTTTTCTTTATTTTATTCCATGGGATGGATGTAAAAGGATTTAACCACATATACAGCACAACACTCAAGGATCATCTTCCATAACAGCTATCCACTTGAAGGTCCATGCAAAGGGCTCTTAACAGAAGAAATATGTGAGTGAGACTGACACATTACTGTTTGGATTCACATTTTTATTATTGTCTTCACCATTATATATTTTCTCCACTTCTCCACATATATCATCTGAGATCTGCAGCGCTCCCCTATCCTGGAAGACAACGCTTGACATTTTGGACCTGGACTGCCCATATTAAAAGTGTAGAGCTGCTGCATTTATTTTCATTAATTATCACTATATTTGCATTATTCACTTGTGGTGAAAGCTATTGTCACTTTTATTATAAGTTTAGTACATTTTTAGGATGTATTCACTTATTTTTGGGTGAAATCACTATTATAGACACTTGTCATTATCATTTTCACTAGAAGTGCCCCGTTCCATTTTTTTTGTTTGGTTATTCAATAGACTGAATGGTTATTACAGATGTCTTAAATGTAAATCAGGTTGATTTAATACCTTAGAAGGAAAAAGGGGGATAAAGCGCTTGAGCGTGAAACGCGTAGGTGCTTTTTTTTTAACCTGTCAGCCATCCATGTGAGCTAATAAATTCTTTAAATGTGAGTGAAATGGAATTGAGGAACACAATTTTTCTCTATAAAAACAGTATTATGCTATTGCTGCTTTTTCTCTCTCTTTCGTCCAACTGTTCGATCCACTGAGAGGAGTGAAGACGTGAGGATTTTCTGATACGATCCCATTGAGATTATTCCAGAGCATATCCAAAGAAATTGGTTTGTGAGTGTTACAGTACATATCAATTTTTCTTTTTCCAATATATTTTCTTCAATATATGTATATTTTTAAATATATTTTTAGTTTTGAACAAACATTTTGACACTATGTATTCTTTTTTCCCCCATGTGCTATAGGCATTTTGACTTTAGAATACTTGCTATGCAAAAGTGCCATAAAAAGCAAGACCAATTTAAGAATGTGTATTTAATTTTCATATTATACTAAGACAGGAGTGGCCAACTCCAGTCTTCAAGAGAATCTAACAGATTCGGTTTTCAGGGGATAACCCTGCTTCAGCACACATGGCTCAATTAGTGGTTCAATGATTCTATAATAAGATAACTCAACCAAATCAAATGTTTGGGATTTTATGTGAGAAAACACTGTATATAATTTTACAAATCTTAAAATAAATGTTTTGTCTTTTCCATAATGTAATTTGAAATGTTCTTTTAATCATGTTATTACTGAGTAGTCAGGCAATGTGTTTATAACTTTTCTGAAATTATAAAATACAACCTTAGTATATAACAAATGCCTCTAACAGGGATATAACATTGAATAACATTAATTAATGAATTTCAGATTTTGGCTGGTTTTAGATCTTTATGTACCAAATCTGCCAAATATTCTAGACAAAACACAATTGCTTAAAAAACATATACACCCTATGTTCTTAAATTGCTCATTAATGTATTTGTAGACACTACAATATATTTGAATAGATTGCAGGATTGCAATATACAGTATTACAGTATAGGCAAGGGACATTGAAGAAATAAAAACAGTGTTAAAATAAAAACGGCACAGCTTAGTAGTCTTTTCACTGCATAGATTTAATGATATTTCCATGGTTAATTGATACCACCATTGATTAAATGTGTCCAAAGTTTAATGACTGTGAAAAATAGCATTAAAAAAAATATTATTTCTTCTCAATCTTTTTTTGTGAAAGAATTGTTGAGAATTATTTCTCAAATTGAGTATAGTGCGGCAGCTGTCAGGGAAGCTACATGCTCGTTGAGCAGTAAATTCTATAGTGTTGAATTGTTCCAGTAAATGTTAAGTGATTTAAAAAGACCTGACAAGCAAGAACAGCAGCCCTGGAGTCATGTAAAATGCAAGAGAAATACCACTTTATACAGTACATGCTTTTTTATGGCATTAGAAATAAGAATAACAATCTGTTAAAAACTAATATAATTAATTAGCATTTTTCTTCCATATTCTAAAACAAATATACAAATGTATAACAGAGAAAAAAATATCAATATGTTAAATAAGAAGTTAAAATTGAATGTAAATACATTGCATATCAATATTTTACAGATTAATTGCATTAGTCTTATTCTGTAAAATTATTATTATTTTTTTACAATACAATACAAAATTGAAATATTTTAAATAATTTGGGGAATTTGAGTTAGGCGTCTTCGTAGACTATATTTGCAAGAATGATATTTGAACAAAGGGATTATTTGTAAAATCATAATTTACCCTAGATAATGCTTATCCTTTCTGACTGGGCAGGGAGCCACTTCTAATAGTATTTAACCTTCCCCTGCCATCTCTATCCTAACCTTAGTATTCCTAAACTCATTCATATACTGTATATTCCTGTTTTTCCCACAGAATCAAGCAACAGAACACATATATGAGTTGGAACACTCAAAGACAGGGCTCTGTTGCAGTCTTTACTATTAGGCAATACTAAGGTAAATTATGTGATTCAAGGGGCAGTCCCTACTGGGCTTTTTATCAAAATGTTTGATTATCTGAGTGATTCATGCCTGTTTTTTTTGTTTTTTATCCAACAATTAGACATTTTTGTGAATACATTTTTAAAGTTTCTATATAAACATGCTAAAATGAGACATGTTAGTGGCCTGATTTCATCTAATTACTCCTTGTGTCATTGTGTGTTCAACAAGATTTTATCAAAGCAGATTTCCCATGTCCCCCACCCTTATATTTATTGGCTCTCTAATAAGGGCACGGGGATAGGTCCTCAGAGGGGCATTACATTTTTAGCATTACGTTATCACCATTTTACCTATCGATAGCCGTAATCCGTATAACCAGAGGGGATTTGCGTTACGATATTCTTGCGTTGCCACCAAAATTATTGCATTGATAAACGTATTTTAACGGATAAGGCAAATAATGTAGCGCCGGAGTATTGGTGAATAAAAACCCCTAATAGTGACTAAAGTGTATAATGTGGACATTATACCATGTATAAATATATACATGGAAAATTCCACAATTTAAATATTGTGCAATAAACAAGTATTATGAAAACATACAACACAGTAAATACCACAAACCCAATAAAAATATGTGCACTGATGTGAAAAAAATGTGCTTGAAAAAGAAAGAAAAAGAATAACCTCCAACCAGTCCTTTTAGATCAGTCCATAAATAGTAGACAATTGGTGCTGATATGGGGATCTCCGGCTGCTCTCAAAATGGATGAACACATCCAAAGTTGATTGTTTTGCCAACATTTTGTATATTTGTGCCAGTTATTATCAATTATCTCCTTCGGGAGTCACTTTTACATCAATGAATAACCATGTGGTTTAGTTTGTTGTAAACAAGATACGGGTTGCTGGGCAACCCGCAGGCTATAAATACACAGACTTTGTTACATCCATTACAAGCCCTTTGAGAAAGTCGCCGTCTGGTGACGAAACGCGTCAGGGAACGTCTACGCGTCATCACGTCATTACGACTCCACGCATGCGCACGAGGAGGCCGCCCTGAGCACGAGTCAGTATTGCGGCCATTGAAGTGTTGGAGGCAATCTCTGGGACCTTAACAGATCAACCTTTCCAGTTGCGACATCTCCAGTTTCCTGGTAGCAGTTCCACAGCCCTGGGGGAGCCTCGATCTGTGGACTTCTGTTGCAGACAAGCCGGATGGTGGTGATATTATCACAAATTGCTTGAATTGTTTTTTATCTTGTGAGTGTATTTCTTCCCCCCCCATTCCCTCCCTTCCTTTTACTATTAAATGTACTCTATTACGCTATGGGGCGTGCGCTCTCTCCTCTATTTTTCTTTTGTATTTTAACGGATGTTTCGCTTACTTATGTGCAAATCATATGGTAATGAGCAGTTTACCTAACAACGCAGATCCTCAGTAGTTCAGCATGATAACAACGCTACTACATTTAAGAACTTTATAAATCTGCCGTTACTCACATCTAGACCTAGATTATTAGTGTGTTATTTCTACAAATAGCCTACAAGGAAAAAGGGCAGCTTTTAAGTGGTACCCACATGAATGTTCCAAGTGCTGGACCTTTTCATTACATGTGTAATACTAAGATATATATGATGAAACATATTAGTGGCTGAAACACATAAATATATGTATCTGATATTGTGTTAATTTAATGTAATAAACTATACTATGCTTTTTAATGATTAAAGGGAATGTAGGATATGCTGCTGTGGCCTACTATGGTATGTAATATTGAGTGTATTAAGTATACAGTATGTGTAAAATAATGATTCTACAAATTAGAACAATAATTACCAAGGGACAGACGTTTTTTAAATAAATTTTAATCACACATGGTTAATTCATTGTGTGAGACAAAAAAATAAAAACCCATTAACAATTTATACAAAATATACTGTATATAGAAAATAAAGTTCAGTGCCTACTCCTAGCAGGTACGCTACTAGGCTCATTCAGACCCCTCCTGTACAAGTTCTGCCACACCTCCATGTCCACATGAGTGGTGTTGATGGCATGGCCAATTCAGGGGATGGTGGAGGTGTAGTTTCCACCATAACTGACAGCCATAATGTGGGCAGCGAGTCAGTGGAGGCAGCAGATGTTGTCTGCATGGAGGCTGAGCAGATGCTCTTAAGGTCCTGCTGTATAACCCATGTTAGACCATTTATTGAAGAGGTTGTCTGGGCCATATTGTTAATAATAGCACTGCTGTGCTGCCGCAAGGTGTAGATGCTCACACTCCCTGCGTTTGGCTGCTTGCTCTTTGTGGTAGAGTGCTTGCTCCATGCACTCTGCCCTGGCCTCACAGCTAGAAGCACTTGCAGCTGAAGTTGAAGCAGCAGCGGGTGCCACTGGGGATGCATCTGGAACATCTGGGGTTGTAACTATAGGTGCCATTGAAGTGGCAGCTATGACAGCTCTGGGTGCAGCCAGGGGTGCAGCTGGGACAGCTGGAGCTGCGGTTTGGACCTCCTCCTGCTCAATGACCATCGTCAAGAAGAGGCTCACAGTTTCCTCTTCCTTCCCCAGGGGCAACGTAGCCTCACCACAGGCTGTGTAGCCTCAGGCACAGGCAGAGCAACCTCAGCTGCTGACTGTCTGGGTAATGGTCCTGAAACAGAAATATATTATATCATCAAATACATTCATACATAATGTTGGTACATGTGTAATGGTGTTTCCCCCACCCATGGTAGATCCCCCTGTTACCAGGTGTATGGTACATGCTACCTGTTGATTCACAAGAGGCTGAGGTGTCTGCCGATGGTTGTGGGGATTCCAAGACAAGCTTCTGGGGTATATACCCGACATTTACTCCACGGTACACAGCGCCTCCATCTGCCGTAAGCTCCAGATGTATTGAGGCTATCTCCAACGGAGAAATGGTTACCTCTCCCCTCCAGTAAGATCACACAACAGGCAGGCGGTATACTCAACTGGAACCAGCTTTATTCCTGTACATTTCACAGCAATGTGTCAGTCCTATACCTAACACAGTTTCTGTTCTGGTCTCACAAGCTCAGGATTGTCCCTAGACCTTCACTAGGGGTCAAGGGCCCCCACATCCGTCCTTGCTCTTCCCCAGCCCTCTAGTAGGAACAGGGGAATAGGTGATCACTCACTCTCCCTTTAGGGAAGAGGATAATACCTTGCCAGTGCTCAGCAGGCCGGTGCGATACCTTGTCTCTCTCACGGTAGAGACACACTAAATAATTTAGGGTTGCACTTCACTTAAGTACAGTAAGGGGAAGACACCAGGTCTGAACCCAGGATTGGGTAGAACACAGACCTAGTCACTCCTCCTCCCCTGTCACTCAAGGGACTGCCTGTGTGGTACTGGCACTGCCTGCTGGGACATGATTGGTACTGGCACTGCCTGCTCTTACCAGGACTTGTATGCCAGTGAGGGCAGAATGGTAGTGTGAGGATTCAGGGATCGCGGCATCCGCGCCCTGGTCCCCCTTCTCCTGCGGTTACTCCCGCTACCGTGGCGCGCGCCTCTCGCTGGCGTCACTCACCTTCGGCGGTCCTGGGGGTTCCCCGCCGTGCTCTGCGTCCTTGGATGCCCGCGGGGTCTGCATTCCCGCATGCGGCCGCCGTGTTCCCCAGCCGCGCGCCTGAACAGCGCGCGCCGGATGAGGTTAATTTATTCACTGCTCTTGCAGTGAAGACCCGCCCCCAGCACACTAAGAGGACCTCCTACCAAGACAAGAGTCCTCACCTGCCTGCCAATCAAGGGGACCTATCCAGGATAGCTCCACGCAGTCCTCCAGGCCTGCCCCCACCTCTGATTGGCCAGTCACACTTTATAATGCCAGTCCTTCCTCTTACTCATTGCTCAACATAATTTTCTCTTGGATTACTACTCTGGCGTTTTCTCTCTTATTCTCTCAGGTTACGACTTGGCTTGGCGGACGTCTCTCTCTGGCTCTAGACCCCTGCTTGGACAAACGACCTTCCGGAATTCTCCAATCCCAGACTTTGGCTAACGGCAACGACAACGGCATTTCTACACCGGTACCGGCAAGTATTGCTAGCTAAATACACCTGGCCTGGCAACGCCAAAATCACCACACTTTGGACACGCTCCCTTTGCTGCGGGTGCGTGCTTCTATACGTTCCTCACCTCAGTGAAAGGAACGGGTCTGGTCTGCGGGCAGCACCGGCGTAACATTATGTCGAGCCCACAAGACGCAGACCAGACTGTGGACTCTATGATGACGGCCATGTACCAACAAATACAGGCCTTAACGGATCAAGTGGCTCTCCTCTCCCAACAGGTATCGGACCGCCCTTTACAGGCTCCGCCTGCGGCTGCAGCCCCGGCGCCGCCTGACTTATCTTCCACTTCATTTTCAGTTCCGAAGATTCCGGCTCCAAGGCCCTACGCAGGGGATCCACATGCCTGTCGTGGCTTTCTCAACCAGTGCGAGATCCAGTTCGAGATGGCTCCCCAGTTGTATGCTACTGGCCGGAAAAAGGTAGCCTACGTATATAGTCTGCTCACAGGTAATGCACTGGCATGGGCCTCTCCGATCTGGGAACTACGCCCTGATATTACCCGCGATTACGCGGCCTTCAGACGGGACTTTCGACAGGTTTTTGATACCCCCGCACGTCAAGAGACTGCTTCTGATACCCTGCTAGAGCTTACACAGGGACGTCGGCCTGTGGGTCAATACGCCTTGGAATTCAGAACTGTAGCAGCTGAGACTCATTGGGGTCAGGAGGCTTTAGTCGCCGTCTTCTGGAAAGGTCTATCGGAGTCTCTGAAGAATGAACTTGCTTCCCACACCAGGCCAGAATTACTGGAGGATCTCATCACCCTGGCTACGCGTATGGATCAGCGCCGTCAGGTACGCCGCGCTCAGCGTCAGCTTCCCCGGGCTACGCCTTTCCGTGCTTCCTTTTCCAGGTTCTCTACTAACCAGAGACCCGTCGTCTCCCCGTTACCGGCGCTGGAGGCTCCAGAGCCGATGCAACTTGGAGTTCAGCAACCTCGGGCACCGTCACGACAACTTCGCTCTACTGGGGAATTGTGCCATCATTGCGGAACTTCTGAGCAGCGTACCCGTAACCATCCACCATCTCCGGGAAACGACTAAGCCCAGTGAGTACGAAGGGGTGCTCTCTGGGTACTGAATCTCCTTGTCCCCCTCCCAGAAGGGAACTTCCCAAAAGATTGACTATTCCCGTCTCCCTTTCAGGACCGACTTTCCGCACCTCCACTGCTGCATTTATCGATTCCGGCGCAGGAGGGAATTTCATAGATCAAACCTTTTCTGAGCAAAATCAAATTCCGCTTTCCAGGAAGGACTCTCCCGTTGCCTTGGTCGGGATTGATAATCAACCTCTCACCCCGGCTTATATCTCCTTAGAGACCGGACCTATCACCCTTTCTACTCATTCTCACAAAGAGACTCTGGGTTTTGATGTTATTCATGCCCCAGGAACACCTATCACGCTTGGCTTGCCCTGGTTACAGAAGAATAATCCACTCATCGATTGGGTTTCTCCTAACCCTATTAACTGGAGGTCAAGGTCAGAGAAACCTTTTTCCTCTACCAAGCAACCATCCTTTCTATTAGCCAACACATCAAGTTCTTGGAGGAAGTTACCTTCTCCATACGCCGAATTCTTGGACGTTTTCAGCAAGGCACAGTCTGAACTTCTACCTCCTCATCGTTCCTACGATTGTCCGATTGATCTGGTACCTGGTTATACCTTGCCTAAAGCCAAATCTTATCCTCTCTCGTTGCCCGAGACCAAAGCTATGGACGAATATATTCGTGAGAATCTTAAGCGGGGCTTCATACGTCATTCCAATTCTCCTGCGGGGGCTGGATTCTTCTTTGTCAAAAAGAAAGATGGTACTCTCAGACCATGTATTGATTACCGGGGTCTGAACCATATCACGGTGAAGAATCGTTATCCACTCCCACTCATCTCCGAACTTTTTGATAGACTTCAGGGGGCCAATCTCTTTACTAAACTGGATCTCCGTGGGGCATACAACCTTATCCGCATCCGGGAGGGCGATGAATGGAAGACTGCCTTCAACACCCGTAGCGGACACTACGAATATCTAGTGATGCCCTTCGGGTTATGCAACGCACCGGCAGTTTTTCAGGACTTCATCAATGACATCTTTCGAGACGTTCTTAATATATTTGTCATTATATACCTGGATGACATCCTTATTTTTTCTCAAAACTTACAGGATCATATCATCCATACGAAGTTTGTGCTTTCACGCCTCCGCGAGAACCGGTTGTTTGCTAAAATGGAGAAATGCATTTTTCATCAGTCTACCACTTCTTTTCTCGGATACATCATCTCCAACAAAGGCTTGGCCATGGACCCAGAGAAGCTAAAGGCCATCGTGGATTGGCCACAACCCAATTCCCTCAAATCTGTTCAACGTTTTTTGGGTTTTTCTAATTATTACCGGAAGTTTATCCGCAACTTTTCTACCATTGTCGCTCCTATTACGGCACTGACCAAAAAAGGTGCAGACCCTTCATCTTGGTCTCCAGAAGCTGTCACGGCATTCGAGACACTGAAACAAACTTTTGTCTCTGCTCCCATCCTTCGAC
The DNA here is from genome assembly GCF_040206685.1 of Ascaphus truei. Taxonomy (NCBI): domain Eukaryota; kingdom Metazoa; phylum Chordata; class Amphibia; order Anura; family Ascaphidae; genus Ascaphus; species Ascaphus truei. The sequence continues at coordinate 508,511,800 of NC_134483.1, forward strand.
ACCCTAACACGAATTTCCCCTTCACCTTAGAGGTTGACGCTTCGGACTGTGGGGCTGGGGCAGTTCTGTCGCAGAAATTTTCTTCCCAGGATAAACTTCATCCTTGCGAGTTTTTCTCCAAAAGATTTTCATCGGCAGAGAGGAATTATGACGTGGGCAATAGGGAACTTTTGGCCGTCAAGATGGCTCTTTAAGAATGGAGACATCTTCTGGAGGGGTCAAAAGAGCCATTCACCATTCTTACGGACCATAAGAACTTATTGTACATTGAGAATGCCCGTCGCTTATGTCCTCGCCAAGCTCGCTGGTCGTTATTTTTCTCTAGATTCAATTTTGTTCTCTCATACATTCCCGGCACTAAGAACGTCAAGGTGGATGCTCTCTCCCGGCAATACTCTTCTGAAGAGAGATCAGAGAAATCCACTGAGTCCATCCTCCCTAAACAAAGAATCATAGCAGCTGTGGCATTCAAGAATCTTGAGAGGATCATCAAGTCTCAAGAGAACCTCCCGTCCGGTCTTGTGGTTCCTAAAGACTCTTTGTATGTGGAACCCAAATTTATCCCTGAAATACTGGACTGGGGACCCGCCGTCCGTTCGGCAGGGCATCCTGGATTCAAGAAAACCTTGGACCTCATCCGTCGTACCTTTTGGTGGCCCAATATGGTTAAAACCATTCTGGAATTTACACGGTCCTGTCCGGTATGTGCGCGTAACAAGATTTCTCGTCAGAAACCTCAGGGTCTTCTCTTACCTTTACCTATTCCGGAGCGTCCCTGGTCCCACATTTCGATGGATTTTATTGTGGAGTTGCCTAGGTCGAATGGCATGAATACCATTCTTGTGGTAGTAGATCGGTTTTCCAAGATGGCACACTTTATCCCTCTCAAAGGATTACCCTCCTCACCCGCCCTTGCGGATATTTTTTCCAAAGAAATTTTCCGGATCCATGGGATTCCCACATCCATCGTGTCCGATCGGGGTTCCCAGTTCGTCTCCAAGTTCTGGAGAAATTTCACCAAGAGACTAGGTATCTCGTCTTCCTTTTCTTCTGGATATCACCCTCAATCCAACGGACAGACCGAGAGGGTTAATCAATCCCTCGAGAAATACTTAAGGTGCTTCGTCTCTAATTCTCAGGATGACTGGGCAGAATTACTTACCTGGGCTGAGTACGCATTAAATCCTTCCAGGAATGAGTCCACTCACGAAACCCCCTTCTTTATTAACTACGGATTCCATCCGGCTCGCCTACCTATTACCAAAGAATCCTCTGGGGTACCAGCCGTGGACGAACATATTGCTCTCCTACAAGACTCTTGGTCCAGAATACAATCTGCATTACAAAAGGCATCCTTGACATCTAAAAATCAGGCTGATCGTCACCGTCGTCCGGCACCCGAATACAAACCCGGGGACAAGGTTTGGCTATCATCCAAGAACATCCGTCTCAAAACGCCTTCCCTCAAATTGGCTCCTAGGTTCCTGGGTCCCTTTTCCATTTTGGAGCAGGTTAATCCGGTTTCTTTTCGACTCCAACTTCCTCAAAGCATGAGAATTCCGAATGTCTTTCACACCTCACTTCTCAAACCTTTTATCTCCAGTAGCCTCTTTCCGGATCACACTTCTAAACCAGATCCTGTGATGGTACAGGGTAACGAAGAGTATGAAATACAGGCTCTACTGGATTCCCGTCTTTCAAGAGGTAAAGTCCACTTCTTGGTCCACTGGAGAGGTTTTGGACCCGAAGAGAGGTCATGGGTACCCCTGAAAGATATTCATGCTCCAGGACTCCTCAAACGCTTTCGAAAGAAGTTTCCATCAAAACCATGGAAGGATCGTCCTGAGGCTGATCCTGAAGGGGGGGGTACTGTGAGGATTCAGGGATCGCAGCATCCGCGCCCTGGTCCCCCTTCTCCTGCGGTTTCTCCCGCTACCGTGGCGCGCGCCTCTCGCTGGCGTCACTCACCTTCGGCGGTCCTGGGGGTTCCCCGCCGTGCTCTGCGTCCTCAGATGCCCACGGGGTCTGCATTCCCGCATGCGGCCGCAGTGTTCCCCAGCCGCGCGCCTGAACAGCGCGCGCCGGATGAGGTTAATTTATTCACTGCTCTTGCAGTGAAGACCCGCCCCCAGCACACTAAGAGGACCTCCTACCAAGACAAGAGTCCTCACCTGCCTGCCAATCAAGGGGACCTATCCAGGATAGCTCCACGCAGTCCTCCAGGCCTGCCCCCACCTCTGATTGGCCAGTCACAATTTATAATGCCAGTCCTTCCTCTTACTCATTGCTCGACATAGTTTTCTCTTGGATTACTACTCTGGCGTTTTCGCTCTTATTCTCTCAGGTTACGACTTGGCTTGGCGGACGTCTCTCTCTGGCTCTAGACCCCTGCTTGGACAAACGACCTTCCGGAATTCTCCAATCCCAGACATTGGCTAACGGCAACGACAACGGCATTTCTACACCGGTACCGGCAAGTATTGCTAGCTAAATACACCTGGCCTGGCAACGCCAAAATCACCAAACTCTGGACACGCTCCCTTTGCTGCGGGTGCGTGCTTCTATACGTTCCTCACCTCAGTGAAAGGAACGGGTCTGGTCTGCGGGCAGCACCGGCGTAACAGGTAGCCAGGAAACAGCGATGTCTACACATGTAAGCACATTTGGATAGATTTAGCATGCCAAAACAGGCATTTTTTAACATGTATCTTTATGTATAGAACATTTAAGCAGTAGAATATTCAGAGGCCCTGATCCACAAACCATTGCTAAACTTTAGCAGGCCTTTACTCCCATGCACATGAATGAGAGCTGATGCATGCCACAGTTTATCACTCTTTTGTGGAGTAATTACATTTAACTCTCATTTTCAATTTTGTTTTGGCACTACTGTAAGTTATGTTAAGTACTTTAAAAGTGTCTATTTCTAAGATGTTTGCAATGGCTAACATCAGAGGTTTGGGAACTGTGTGTATTTAGATACCTTTCATAAGATGATTTATCAGGTTTAACATGACCTGTTTGAGATACTGAGACTGTAAGTGTTGCTTAAACATGCATTCTTGAGATTAGTGAGCAGTTATATGGTCCTCAAATAGGTCAAATATGACTTTATACTGATTGATCCATTACTGCAATGTGGAAGGCATGGTTTATAGTGTTTTCTAATCTCATGAGGGCACACACGTAAGCATGTCACATACTTTATTTAGCTAAGTAATCCTCACCTGTGAGTGCACTGCAAGTAAGACAGTAATGTTTGTTGTAATATTCAAGGTTGTTTCTAAAGTTACATGTATATATGAGATTGATATCTAGTGTATTTACTGTATATGAACTGTATTTTCACTTACCAGGTCTCACATATCCTCTGTGTCCACAAGGCCTGAAAGACCTACCTGTGAAGTAGCTATGATGGAGCTGAGCCACACCTATATAGGAGTCAAATGCAAGGAGACTGGTGGTCCCCCTCCTATATTTCTTGCTTGGGTAATGTGGTCAGCAGCTATTGTTTCACTTTCCTTTTGCTGTCTGCCAGAACGTCTGAACCATGTCAGAGCTGTGGACAGTGTTTCCTAGGGCATTTAGACTGTGTAATATGCTCCCCCAACCCCCCCCCCCCAAAAAAAATCTTCTGCTTCTTAGCCAAGATCATCTTGGAGCGACCCTAACATTTTTGATGTATTAGTATCTCCAGCTCATCATCTGTACATTTGAGGCTACTTATCCTCCCATGAAGCAAATGTTATTGGGGAAGTAAATCCCTGATTGGTTCATACAAAACCTCTAGAAGATGGTAGATTTCTATAAAGATTTCTGCCTGTTCATAACCCTTAATATTTGTGCAACTGTCTTTCATTAGGGGTACACAATGTTTGTAATTATATTCTGTGGTATAGGTTTATTGCCCATAAATATGTGGAATTAGTCAGACTGTGAGTTTCACCTAAAGCCGAAAGAGGGCGGTAGAACTGAGAACCCATCAGCCAGGAACTCAGGTAAACCCCAACTTCTGCTATATGCCCACACACCGGATGACTTGGAAGTACAAATGTAGTCGAAAAAGATGAGGTACTGCAATAATAATCGGGCTGGAGGCAGTAGGTAAAAATTAAACATTTTATGAATTCACATGGCAATGAATAACCAGGAATGGAACAATAAAGTCCTCTTATGCGTTTCCCCCTGTACCTGGTGCTTTATGAAAGAGTAAATGTTTTGAGCCACAGTTGTCCTTTTTGTATTCGTTTCAGATGGGAAGAGCCACTTGAGTGATCACCTACTAATCTCTCAGTCAAAGATGGGAAACTTGATGTTTAACAGGAATGACAGTGACCTCTTTGGTGTGAAAGTACTTTTGTAATCCAGGAGAACATAATAACATGAATATAAATGTTCAACACAACAATTAGCCTAATAGTATGTCTATTAAAATATTGTTATATTTTCGCATCTAGATGAGCAGGAGATGATTTGAGCAGGAGTGAGTGCATGTTGAATGCATTGTAAAGGAGACAAGTGTGAGGAGGAAGGCCAGATAAAAGAATGTTGCAGAAATAAATATGGAAGAGAACAAGGGCATGCGTTAGTGTTTTAGTGCTTGTGGAACATAAGAAGGGGTGTGTCTTAGCAATGTTGCAAAGAAAAAAAGCACAATTTAATAACAGCATTTATATGTGGGTAGAAAGAAAGTAAGGAGTCAAATGTAACCCTTAGGCAGTGTGCTTGAGAGAATGGGTGGATAGTAATGTTATTGACTGCAATGGAGAAGGGAACAATGGGGCCTGGTTTGGGAGGGAAAATGAAGAGCTCAGTCATAGCCATGTTAAGCTTGAGGATGAGATTACTGATTGGCACTCTGTCATTTTTGACTGGACTGCAGGTGTATTGTAAGGTATAGATGAATATACTTGTCTTCCATCAGCATAGAGATGATAGCTGAATCCAATGGTGTCAATGAGTTCAAACCGCAAGAGTGTATTTAGAGAGAGTAAGGGACCTAAAACTGAGCCTTGAGGTATACCTACAGAGGATTCCGTAGAGGTATAGAAGTACACATAAGACACCGTCGGTGAGACAGGTAGGGAGAAAACCAGGAGAAGGCAGAGCCACAGATGCCAAGAGTGAAGAATGTGAAGGAAAAGAGGGTCATTAACTGTATTGAAAGTTGAGGAGAGTTTATTTGAAGCTAACCCAAGACTGTGCAAACAGAACATGGTGATACGTGTACGCTAATGAGATATACAAGAACCATTATTTTTGCATAAAATTAGCTTTGTGGATATTCATTTACCTCAGGAAAATTAACAGCCATTAATATTTTGATAATGACCTGTTATTAGCACTGAGTTAACTTGCCTCTTTGGATATGTAACTGTGTGGTAACACAGGCAATTTATATAGATTGTTTAGATAATTTCATTAATAACACACAATAATACATTTTTAAAACACAAAATATGTCCTTGATATCCCCACTACATAAAACAGTTCCCAGATGAGCTCAATGTTTAGTTGGTGCACAGTTGGAGTCCTAGAGGTGGTATGATGAAGCTGCTTGGGTGTGATGTGAGTGTGGAATGTACATTTAATTTCAAATAATGGTTTAAAGTGTAAAGAAATGTTTTAACTTCAAAGCAAACTCAAAGGTGATTTTCTTCTACAAGTCAAAGTATGGAACTGAGTATATTAGGCATGAACTGAAGCCGGATCATTTGGAATGGGATTCACTTAGATTTATTGTGGGATAACGCACTCAATTCGGTGTTAACTGCCTTACAAGACAAAGGCAGGGATGAAGGTGTTCTTGAGTGTGTGCTTGGCTTGTCACCACACTGTATTAGAGATAAAAAGGCAGGCTTTTATGTAGTCTATTCTGCGATTGTCTTACTCAATTCCCAGCCAGCTAGTAAGTTCTCAGTGACAGTAGAACTAAGATCCAGGGTGCCAGGGAGAGCAGATAGCAGCAATACCAGTCATATAAAGCAGACAGCAGCTACAGCAACCAGGGAGAGATGCCTCAGGAGAGTTGCACTCAGAAAGAGCTGCTGCTGCCAAGAGAGATGCAGGGTGACAGCCAGTGGTGCATTTCCCATTAGGCCCAATATGCCTGGGCCTCGGGCAGCAAAATTGTTGAAAACAAGTTTCCCTTTTTTTTCCCTTTACAGCTGCGGCCGCCTTTATCCTAATGCGGCCGTATCGGCGCAACTCTGATAACCGCGGGTTGATGCAGTATTTTTTTTTCTCCGGAATATGTTCCGGTATTTTAGCGCTCGTAATATTAGCATTTTATTAGCGCTGTCTGCAATACTGCAACACCGTCTAAAAACTCAGGGGGGTGTTCGCGAGCTGTTGTCTTCAAAGTCTAATACTTTAGCAGTTCAACCTATGTCAGTACACAGTCTGCATGTGCGCGCGCAGTAATTGTAAATTTTCATATTTATACATGCATGTGCAGTGCTGTATGTCTCATTTGAACATTGTTGAAACGCATAGGCGTGTACTGTAACAGTATCACATTTCGGCATATACAGCGCTCTCCCCTTGCTCGCCCCCGCACACACACAGGCTAATTTACTGCACTGCAGTATTTCAACTTCTTATCTTATCTACAGTACAGTACACCTCTCCCACACCATTCCTTTGAATGTGAGTCTTTCTGGTTTCAATCACATTCCTGCTTGCTAGCTGATGATTACTGCGCATGCGTCTATAACTTCACCACTGCTTGCTTGCGAAGTTCAAGAGTGAGTGACAAAAAAAATATATATTTTTTTTTCTTCTCGTCATTTTTTATTTTTATTTTCTCCACAAGCCTGCCTAAACCATCTTGATATTACGATATGCAATCTGTGCTGTAGCTTTTGACTGCGACACTGTGCGCTGGACTGCACATGGTTGATTTGTGTGGTTTTTATGTATTTGGGGGTGTGGGGATCAAATTATTATGATGACCTGCCTGTTGAAAATATGTCACGTAAGCCTTATTATGTCAAGAAGAAATTCGGTGATGTACACTCAAGGCAAAACAAATGGCAATCGAACCCGCAGGCCATTTCCTCGATTACGCTTCGACGTCTCTGCCGCTGCTTTCCCGGAAATCTACAGCCCATCTTCTCCACTACTCATCCACGACACTGCCGCTGCTCTCCCGGAAACCCACAGCCCATCTTTTCCACTACTCTTCGACGACGCTGCCGCTGGTCTCCCGGAAATCCATGGGTCACTTTCTCCATTACGCTTAGACGACTCTGCCGCTTCTCGCCCTGAAATCCACAGATCACTTTCTCCATCCCTCTTCGACGATGCTGCCGCTTCTCTCCCGGAAATCCACAGGTCACTCCTCCATCCTTCTTTGACGACGCTGCCGATCCTCTCCAGGGAACCCACATCTCATCCTCCGTAGCACCCATCCACCCAGATGTCCACAGCACCCCATGCACAAGAACCAGCTCGTTACACCGCATGCTGAATGGGTTAAGTGTCGATATCCCTGGCAACCATACTATGCTGGTAAAGATAGATCTTCCTTTAGAGACCATGCTAAATATGGATCAACGGATGGAGAAGATGGATCAACGGATGGAGAAGATGGATCAACAGATGGAGAAGATGGATCAACGGATGGAGAAGATAGAGACTGACATAGCGGGGATACATCATTTGCTCGGTGTTCATGCCCCTGTATCCCCAATGCCGGGGCAAGAGGGTGGCATGGATGTGATGAATGGGACCTTCGACCACCTTCCAACACCAAGCGCACCCTTTCCACCAGAAGAATTTGTGTACATGTATGCCGTTGACGAGGAGGATAACATGACAACCCCGTCAAGACCACGCCAGGAGACAACATGGCGACCAAGACAGGAGGAAATCTTCCTCCCAGACAACCTACCCTCGCCCGCCGCCACAAGCACACCCGCTCCCAGAAGCACACCGCTCCCAGAATCCAACCTACATACGCTTGCATCGATATGGTGCCCGACATCATTATGCACGAGCTGCCACCGGCACTCAGGGAGAAGTATAGGGTGATGAGTGCTGGTTTACCCCAGAAGTATGGCATGTTAATTTTTAAGCACCACGTTTCCTACTTGGTGTACTGCGGGTGGGCCAAAAATGTAAACTACAAAGGAAATCGCGAAAAAAGGGCGCTTCCTGAAAATTTAAGAAGGACTATTGTGGAGGAATTGCGGCGCTATTTTTCAATTTCAGATCCTTTAATGAAAATCGTTCGAGACTCCATTAATGGCATTTTGTGTCATACAAGGCATCGGCCCTGGAAGGACAATCTGGTGGGGATCGAATTTGCATGACTGTTCAAATGTTGTTTAATTTTAGACTTGTTGCTTGTTGTTAAATTATATTAATAAAGAAATGTTTTTACTTACACAAGACCTGCACAATTCCAGTCCTCGAGGGCCGCAAACTGGCCCGGTTTTCAAAGTTATCCTGAAAACCGGGTCTGTTTGCGGCCCTCGAGGACTGGAGTTGTGCAGGCCTGACTGAATGTTCTGTACACCATCCTACTGTAAATGTTTTTACTTTCTGTACATAAATGTTTTCACTAGCAGTAAACCATACACCTGTTAATGTTTTGAATTGCTGTACACTTTAAATGTTTTTAAATTGTATTTGTAAATAAATGTTTTTGTACTTACTCCACCAATAAAAGAAAATATTGATTTGTTTTAAATTGTTCTATTGTCTCCTTTTTTACTGTAACAAAATACAGTGTTTCTAGAACATACAGTACTGTCCAGGCGTACAGTACTGTACTGTATACTGTAGGCATGCTCAGTACTGTACATCACAAGAGTATTAAAACAATACATGCTGTACGGGTATAGAATACACATATGTACTGGAATACATGTAGAATAAATGCATACTTTTTATTTTTCGGGTTTATTATACAGTATATATATATATATATATATATATATATATATATATATATATATATATATATATATATAAAAGTATTGTACACGGTCTGAAAACAACAGCATACTGTTTCAGGTTTTCTATGAAGCTCTCAGTTACAGTATTCTATCCTAATAAAAAAAAAACGGCCACTAAACTGTATACTCCGGTACGTGGTTTTTTTAATCCGATTCAGCAATGTGCAGGCATTGTTACACAAAGCGATATTATCCATCGAAATCCCTCCATTTGCCATTTTCCGCATGAGATGACAAAATTTTCTTTTCTGAGGAAAAACAAAAAGTACAAGTTTTACTGTAATGGTCAGTCAATCCCCTAAAGAAGTTCCCACAGTCAGTCCCACCAATAATTTTCTCGGGGGCGTCTCCTGTTTACATGCACATGCGCCTACTGTAGATGTGATGACACGCATATGCGTTTCAAGAAGGTTCCAATGCGCATGCGCCTAGCTTTCCACCAATTGTGCAGAATCTACTGTAGAAGCTGCTCAGCCAATGATATTGCTTACAGGAGAATCGCTTGACTGTGCATTGATATTGATATTTCAAAAACAGAATAAAATACGGCAACATTACTCACCATAGACTTTGCCAATCAGCTGGCGCCGAGCCACTGCCAGTCCCGAATTCTTGATTATACACGTAGTTGACAGGTGCCAGCGGATGAGGCTGGAAATCGCTTTGGTACATGAAAGCTTGCTGGAATCTGTACGCAAAATCTGGCTCAGGCTGCAGGTATCCGGGCGGGGACAGACAGCAAGGGTTGCCGGTCACCAGGTTTTCACTGACGATCGGACCGTTATTGGATGCTGGCGCTGTCGCTGTCGCATTGCTTGCCAGCGACTGACGTTTCTTGGTTTGTTTTAACATGACCTTTCACCTTTTGAAGTCTCCATGATCAAAGATACGGGAAAAATCTGGTGCTACACACCAATACCCTCCTTTAACACCGGGATCAATAAGAAAAAAACACGGATCGATACATAACTTTTTCCTTATTGTACGCTTCCACACATGAGCATCTGGTGAAAATTTGTAAGTCATAGTTTTCGATAAAATACTGATAAATTTGACCAACTGTTGCCATCTTATCATCTGTTGCATTAATCGCGGCCCTTATTACAGCACCGACAATGTTTATTCGACTAAAAACCGCACGGCTGGATGCGTGGCGGCAGCGTGGAGAAGCGTTGGGAAGCGGCTCGTTCGCGTGACGTCGGTGACGTCACAGTGACGTGCGCGCCCGGCTTCCCCGACTCCCCTGAAGGTTTGAAATGAGGTAAGCGGGGGAGCGGGGATGCAGAGGGGCACAGCAGGAGCCGCTAGGGGGTCGGGAAGGTATTTAAATTGCGCGCCGATTGGAGGGGGGGGAAACGGAGGGGACGCGGCTGGATGCGGCTGGCGCACTGACTATTCTCAGCACCAGCCGGAGTAAGTCCTGGTCAACCGGCGGCTTTTGCTTCAATAAACATTGTCGGTACTGTAAATAAGCGTACGTTCTGTCGGGTTTTTGGAACATGGGCTGCAGTGGTGCACTCATGTCGGGACTCTCAGGACAAACACCAGACACTGTGCATGTATTTTTTAATATGAAAAGCCTAAATTGATACATCATTGTAACTTCTTCAGTACCAAGGCCAATTTACAATGGACCACTGTGGTATTTTTTTAAACACCTGCAAGTCGACACATTACTGAAGCCCATGCGCATTACAATTCATGAATATCTGCCACCTGGTGGATACGTGAAGAATTGCAACCAAATAAATCCGAACCATTATCAATAAACACATCAATAAACACATCAACCGCGGGTGACGCCTGCATGAATGCAACATGAATGCGGTATGAATGCGGCATGAATGTGGTGAAGTGCGGTGAAGTGCATGGCATTTGGAAAAAATCCCCTAAAAAAATCGGAGATATTGGAGAATAAAAGGGACTGCGGCTGTATATACAGAGTTCCCGCTCTCTTCCTCATTGATTGCTGGGGGTGAGCGTGGGAACTCTCTAAAATTCTTACCTTCTCTTTCATGCAGTCCTTCTCCTTCTTCAGTATTGCGGCATACAATGACGCTGCAACATCACATGGCGACACGCTGGAATAGCAACGAGATGTTGTTTGATATCGTTACACTGAAGGAGGAGGGTAGCATGAAAGAGGAGTCAGCTACCCGGGAGCAGCACCAAGGTACGTGCCTTTGGGCGGCGGATTTGTAAATCCGCCACTGGTTAAAGCCCAAAATAGTAATGCTTTAGTTTCCCAATCTTGTCCAGGGATTGGATTGGCTAGTTAGATAAACTCTAAAATATCCCAACTGTTCCATGGTTTTTATTGGATGGTAGTACCAAACGTAGCTATAAAGGGTTATAGGATTGTATCATGCATAAAATGGGTCTGGATGGAAGGGAAAACAGCAGAATTTTGACACTGTATAAATCCTTAGTAAGACCATGTGGAAAATATGGAGTGCACTTTTGGCCATTGCTCCATTTAAAATAAGTTATGAAAGTGGGAAAAGGGCAGAGAAGAGCCATCAAATTAATAAAGGGGATGAAAGGAAAGATCTGACATTAGTAAAAGCTATCCAACTTAGGTCTGTTTGTACTGTATTAGAAGAGGTGTTTTAGAGGGATATGATAACTGTTTACAAATATATAGAATGTCAATACAGGGAACTTTTGAAGGATCATTTCACCCAAAGAACAGTAGAAATGCACTTGAGATTTAAGGCAAGGAGATTTTACCAATAGGAAAGGATTCTGTATAGTAAGGTCAGTCAAAATGAAGAATGCAACACCGATGGAGACTATGACGGCAGCTAAAAAAGATTTATTTAAGAACGGGTTAAACATCTTTTTTTTTTTTTAAGGGAAGATATACAGGGTTTATCAAATAAGGCAAACACGTGAAGGAGGTTGATACATGGAACAATCTAATTGCTATTACTTGAGTCAAAAGGGAATTATTTTTTTCCCCTTATGATACACAATTGACTGTTTTTTCCATTGGGTTTTTAATTTGCCTTCCTCTCGTTCAATATAAATACATACACACATATTTGACAGTAGAAGAATTAAGTGCAAAAGTGCTTCACGCCTTCATGAATCTCACAAAGTTATATAAAAATGTCAGTAATACGTTAGGCGCTCCTGGGGATTGAAACGCGTATGGTGGAGGGACCCAAATTCAAGAAGTACTGAGAAGTCCTTGTGACAACAGTGGGAAACTAATTTATGGCTGAAGGGCTGTGGGAGATCATGGCTGATGTGTCGAATGGAGTGCCAGGAGAACGCTGATACCTCAACTGCACCAAATGGAGGTTCGCGGCGACCTTTATATATCCAAAGGCGATTCACTTCTTCTGCTTGTCAGTTGAATGTGTGATTTTTTAACTTTTTATTACTTCAGCAAATGGTTTTACACTATGGCATTTTTCTCTTTTTTTAAGCATATGTAGAGGACCTACCCCATACTATGTATAAGTGACATCATCCATCCATCCCAGGAAAGGTTTTAATCCACATTTACCCTCTCACAGAGATCTTTTCTTGCCCCAAAACTTCTGCTTTGGATATATACAGATGTAGCAAGACTTACTGTCCTCGGTGCCATGTTTTAATTGTTCCGGTGCGACTGCGTTGTCGCTACAGCTCTTGTGGACAGAAAGGGACCCAGTAAGCTTGACCCTACCTGTCTTTCTAACTATCGACCTGTCTCCCTCCTGCCTTTTGCCTCTAAACTCCTTGAACGTCTTGTATTCTCTCGCTTTCTCTATTTTCTCAACACCTATTCTCTCCTAGACACTCTACAATTTGGCTTCCGCATTGCTCACTCCACGGAAACAGCCCTCACTAAAATAACAGATGTCCTCCATGCTGCCAAAGACAGAGGTCATTACACTCTGCTCATATTACTCGACCTCTCTGCAGCATTTGACACCGTGGAACACCCTCTTCTCCTTCACATTTTCCATACTGTTGGTATTCGGAACAAAGCTCTATCCTGGATCTCATCCTACCTCTCCCATCGTACTTTCAGTGTCTCTTCTGATAACACCTCCTCCTCCTCTATTGATCTCTCTGTGGGGGTACCCCAGGGCTCTGTCCTGGGACCTCTTCTCTTTTCTCTGTATACACTCTGTAGACGGACGTTCACAGAGGTACACAATTGGAGACTTTATAAGGTGAAATTATAATAAGGCTTTATTGTGCCTTTTCCTTTTCATCAGGAAATCATCCAAACACAGGGGGGGGGGGGGAACAAAGCTTCTATTCACTTGGGAGTATCTCTAGTGAAAATACCATGCAATTAATTCACAACTCCCAAAGTGAGGCATGTCTCGCAGCCCCAAAACATATAGCATGAAATAAGCAGATATAAGCAGTCTCTTAATTATGAAAGTCTTATCTGTTTCTTACTGTAGAGTAAGCTTCTCTGCTCTCCTGGAACCGCACCCGTGCGTGCACAGAAAATATCAGCATCCAGGTTTAGAAGTCTTATTTGGTGTCTTGCAATCAGCTATGCTGGGCAGAGCTCAAGACCGGTCAGCTCCAGAGATGTGTGTTCTCTTGGTCAGTCTCTCCTGGGAGTCTCAAGAACACTCCTCTGTCTCTCCAAAAGGTCAGCTCTCAGTCAGAGCTAAGGAGTCACTTCCTGTCTCAACAGACAGGCTTTTGTAAGCAATCTAGATCAGGCAGGTGGTGTTTATTAATTGACTACCAGCAGTTAACCACCACACTGCTAGATTAAAGGCACATTACTTGAACAGGGATTACTCCCCTGTTACACACTCTCTCACCTAATAACATATTTTGGGTTTAATTATCACCTCTATGCTGACGACACACAAATATACTTTTCAACACATGACCTTACACCAGCTGTACAAACCAAAGTTTCTGAATGTCTCTCTGCTATATCATCCTGGATGGCCCTCCGCCGCCTTAAACTCAACATGGCTAAAACAGAGCTCCTCATACTTCCTCCCAAACCTGGCCCTACTACCTCCTTCCACATTACTGTTGGAACTACGATCATTCACCTAGTAGCCCAAGCATGCTGCCTAAGGGTCACACTCGTCTCCTCTCTCACATTCGCCCCTCACATTCAAAACATTTCTAAAACCTGTCGCTTTTTCCTCCGCAATATAACAAAGATACGCCCTTTCCTCTGTTGCTCAACTGCTAAAACTCTGACTCAGACCTTCATTCTCTTCCGTCTTGTTTACTGTAACCTCCTGCTGTCCGGCCTTCCTGCCTCTCACATGTCTCCCCTACAATCTATCCTAAACGCTGCTGCCAGAATCACTCTATTCTTTCCTATATCTGTATCAGTATCTCCCCTCATGAAATCCCTCTCCTGGCTTCCGATCAAATCCCGCATCTCACACTACATTCTTCTCCTCAATTTTAAAGCTTTACACTCTTCTGCCCCTCCATACATCTCAGCCCTAATTTCTCGTTATGCACCATCCAGACTCTTGTGTTCTTCTCAAGGATGTCTTCTTTCTACCCCCTTTGTATCTAAAGCCCTCTCCCACCTTAAACCTTTTTCGCTGACTGCCCCACATCTCTGGAATGCCCTTCCCGTCAGTACCTGACTAGCACCCTCTGTATCCACCTTTAAGACCCACCTTAAGACACACTTGCTTAAAGAAGCATATGAATAGCACTGTGGATATTCTGAACACATGATACATAAAGCTTGGCCCCCTGCAGACGCACTTACCAGAACTCCCTCCTACTGTCACTGTACGTTCTCCCTACCTACCAATTAGACTGTAAGCTCCTCGGGACAGGGTCTCCTCTTCCTTAATGTTACTTTTATGTCTGAAGCACTTATTCCCATGATCTGTTATTTATATTATCTGTTATTTATTTGATTACCACGTGTATTACTACTGTGAAGCGCTATGTACATTAATGGCGCTATATAAATAAAGACATACAATACAGTACAGTAGGTTTATATCTTCAGGGTTCCATGCTTCTGCATGGGATCCACAATCCTTTTGGGCTATCTGCAGGGAGAGAGAATACCGATTTCCAGATGAGCTGCGCAGCTCTCTGCAGCCATGTCCCTGACTCTGCCTGGAACTGTTCCCCGCTGTGCTCGTAAGATGCAAGGCTGTATTTCCTTCCCCATGAATGATGTAGATGCCCTTATATGGGGCTCTACATCATGGGGGAGAGGCTCCATGGCTATATGTAAGGGAGTCAAGGAGTTCAACTTGCTTTGCAAGCATCAGGAGATGCTGTCGTGTGTCCTGCATGTGATGAGTAAAACTTCTGATTGACCAGGGGGATAAAAGGCAGGAAGTACTACTTTTCAATGTCCCTGTTGGAGTCTATTGAGGAATACAGACAACAGAGCTCCCACCCGCAGGGCTCCAGGCTTGTTGACCAGAGGGTTTTGCCTGTCAACTTTGGGGAACCAAAAGCCCCACATAGCAGAGAAGCCTGCACGGATAGGGCAAAATAATTAATGGGAGCAGCAGGACTTCACTGCCTGCATCTTAAGTACCTTGATAAATCGGAGACGCCGAACCAGAACACACAGATAAGACTTTATAAATTGTTCCCTACTATTCTTTTTATATGTTTTGGGTTTGGTAAGCAGCTTAGCTGGCGGCCCCGTAAGAAAGGGCCAGAAAGGCGAAAAGTTAGTTTCCCTAAAGGAAATAGGTGTTTCATTTTATTTGGTTTTGCTTAAAGGGACAGTGCATCTAATGTTCAGTTGGGTTTTTTTGGAGAATAAAACCACTCATTATTATGATTTGCTGAGAAATGCATGTGTTGACTCTTGTCTGACCTCGCCTACAGGCTGCTCTGTCACACCATATTTGGACATCCACTGTACATAACCACTGTGTGCTTGACAGTATTGTGTCCAGTCCAGCCCACTCTTTGACAAAACGCAGACAGCGCGAAACATGTTAGAGTATCCTCTTGTAAGGATCCGGGAGTCACGCCGCTCCCGGCGTGCTCCCCACTCACCTGCAGCTCCGCCGGGTCCTCCCGCGGCACACAGGCAGCCTTCCTACAAGACACCGATCGCAGCTCCACGTGGGCGCGCGCACGCCAATGCTCCTCTTCAAGGGTTGGTCCTGCGGGTATGCCCGGTCACTCGCCCGCAAGCGCTGCTACATGGAGGCGCGGCCACACGGCGGCACACCAGCCCCTTAAAGGCACAGTACCTCAAACTATTGCTGCTACTAAATACAACCTTACTACTGGGCTTTATGGCTCCTCCCCTGGGACTCATGCTGGACCTATCCCTGCCGTAGCCTGGCCCTTCCACACACCCCCACCTTGCTGCGCTGCCATTGGGTCCTCTCTTCCAAATATACCCTACAGTTTCACTAACTCGTCGGTTGGGCATAGAACCAGTTGTTCTCATCACTCTCTGCCTCCCTAGTCCTGTTTTGTCCTGTCTTGTTTTGCAGTCTTCCTCGTGTACCGAACGGCTTCCTCTACGACTACCCGCACCTCTGGCATCCCAAACTTGGCATACGGCAATACGACTCTCCGCACCTCTGGCACCCCGAACCCGGCAAACGGTAAACCATTACGTCCTTCTCTATAACCCCGGACTTGGCAAACAGCATCCTCTACCATCTGTACCTCTCCTGCCCCGACCCGGACTCCCAGACCACTCTACTCTCAAGACTTGCTCTCGTGGCTGTGGGTGGCGTTATATCCTATCCCACCTCAGCACCGTGGTCCCGCCTCGTTTGTGGTGAGCTCGTCCTGACATTATGCTCAGCCCTACAAACATGGACCCCGCTGAGGTGGAGCGGACTTTAAATTCCCACACAAATCTCTTCACCAGGCTAGAGACTTATCTGGAACAAGCTGATAGGCGAATGGATACGTTAGAGCAGAGCCTTCATTCCATTACTGTTCAAGTCCGAGCTCTCAGTCGGGAACCTTCACCCGTGGCCCCCATAGCCTCCGCAACAGTCTTTCCAGCACCTCCTATTGCTTTGGAACCCCGTATTCCTGCTCCCAAACACTATGCTGGGGACCCCCAAGGATGTAGGGGCTTCCTTAACCAATGCCTCATCCAATTTCGACTCTCGCCCTCTCGTTTTGTCTATTCCGTCTCCAGGATCGGCTATATCGTGGCTCTTCTCATCGACGAGGCGCTGGCATGAGCTTCTCCCATCTGGGAACAACAAGGTCCCCTCACACAGGACATCGATCTCTTCGTCCATGAGTTCCGAAGAGTCTTCGACACCCCTGCACGGCAATTAACGGCAGCATCCTCTCTTCATCACATAACCCAGGGAGATCGACCCGTCGCCCGGTATGCTGTGGAGTTCCGCACACTTGCTGCTGAGACGGGATGGAACAATGAAGCACTATCTTCAGCGTTTTGGCAAGGTCTGTCTGAATCCCTAAAGGATGAGCTCGCAGCGTGGGAACGTCCCACTGACCTAGAGGATTTGATCGGTCTGTGTGTTCGAGTGGACCAGCGTCTGCAGGATAGGAGGACCGAACATTCTCATTACCGTCAACGGGTTTCAAGGCATCTTGCCCCGGAACCAATGCAGTTGGTAGGTAACAAGCTGTCTTCTGCCAAGAAACAACGTCGGCGCAATGCCGGTCTCTGCATGTACTGTGGCAATTCCGGTCACGTAGTACTCCAGTGTCCCCACAAGCCGGGAAACACCAACTCCCAATGAAATCCCGGAGAGTTTCGTTGGGAATACTGACCCTTTCTCCCATCATCAAAGACGTCCTTCCCACCAGGATACTGTTGCCCATAAAACTGTCTGGAGAGGGGTTTCACACTCAAGCACGGGCGTTCATTGACTCCGATTCCGCAGGCAATTTCATCGATGAGACCTTTGCTAGACGGAACAATATTCAACTTATCAGTAAGCAGACGCCAGTAGGTCTGGAGGCCATTGACGGTCGACCTCTACAGCCGGCATTCATCACGCTACAGACGGTGCCTCTCCTACTGCAGTTCGTCGACGTTCATACGGAGATCATTACCCTCGATGTTATCCACACTCCCTCTGTTGAGCTGATTTTGGGGCTTCCTTGGCTTCAACTCCATAATCCTCGCATCGATTGGACGGATCGGGAACCCATCCAGTGGGGTGCTCCATGTGCCAAGACATGTACCAGGATTTTCCAGAAGATTGGTGGGGTGTCTACCATGCCAGAGAAGGTTGACTCCCTACCTTCTGTGTATTTGGAATTCCGTTATGTGTTCGACAAAGCACGTTCCAAGGTTCTACCTCCGCACCGTTCTTTCGACTGTCCTATTGACCTACTACCTGGGGCACCTCTTCCCAGAGGACGATCCTATCCTCTCTCTCTCCCAGAGACTAAAGTCATGAACACCTACATTGCAGAGAATTTAGAGAGGGGTTTCATCCGAAAGTCTTCCTCTCAAGTTGGAGCAGGCTTATTTTTCGTCAAAAAGAAGGACGGTTCTCTTCGTCCATGCATAGACTACCGGGGTTTGAATAACATCACACGCAAGAACCGCTACCCACTGCCCTTGATACCGGAACTCTTCGACCGTCTTCAGGGAGCGACTATCTTTTCTAAATTGGATTTAAGTGGTGCCTACAATTTAGTAAGGATACGTGAGGGAGACGAGTGGAAGACTGCTTTTAACACCCATGACGGACACTATGAATACCTGGTCATGCCGTTCGGTCTGTGCAACGCACCAGCAGTCTTCCAGGATTTCGTCAATGAAATTTTTCGGGACATTCTTAACCAATTCCTTATCGTCTACCTAGATGACATCCTAATTTTTTCTAAATCCACTCAAGAACACATCAAATACGTTCAACAGGTGCTGTTACGCCTCCGGGAGAACCATCACTTTGCGAAATTGGAGAAATGCCAGTTCCATCTCACATCCGTGGCATTTTTGGGATACGTTATCTCTGACTCCGGATTCAATATGGATCCAGAAAAACTTAAGGCTATTTTGGACTGGCCCCGCCCAACCACCCTCAAGGCCGTGCAACACTTTTTAGGTTTTGCAAATTATTACCGGCGCTTTATTCGCAATTTTTCTTCTACGGTATCTCCCATAACTGCTCTTACGAAGAAGGGTGCAGATCCCTCATCATGGTCTGAGACCGCCATACGGGCATTCAATCTTCTAAAAAAGGCTTTTGTGTCTGCCCCTATCCTCACCCACCCAGATCCTAAACTTCCATTTACCCTGGAGGTAGATGCCTCTGACATCGGGGCTGGGGCTGTCCTGTCCCAAAGGACTTCTCCCTTAGCCAGACTACACCCATGTGCCTTCTTTTCAAAGAAATTCTCGTCCACAGAACGGAATTACGATGTCGGGAACCGGGAGCTTTTGGCTATCAAGTTGGCATTAGAAGGGTGGAGACACTTCTTAGAAGGTACGGAAACACTCATAACCATACTCACAGACCATAAGAACCTTCTCTACTTAGAAGGGGCACGTCATTTGAGCTCTCAACAAGCCCACTGGGCACTATTCTTTTCACGATACAATTTCCTCATCTCCTTCATTCCTGGCTCCAAAAATCTGAAGGCGGACACCCTGTCTCGACAGTTCCTTGCAGAGGACAAGTCTGAAGAGCAGCTAGAGACAATTATTCCTTCTAGATGTATTCTGTCCGCCAACTCCTTTGATATTATGGACAAGATTCAATCCGAGCAATCACAGACTCCGATGGGGTTCAAGGTTCCGGAGGGAAGACTCTACACGGCACACCAACACCGCAAGAGGGTTCTCGAGTGGTGCCATTCCTCTAAATCGGCAGGACATCCAGGGATACGGAAAACCAACGACCTTGTTCAACGTATCTTCTGGTGGCCAGAGAGGGCTAAGGATATGGAGGAGTTTGTTAAAGCATGTGGCATTTGCGCTCGCAACATAGTACTCCGGGTCAGACCAGCAGGCCTTCTTCTTCCTTTACCCATTCCAGACCGCCCCTGGAACCATATTTCTATGGACTTCTTTGTAGAGCTCCCAGACTCCAAAGGGAAGAATACGATTCTTGTGGTAATTGATCGTTTTTCCAAACAGACGCACCTTGTTCCCTTGAGGGGTCTTCCGAATTCCTCGAGGCTTGCGGAAGTTTTCATCCAGGAGATTTTTCGTCTTCACGGAGTGCCTTCAACCATTGTCTCTGATCGTGGGGCCCAATTTGTGTCAAGATTTTGGCGAGCCTTTTTCCGAAAATTGGGTATTTCCCTTCAATTCTCCTCGGGATACCACCCACAGACCAATGGGTAGACGGAGAGGGCCAACCAAAACCTGGAACAATACCTTCGTGTTTTATAACCGATACACAGGATGATTGGGTGGATCTGCTTCCTTGGGCTGAGTTTGTTCTTAACTCCCTTCGCAATGACTCCACTCAAGAATCTCCGTTCTTCATAAATTGTGGCTTTCATCCTTCCCACTTACCCTTCTCCCTTCTATCCTCAGGAGTACCAGCGGTTGACAAGCACCTCTCCCGGCTGAAAGACTTATGGACAAGGATTCAGGAGAACTTAAAGGTGGCCGCAGGGAGACAGAAACTCCAGGCAGATCGCCTTCGACGCCAGGTACCGGAGTTCGCCCCAGGAGACAGGGTGTGGCTTTCGTCCAGGAATATCCGACTAAAGGTTCCTACCATGAAGCTAGCTCCCAAGTTCCTCGGTCCATTTCCCGTGGTCAGGAGGATTAATCCTGTGGCTTATCATCTGCGCCTTCCACCCTCGATGAAGATACCTCCAATCTTCCATGTATCTTTGCTTAAACCAGCATTTCAGAGTCCTCGCTTTTCTAAGACAACTTCTCCTCCACTTCCTCTGCTGATTCAAGGTCAACAGGAGTACGAGGTCCAGTCTATCCTGGATTCTAGGATTTCCAGAGGAGGAGTACAATACCTGGTCCACTGGAGGGGGTTCGGACCAGAGGAACGTTCATGGATTCCCCACCGGGATCTCTATGCACCTCGACTCGTCCAGGCTTTCCATCGTAGGAATCCCTCCAAGCCATGTCATGGATGCCCAGAGGTTGCCCCTGAAGGGGGGGGGTACTGTAAGGATCCAGGAATCACGCCGCTCTCGGCGTGCTCCCCACTCACCTGCAGCTCCGCTGGGTCCTCCCGCGACACACAGGCAGCCTTCCTACAAGACACCAATCGCAGCTCCACGTGGGCGCACGCACGCCAATGCTCCTCTTCAAGGGTTGGTCCTGCGGGTATGCCCGGTCACGCGCCCGCAAGTGCTGCTACATGGAGGCGTGGCCACACGGAGGCACACCAGGCCCTTAAATGCACAGTACCTCAAACTATTGCTGCTACTAAATACAACCTTATTACTGGGCTTTATGGCTCCTCCCCTGGGACTCATGCTGGACCTATCCCTGCCGTAGCCTGGCCCTTCCACACACCCCCACCTTGCTGTGCTGCCATTGGATCCTCTCTTCCATATATACCCTACAGTTTCACTAACTCGTCGGCTGAGCATAGAAACAGTTGTTCTCATCACTCTCTGCCTCCCTAGTCCTGTCTTGTCCTGTCTTGTTTTGCAGTCTTCCTCGTGTACCGAACGGCTTCCTCTACGACTACCCGCACCTCTGGCATCCTGAACTTGGCATACGCAATACGACTCTCCGCACCTCTGGCACCCCGAACCCGGCAAACGGTAAATGATTACGTCCTTCTCTATAACCCCGGACTTGGCGAACAGCACCCTCTACCATCCATACCTCTCCTGCCCCGACCCGGACTCCCAGACCACTCTACTCTCAAGATGAGCCCTCGTGGCTATGGGTGGGTTATATCCTATCCCACCTCAGCACCGTGGTCCCGCCTCGTTTGTGGTGAGCTCGTCCTGACACCTCTACCATGCCCTGAAGATGATGCCTTTTAATTGGGCTGTTATGGTGGAATAAAAGTTTTTTTCATGTGATCCAGTCTCCATCCTCTTTTTTCGGCTGTGCACGCTCTACTATCCCCCATGGGAATAATCCGGATCCTTGATGATGTAGATGACCAAATATGGCTATATAGCCTTCCCCTCATAATGTAGAGTCCCCTATAAGGGCATCTACATCATTCTGGGAGAAGGAAATAAAGCCCTGTATCTTACCAGCGCTCTGATGACACACGTCCAGGCAGAGAGATGGGGACACGGCTGCATATAGCTGCAGACAGCTGAACAGCTCATCAAGAAGGTGAGTATTGGCAGTCTCTCTCCCATTCAAGCGAAGGATTAATGCTGGGGAGTCTTCTTCTAAAGCATGGACCCCCGCAGCATTAATCCTTCCGGGCCACAAACCTTGGTTGGATATCATAGTCAATTACATAGGTTAAACTTGATTAACATCAACCTCATTTACTATGTAAGTACAATATCTGCTTCTCAGCCAACGTTCAGTGAAATTTGTATGTAACCTGATCCATATTTTCTATTTCTTGTTTAATACAAATTTGATTTCAAATCTCCAAGATTTCTCAAGAAGGGAGCATCATTTGCATTGCCCAGATACAGATTTAATAAAGGTTATTGTTTTGCTGAAGGATTATAGTAGGATATTTTGTGATATTCTACCATTGAACTCTGTGATATTCTGTGGTATTATATGCAATGCTGTGTTATCTGCAGGAGCATTGATAAGGAAACTAGAAATACAGTAGTTCTAGTTTAGTTTGGTATATAAAGTTTGGTCCAATATAATTCTATGTAATATAAATTAATTCTAATCAAATATGTATGTACCGAAACATACAGTAATATCAAGGTTTTATGGATCTCCTCTGTTGATTGTATTTTTATCCCAGTCAAATGTGTATGAATAACTTCATCATTAGACCTTAAAAAGTACAATTGTTTGCACAAACCTCTAAATCCCAGGTAATTAGGCTTTTCAATCAAGAAAGTGTTCTGTTTCTAATAGCAAATAGCAAGTAATTACAGCTCATCTGAGAGCTGGATCCTCACTTGAGACCTGCCATCACCAGCCTAATTGCTTTCCAAGGAAACAAAGGTATTTCTGTTCAGCCATTACCCTTTGATTTTTTGAAATATGAATGAGTGCACCAGCTTACACTGCACATTCTGATCAAATGAGCAGAACTTGAATAGAGCTTCTTAAAATATAGAGTTTTAGAATTTTTATATATTAACTAAGATCTATTTTCACTATTGTGCATATTGTTTTGAAAATTAAATATTATGTCACGAGAGCTTATACAAATATAGATCCCTCCGGGCTATTTTTATTGAATTTATTTAGAAATGAAAAAGAAAATGTTATTGCCTTGTGACCCACTTTGCTTGGCATTACATTTTCTTCTCTTAAATATGATGCATGCTCGCTAAGTACATTTTACAAGCTCATTTAATACAATTGTAATGCATTTTAGTAACAATGCATGTTTAAATATAATGACTGTGGTAAAAAATTTAAAAATACATGTTGGAGCCAATTTGTGAGGATAATTGTTCTATGATTTATCAAAGTATTTCAGGAAGTAAGGGGTTTATTTTCATAGCCCTTCATAATCAGATATAAAACAGGAATTTTTGTTCCTGCTGTTGCTATTATTCAGTTACTACTACTATACTAATATATGCATTCCATGTGTAATACAGTTCCCCCCCCCTCTCTGGAAGATGTTGCTACTGGTTACTACTGCTGTGGTGCAGTCATACCTGTAAGGGCCCAGGAGAGCTAAGTGGTCCGCGATGATGTGGGGAACAGGACAGGCTTTTTTGTGATCTTTAGTCTTCGGTTATGGGTGTCAGCGCCTGCAGCTCCAGTGGGCTCCAGGGTCTCTAGAGTCAGTCCCCCACTAGGGCAGATTCCATCCATACCCCTACCCAAGTAGACTGAGAGCTCAGACAGGGCTATATAAAAGGGATGCTTTATTTGGCACACTGCAGATGTCACACAGCGGATGCAGATTGATGACAGAGGGTCCCAGGCCTCTGGATGGTGCTGGGCTTGCTGTAGTCTTGAGGCCTCTGATCTCTCTTGGCTCAGTCAGCCCAGGAGGGACTGACTGGCCTGGCTCACTCCCAGCCGGGAGGAGCAGCACACACCTCCTCTACCTAGGAGGGGTGAAAGAGAACTATAATTTGTAATTCCTCTCTGAGACTCCAGAAGGGGAGGGCACAAGGTCCGTACCATGATTGGCCATACACAAACCATTGTGGCACCACCTCTTATGTCACTCAGAGAGCCAGCATGAAGGGAGATCAAAGCCCTAGGATAGCAGCCTGTCACAGCCTGTAGCTACTAGGGCTTACGTGACAGGAGGTAGAGTGGCAATCTGGGCTAGTCATGCTACACATGCAAAGAGCAAAGTTTTAAACATAGTAATGTGTTTAAATACTGAGTAGCAAGGTGAGTATGAAGATGGCAGTATAACATTCAACACCTCTTTTTTATTTTTTTCAATTACCCAAATAGATGTAAACATAGAAACATTAATGACAGTATGTGTACACAAGTATACAAAACTGTAACGTGAAGTCGATTTGAATTTACTTTTGCCAGATCCCGAATTGGATTTCAGATCATTTAAGTACCATTCTGAACATGGAAAAGTTACAGAGAAGTCGGGGGATTTTTAAAGTATAAAACAAAAATTGTGAGGCGCATCCAATAAAGGTGTGATAAATATAAATATAAGTGATAAATTAAATAAATATATAAATATAAACAGTGTTCAAAAATAGTGATAATACTAGTAAAGTGTGCTGCTCAACCTTCTTAGGAGAATATCCAGTTCCTCCTCTCTTGACTGTTTGGAAGAAGCTTGTGGGGAGCGCAGAGTTTCACCATATAAAAGGAATGAAATAAATAATAGTGTAATATGTCCAAACACCTGTAACAATGTATATGGGGATCGAGATTAAGAGCTCACATTCTCCCAGTTAAAATACAGCATTGGAAGACAATCTGAAGACTCTGTAGTTTGCAGGGGGGTCTTGCTTAGGATACTCTCCCTGGTGTCAGTGGAACCAACCCTCGATGGAAACAGAGACAACTCTAGTGCAACATTGTATGTTCACTACTGATGTATTTAATAAAAACAGTTGTAATCCACACTTACATTAGCACCATGTGCATAGACACATAACAATCAAAGCGCAGCAGCAGTATACCCCATCTACCCCACTCCCGGGATCGCGTTGCGTCACTTCCGGTCCCCCCGTCGCATCACTTCCGGTTTCGCGATCGATCTTGAAATGGGTCCACACGGGTTCTGGGGCATGGGGGGCATACTCTGAGTTGCTGCTAGTTCACTCTACGCGTTTCGCTGGCGTGCCAGCTTCGTCAGGAGTCCGATCTGTGGCATAATGCTACAGTGTACCTATATATACCCATATTTGGTTTATATTGGATGATTACCTAATTCGCCGCATCCTATTGGCTAAACTAGTTACTAGTGATTGGCTGGTAGGCGGGACAATGTCTATATGTTAATATTATAGTTTATACTCATAAAAACATACAATTTTATTAATAAAATCATTTTAAAATCATTATACATAGAAATATAACATAAAACTAATTATTACATAGAATACTGACTGAATAAAAGCTAACTGCTACAACTAAAGTCATATCTCTACACTCAGGGCTATTCATATTGTGCTGTGCCTATATATAGCACTCAGCAGTGAGTACAGGGGAGCAAGATACGGGGAAGAAAGAGCAAATGAAATCACAAGTTAGTATAACATATCAATCAATATAAATACAAATATATCATAAAAACTAAATACTCTATAGAAATTTAAATATATACTAAATGATATATTCATTTATAAATACATACATATTTTTAAAAATACATACTCCACTGGTGATGACTGTACCTTTTGAGGATGAGGTTAATACACCCAATGTGTTCATGAGGAGACAGTCTAGGAAAAATAGACTTGACTCTTTTTTCTGCACAGGGGAAGAGGAAATAGAAATAGACTCAACACCTAAAATTGTTAACGAATACAATTTAGACTCAGAATTTATTAAATTAGAAGAGCTCTTCTTTAAAGACACTAGGAAGTGGTTAGACCAAGAATTTTTAGAAAAATATCTTAAAGATAATATAATACCTAGAGCTCTATGATTAACAAAAAACCCTACATGTTATACAGATGACAAAGAATTTGTAGCAACATGGCATGCTATATTAGACAAAAGTTCAAACGATCTGATAAGACTGATTTTAAAGCAACATGCTAAGAATTTAATAATATTGGATGAGGAGATAAATAAGATTAAAACAAAAATGGAACCCTTTGAAGACACAGGTCATTATAAAAGAAATGACATGGAGTTACAAAGAAAAGTAGATGGACTAACCGATGCCATAGTTTTAAATAAAAAGAAAAAATACAATAGAGACATAGAGGATTATACTAAGGGTAACTACAAAAATTGGGGTAAGAAATATTTCCACCATTCGAGATCTAGGGGACCAAATACGGAGTATAGAGGTGATCCCAATAAATCAAAAAGATCCGACAATTACCAGAATAAGGGATGGAAAGGGGGTTCAAATAGACAATATTATAATAAACCCATTAACTATCAGCAAATTAGGAAAGAAGAGATCCCTAAAAAGGAAGATCTCAACCCAACTAAGAAAGTGGAAAGGAAATCTGGTCAGAAAGATAAAATTGAAAGGCCATCCTCAATTGATGAGCAAGGAGCCTCAACATCTAAAAAAGCTTTAGAATCTATAAAAGCTTTAGAATATGAGAAACAAATGAAGGATTGGGAAGATTACTGTTCAAATGGCTCCCCTGCACAAGAGGGAGCATGTGGAGGCACTAGGAAGAAAAACACTTTTTTAGAAGGGAAGTCTCCAATTACATGGGAGACCAAAAACAAATATGCCCCTTTAGTAGAAATAAACCAGAAAACAAGAAGGAAAAGAGATTCAGGGGAGGTAGAGGAGGGAGAAAGAGCAAAGATATCCAAAGTAAACCATTGAGAGTTTTTAATATCAGCAATAAAGTACTAGATGATGTTCAAGTAAAGGTTATTAGCAAGGGTTTAACCTTTGCACCCACTGCAGGGCCGAGTGGTTTTGACATATTTATTGATGCCAACAAGTTTTTAAGAAAATTAACTGTGAAAAAATTATTTTTATCAAAAAATTCAGACAATGCTATTTTAAAAAACAGTACTAATATTAATTCACCTACTAACGATACATTTTTACATACTAATTTAAAACCTAAATCTAAATTTTATCCAAGTTTTATAAAAGGTCACCATTTAGAAATATTTAATCAATTGTTAAACAGAGAGTTCGAAGCCATTGCAAAGAATGAAATATCTTTTAAAAATAATTTAAGTCATAAAGAACGAGAAGCACTTAAGACTCTTATTGAAGATGAAGAACTGGTCATTAAACAGGCTGACAAGGGAGGTGGGGTGGTTGTTATGAGTAGAGATTATTACATCAATTAATCTAACAGAATACTCGGAGATACTAAAACATATAAAAAAACATAAAAAAGATCCCACAACCACTTTCCTTGGAGACCTGCAGAATTTCCTTTTAGAAGGTAAGGGTAAGGGTATACTAAAAGAGGAAGAGTTCAAATATCTTTGGACAGAATCCCCAAAAATACCATTTTTTTATTTTTTACCAAAAATTCATAAGAACTTACAATACCCAACTGGAAGGCCAATAATTTCTGGCATTGAATCCATGTGTTCGAATCTGTCGGAGTATATAGATAAATTTTTACAAAAATATGTGGTTTCCGGCAGATCGCACCTTAAAGATACAGCACAGGTATTATCCATTTTAGAAGATATTAAATGGGAAGAGGATTTTATACTTGTAACTTGCGACGTTTCCTCTTTATATACGTCTATAGACCATACACAAGGGTTAGAAGCGATTAAAAGAGTTTTAACTGAGGATGCAAACATGGATGTAGAACAAATTGATTTTATTCTAGAAGGGATACGTTTTATATTATCAAATAATTATTTTTGGTTCAATCAAGAATTTTACTTGCAACTTTGTGGGAACTCGATGGGGACCAGATTTGCGCCAAGTTATGCGAATATATTTATGACAGTATGGGAACAGGACCATATATGGTCTTCGCACGAATTTGGCGCAAATCTGGTCCTCTGGAAAAGATATATTGACAATGTGCTTTTTATTTGGAACGGCGACGAATTTTTACTGAGACAATTTTTAGATTATATTAATATTAATGATTTTAATTTAAAATTTATATCTAATTTTAGTAAAACTAAAGTGGAATTTTTAGACCTTGAGATTTATATAGAAAATAATGTGGTTTTAACGAAAACATTTTTTAAATCTGTTGATGGCAACAATTATATACCACACAACAGTTGCCATCACCCTAGGTGGATTTCTAATGTTCCTCAAGGCCAATACATGCGAATTTAAGAGGAATTATAGTAAACAAGAAATCTATGAGGAACAATCACTTGTACTGACAAACAAATTCCTTGAGAAGAAATACAGTCCTACAAAACTTAAAGAGGCAAAATCCAAGGTTGATAAGCTTGATAGGAAACTTTTGATTAAACCTAACGTGAACAAAAACAAGAATACTGAAATAGATTTTACAACGAGTTTTATAACTAAGTAAAATAAAGATGCAAACAAAATTAAAACCGCTCTAAAAAAACATTGGCATATATTACAGAACGATCCCGTTTTGGGAAGTGTATTACTGTCAGTACCCAATGTTATATTCACAAAAGCAAGCAACCTGAAACAAAATCTTGCGCCGAGTATATTGAAAAACAAAAAAGAGCATATGAAAGATAGTAATTGGTTGAAACTGCCTAAAGGTTTTTTTACATGTGGCAATTGTAAGGTCTGTGAGTTTTGCTGCAAAGGAGCGAAAAATTCTTTTAAATCTAATTCTACCATTGAGGTTTTTCAAATAAAACATTTTATTAACTGCAATTCAGTATTTGTTATTTATTTGTTAGAATGCACTTACGGTTTTCAGTATGTAGGTCAAACCACTCGAGCCCTAAAAGTGAGAGCACTGGAACATATAGGGAATATACGACGTATGATGGATACACATAGTGTTCCAAACATTTTAACCGTTTCCACGCCTCCAATCCAAAAGACATAACAGTTAAGGGAATTGAACATGTCCCTTTGAACTGGAGAGGCGGTGACAGAATTAAACAGTTAATTAAACGAGAGACATTCTGGATTCACAGGTTAAAAACATTAAGTCCATTAGGACTGAACGCAGATATAGAGATTAGTGTTTTCATTTAGTCGTAAATTATATACACCACTCAAGCCCATTCATATAGTCCAGTGCACATAAAAACGTTTGAACATAAATTTATTTAGTAGTAGTAGCGATCTAATTGTAATTTTAAAATCACTTTTTTTAAATCACTTTTACATAATGGTTTTTTAAAAATGATATTTTAAGAAAAAGATATTTTTAAAATATGTATGTATTTTTAAAAATATGTATGTATTTATAATGAATATATCATTTAGTATATATTTAAATTTCTATAGAGTGTTTCGTTTTTATGATATATTTGTATTTATATTGATTGATATGTTATACTAACTTGTGATTTCATTTGCTCTTTCTTCCCCGTATCTTGTTCCCCTGTACTCACTGCTGAGTGCTATATATAGCCACAGCACAATATGAATAGCCCTGAGTATAGAGATATGACTTTAGTTGTAGCAGTTAGCTTTTATTCAGTCAGTATTCTATGTAATAGTTAGTTTTATGTTATATTTCTATGTGTAATGATTTTAAAATGATTGTATTAATAAAATTGTATGTTTTTATGTGTATAAACTATAATATTAACATATAGGCATAGTCCCGCCTACCAGCCAATCACTAGTAACTAGTTTAGCCAATAGGATGCGGCGAATTAGGTAATCATCCAATAGAAACCAAGTATGGGTCTATATAGGTACACTGAAGCATTATGCCACAGATCGGACTCCTGACGAAGCTGGCACGCCAGCGAAACGCGTGGAGTGAACTAGCAGCAACTCAGAGTGTGCCCCCCATGCCCCAGAACCCGTGTGGACCCATTTCAAGATCGATCGCGAAACCGGCAGTGACGCGACGGGCCGGACCGGAAGTGACGCAACGCGATCACGGGAGTGGGGTAGATGGTGTATACTGCTGCTGCGCTTTGATTGTTATGTGTCTATTCACATGGTGCTAATGTAAGTGTGGATTACAACTGTTTTTATTAAATACATCAGTAGTGAACATACAATGTTGCACTAGAGTTGTCTCTGTTTCCATCGAGGGTTGGTTCCACTGACACCAGGGAGAGTATCCTAAGCAAGACCCCCCTGCAAACTACAGAGTCTTCAGATTGTCTTCCAATGCTGTATTTTAACTAGGAGAATGTGAGTTCTTAATCTCGATAACCATATACATTGTTACAGGTGTTTGGACATATTACACTATTATTTATTTCATTCCTTTTATATGGTGAAACTCTGCGCTCCCCACAAGCTTCTTCCAAACAATCAAGAGAGGATTTTTAAAGTAGCATGATAATTTGGAAAAACTCAAAAAGGTGAAGACAACCGTTTCTGTTCCATATCGGCAATATTACCGTTGTAAAAAATAGCCCCCGCTGTTATCATTTACTGGGGATAGGGTCTATTATTAATCTTACCTTCACAAATATAATTTCTTTGTGTAGTGGGGTGAGCAAAATCATGTCCAAAGTAAAAAGACAAAGAAAACAAAACATTTAAATGGGCTTTTCTTGTAATCTTATGATGCAAAACTCACATGACCCCAAAGAATATCAGGCAGTGATAAAATTAATGGGTTAACTCCAGAGATCCTTCCAAATGGCTCCTTACTATCCCCCCCCCCCTTCTGAGCCAGGTATGTGTGGAACGGAACATCAACACTTCCTGGGACAGAAGATAACAGAAATAGTGTAGATGGTTTTGAATTTATATAGAATAACCAAGATATATAGAAAGTGAACACTCACATATACAACTTGTTAAAAATAAATAATTTTTCTCCTCTTCACAAATATAAGCTTTTGCACTTTATTTTTTACACGTTCAAAGATATTTGTCATGCCATTCACAGTGCAAATGTTTTACATTCTATTTATACAGGCAACCAAATTCTATGCTATATAATTATCAATCTTCTTCTCTTTCCAACAATACTTGCTAAATAATTTCTTTAAAGGAAAATGTATTTCCATTTTCCTTTTTTTGTAATAAGAATATGAATCTTGTTCTTTCAATTTATTACATAAACCCATGGCCTTTATTAGAAATACAGTACATATTTTGGTTGAATAAAACACATCAAAAGGGCAACTTCAATATCAAGAAAATGTCAAACAATGTTTGAGGGGTTTGTTTTGATCTAATGGGTAGATCCTCAAAAGTTCGCAATATTTTTAATGTTAAGTTAATATCAATTTAATGTGTACAAGACCTCATTAATTTGTAGTGGTTAGCCATCACACCTTCTATTAAAATCTCCACGTCCTCAACATTAGACTTTAGGTTTCTTATTCTGCCTGTACCAGCAGCAGGAGCAGCCCCAGAAGTAGAGGTAGAATGTTGGTAAGCATTCTCTACTATTTATATATATCTTTATTTATATAGCGCCATCCAGGTACATAGCGCTTCACAGCAGTAATACACGTGACATAATATTATAACACATAATGTGAATAAGCGCTTTAGAAATAATACAATAGGAAAATTAGTCCCTGCTTCGAAGAGCCGACTGATGCAGCGGCCATTATTCGAACACTTCATGCGTCATGTACATCGGAATCCCGATTTGAAACTGCGGGATGAATTCCAGCCATCCCGCACTAAGATGCGAGCGCGGCGAGTGCAGAAAAAAGAATTTGAGTGTTCTGGTTTTTGAAAACATGAAATTGACACAGTAGCACAGTAGCACAGTACTGTACACATTACAATTCATCCATTTTATTGCAAACGAAGAAACAGAATCCATGAAATTCAAAAAAACATCCGCGATAAGCCCAGGTACCTGGGGCGATTGGCCGCGTTCGTGCTGCATGGGGTACAGCAGAAAACTCAAAATCGGCACCGTGATGTGTTCGAATAACAGCCGCTGCATCAGTACAATATAAAGGGTAAGTGGAGAGAATGTACAGTTGGAAGGTGGGTGAGTGCATCTGAAACGGGTCAAGGTCAATGCATGAGATGTATAGTATCAGCAAGCAGATCTACCCATATGCCTCAATAAAGAGGTTTGTTTTAAGACTTTAGAAGTAGGGCAGGGACCAGAATTGTAAGAGATAGCTCCAGAAGCAAGGAGGAGAAACATGGAAAATAATTGAATGTGTGAGGATTTGTAGGGATGTGTTTTAGTGCAAGGTGTATTGGGGAGTGGACTCAAAGGGCGCAACATTGGAAAGGAGTTCATGTGAACTGAGGAGTGCAGAAAGAAGGAGAGAGGGAGATACAGTATATGAATGGAGTTAGAGACATAATGAGGATGAAAGAAAGCAAAGTGTAGTTTGAAAATAAGTGTGGTTAGAGAAAATATAAATAGTAGGGTAGGCATGGCAGTGGAAGTAGTTCAAGTTCAGTGGTGAGTACTAGACACTTAAAATGCAGTTAGGATGAGAACAAAGTGCAAGATGTTCTAAATCCAATATACAGCCTGTATGAATGGTGGTGCTTTACATTGAAGAGTGCTGTGTCTTCAAGAGTCTGATAGAATATATCCTCCTTTCCAGGGCAGTTCAACTTCAAAATCCCGGGCCAATTGGTATGCAGTTCTCCACTTCTAGTTTCACTACTGTTAAACTCCACAGTGTATCCCACTTTATAATGGGCTACGTCAAAAATGGGACACTGCTTGCTCCCTGCAGATGCTGCTTCCCCAGTCTGTCTCTAATTATATAGACCTAAGAAGTCACCTGACAGAATTAAGTTCTGCCCAGACTGCCCAATTAACACATGAGAGGCACAGAAGACCAATGTTATTTGCAATCAGACATTTTTCATATCTATGCTAGCTGTTGAATTTACTAATCAGGTCAGCACAGCAGATGTTAGAAGCAGAGACAGCAACACATAACCCAGTGCATACCTGAGAAAAGAAAGATAAAGTCTATTAGGATCTTAAAAATGAGAAGTCCTCTAATATTCCCTGTAAAACGTGAGTGTATCCCACTTAAAAATAGGCCCCTTTAAAGACGGGACGCTGTTTGCCCCTTGTGTAGCAGTCAAAAATGGTTCGGGTTTGAAGTTGGGCATGTGCAATTATTTGAAGTTGTTACATGCTCATGAACCCAGTGTTAGGGGCATACTAATACGTAACACATCACTAATTGACCTTCACTAATAACACTCTTTCCCAATGCACATGTGCAGTGTATTTTTTAAATGCATCTCAATGCTAAGGTAATCCCCTTTCATCCAGGTAACATTACGGTGTCGTTTTGCTAACAGACATTAGTTTTGCATATCATTAACTTTGATACTCGTAAATAAGGAGAACAATAATGTCTATTCCCTATTTCAGGAACGTTACGTTATCAGGTCAAAATGACCCAAGCTCTATAGATCTAACCCTAAGTTACTTGAGTTTCTGTATACAATTGCTAGCCATATGGTTGGGTTGTCATATCTAACTTTGCAGTAACATATTACTATGGGGCTTTTGCAATAAAGTGCAGTTTGTGCTGATTTGGCACTACCACATGGAAAGCCCCATTGACTTGAATGGGACTTTCTGTGAGATAGTGTATATGACACTATCTCACAGAAAGTCCCATTCAGCCCTATTGCACTTTATTAAATTAGTATGAGTTAAAACATCAGATTTGAATTCTGGTATGGCTCCAGTGCAGTGAAGTTACACACAGCAGAGCTCCCCTGGTCCCCCAGGTAAAAGCTTCAGTAACGGCGAAGAAAACAGCAACAAAAACTTAACCAAAACAATTAAGTTACCACACAAATAGCTAACAGCATCAGTTTATGGAGAAATATCTCTACATATCCTCCCAGGTGCTTCCAAAACAGCAAAGGCAGGAGAAAGGGGAGCGAAGGAGAGACACTTCCAAAATGGACAATGGCCACAAGGCAATGTCTAAGGATAAAAAAGAAAACTTAACAGCAGCTAATCAACCAGTCCTAAGGTCAAATCATCATATAATAGCCAAAACAGGGTCCAGAGAATTCCTTCCACAATTGTAGCAAAACACATACAAAATACAAAGATCAAAAGTTGACCTGAACACCCTGTTTAGAAAAACCATCTGTTTTAATGTCCATCACATGTGCTAATTAAGTTGCCTGGGCTGTACTTAATTCTGGAGAGATTTTAGAGCTATATAACGAGTCAGCATTGCAGCCCCAGCTGTCTGCAGCCCATGTCAAGTAGCCCGTTTAAGTAGCAAGCATAGTGGTTTTTAAAAGGGAGTGCAAAAGGAGTGAACATGTGGACAACACCTACTGGCCCTGATTCCTGGATTTGATCTACGCTGGAAAGGAGGATATTATCTACTCCAGACTGCACATCTCTGCAGTTTACTATTGCTGTGATGCCACCTCTACTATTTATATTTGCTATGGCCTCACTTCTTTTCAAATTATGCACTTCCTTCTACCAGCCTCATTATGCCTCCAACTCTATTCATATATCTCCATCTTGCCTCTCTTCGCTACTTCTCAGTTCACATGAACTACTTTCTTACCTGCACCCTGTGACACTACACAGCTATACCCTCTACATGAAAACACACCCCTACAAATAATCCTCACACATTCTCTTTTTATCCATGCTTCTCCAGACCCTGGCTAAATTCCCACATGCGCATGCTGCATTCCTCCACTCGTTCCTCTGCATGCCTCTGGAGGAAATCTCATACTCTCGCAGACTTCCTTCACTACAAATGTATGCTGTCCTGTTTCAACTCTGCCCTCTCTCAGGCTAAATAAACCTACTTTTCTTCACTAATCAACATGCACAAGTCTAACCCACGCTGACTCTTCTCTGTTTTTGACTCTCTACTCAGACCACCCTCGGCTGCTTCCTCTTCCTCTGCCATCTCACCTCAGGACTTTGCTGACTATTTTAAGGAAAAGGTGGAATTCATGTCAGAACATCTCCTCTGATTCCTACTCCCATCCCACACCGCTTCTTAACTCTCCTCCTGCCTTCCTTGACTTTCTTTTACGCTGTCTCGGTAGAGTATGTGTCTCTGCTGAACTCCTCTTCTCCCTCTACCACCTGCCCTCTTGACCCCATTCCCTTCCATCTCCTAAAACCTCTTGCTCCTACTATAATCCCTATGCTCACACAGATTTTTTAACTCTTCCCTCAACTCTGGTACCTTTCCTTCCCCCTTCAAACAAGCAACAGTTATACCATTACTCAAAAACAGCAAGCTTGACCCTACCTGTCTGTCTAACTATCGACCTGTCTCCCTACTGCCTTTTGCCTCCAAACTCCTGGAACGTCTTGTATTCTCTCATTTGCTCCATTTTACTAACTGTCAAGCACGGTGGGGGAACGGTGATGATTTGGGCTTGTTTTGCAGCCACAGGACCTGTGATCCTTGCAGTCATTGAGTCGACCATGAACTCCTCTGTATACCAAAGTATTCTAGAGTCAAATGTGAGGCCATCTGTCCGACAGCTAAAGCATGCAACAGGACATGATCCCAAGCACACCAGCAAATCTACAACAGAATGGCTGAAAAAGAAAAGAACCAAGGTGTTGCAATGGCCCAGTCAAAGTCCACCATTTTCCCTGGACTTAGCGAAATCCCGTGCGCTGACCAACCCTCCATCTCCACTGCAACTACAAGAAGATTCTGGGCTTTATCTTCTCTACAGGTCCAGCTGCAGAAAACAACGAGGGCAAGTATACACTACCCTTCATTTGGTTATACATCACAACATAGGCAGCATCACAAGCCTAAAAAAACAAGGGAGCGCCCCAGCCTCTTTTCTTTTTGTCTCAACCCGATTGAAATGCTGTGGCGGTACCTTAAGAGAGCTGTGCATAAACAAATGCCCGCAAACCTCAATGAACTGAAGCAACGTTGTAAAGAAGAGTGGGCCAAAATTCATCCACGATGTGAGAGACTGATAAAGTCATACAGAAACCGATTACTTCAAGTTATTGGTGCTAAAGGGGGTTCTACAAGCTACTGAATCATAAAGTGTACTTAGTTTTTCACACATGGCTTCTCCATTTTGGCTTTATTTTTGTTAAATAAATCATGACACGGTGTAATATGTCATGTGTTGTTGTTCATCTGAGGTTGTATTTACCTTATTTTTAGACCTGCTAAGGAACAGATGATTGTTATTATGTTCTGATATATACAGTAAAATCATAGAATTCAAAGAGGGTGTACTTTCTTTTTCACACAACTGTATATATATTTATATATCAAAATATTGGGACCTAGTGATAAGATATATAAACACTAAATTAAAAACTTCATGGGTGAAGGACCCAATGGCACTGATTTCCTAACACAGAGACATGGACCTATGGCAGGTGAATTAGTAAGACTGTTCTAAGACCCAGGGAAATAATTTTATTAGCAGCAAAGAAGGCAATTATGCTGGCCTGGCTGTCACCAAACCAACCATCTATGGAAACCCTCCAAAATCTGCTATACAAATTAATGACCATAGACAGAATAGAAACAAGTTTGGACAGCTTTAGAACGATCAATGACTTTCTGAAAAGTTTGAACTTGTTTCTGGAGGGGACAAATATAGGTCTGAAGAACGATACAGGATGAAGGACCTAGCATTATAACCGACATGGAATCTCACATGACTTCCTGCACTACAGCATTACTGTATATCAACCCAATTGGTGTAAACCTGAAAATAAACTTCAGATTATCGTGACATGAATTTTAATCTCAATAAAGAAAACTATATCTCCCAACACTACCAGTCAATGTTATAGAAATGTTTGGTAGATGTTTATTTGTTTGAATAGAAGTATATCTATATCAACATACTTAACGATATTGTATAAAGATAGGAAAATAAAGACAATCGAGGATATCTCCCTGAGAGGTGATGTCACCGAGCATTCAAAACCAATATAAAGCCCAAAATCACATTCATGGATAAACACAAACAAAAGCTAGTACAGAATTATTTAAGAGTATAAGAAATGCAAAATAAGCAGTGCCACACCTCCCTCTTAAGGAGAACCGATGGACATAAAATATTGTATGTCATATATTTACATTGTAAAGTGTAAACTCCAATTGTACACATGATATACAGTATGTTCCTCCAATAAAGATATTTCTGAGAAAAAAAACCCATCAGATTTGTTATCTGTTCTGGCCTGGAGAGTTCCCATTCATGTTCATGGAGGACCTTTAAATTATAATACATATGTTGCTTTTTAAATTGGCAATTTGGACTAGCAATACCTAGAGATGTAGTGGCCATTATTTGAACATTTCACAGAGCCATTTTCGTGAACTCTGTTGTATTCCACGCGGCATTCACTCGTTATTCTTACGTGAACGCTGCCGTGAATGCCGCCAATCACACCAGTCACACCTGTGTTTACCGCTGTTGATTTCTTTGAATTACCTAGATTCTGATTTCTTTGGGTGCAATTCTTCACGTATCCGCCAGGTGGCAGAAATCAATTAATTGTAATGTGTATCGTACTGTAGTATTGTACAGCACTGTACTGTATGTATGTACTGTGCTACTGTGTCAATTTGCAAGTGTTAAAAACAAGGAAAAAAACAAGTCTACCACAGTGGTCCATTGTGAATTGACCTTGGTCCTTGAAGACGCTGAAGACGTTATCAAATGTAGGCATTTCATAATAAAAACCTCTTAAACACATTGTTTTTTTCTACATTGTTATCAATGCACAATTGCTGAATAGACACCATGTCAACTCCGTACATGTATACAAAACCTGACTGCAGTTATGCATTTTTAATATTTTCTGCAATTAATGCTGGAACAGAGAAGAAGGTGACTGTATCAGAAAAACATGAATATTTCATTTCGAACTATGATTTTTTCAAATTTTCACCTGACGTTCGTCGGTGGAAGCATTCGGTAAGGCAAACCTTAACTAAAGATGATTGCTTTTTTCGCATTGCCCCTCCTCCCGCAGATAGAAGAGGGTATTGGTCTGTGATCCCACATTTTTACAGTATGTTTGACCATGGCAACTACAAAAGGAGAAAGGTCAGGTTTAATTTATTTAAGATTTGTCTTTCCCAATCCAGCAATGTGCCAGTGCCGGCAAAAGCACCGGCAACAGCACCAGCACCGGCTTACAATAACGGCCCGACCGTCAATGATAACCTGGTGAACTGCAATCCTTGCTACCTGGCCCTGCCAGATTACCCGCAAGATTTCCAGCCTCGTTTCCAACCAGATTACACGTACCAGCATACTTACCAACATAATACCAGCTTCAGAAGCTGTCAACTATACAGAAAGCAGGCCAGCTGGCACCTGTCAACTATAATGCAGACTACAGGAGTACCACGGCTTGAAATTGGTTCATCTCCACCCAGTTGGTAATGTTTATAATGAAGGTAAATATAATGTACTATAGTATACTGTATTACACTATACAGTACATTATTAAGTTTCAAGCTGCCATTTAAAATATATATATATATATTTTTAAAAACAATATGTGCAATCAATACAATCTGCACACTGACAAGTGATTAGCTGAGCTGCAGATCGATTCGTTCTCCTGTAATCAATCGCTTTGCACAGCATTATGGAAAATGTAGTCCTGGAATATGATTGACTGCGCAGTTACTACAGTAGATACAATTGGTGCACTGCTATGGAGAGGGCGGGGCTCAAGAGCCAGAGCCTATCAGCAGGGGAAGGGGGCTGTCACTTGGGAAATGTGTTCTATGTCTAAAACATTTAAAAAAAAATGCTTCAAGTATTTTCTCATAGTACAGAACTGATTTAAGCAAAGTTACTAGTTGCACCTTCCCCCTCAAAAAGCCTAACAATCAAAAGCACATTCAACTGCTTATCGACACCTCCTCCAGAGCCATTCATTATGTTTCAGGCTTTTATGTACTATAGCGTCTTGAGACACGATTCACACGCATGTGCACGTGTAATAAGTCCTTCTTGGGAATTTGGCAAGAATGACTTCACATTCAATGTGAATTTCAAGTCTGAAAAAAAAAGGCATACTTTTTTTTTCCTCGACAAAGGCTTAATAAATGAGTGATTTTAAGAGAACATTATGTAAAGCTTGTTTTTTTATAAATTATCAATTTTTCCATTCTTAAAATCACTTGCTTTTTATTTCTACGGTACACTGTATGAGGTGGCATACAATAATTTTTATTTGGGGGTTGGGATTCTAATGATTCTGATGAAATTATTATTTTTCACACATTCTCATTCTTTTGCAGGCTGCATTGCATTCTGTAATTCTTTTGTCATTGAGAGAGGGGGGATTAAGACAAATTATTGACTGTTATTATGCACACAGTACAATAAGTTTGCGCATTCCCCCCCCCCCTTTTCCTGTAGTGTTGCATCTGTGAAAGAAAACATTTCCCACCAGGATTAGTGCATTAAAGGCCTTGAGTATTTAACAAAATTGGACTATAACTACTGTCTAACTATATAAACTGTACAACTACAGTATATAGTTTATAACTATATATACAGTATAACTATAATAGGTAAGACAGTACACACATGTCTAAAACAAATGTACTGTACATACTGTACTATATATAATACTGTATGTAGAAAGTGGAGAGTATGCGCAGACATAAAATGTTTAAAATGGTTATTTTGATTGCCATACTTACCTGTACTATACTTACTGTACCTGTACTTACCTTACGACAGTATAGTACAGTATTGTACCTTACTACATTCCGGTGGCACTCCCATTACACTGTAAAAGAATGGGCAACACACTGGAAATATTGTCAATATAGTTATTGCATCTTTGTACTGTATATTCCTTGTATTAATTCCTAATTTTTGGACTGTTTCACAACCTATATGATCCTTCATCGCATGCCACACCAATTCTATAGGATTCAAATCTGGTGATCAGGAATGGGAGTGAAAAAAAAGGCGAATTAGTGGGCACCTCAAACCCACCTTAGCAAACTTGACACCCTCTACAATTCAATTTGTCATTTTGTTCTCCAATGCAACTATAACACACATCACTGCGAAATGCTCAAAGAACTAGATTGGTCATCACTCGAGTCTAAGCGCAAAGTTTGTAAGGAAGCCTCAATACACATGTATGCAGATGACACAATCCTGTATGCACACAGCCATAGCCTCTCTGACCTTCAACACATACTTCAGTCTGACTTTTTGAGACTCGAAAACTGGATTTCCCAAAACAAACTGTTTTTAAACACTGACAAGACTGTAACAATGGTATTTGGGACCAAGACTAAATTTGTAAAGCTTCCAGTGACTGAGCTCCTGATTAGAACCAACGCTAAAACCACCCTAACACCTGTCACTAGTTTTAAATACCTGGGCTTATGGTTTGACTCCCACTTAACATTCGGGATGCACATTGATACCCTGACAACCAAGACCTATGCCAAACTAGGGGTACTTTACAGGAACAAATCCTCCCTAAGTCTCCTGGTCAGAAAGCGTATTGCACAGCAGATGCTAATGCCAATTATTGACTATGGAGACATAGTATATGGCTCGGCTCCTCAAACCCACCTTAGCAAACTTGACACCCTCTACAATTCAATTTGTCGTTTTGTTCTCCAATGCAACTACAACACACATCACTGCGAAATGCTCAAAGAACTAGATTGGTCATCACTAGAGTCTAGGCGCAAAGTTCACCTTTCCTGTCTCACCCTCAAATACTTTCTGGGCAAGCTACCCAGCTACCTGAACAAGCTCCTCACCCCTACCACATGCAGTACCTATCACCTGAGATCAGACTCCAAAAGACTATTCATGGTCCCAAGACTCAACAAAGTATCCGGACGTTCCTCCTTCTCCTTCCGTGCACCCCAAAACTGGAACAACCTACCAGAGACTCTCATATCCACCACCAGCTTAAGTTCTTTCAAATCTAAGGCTGTCTCACACTTTAATCTGGTCTGTAACTGTTTCATAAGCTCATAATATATATTTTCTTTAACTGTGCATGCAATGCCTTGTATATAAATGTATACCTTGTTCATTTATGTAACTGTATTTGTAACCATGTATTATTTTGTTTTACTCTGTGCCCAGGACATACTTGAAAACGAGAGGTAACTCTCAATGTATTACTTCCTGGTAAAATATTTTATAAATAAAATAAATAAATAAAGTTCACCTTTCCTGTCTTGCCTTCAAATTCTTTATGGGCAAGCTACCCAGCTACCTGAACAAGCTCCTCACCCCTACCACATGCAGCACCAATCATCTGAGATCAGACTCCAAAAGACTGTTCATGGTCCCAAGGCTCAAGTATCCGGATGTTCCTCCTTCTCTTACCGTGCACCCCAAAACTGGAACAACCTACCAGAGACACTCACATACACCACCAGTTTAAGTTCTTTCAAATCTAAGGCTATCACACATTTTAATATGGTCTGTAACTGTTTCATATGCCCATAATATAATCTTTAACTGTACATGCAATGTCTTATATATAATGTATAACCTGCTCATTTATGTAACTGTATTTGTAACCATGTATTATTTGTCTTAACTCTGTGCCCAGGGCAAACTTGAAAACGAGAGGTAACTCTCAATGAATTACTTCCTGGTAAAATATTTTATAAATAAATAAATAAATAAATAATATAAACAGTGTAAAACAATGAGAAGCAGTTACCATACAGTACACTGGAGAACTTACTCCGGTGGCATCTTAACCCAGTTGATACCGCTTGACAGAATATAGGTATAAGAGGTGGTATGTTTAGGGTCATTGTCCTGAAAGAAACTGTGACCACCAAATGGGAAATCCTGCCTAATGTATTCAACAATATGGTTGACAATTTTCATTTAATTTCAATTGCAAATGCACCTTAAAAATACAAATAATAGTTTTATGCCAGGTAAAGCCATAAGTCAGACTTGATATTATAGCTATGGCTTCATTCTGCTTCAATTAACACTGATCTGCATTATTTACCAAAGTGGAGGTTGCTCTGTGACTTGATATATGTTATATTTGTCCTTATCATTATTTGTTCTTTAATAAAATTTGTATTTGGAAACTTTTTCACACAACTGTGGATGCCCCAGTTTTGTGGAGTTCCTGCAATTCCTGTCTTTTAGGAGTTGCGCCCTATTTCAATTAGTACATTTTCTTTCAAATCTTTGCCATCTACTTACTTAGCTTTCATACATTGTTTCATTATAGCACGTGGCATAAATAAGACCAGTTTAAAAATGTTCCTGTTTAATTAATGTTGTTCCAAGGTTATGATTAGTATACAGTATATGCTTTCAAAATTGAAACAATGAACTGGTCCTACCCTTCACTGGGTTAAAATATTACATGAGAATCTACTGAAATTTGGCATTTTCCTGGTAGGTAATTAATTCACAAATTCCGTATTTCTTTCATAAAAATTGCCTGCTATGAAACATTTAAAAAGTTTAATTAAAAGTGTATCCTTAAGAATAGTGCTAACCCTAATATTTTAAAATAGTTCCAGCAAATTGTTTATCCACCATATAAATTGTCAGAAATCACCAATCCCCAAGGAGCAATTGCATACAGGTTTTGTTCAGAGGGATATTTTTGAATTTTACATTATTTCCAAAAACTAAAACTGAGAGAAGGCACAATTTAGGGATTTTTTCATTAAACTGGAATAAACCACAATGTTATCAATTATCTGAAATCAGGAATGGTCAATATAGTTTCTGGATTATCATCAAAACTACTATAATAGATGATAATAAGTGTGAACCATTACATTACTGACGACAGTATAATGATCCATATTGTATCACTCTGAAAATGTTTTTAGACTATATTAAATATGCGTCAGAATGGCAGCATGTGGCATTCTGTACATGTTGATGTGCAATCACTTTGTTTGCAGCATAACGTAACCCCCCCAGCATAGTGTCAAAGAATGTATCCATCTACTAATCGACTAATTCAAGTTAATTGTCACTATCAGCATATACAAGAAGAAGAGGACGGTAGAGAAAAAGACAACATCAACAAATTAAGAAATCTTCACTCAGCAGCCATCGCTGTGTATATAATTTTGCTGGCACAATGAGTGTCTTTCCCAAACGGCTTACAATCTAATTTTTGGTGGCCAAAGCACAAGGAAATGAAGTGACTTGCTCAACTCTTCTTGTCCAAGGTCACAAGGAAAGCTTGCACTGGGATTCAATCAGGATTCACCCACTTTAAAGTAAGTGTCATTACCACTAAGATACTCCTTATTAATTGGGCCCTGTTATAATTTACATGTATATGATTATCCTTCTTATGATAGATAGACAGAGAAATAGATAGATAGATAGATAGATAGATAGATAGATAGATAGATAGATAGATAGATAGATAGATAGATAGATAGATAGATAGATAGATAGATAGATAGATAGATAGATAGATTGTGAGAATCAATATGTACATTCTAACCAATCCTAATATTTAATGCGATTAAAATACAACTCCAGTCCTGTTTTCAAAAAGTTTAAATCAATCACTGTTGCCCGCACCACAATAACATGCAATAACAGGAACACTCCAGGCAATTAGTTTCCAATAATGTAAATGTTTGCAAGCATAAGCAATATCCACCTATAGTTCTTTACTCTATAAGAAAAAAGTCAATGCAGTAGTGCAGAATCAGTGCTATCTCAATTTCTACACTAAGGTCCTATAACTGGATTTTGTTTTTGTTGAAAAAGTTTTATTGGGTCTATTGTAGGGATTGGTAATTATTTCGGCTATAGAGCCACTTGACAAGCTTTGGTAAGCTTTCCGGGACACATACTTAATGTAGAATCTACATTTAGTCTGTGGCCCGCGACGTTCTCATTCTCATCAGCTTCTTCCCACCTGTATCTCCCCTACCCTTTCAAACTGACTTGCACAAAGGGGAAAACAAATATTTTGCTCCTGAAAAACATTATTTCTTCATGTAAAAACACTATTAATTTTCTCTTCTTAGGCACTATAAGAAAATCATAAATTCAGAACATATTCTTAACTTGTATAAAAAATAGTAACAGTAGATCTTAACGAAATGATTTTATCAACTCCTCATTACAATCTATTTACACATTAGTTTCCTTTGTTGTTTACTATTCACTCCACTCTGAGTAAAGTTAGTAAACAGCACAATAATTGATTTCCATCTGCCTTTGTTGAAACTTAGATCAAAATGTGACAAACGTCATAAAAATATTTGTACTCTATTATAAATTAAAATCTACAAAAATGATTGAAGAAACTTTTAGGACCAGGTGAAATTCCAGATGAAAATCATCTTGAAAGCTATTTGTTTTGAAGTATGTCACTCAAGCATAATTCTCTTATATGGTTACTCTACAAGTGAATGAGCATATTTGAATTGGCATTTGAACATGTGCAGCAGATTCCACTTAAAGCATCCAACTCATATTGAGGAATGAGAACAAAACATGAACTGACTCTGCCAGTTAAAC
Source organism: Ascaphus truei (assembly GCF_040206685.1). NCBI lineage: Eukaryota > Metazoa > Chordata > Amphibia > Anura > Ascaphidae > Ascaphus > Ascaphus truei. The sequence goes on from NC_134483.1 coordinate 508,556,408, forward strand.
ATCTCACTTAAACCTTAAATAGTGTTGTCAGATACTATAATCCTCCTAAAATATGAGTTTAAATAGTCCTGATATTGAATTTAATGAAAATCAAATCCTATAATTATAGTGATTTATTTAACCACTCTTTTTTGATCACGCGACAGTACAATGTTCAAGGTTAAACCTTTGGGCTACAATTAATTCAGACATTTTAGGTATCTATGAAGATATGCATGACTAACTGCTAGTAACTGTTTACTGGTTCCAGTGATGAGAAAAAAATATGAAATAGGATATGCTTTCTAAGTTGAGCTTCTTCTTGATATCAGAGCATCAGAAATTGCTACTAAATTAGGAAACCACCCCTGTCTAAAGGGCAGGATGTGATTGATAATATGTTCACATTTTATAACACTGACTGTACACAGCACTGAGAATATAATTTTGCAACAATTAATTGATCCCTGTCATGGGAGACCAGGTTATTTACACCTTTTTGCCGGGATCATACATTGAGCAACACAAGGTAATGAAATAAATTGTAGATTATTCGCATAAATTAGCTTACACACAATGATACAAAAAATACAGACAAAAAGACACACTTACTTTGGGACTAGGGTGAAAACTAGCCTTTCCCAGGTGCAGGGAACACGTTGGGCAAGTTTTACACTGACCAGGACTTAGGCCGGAATCTCCTGGAACCCAAATCGTAATGAAATTCCACAGGCCACCGGTACGTTCTCTTCTGAGAACTTGGTCCCTCCTGACCGTGAGTTACTCCAAATCTCCTGGAACTCAAACTGGCATAAAATCGCAGCCGCGTCCGCTATGATAGTTTCTGAGAACTTTGGCGCAAAAGTAAGGATTTAGACTATGGCTGGCAGGCTTTTCTGGCTTGAAATCGAAACCGGTTGCTCTGCTATTCGCACAGAAGCAACTTTGAAAAGCCTGTCCGTGCTCTTACTACTGGTGGACTACAATCTGATTGGCTCACAGATTCTTATAGTATTCTGAGTTTCATTCACAAAACTCAGCAGCCAATCAACACGTGGGAAAATTCTCAAGCAACAAATCAGAGCTAAGCCAGCTAGAAAAGCCAGGTCAGCGAGAAACCTGAAATAGCCAAAGGACATGCACAAGATTGCCACCTTTCTCCCTGGCTATCTCAATGCCACCTGCTGGGACAGGCTCCACCAGGTCTGGCAGAGCAAGTGGCAGCCTGGACGACTGCCATTGATCTCTGTACCTGGTACTCCACCTTTCCCCACTGACCAAATGCTATTCTCATCTCTGGGAATCCTCTGACTGCTTTGAACTCTGATGTCCAGCAGAATTACTGGCGCCTATGGGTTAGCTCGGGTAGCCTTTTTGGACATCTGTTCCAAATGTAAAGAACACATTACATTTAATAAAGTATTTTCAGTATTCTTCTGAGTCTTGGGGAACAGGGGACAGACATGGCAATGTTGTAGTTATATTTCTATCTGCCTTATTCCCCATACCCTTTCTTTTGGACTCAGTTTGGACTCTCAGAGTCCTCCCTCAACCTTATATATGGTTGGGGTACCCACAAACACTATAATGGTTGTGGGTCACCTGGGCACTGGCTGGGGTACCTCCCTTAACCTAGGGATTCCCCCAGCTACAGGAATACATGTTTATCCCTGTGCCCCATTCTCCTTTCTGGGCGGTGCTGAAGCAGGGTAACATAGTGGTGAGTCGCGCTTGCATTTTCAAGGGGAGATATTGCCGGGACAATGTGCCTACATGTATCCAACAATCGGGCATGATTCCCGGGTCCATTTATGGGGGATCGACAACTCCGGACCCCAACCTCCTAGGCACATTCTGTCAACGGTTCCTCCGCAAACCCCCTCCTCCCCCCCTTCCTTGAAACTCATACTCTAGCAATCCCTGCTTTCTGGCATGCCTGGAAAGGAAAAAACACAAAAAATACTTTTATTGCATAAGTACATGGTACAATGTTACTAGGCCCAATAACTATCTCTCTTGAACCCTTATACATGGATCAGGGGTAACCAAAATGGGCTTAACCTTTAATTGAGAGCTTGGTTACCCCCTACCGTCCCAATACTTGCCCCCAAAAATCTTAAAATCTAATTCTAGTACTGTGGCATAGGGAGATAAAGTGGTGTCTTAGGTCATGACATGATCTGACGCATGGATTTGAACCAAATTCAGTCACTTCAAATGCATTGTTCTCACCACTGAACTACTCCTACTTCTACTCCTACTCCAAAAGTGTAGGACATTTGTTTGTGGACATTTAGCCGCTACAAAATTAATGCCGGTGCTTGGCTGCAACTCACCGCTAAGGTATGTCAGTAACCTAAAAACCCTTAAGTTAACCTCTAACCTAACCACATAAACCCCTAAAGTTAACCTCTAACCTAACCACTAAAACCCCTAATACTTACCATATGTCAGAAGCAGGCAACGGCTCATTGTCCAGCAGCGAGTTGGCTGTGGTGGAGGGTGCACAGGGACAGTCATTTGGTTATTGCAAAATGGCCATGACCAAAAGTCCCATTATGCTCCTTTAGCTTTCCAAAAAACACATAATTTTCTGAGAAGTGCTCTGTAGGGATAGAAAAATGAGTCAAAATCCGATCTGCTGATTTTTTTTTAACCAAAACATGATCCGTGGATCCGTGCATGGATATCCAAAGAGAGATTGGATGGAAAATATGCATGCAGATTCTTTGGAATTGGAGGGGGGAAAAAGGAGGAATCGGTTTGCAGATTTTCAGTGATATAAAAGACTGATGTGTGAAAATTCACAGAGGATTCATATTTCTGTGAAAATTTCTCCAATCTCTAGTAAAAAAACAATTCTGCACGTACTTTAACTAATTCACAACAGCTTTCTTTTAATTGGGAGGACATATGGGAATACAACTGTTTGAATAGTAATATATATATATATATATATATATATAAATATATATATATATATATATATATATATATATATATATATATTACTGATTATGTTTAGCTGTTGAAATGTTAAAAACAAATTTATATACAGTATATAAATAAACATACAAATAAATTGTCCCAGGCGCTGTGAATATAGTCCAATGAACCCAAATACCGTGAACCAATTGGGCAGTCTTTAGTATAGGCTTCCTATGCCAGATATATAATCTTGATAGTTGTTGGACAGGCAGGGGTGTTGTCTGATAAGATATGCTGATGTCTCTGAAATCATAGAAAAAAACAGCAGGGCACGCACATAGCGTGGTTTGTTTTTTCAATCACCCCCCTGCCTAGAACCCTGAAATCCTACTTACAGGATGAGGGGCTCTCAGGTACAGTTGAGAGAATCTGTGCCTCACGTCTCTGTTCCTCAGAACGTCTCACGGATCCACGTGGTCTGGTCTGCAGGGGTCCCCTCACTCAGCGATGGTAGTAGTAGAGATGGTTTACTCCAACGCTCCCACAGATGAATGCGTGTGGGGGGGGGGGGGGTTGAGACGGGGAAGATATGGAAATGTACTAGTGTGATAACGTACAAGGTATTTATTGACATACAACAACAATAAAATCACACTTACAATGTGGAAAGTTGGCGAGCTCCGCTCACAATGCCGTCCGCAGCCTGTGTAGCTCCTAATGCTGCCAAGGGGAAGGTCGTCGCGCGCTGCACTCGATTCCGGAAATCAGAGTGACGTCAGCAGTGGGGCAGACCGGAACTCTCCTCACACCAGGAACTACAGGTGCCCGGGCAGCTCAATTCACTAGGCTCCTCCTCCCTACGCGTTTCGTGACGAGTTGTCACTTCCTCAGGGGAACCCCTGAGAAAGTGACAACTCGTCACGAAACGCGTAGGGAGGAGGAGCCTAGTGAATTGAGCTGCCCGGGCACCTGTAGTTCCTGGTGTGAGGAGAGTTCCGGTCTGCCCCACTGCTGACGTCACTCTGATTTCCGGAATCGAGTGCAGCGCGCGACGACCTTCCCCTTGGCAGCATTAGGAGCTACACAGGCTGCGGACGGCATTGTGAGCGGAGCTCGCCAACTTTCCACATTGTAAGTGTGATTTTATTGTTGTTGTATGTCAATAAATACCTTGTACGTTATCACACTAGTACATTTCCATATCTTCCCCGTCTCAACCCCCCCCCCCCCACACGCATTCATCTGTGGGAGCGTTGGAGTAAACCATCTCTACTACTACCATCGCTGAGTGAGGGGACCCCTGCAGACCAGACCACGTGGATCCGTGAGACGTTCTGAGGAACAGAGACGTGAGGCACAGATTCTCTCAACTGTACCTGAGAGCCCCTCATCCTGTAAGTAGGATTTCAGGGTTCTAGGCAGGGGGGTGATTGAAAAAACAAACCACGCTATGTGCGTGCCCTGCTGTTTTTTTCTATGATTTCAGAGACATCAGCATATCTTATCAGACAACACCCCTGCCTGTCCAACAACTATCAAGATTATATATCTGGCATAGGAAGCCTATACTAAAGACTGCCCAATTGGTTCACGGTATTTGGGTTCATTGGACTATATTCACAGTGCCTGGGACAATTTATTTGTATGTTTATTTGGTTTATACAGATTTGGAATAGTCTGTTGATTTTTTGTTCCTTAGGCTGCTTTTATCTTTTGATCAATTTTTGATTAATTTTTGACCACTTTAGGGTTAGTCACTTTAATTTGTTATCATAGTTATCACTAATTTATTTTTCTGTAGGTCAGCGCTTTTTAGAGGGCTTATTATTGTTTGTTTGCTAGTATATACAGTATATGATGGTGCTCTAGGGAAGGTGCATTGTTAGAAAGGCAGTCACTCTGAGGACAAATGAACTACTCATAGTGGCATGTTAAAAGTGATTGATGACTTTATTCTAAATTAGACAATTATAGTAAATGTATTTCAAAATACATTTTTAAGCTTTAAATGCTTCCACGCTTACCACATTGGATTGGAAGTTGTTTTTTCCCCCCCTTACATTATCTCTGTTGGTAAGACTGTGGATTAAAGAATCTTTAATAAAAAAAAAAAAGGTATAATTAATGTTTTAAACTTTCATGGTAAGCAAAGGACTTGTAGGGTTTTTACAATGTTGATCTTCTTTCTTTCGATGTTAAGACTGTTTGTCAGTTCTTGAATCGAGCAGACAGAATCATTTTTCTTTTCTAGGAAACGGACAGTAAAAGCAGCAACGATTGTCATTTTTTTTGCCTTTTATTTTTGTTATTTCCTTTAAAAGATTTCCTATTGACCTTTCCAGGGCTGTGACTAGAGTTCTATAATGATTTGAGTTAAATGTATATAGTCTTCTGTCGGTGGTGTTTGCTGCATTATGATAAAGTATCCATTGAAGTTAACAATTTTCTTTTTTTGTTCCTTTTGATGACACAAGTTTTGCATCCTATATGATTACCAGATCCCAAAACATTTTTGAGAATGTTGAATGAAACAATTGGTTTGAAACCCATCATCGGAGAATTTTTTTTAGTAGATCAGGATATATATTTTTAAATATACAGTATATATATATATATATATATATACTGTATATATATATATATATATATATATATATATATATATATATATATATATATATTGTGACAGAAACCAGGGGTTGGTAATAAACTCCATATACAGGGCTCCCAGGATACTGAACAGTTTCTGTCCTGTCTAAGCTGAACAGGGCAGCCTCGTGGTACAGGCACTCCATTCCACAGTTTGTCTGCTGCCTGTTTTCTGTCACCTGTCATGCTGATTAGAGTTCAGGTATACAAGACCTGTTTCCTGTTTCCTCTGAGCCCCGCCCAAGAGCCTGGAAGGCTGCTGAACTGCAGAGGGGTGAGAAAGCCTCTTTCCCAAATCGCTTCATTCATTCTGTTAGTTTGTCTAAAGACTGCAAAGGTACTTATTTTGTTGGTGGAAGTGGACAAGCCACTTCCAACTCTGAGTCAGGGACATCTAAGTTTAAGTTATCGCTCAGACGAGCAGCTTTTTGTTTGGCTTTGTTTTCTGTTTAAACTGTGGCAGTCTCAGTGCCTGGGACTGAATAAACCAGGCATAGCCTGTTTAAAGGAACAGTACGTGACGTCTCATCATTTAACCTACCCTAAAAGACCGTGTTCTAACAGTCCCGGACAGACGGCGGAGCCCCGGAGTAAGCCGTTTGTCACATATGGTGGAGAATGCAGGCAGAACACTGAAAGGTCTGGGGGTTAAAGAACTTTAAAAAAAAAAAAAAAAGAAGGTTTTTTTTTCTCTCTCTCCAAACAAGATGGAAGACGTGGTGAGTGCGCTGGTACGCAATGTCGCTGTCCAGAAAGACGCGAATGAAGCCCAGCAACAGGCGAGTGAAACCCAGCGACAGCTGTTAATAGCCCAGCAAGAGACTAATGCAAACCAGCAAGAGACAAACCGCCTGCTGAGAGAGGAGCAAAAGCGGTTCGCTCAGGGCTTACAGCAGGAACTCGAGATCCTGAGGGGGACTATCAGTAACCTTCCACTGGCAGAGGCAGCCCCAGTTCCGAAAATGACCAGGGCAAGCCACTACCTTCAGAAGATGGGACCCTCGGATGATGTGGAAGCCTATCTTCTCACGTTTGAACGCACGGCACAGAGAGAGGGATGGCCAGAAGCTGAGTGGGCTGGTCTAATCGCACCCTTCCTAAGCTGCGAACCCCAGAAGGCTTACTTTGATCTAGAGCCAGCCGAAGCTAACGTCTATGCAAAATTGAAGTTCGAGATCCTCGCCCGCCTCGGCGTAACCACGGCTGTTCGTGCCCAAAGGTTTCACGCATGGTCCTTCACGATGGATAAAGCCACCCGAAGCCAGATGTATGACCTCATCCACCTCGCCCGGAAGTGGCTACAACCCGAGATCAACTCAGCAAGCCACATCGTGGAACGGTTGGTCATGGACCAGTTCTTGAGGAAACTTCCCTCTGCCTTACGCCGTTGGGTCAGTCGGAGTGACCCCCACAATGCGGATGAGCTTGTGGCCCTTGTAGAAAGGTACAGTGCAGCAGAAGAGCACCCGCAACCCACAGTCGTGGAGCAACCCCACTATCCGAGGTTCCAGGACTGTTCCAGAGACGGTAAAAGGGTACCGGGGTTAAGGGGCGCTGAAGAGCGGCGACCACCTTCACGCCGCTCCAGCAACAGTGGTTCGCACACTAAGGGCAATAGCCAACATGGGGAGCCGGGAAAAGGCTCTAAGTGGGACACAGACTATGTACCTAAATGTGTAAATTGTCATGAGAGGGGCCACACAGCAAAAATCTGCCCACTAAATGATGAGCCCATGCAATGCAACAGCGTGGAACCTTATTCGCTGTTGTCCCAATGTATGGGCCCTAGCCCAGAGGACCCCTTGAATAACCATCTGTGGGCATTTGTAAAGGTTAATGGTAAGAGGGTTCGGGCACTTCTTGACTCTGGGAGTATGGTCACACTAGTGTCCGAATACCTATTGCCCATTAAGAAGAAACAGGTAAACAGTTCACAAAGAGTGGCAATTTGTTGTATACATGGGGATAATCATGAATATTCCACTGTTGATGTTTTTTTTGAAACAGAATTTGGTTCTTTAGATTTCAAGGTGGGTGTTGTACCCAAACTGGCACATGATGTGTTAATAGGGACCGACTTTCCCCATTTTCTAAAAATGTGGTCCCCAGCTCAGAATAGCGCCCAGAGTTCAATAGCAGACCATAACGAAGTGTTAGAAGAAACAAATCCTTTCCCTTTTTCAGAAATGGAGGTTGACGAGGGCCCAAATAAGAAGGGGGAAAAGGAGGAGTGCTGTGAAATTCCCTTCCCCATCACTACTTTGGTAGGGAATACCCCAAATCAAGATGTTGATCAGGCACTTACCACCCCAGTACAGGATAAGACCCTCGCTGACCTAGAGGTCAGTCCTGGGAGTTTTAAGAAGGCCCAGTGGGAGGACCCCACATTAGCGGTAGCAAGGGGAAATATACGGGACCAGAATAGTACTCATGGCCAACCAGATAGGTCACTTGCTTACCCCTACTTCGAGGTAGAGAACGACCTAGTATATCGGGTTGATAAAAGAAAATCAGTTACAACTAAACAATTGTTGGTACCACGGACATTCCGTAACGTAGTATTACACCTCGCACATAGTCATCCATTGGGGGGACACCTAGGGGTGGAAAAGACAAAAGAAAAGGTTCTCCGAAGCTTTTATTGGCCTGGGGTTCTGGCAGAAATTACAAACTATTGTTCCTCATGCCCAGAATGTCAGATCACCGCCCCGTTCAAAGCATACCGCAGCCCATTGGTACCCCTTCCCATAATAGAGGTACCATTTGACCGGATTGCTATGGATCTAGTAGGACCCCTAATAAAGTCTGCTAGGGGACATCAGCATATATTGGTAATATTAGATTATGCTACCCGATATCCGGAGGCAGTTCCCCTACGTAGCACCTCTGCTAAAAACATAGCAAAAGAGTTAGTACTTCTGTTTTCCCGGGTCGGAATTCCTAAAGAGATCTTATCTGACCAGGGAACACCATTTATGTCCCAAGTAACAAAAGAGCTATGTAAACTCCTAAAAATCAAGCATCTCAGAACCTCAGTCTATCATCCACAAACAGATGGTTTAGTGGAAAGGTTCAATAAAACCTTAAAGAGCATGTTACGCCGGGCGGTCGATAAGGATGGGAAAAACTGGGACTGTTTGTTACCATACCTGTTATTTGCCATTAGGGAAGTTCCCCAGTCATCCACAGGCTTCTCCCCGTTTGAACTATTGTATGGCCGACATCCAAGGGGCTTACTGGATATAGCCAAAGAAACTTGGGAACACGAGGTTACCCCTTACAGAAGTGTAATAGAGCATGTTGCCCAAATGCAGGACCGCATTGCTGCAGTCCTACCCATAGTGAGGGAACACATGGAGAAAGCTCAAGAAGCACAAAGGAATACGTATAATAAGGGTGCTAGGGTCAGAATTTTTTTTCCAGGTGATAGGGTACTAGTTCTGGTTCCCACCGTGGAGAGTAAATTCCTTGCTAAATGGCATGGGCCATATGAGGTCTTGGAAAGAGTGGGAGAAGTAAATTATAGGGTAAGGCAGCCAGGTAGGAGGAAACCTGAGCAAATTTACCATATAAACCTACTCAAGCCCTGGAAAGATAGAGAGGTCTTGTTAACCCTAGTACCCCCAGGTCCGTCAGAGAATCAAGAAACTGACCCAGAGGTTAGCATAGCTGAAACACTGTCCGTGCATCAGAAACGAGAGGTCCAGAGTTTAGTGAGAAGGAACAAAGAAATCTTCTCTACACAGCCAGGTAAAACTAACGTAATTAAACATGACATAGTCTCTGAACCGGGGGTCCGAGTTAACCTTAAACCGTACCGAATCCCAGAGGCCAAGAGAGAGGCTATAAGTTTAGAGGTTAAAAAAATGCTAAAACTAGGCGTAATTGAGGAATCCCAAAGTGGGTGGAACAGCCCTATAGTTTTAGTCCCAAAGCCAGACGGTACAACAAGGTTTTGTAATGACTACCGGAAACTAAACGCGGTGTCAAAATTTGATACTTATCCTATGCCCAGGGTGGATGAACTTGTAGAGAGACTGGGCAAAGCCCGATATCTCACAACCCTAGACCTAACAAAAGGGTACTGGCAGGTTCCCCTCACAGAAAGGGCAAAAGAAAAAACAGCCTTCTCAACCCCAGACGGCCTCTTTCAATATAAGGTGCTGCCTTTTGGCTTACATGGAGCTCCCGCCACATTCCAAAGAATGATGGATAAAATTTTAAAACCACATGTTCGGTACGCTGCCGCCTACCTGGATGATGTGGTAATCCATAGTGAAGATTGGCAGTCCCACCTTCCAAAGGTCCAAGCTGTGCTCGACGCAGTTCGGTCTGCTGGACTAACTGCTAACCCCGCTAAATGCACTATTGGTCTGGAGGAGGCCAAGTATCTGGGGTATTCTATTGGTAGAGGGTTACTCAAACCACAAACACTCAAAGTAGAGGCGATACAAAATTGGCCAAGGCCAGTCACAAAAAAACAAGTAAGGACCTTTTTGGGGTTAATTGGCTACTATAGGAGGTTTATTCCCAATTTTGCAACTAAGGCAACCCCACTAACCGACCTCACAAAAGCAAGAGGACCGCTAATGGTAAAGTGGTCCCCCGAAGCCGAACAGGCCTTTAGAAGCCTGAAAGAAGCTCTCTGTGCCCAACCAGTGTTGGTCACACCTGACTTCTCCAAAGAGTTCGTAGTCCAAACCGACGCATCTGAGGTAGGGCTGGGGGCGGTACTCTCCCAGGAGTCTCAAGGGGAGGAGCACCCCATCCTTTATTTAAGTAGGAAACTAAATCCCCAGGAGAAAAATTACTCCATAGTCGAGAAAGAGTGTCTCGCAATAAAGTGGGCTGTAGAGACACTCAAGTATTATCTGTTGGGGAGAAAGTTCCGATTGGTCACAGATCATGCACCCCTTACCTGGATGTGTCAAAATAGGGAGAAGAACGCTAGGGTGACCAGGTGGTTCCTAAGCCTACAGCCCTTTAAATTTTCTGTGGAACACAGGTCGGGGCACAAACATGGCAATGCCGACGGGTTGTCAAGGATGCACTCCCTAATATCCATGGTCGCTCACCCCTCGAGGTCTGAGCTGGGGGGGAGGATATGTGACAGAAACCAGGGGTTGGTAATAAACTCCATATACAGGGCTCCCAGGATACTGAACAGTTTCTGTCCTGTCTAAGCTGAACAGGGCAGCCTCGTGGTACAGGCACTCCATTCCACAGTTTGTCTGCTGCCTGTTTTCTGTCACCTGTCATGCTGATTAGAGTTCAGGTATACAAGACCTGTTTCCTGTTTCCTCTGAGCCCCGCCCAAGAGCCTGGAAGGCTGCTGAACTGCAGAGGGGTGAGAAAGCCTCTTTCCCAAATCGCTTCATTCATTCTGTTAGTTTGTCTAAAGACTGCAAAGGTACTTATTTTGTTGGTGGAAGTGGACAAGCCACTTCCAACTCTGAGTCAGGGACATCTAAGTTTAAGTTATCGCTCAGACGAGCAGCTTTTTGTTTGGCTTTGTTTTCTGTTTAAACTGTGGCAGTCTCAGTGCCTGGGACTGAATAAACCAGGCATAGCCTGTTTAAAGGAACAGTACGTGACGTCTCATCATTTAACCTACCCTAAAAGACCGTGTTCTAACAGTCCCGGACAGACGGCGGAGCCCCGGAGTAAGCCGTTTGTCACAATATATATATATATATATATATACAGTGTTCGACAAACCTATACATTTGCTCGCCCCGGGCGAGTGGATTTAACATCGTGGCGAGCTCCTTTTGGCCCAAGCAGCACATGTTTGGTACTAGGTGGCGAGTAGATTTTTTTGTTCGGCGAGTAGATTTTTTGGTGATTTGTCAATCACTGTATATATATATATATATATACACTTTTTATTTCAAAAGTTGTTCTCAAACAGTAATAAAGAATTAGGGATGGGGAACAGAAACAGAAAAAAGTGGGCAGGTGATGGGGGAGATACATTTAAAAAAAAGTACAATCAATTCATCCCATTATACAATCTTCTAGAAAATATTCAGTTAATTTCAAGCTGTAGGATCCACCAGGTTACATTTTATTTTAAATACCAAAGGGGAAAGTACATACTAATTTGCATTCATAGATATTAGGAGTAGGTGGAATTACAGTAGTCCAAGGGGCCCAGATTTGACAAAGCTGTAATCTATGAGAGATAACTAGAGAGCATTAGCATGATGTTCTTAAATTGTATTAATGATAGTCTCCTTTGGTGAGCAGCAAGCCTGCTTCCAGTGGCTTGCTAAGGAACACTTGGTAGCCATAAGAATACTAGATACAGCTGCGGCCGCTTTTATTTGAACACTTCTCGGTTATTTTCCTGTGACTTTTTCAGAATGCCATGCGCTTGACCGCGTTCATGCCACATTCATACCGTATTCATGCCGCATTCATGCCAGCCGTCACCCGCGCTGGATCTGTTTAATGATAATGGTTCGGATTTAATTGGGTGCAATTCTTCGCGTATCTGCCAGGTGGCAGATATTCATGAATTGTAATGAATTCTAATGTGTGCACTACAGTACTGTACATGTGCTTCAGTAATGTGTCGACTTGCAGGTGTTTAAAAAATACCACAGTGGTCCATTGTGAATTGACCTTGGTACTGAAGAAGTTGCAATACTGTATCAATTTAGGCGTTTCATATTAAAAACTAAATGCACAGTGTCTGGTGTTCTCCAGTATTGTTCAGAGTTCCGAGATGAGTACACCGCCGCAGTACGTGTTAAAAAAGCCTGACTTAACATACGCTTATTTAATATGGTCCGCAATTAATGCAGCAGATGATAAGATGGCCACAGTTGGTCAAATGTATCAATATTTTATCGAAAATTATGACTTTTACAAATTTTAAACAGATGCTCTTGTGTGTAAGCGTGCAATAAGGAAAATGTTATGTATCGATCCGTGTTTTTTTCGTATTGATCCTGCACCCAGAGTTAGAGGAGGGTATTGGTGTGTTGCACCAGATTTTTCCAGTGTCTTTGATCATGGAGACTTCAAAATGCGGTCATGGTAAAACCAACTATGAATCGTCAGTTCCAGGCAAGCAATGCGCCAGCATCAGCGCCAGCACCGGCTTCCAATAACGGTCCGACCATCAGTGAAAACCTGCAGACCGGCAACCCTTGCTGTCTGTCCCCGCCTGGATACCTGCAGCCTGAGCAGGATTTCACATACAGATACCAGCAAGCTTGCATGTACCAAATAGATTTCCAGCTTCATCAGCTGTCAACTACAGGTGTAGTAGGCCCGCTGTCACATGTCAACTACCTGTATAATCAAGAATACGGGACTGGTAGCAGTGGCTCAGCGCCAACCGATTGGCAAAGTCTATGGTGAGTACGACTGTCGTATTTTATTCTTTTTTAAATATCAATATCAATGCACAGTCAAGCGATTCTCTTGTAATCAATCGCTTTGCTTATGGTTATGTAGTTCTATTATTTTAGTCACAATTCATGAAAATATAGTCCAGCAATATCATTGGCTGAGCAGCTTCTACAGTAGATACTGAACAATTGGTGGACAGCTAGGCGCATGCGCCTACTGTATGTCTCATTGGGACCTTATTGAAACGCATATGCGTGTCATCACATCTAGGAGCATGCGTGTATGTGAACAAGAGACGCCCCCCGAGAAAATTATTGTTGGGACTGACGAGGGGACTGTGGGGACTTACTGTGGGAACTTCATTAGGGGACTGACTAATTTGAACCAATCATTACACTAATACTTTTATTTTTCCTCAGAAAATAAACTTTGTCATCAGGCGGAGAACGGCAAATGGAGGGATTTCGATGAATAATTTCACTTTTTGTAACGATGCTTGCACATTCCTGAATCTGATTTAAAAATCCACGTACCGGAGGCAACAATCTACCCAAGTAGTGGCAGTGCCATTTTTATGAATTAGGATAGAATAACTGTGAGCTTTATAAAAAACCTGAAACAGTGCAGTATGCTGTTTGTTTCATACAGTATACAATACTTTTTTACATACTGTACTGTATAATAAACCCAAAAAATAAAAAGTATGCATTTATTCTGCATGTATTACAGTATGTGTATTCTATACCCGTACAGTATCTATTGTTTTAATACTGTTTTGATGTGATGTGCATGCCTACAGTATACAGTACAGTACTGTACAGTATGATTCATGGATCCTTGTTGAAACACACAATTCTTGTGTTTACTACTGTACATTAATTAACCAACCATTACTTACTGTACAGAAACACTGTATTTTGTTATAAAAGGTGACACAATGAAACAATTTAAAACAATCTACATTATTTTTATTGGAGTACAGTAAGTCAAAACATTCACAGGTGTATGGTGTAAGTAAAAACATTTATTTATTAATACAATTTAAAACAATCTACATTATTTGTCAAAACATTCACAGGTGTACAGTGTAAGTAAAAACATTTATTTATTAATACCATTTAAAACAATCTACATTATTTTTATTGGAGTACAGTAAGTAAAAAATGAATCAACATTTGAACAGACGACCAATCACGCATCGAATTTGATCCCCACCAGTCTGTACTTCCAGGGACAATGCCTTTTATGCGGCAAAATGCAATTTATGGAGTCTCTCACGATTTTCATTAAATGATCTGTAATGGAATGATAGCGCCGCAATTCCTCCACCATAGTCTTTCTTACATTTTCAGGAAGAGCCTTTTTGACGTGATTCCCTTCATAGTTGACTTTCTGGGCCCACTATAAGTACACCTTGTAGCTCACGTGGTGCTTGAAAATGTACATGGCATGTTTCTGCGCTATACCACCACTTGCAAACCTATACTTCTCCATGAGTGGCTGGGACAGGTCGCGCAAGATGATGTCGGGCACCGTCTCAATGCAAGCGTGTGTGGGTGTGCTTCTGGGAGTGGGTGTGCTTCTGGGAGTGGGTGTGCTTGTGGCAGCGGCGAGGGTAGATGGTCTGGGAAGATGCTTTCCACCTGTCTTAGTCGCCTTGTCTGTGTTGTCTCCTGGCGTGGTCTTGACGGTGTTGTCATGTCATCCTCGTCAACAGCATACATGAACACATATTCTTTTGATGGAGGGGGTGCGCTTGGTGATGGAAGGTTGAAGGTCCCATCCATCCCATCTACACTACCGACACACTTTATTGCAGCACGGCTAGCACCGCAAGCCGGGGGATGCCCCGGCGTGCTAGCCGCACTCCCTCAGGTCACGCGTCATCGGGTGCCTGCGCCCCCTGCACGCGCATCCAGGGCTCCCCGAGGGAGCCCTGGTATCCCGCGATGTGGGGGACGGCGGCAGGGGGTTCCGGGGGACCCGGCAGCGGGAGGGAGAGCGCCCCGATCGGAGGGCGCTCTTCCGCTGCTATGGCGCGCGCCCGGCACCCTCCGGCGCGCGCCAGGTTACTGCTGCGGCCGAGAACGGGCAAATGCTCGAATAAACTCGGCCGCAGCAGTATGCCACCCTCCTGCTCCTGCGGCTGACATACAGGGGCAGGAACTCCAAGCAAATGATGTAACCCCGCTATGTCAGTCTCTATCTTCTCCATGCGCTTATCCCTCTTCTCCATCTGCTTATCCCTCTTCTCCACCCGTTGATCCATATTTAGCATGGTCTCTATAAGAAGATCTATCTTTCCCAGCATACCAGAGTTCTCAGGGATATTGACACTTAACCAATTTAGCAGCCCCAACTTCAGTATAGCAGCGCTTGATGGCGCTGATGAAATCTGCCATAAGATGGAGCTAATTTTCATTGGATCTGCAGCCAGAAAGCAGTTTTGGCTGCAGATTCAATGAAAATTAGCTCCATCTTTTTGGCAGATTTCATCAGCGCCGTCAAGCGCTGCTATACTTAAGAAAGGACCTGCCAGCACGCACTATTGAGCTCCTATATTTGCGATTCAAGGCTTCTAAGTAAGGTTACGGTGATATAGCTCTTCCCGGACTCCTGGAGAAACTGTTGGGGCCGCGGTGGTCGCCGTGGTGACGGGACGCTTTGACGTCTGTTATGTGATGACGTCAATAGCGCGACTCCATGGCTCCCTTACGTGATGACATCACCAGCGCTACCCTGCAGTCCTGGGCCAATCACCATGATAATCTTAGGGCTGGTGAGTCCGCGACGTGATGACGTCAGCGATAATACTCCCAGTGATTATTATTAGCTACAGATGCTCTGTTTTAAGACTTTTGGTGCAAATTCTGCTCCTCTGCCTCCTCTATATATACTGGCCCATTCCTCCTAAACTCCACTCCCAGAAGAAGACCGTTCAGTCGAAACGCGTTGGAGTGGGAGTGTTTTGAAGTGGGACCCCCGACTTTTCACCTAAGGGACATATCTGTGTTACTGTGTTATAGAGCTCCTTATACTTCCTCCCAAACCTGGCCCTACTACCTCCTTCCACATTGTTATTGGAAATACGATCATTCACCCAGTAGCCCAAGCACGCTGCCTAGGGGTTACACTTGATTCCTCTCTCTCATTCTCCTCTCATATTCAAAACGTTTCTAAAACTTGTCGCTTTTTCCTCCGCAATATCACAAAGATACGCCCTTTCCTCTGTTACTCAACTGCTAAAACTCTGACTCAGGCCCTCATTCTCTCATGTCTCGATTACTGCAACCTCCCGCTGTCTGGCCTTCCTGCCTCTCACCTGTCTCCCCTACAATCTATCCTAAACGCTGCTGCCAGAATCACTCTACTCTTTCCTAAATCTGTTTCCGCATCTCCCCTCCTGAAATCCCTCTCCTGGCTTCCGATTAAATCCCGTATCTCACACTCAATTCTCCTGCTCACTTTTAAAGCTTTACATTCTTCTGCCCCTCCTTACATCTCAGCCCTAATTTCTCGCTATGCACCATCCCGACTCTTGCGTTCTTCTCAAGGATGTCTTCTTTCTACCCCATTTGTATCTAAAGCTCTCTCCCGCCTTAAACCTTTCTCACTTTCTGCCCCACACCTTTGGAATGCCCTTCCCCTCAATACCCGACTAGCCCCCTCGCTATCCACCTTTAAGACTCACCTTAAGACACATCTGCTTAAAGAAGCATATGAATAGCACTGGATTATCATGGACACATGATACATAAAGCTTGGCCCCCTGCAGACGCACTTACTAGAATTCCCTCCTACTGTCTCTGTACGTTCTCCCTACCTACAGTACCAATTAGATTGTAAGCTCCTCGGAGCAGGGACTCCTTCCTTAATGTTACTTTTACAGTATGTCTGAAGCACTTATTCCCATGATCTATTATTTATATTATTTGTTATTTATATGATATGTATTACTACTGTGAAGTGCTATGTACATTTATGGCGCTATATAAAAAAAGACATACAATACAATACTGGCTTTGCACTATCAGCTTCTGGTGATGTATCAATTCCACCCTATGTGACTACATGCTGCTTATGCTTCTGGACTTTTCTATTGGCACTTATCCTTTGAATTTCATCATAGCAACCACTGGATGAGGTTACTGATATCCTCTCCATGATTCCCTAGTATTCAGTCTCTGCAACACTGAAATACTGTGTGCTTATTGTGGTTGCCTGTGCCATGTTGGCTGATATTTCCCTCTGTACCAATAACGCTGGTTGGGATACCTATTTCGGTTGCTATCTGCTTATTTCCCCAATAGCAGTATTATTGCACCCTATGCCACGTATTTAGTCCTTTACACCAGTGCACCCTTACAACCATTGAGTTGTTTATGTACCATGTTTAGTTCCTATGGTTACTAGAATTGTCGTTGTGGTGACCCCCTCCCTTTATAATATTTCATCCCCTGTTTTTATCCATCATTAATAAAATTCATTACTTAGATCATATTTTGGTATACCCGTGTGCACACTATATGGATGCTTTTTTGTTGTGCTATAATACCATCATCCATTGAGCACCACTGTCTATTGATTATATATCACACATTTTAGACAGTTTTTGGGTAACTTTTATATGTGGCGTGCATGCGGTATAACTCTGTGTCTTAATATATATATATATATATATATATATATATATATATATATATATATATATGGAAACACAAAAAAAAAAAACCTCTAAAATAGCACTCAGACAAATGTTTGCAAAGAATAAAAGGGGTACTTTAATTAAATTAGAAAAAAATAACAGACATACAAACAACTAACTGGAGAGCCTGCCTGACTAATGAATAATAAAAAAAACCCAATGGACAAAAAAAAAAAAAAAAAACAGAAAAACATAGAATGCAACATATAATAATGGACCCAAAAAGAAATAATGCCCTTAAGAACCTAGCTTACTGTGGGAACAAAAGTTCCCACAATAAGGCAATATAGACCGGCCGGTCACCACATGTATAAGAGACTATAGAGCATCACAGGTCTACATATATATGCATGAAAAAATTCTTACAGAAAATAACATGAGTGTTATACTGATAGCAGTAAAGAATATCACTAGCAAGGTGTAAACCTATTGCAACTCAGGTAATGCTAGGGCAAAGGAGACATACAGGTATGTATATTTAGTGACCCAAATACATGTATTAAAGCAGATGGGAAACAAAAACAGGGAGGGATATAATAACCCAAGATACTCAGCTCCTTGATGTAAAGATACTGCATACAAAGATCAGCACAGCACTGTCCACTGGAAAAGTCCAAAAATATAGGACTTAGTTGGTTGTCCAAAATAGGGCAGAGGCAGGCAGGATCAACAGCAGCAAAAATTAAAATTAGCCCACTAACGCGTTTCGGCAACTAAGCCTTCCTCACGAGTGGTACTAAGGCTATGTGACAGGGGCATTTAAATAGTAAGCAGACAATTGCAAAATTCGCGCCAAAAAACACATGAAGCACATATAATCAATTTCATTACTTAATACAAGCTCCTAATTAGTATCGGCGGTGTTCCGGCAGCTGTATTGAAAGGTGTATTAGTGCTGAGGTAATCCCAGTATCCACTTCCTGAAGCGAGGTGTCCTATCAAACTCTCGCGAGAGTTGTGCACCAAGCTCCACACATGTTCACTTGTAGTATAGCAGTTGCGCCCGCCATCTTGGTTGTGGTCATAGGATTTTGCCAATAGTGACATCATTATCATGACTGAACAGTCTCACGAGACTTATCCCTTACATCCCGCACATGTGCAGTGTATATTGCTCTGTTACGGCGGCCATTTTTGAAAGGGTAAGGTAGCCCTCAGAGGAGTTCTATTCCTCATTGAACAATAGCATAGGGGCAAGTTCTCGCGCATGGGCAGCACATGTTGAGGTGCCCTGACATCTTATTCAGAGTGTCACAGCAAGATGATTTGACCACTTTAGATAGCAGTAGAAGCGTCCTTTGTATATTCATGACACCTTTAATTAACAGTGCAGCAGTCACCCATTAAGGCATTTGTATAGTGCATCTTTGGTAGGAATTTCATCCTTAAGAATATCCTCTCTGATTGGTTGGGATCCTGGTCTTTTTGTAGGTGGATACCCATACACATGGGGGGAATGGTATAACATCTGGACAATAGGGTAACATCTCAAGCAAGTTTGAGATGTTACCCTATTGTCCAGATGTTATACCATTCCCCCCATATGTATGGGTATCCACCTACAAAAAGACCAGGATCCCAACCAATCAGAGAGGATATTCTTAAGGATGAAATTCCTACCAAAGATGCACTATACAAATGCCTTAATGGGTGACTGCTGCACTGTTAATTAAAGGTGTCATGAATATACAAAGGACGCTTCTACTGCTATCTAAAGTGGTCAAATCATCTTGCTGTGACACTCTGAATAAGATGTCAGGGCACCTCAACATGTGCTGCCCATGCGCGAGAACTTGCCCCTATGCTATTGTTCAATGAGGAATAGAACTCCTCTGAGGGCTACCTTACCCTTTAAAAAATGGCCGCCGTAACAGAGCAATATACACTGCACATGTGCGGGATGTAAGGGATAAGTCTCGTGAGACTGTTCAGTCATGATAATGATGTCACTATTGGCAAAATCCTATGACCACAACCAAGATGGCGGGCGCAACTGCTATACTACAAGTGCCCATGTGTGGAGCTTGGTGCACAACTCTCGCGAGAGTTTGATAGGACACCTCGCTTCAGGAAGTGGATACTGGGATTACCTCAGCACTAATACACCTTTCAATACAGCTGCCGGAACACCGCCGATACTAATTAGGAGCTTGTATTAAGTAATGAAATTGATTATATGTGCTTCATGTGTTTTTTGGCGCGAATTTTGCAATTGTCTGCTTACTATTTAAATGCCCCTGTCACATAGCCTTAGTACCACTCGTGAGGAAGGCTTAGTTGCCGAAACGCGTTAGTGGGCTAATTTTAATTTTTGCTGCTGTTGATCCTGCCTGCCTCTGCCCTATTTTGGACAACCAACTAAGTCCTATATTTTTGGACTTTTCCAGTGGACAGTGCTGTGCTGATCTTTGTATGCAGTATCTTTACATCAAGGAGCTGAGTATCTTGGGTTATTATATCCCTCCCTGTTTTTGTTTCCCATCTGCTTTAATACATGTATTTGGGTCACTAAATATACATACCTGTATGTCTCCTTTGCCCTAGCATTACCTGAGTTGCAATAGGTTTACACCTTGCTAGTGATATTCTTTACTGCTATCAGTATAACACTCATGTTATTTTCTGTAAGAATTTTTTCATGCATATATATGTAGACCTGTGATGCTCTATAGTCTCTTATACATGTGGTGACCGGCCGGTCTATATTGCCTTATTGTGGGAACTTTTGTTCCCACAGTAAGCTAGGTTCTTAAGGGCATTATTTCTTTTTGGGTCCATTATTATATGTTGCATTCTATGTTTTTCTGTTTTTTTTTTTTTTTTTTGTCCATTGGGTTTTTTTTATTATTCATTAGTCAGGCAGGCTCTCCAGTTAGTTGTTTGTATGTCTGTTATTTTTTTCTAATTTAATTAAAGTACCCCTTTTATTCTTTGCAAACATTTGTCTGAGTGCTATTTTAGAGGTTTTTTTTTTTTGTGTTTCCATATCTATCTCCTTCCTCTAGCACCACCTACAGCTTACATTTTTGTTATAACTATTTCAGATATATTTTTCTGACTTAGGTAGGTTTAGACCTTGCTTCACTTATTGGTAGTGATGCGGTATTCGCTTCTTTGTGTATACTATATATATATATATATATATATATTATATATATATATATATATATATATATATATATATATATACTGCTGCGACACACTTTATTCGAGCAAATAACCAGTTTGTACCTGGCAGATACCTGGAATGCGCCGCTCCTCACCTCTGACAAGCCACGTTGCGTTTGCCTTCCCAGCCACGGTTCATGCCTGTCTGACGGGCGGCTGATCTGTTAAATGATAATGATCAGGATTTAATAGGCTGCAATGCTTCGCGTGTCCACCAGATGTCATAAATTCATGAATTGTAATGCAGTATATATATACAGTACTGTATATACACAGTATATATATATAATGTATAACAACAACCCCTATAACCCCTAACATACAGTACTGTACACATACATAAATGATACTATGGGCCGGCGGGGGCGAGATGTGTTTGCAGCAGAGAGAGATCCGCTGCTCTCTCTCTGCACAAACATCGGCACATTAAAAATTATTTTAAATACATTTTTATTTATAGTGTAGATGTGCAGGGGGTGTCGGGAGCTGAACCGTACTGGTTTCAGGTCCGGGGACCCCCTGCTCCCCGAGATACAGACCCCTTTATGAGGTGCCGGTATCCCTCTGTGTTTAAAGGTCCCGATCACGTGATCGCAGCCTGTAAACCAAGCAGAGCAGAGGGATACCGGCACCCCCTAAAGGGGCCTGTATCTTGGGGAGCAGGGGGTCCCCAGACCTAAAACCACAGCGGTTCTGCTCCGGAGACCCTCTGCACATGTACAGTATAAATAAAACACATATATAAATAAACACTCGTTCTTTACCTTAGCGGCTATGCGCTATGGTAAAGAAGCAGCATTTCTGTATTTTTAATAATATTGTACAGTGAGCAGGGGGTTCCCTGAGCCAGAAATCTAAACTCAGGGGGCCCCCTGCTCCTGCTCAATATTATTAAAAATACAGAAATGCTGCTTCATTACCATAGCGTATAGCCGCTAAGGCAATGAAGGGGTTAACCCACCGTGCCCGCTTTATTGTGGGTAGCGGGGGTGGGTGAGGGGGGTATTTGGCCCTTGGTGTGAGTTTAGGGCTTGCGGGGGGGTTGCGGGTGCACTTAACCCCTTCACGGCCATAGCAGTTAATACCGTTACGGTCATGAAGTGGTTAAGCCCTCCCGCTACCCCCCCGCAAGCCATAAACAAGCACCGTTGGGGCTAATACCCCCTTCACCCACCCCCACTACCCACAATAAAAAAAATACACACACAGCAGCCGCCAAAAAATAAATAAATAAATCTAAATAAATAAATAAATGACTATAAATAAATACATTTGAAATACATTTTTATTAATAGTGTAGATGTGCGGGGGGTCTCCGGAGCTGAACTGCGTTGGTTTCAGGTCTGGGGACCCCCTGCTCCCTGAGATACAGACCCCTTTATGAGGTGCCGGTATCCCTCTGCTTGGTTTAAAGGTCCCGATCACATGACCGCGGCCTGTAACCCAAGCAGAGGGATACCGGCACCCCCTAAAGGGGCCTGTATCTCGGGGAGCAGGGGGTCCCCAGACCTAAAACCACAGCGGTTCAGCTCCGGAGACCCTCTGCACATCTACACTATCAATAAAAATGTATTTTAAATGTATTTATTTACATTCATTTATTTATTTAGATTTATTTATTATTTGTGCTGCTGCTGCTGTGTGTGAATTTTTTTTATTGTGGGTAGTGGGGGTGGGTGAAGGGGGTATTAGCCCCATCGGTGGTTGTTTAGGGCTTGCGGGGGGTAGCGGGTGCACTTAACCCCTTCACGACCGTAGCGGTATTAACTGCTACGGTCGTGTAGGGGTTAAGTGCACCCGCAACCCCCCCTCAAGTCCTAAACTCACACCAAGGGCCAAACACCCCCTTCACCCATCCCCGCTACCCACAATAAAAAAAATTCACGCACAGCAGCCCCACAATTAATAAATAAATCTAAATAAATAAATAAATACATGAAGAGAAATAAATATATACTGTATATATATATATATATACTGTATATACAGTATATACAGTATATATATAATAACAATCCCTATACATATACAGTATATACTGTGTATATATATACTGTATATACTGTGTATATATATATATACTGTATATATACATACATATATATATATATATATATATATATATATATATATATATATATATATATATATATATATATATATATATATATATATATATATATACACACACAGTATATACACACACATGATGAACCAATATACAAATACATGTAGAATGGTTATCAAAATCATACTGTCCTACAAATAACGATTCTCCATACAGACAATAATAATAATCCATTTATTAATCCTAACTGATCTTACAATATAAAACATAACATTCCAATCCACACAGTACATTGCATTTACATTGTATAAATAATGCATAAAATCTATGCACCATATACATTCTGCAAATGAATGTTAACAATATCATTGCAAGCTACTGTACCAGTAAATACAAACACTTCCAAACAAGTCAACTATTTTAACCAATCAAGTAAACAAAAATCAATATATACTGTAAGTACCAACCAGAAAACAAAATTTAAAAACAAAGCTAACCCTTACAATACCAAGGATTACATCTATCTAATTGTAAAAAACAGTATACATTATACACACATTGAAGCATTGCAATAAACAACATACAGTACAGTACATCCCCTGTATCTCCCTGCCTTCAGTGTAATCTGTTTAAAGCCCCCTCCCCCCTAATGATTCTGTTAAACAGATTACACTGAAGGCAGAGAGATTTAAAGCCCCCTCCCCCCTAATGTTTCTGTTAAACAGATTACACTGAAGGCAGAGAGATTTAAAGCCCCCTCCCCCCTAATGTTTCTGTTAAACAGATTACACTGAAGGCAGAGAGATTTAACAGAAACATTAGGGGGGAGGGGGCTTTAAACAGATTACACTGAAGGCAGAGAGATTTAAAGCCCCCTCCCCCCTAATGTTTCTGTTAAATCTCCCTCCCTGCCTGCATTGCTGTGAGTGCAGTGTATGTAAATGTGGGGAGGGAGGACCCAATGTGCATACTGTGAGGTCTAACCACCCTCACCCCCTACCCACATACCGTTACCCCCCCCATCCTGGCCATGGCCCCTCCGCTTCTGCAAAACAGACACAAAAATTAAAACATCCAAAGTAATGTCCCCTAACCCCTTAATCACCATAGCGGTTATTAACCGCTACAGTCATTAAGGGGTTAACCCACCCTCACCCACCACTCGGGATGCCTACATACCCTCCCACACTAACCCCCCCCCCCGTGAGGCCTAACCACCCAGTCAGTACCCACAAGGGAGGCCTACCCACATACCGTTGGGGAAACACCCCCCCCCCCCATCCCCAGTACCCACAATAAAAACAGTACCATGACCCACAATAAACAGCATTCTATTTATTAAATACATTACCCACCCCCTGTGCCCCCCCATAAATACAAGATTTATTCTTTTACATACAGGGTTCATAACGCAGCCCCACGCGAGTCCCCGGTGGGCTGGCAGGGCACCTGGACAGACCTACAGTTTACCAGCAGCCCTTTTTACACAGGTTCTGGAGGCCTGCTGGTGGATCCTGCCAGCACCATGGCCCCCAGGTGGTCTCCTTGGGGCACCGTGGGCCACAATTGGGTCCCCACGGTAGGCCCAAGGATGTCTGGGAGCCCCGGGTCAGACCCACAGGTGTCTGCGGGGCCTCGGGTGGTTCCCTCGGGGGTCTGGGGAACTCACGGGTGCTCACTATGGGTCCGGGGTGCCCCCACAGAAGTGGGACCACACATCATCATCCCCGCACCTACGGGTCGGCGGTGCCCCCACAGAAGTGGGACCACACATCGTCATCCCCGCAGACTACGGGTCCGCGGTGCCCCCACAGAAGTGGGACCACACATCATCATCCCCGCATGTGTCACCCGTGGAACCATCAGCCTGGTACCCTTGGGATACCCGAGGATACCCACAGGTGGTCTCCAGAGGTCCCACGCAGAACCACGGAACCAACCCTGAATGTAAAAAAAATAAACCTGGCCTATACATTCAATACATACACCCTCCCCCCCAACACCTACAGTACAATAATGTGCAAAATAACTATTATCCAGATATGGATAATAGATTAATTGCCCATTATTAAAAACATTAACTAGCATATACAAATAAATAAAGTACTACTGACCTCATCAATATGAAGTGTCCGTCGCCAGCGCCTTCCTTCTCTTGCCCATACAAGACATAGCCAATACCAAGCCAATACATTGCAAGTACATTCAGATATCAATTAACCCCTTAAACACCTTATCGGATAATAACCGCAAAGGTGATTAAGGGGTTAAGCCACACAGGCCCAATACCCACCCTTCACCCATGAATTTGTACTGTGGCTTCATCATGCAACTATATATATATACTGTATATATATATATACAGAGAGACAGAGAGAGAGAGAGAGAGATATACAGTATATATATATATATATATACACACGTTATATACACACCCATGATAAACCAATATACAGTACAAATAAATGTAGAAGGGTTATCAAAAGCATACTGTCCTACAACCAAACACTTCTCCATACAGACACTACATTAAAATCAATTTCCTTTAAAAATCCTAACTGATCTCACAATCTATATCATCACAAACCAATGAAAAACCTCACATTCCAATATATATGATGCATAAAATCTATGCACCATATACATTCTGCAAATGAATCAACCAAGTAAACAAAAATCAAAAGCCAATAAATTGCAATTACATTCAGATATCAATTAACCCCTTAAACACCATATCAGATAATAACCGCAAAGGTGATTAAGGGGTTAAGCCACACAGGCCCGATGCCCACCCTTCACCCATGAATTTGTACTGTGGCTTCATCATGCAACTATATATATACAGGCATACCCCGCATTAACGTACGCAATGGGGACCGGAGCATGTATGTAAAGCGAAAATGTACTTAAAGTGAAGTACTACCGTTTCCCACTTATCGATGCATGTACTGTACTGCAATCGTTATATACGTGCATAACTGATGTAAATAACGCATGTGTAACAGGCTCTATAGTCTCCCTGCTTGCGCACAGCTTTGGTACAGGTAGGGAGCCGGTATTGCTGTTCAGGACGTGATGACAGGCGCATGCGTGAGCTGCCGTTTGCCTATTGGGCGATATGTACTTACTCGCGAGTGTACTTAAAGTGAGTGTACTTAAAGCGGGGTATGCCTGTATATATATATATATATATATATATATATACTGTATATATATACAGAGAGACAGAGAGCAAGAGAGAGAGAGAGAGAGAGAGAGAGATATACAGTATATATATATATACACACGTTATATACTCACCCATGATAAACCAATATACAGTACAAATAAATGTAGAAGGGTTATCAAAAGCATACTGTCCTACAACCAAACACTTCTCCATACAGACACTACATTAAAATCAATTTCTTGTAAAAATCCTAACTTATCTCACAATCTATATCATCACAAACCAATGAAAAACCTCACATTCCAATAAAAATGATGCCTAAATATCTATGCACCATATACATTCTGCAAATGAATCAACCAAGTAAACAAAAATCAATTAGAAATCATTATTTACATCCCTAAACCTTTCACACTACATCCCGAACAATGAAACCATTAACAAATTCACGCCTAGAGCAGAACAATTAAGCCTTTGAAAAAATATAAATACCGACAAAAATACAACCTTTACAACCAAGCCTATCCCTGACCTTCCTCAAACACACAATACAATACCAAGGAATACATCTATCTAATTTTAAAATACTTTAAACTCACAATAAAGCATAGCAGCATACACAAAATAATTTAAAACACATCTAATCCAGCTTTTAAAACATCATCATTTCTTACCCTGAATGTATACTGTATATCTCTCTAGACATATATACATACATACATACAGTGGCAAGAAATGATATACCACAAAAAAAAAAAATACACATGTTAAAAAACCTTTTGAAAAAATTAACAAGTTAAATAAAATACATTTCTTTAGTTAACTTACCATTACTTGCCCCCACCGATTCCCGTTGCGCAGCTTACTCACGAACCAATCCACGATCAGGAACCCATAAAATAAAAACCCATAAAATAATAAACATTAAACTAAAAATCCAAATCAATCCACGGGTCTTCTACTTGTAATCCATCTTCATCTGTATTCTTCTTTCTTCTATCTCCTTCCAGCGGGGCGGGGCGGGGTCTTCTCCCCGTCTGCGGCCACGCCCTGGTCTTCTTTCTTGCCCGGAGGTCCTTCCTCCGCGGCGTCTGGCTTCAAAATGAGACGACATAGGCTTTTAAAGGCCTATGACGTCACATTTTTCGTCATGGTTCCGACGGTCCTGATTGGGCCGTGAAAACCATGTGTTTTGGCCGACAAAAAAAAAATGATGACGTCACTTAAAGGGAATGAAAGCACAGCCAATCAGAATGGCTTTGCTTCAATTGCCTTTAAGATGACGTCATGAAAAGGCACATGGCCGTGCACACATGGTACTAGAGCCAATCAGAGCGTGGGAACTTTATCCCTACTCTGATTGGCTCTGGTATACCATGTGTCAGGGGCTTGGGGGAGAAAGGATGTGACGTCAATGAAAACCTGTCACGTGGTACGGTAGCCAATCAGAGCGTGGGAACTCCATCCCTACTCTGATTGGCTACCGTACCACATGACAGGTTTTCATTGACGTCACATCCTTTCTCCCCCAAGCCCCTGACACATGGTATACCAGAGCCAATCAGAGTAGGGATAAAGTTCCCACGCTCTGATTGGCTCTAGTACCATGTGTGCACGGCCATGTGCCTTTTCATGACGTCATCTTAAAGGCAATTGAAGCAAAGCCATTCTGATTGGCTGTGCTTTCATTCCCTTTAAGTGACATCATCATTTTTTTTTTGTCGGCCAAAACACATGGTTTTCACGGCCCAATCAGGACCGTGGGAACCATGACGAAAAATGTGACGTCATAGGACTTTAAAAGCCTATGTCGTCTCATTTTGAAGCCAGACGCCGCGGAGGAAGGACCTCCGGGCAAGAAAGAAGACCAGGGCGTGGCCGCAGACGGGGAGAAGACCCCGCCCCGCCCCGCTGGAAGGAGATAGAAGAAAGAAGTATACAGATGAAGATGGATTACAAGTAGAAGACCCGTGGATTGATTTGGATTTTTAGTTTAATGTTTATTATTTTATGGTTTTTTATTTTATGGGTTCCTGATCGTGGATTGGTTCGTGAGTAAGCTGCGCAACGGGAATCGGTGGGGGCAAGTAATGGTAAGTTAACTAAAGAAATGTATTTTATTTAACTTGTTAATTTTTTCAAAAGGTTTTTTAACATGTGTATTTTTTTTGGAAGTGAAACTTCTTTAGTGGCACCTCATCCCTCATGGGACAAAAATGGATTGTAGGGGCAGAAAATGAAACGGATGTGACGTCAAAGTGCTGACGTCACAGTGCTGGCAGATGAGGCCGGGCTGTCTTCTGGCAAATCACATGTGGCGGCGGCGATAGCCACCGGCGCCGCTCCTAACGGCCACCATTCCAACCATTCCACCCACACCGTTCCCCGCCCGCTGCCCGCGCCTGCTGACATCTAACTGCCGCCGCATCCCCCACACAGCCGCTGACATGCGGCGGCGCCGCTCTCCCTCACCCGCTCCTCCACACCAGCAGCCGTCCTCCTCAACGCATGCGCAGAGGCTCTGTCCATATCCATGTTGTGGATGGCAGGTTTCGTGTGTGTGTGTGTGTGGTGTGGATGGCAGAGGGCGCCGCTGCGAGTCAACCGGTGATTTGCTGTCACGTCCCGTCAGTTAAGGGGTCCCTTAATTCCCCTCATCCGGCACGGGCTCTGCGGTGCTGCCCGCCATGGAGTACGCTGCTCCGTGGTGGGATAGCTATCTGAGGCCGAGGCTCCACCCCCTGCCCTGTCACTCCTGCTTTGGTAATGGGAGGAGGGGGGTAACGGGACCACGTGTCGCCGGGGGGGCTGGGAGTCCGCAGCTCCGTGTCCACAGCTCCGTGTCCGCAGCTCCGCCTGGGGTAGTGGGAGTTGGGAGGAGGGGGGTAGTGGGAGTCGGGAGGAGGGGGGTAACGGGACCACGTGTCGCCGGGGGGGGGCTGGGAGTCCGCAGCTCCGCCTGGGGTAGTGGGAGGGGGGAGGAGGAGGGGTGGGGGGCACAACACAGAGAGACATTCACACAACACAGAGAGAGAGAGACACACACTGACTGACACACACACACACACACACACACTGACTGACACACACACACACTGACTGACACACACACACACTGACTGACACACTCACACATTGACTCACACTCACACACTGACTCACACTCACACACTGACTCACACTCACACACTGACTCACACTCACACACTGACTCACACTCACACACTCACACACTGACTCACACATGCGCACACACACACTGACTGACACACGCACACACACACACTGACTGACACACGCACACACACACTGACTGACTGACACACGCGCACACACACACTGACTGACACACGCGCACACACACTGACTGACACACGTGCACACACACACTGACTGGCACACGCGCAACACACACACACTGACTGACTTACACACGCGCACACACACACTGACTGACACACGCGCACATACACACTGACTGACACACGCGCACACACACTGACTGACACACGTGCACACACACGCTGACTGACACACGCGCACACACGCTGACTGAAACACGCGCACACATGCTGACTGACACATGCGCACACACACTGACTGACACACATGCCCACACTGACTGACACACATGCACACACTGACTGACACACATGCACACACTGACTGACACACATGCACACACTGACTGACACACATGCACACACTGACTGACACACATGCACACACTGACTGACACACACGCACATACATACTCACTGACTGACACACATACACACACTGACTGACACACACGCACATACATACTCACTGACTGACACATACACTGACTGACAGATGTGTGCCGAGCACGCGCGTTATAAGTCAATTTCTGCGACAAAAGTCAAAGAAGTTTCACTTACTATGCGCGTGCACAGCACACACAGCTTTTTTTTTTTTGTGGTATATCATTTCTTGCCACTGTATGTATGTATATATGTCTAGAGAGATATACAGTATACATTCAGGGTAAGAAATGATGATGTTTTAAAAGCTGGATCAGATGTGTTTTAAATTATTTTGTGTATGCTGCTATGCTTTATTGTGAGTTTAAAGTATTTTAAAATTAGATAGATGTATTCCTTGGTATTGTATTGTGTGTTTGAGGAAGGTCAGGGATAGGCTTGGTTGTAAAGGTTGTATTTTTGTCGGTATTTATATTTTTTCAAAGGCTTAATTGTTCTGCTCTAGGCGTGAATTTGTTAATGGTTTCATTGTTCGGGATGTAGTGTGAAAGGTTTAGGGATGTAAATAATGATTGCTAATTGATTTTTGTTTACTTGGTTGATTCATTTGCAGAATGTATATGGTGCATAGATATTAAGGCATCATTTATATTGGAATGTGAGGTTTTTCATTGGTTTGTGATGATATAGATTGTGAGATCAGTTAGGATTTTTAAAGGAAATTGATTTTAATGTAGTGTCTGTATGGAGAAGTGTTTGGTTGTAGGACAGTATGCTTTTGATAACCCTTCTACATTTATTTGTACTGTATATTGGTTTATCATGGGTGTGTATATAACGTGTGTATATATGTATACTGTATATATCTCTCTCTCTTTCTCTCTGTCTCTCTGTATATATATATACAGTATATATATATAGTTGCATGATGAAGCCACAGTACAAATTCATGGGTGAAGGGTGGGTATCGGGCCTGTGTGGCTTAACCCCTTAATCACCTTTGCGGTTATTATCTGATAAGGTGTTTAAGGGGTTAATTGATATCTGAATGTAATTGCAATGTAATGGCTTTTGATTTTTGTTTACTTGGTTGATTCATTTGCAGAATGTATATGGTGCATAGATTTTATGCATCATACAGTATATATTGGAATGTGAGATTTTTCATTGGTTTGTGATGATATAGATTGTGAGATCAGTTAGGATTTTTAAAGGAAATTGATTTTAATGTAGTGTCTGTATGGAGAAGTGTTTGGTTGTAGGACAGTATGCTTTTAATAACCCTTCTACATTTATTTGTACTGTATATTGGTTTATCATGGGTGTGTATATAACGTGTGTGTATATATATATATATATATATATATACTGTATATCTCTCTCTCTCTTTCTCTCTGTCTCTCTGTATATATATATATATATATACAGTATATATATATATAGTTGCATGATGAAGCCACAGTACAAATTCATGGGTGAAGGGTGGGTATCGGGCCTGTGTGGCTTAACCCTTTAATCACCTTTGCGGTTATTATCCGATAAGGTGTTTAAGGGGTTAATTGATATCTGAATGTACTTGCTATGTATTGGCTTGGTATTGGCTATGTCTTGTATGGGCAAGAGAAGGAAGGTGCTGGCGATGGACACTTCGTATTGATGAGGTCAGTAGTACTTTATTTATTTGTATATGCTAGTTAATGATTATTAATAATGGGCAATTAATCTATTATCCATATCTGGATAATAGTTATTTTGCACATTATTGTACTGTAGGTGTTGGGGGGGAGGGTGTATGTATTGAATGTATAGGCCAGGTTTATTTTTTTTACATTCAGGGTTGGTTCCGTGGTTCTGCGTGGGACCTCTGGAGACCACCTGTGGGTATCCTCGGGTATCCCAAGGGTATCAGGCTGGTGGTTCCACGGGTGACACATGCGGTGATGATGATGTGTGGTCCCACTTCTGTGGGGGCACCGCCGACCCGTAGGTGCGGGGATGATGATGTGTGGTCCCACTTCTGTGGGGGCACCGCAGACCCGTAGTGAGCACCCGTGAGTTCCCCAGACCCCCGAGGGAACCACCCGAGGCCCCGCAGACACCTGTGGGTCTGACCCGCTCCCAGACATCCTTGGGCCTACCGTGGGGACCCAATTGTGGCCCACGGTGCCCCAAGGAGACCACCTGGGGGCCATGGTGCTGGCAGGATCCACCAGCAGGCCTCCAGAACCTGTGTAAAAAGGGCTGCTGGTAAACTGTAGGTCTGTCCAGGTGCCCTGCCAGCCCACCGGGGACTCGCGTGGGGCTGTGTTATGAACCCTGTATGTAAAAGAATAAATCTTGTATTTATGGGGGGGCACAGGGGGTGGGTAATGTATTTAATAAATAGAATGCTGTTTATTGTGGGTCATTGTACTGTTTTTATTGTGGGTACAGGGGGTGGGGGGGGTGTTTCCCCAACGGTATGTGGGTAGGCCTCCCTTGTGGGTACTGGGTGGTTAGGCCTCATGGGGGGGGTTAGTGTGGGAGGGTATGTAGGCATCCCGAGTGGTGGGTGAGGGTGGGTTAACCCCTTAATGACTGTAGCGGTTAATAACCGCTATGGTGATTAAGGGGTTAGGGGACATTACTTTGGATGTTTTAATTTTTGTGTCTGTTTTGCAGAAGCGGAGGGGCCATGGCCAGGATGGGGGGGGGTAACGGTATGTGGGTAGGGGGTGAGGGTGGTTAGACCTCACAGTATGCACATTGGGTCGTCCCCCCCCCTCCCCACATTTACATACACTGCACTCACAGCAATGCAGGCAGGGAGGGAGATTTAACAGAAACATTAGGGGAGAGGGGCTTTAAATCTCTCTGCCTTCAGTGTAATCTGTTTAAAGCCCCCTCCCCCTAATGTTTCTGCTAAATCTCTCTGCCTTCAGTGTAATCTGTTTAACAGAAACATTAGGGGGGAGGGGGCTTTAAATCTCTCTGTCTTCAGTGTAATCTGTTTAACAGAAACATTAGGGAGGAGGGGGCAATCTCTCTGCCTTCAGTGTAATCTGTTTAACAGAATCATTAGGGGGGAGGGGGCTTTAAACAGATTACACTGAAGGCAGGGAGATACAGGGGATGTACTGTACTGTATGTTGTTTATTGCAATGCTTCAATGTGTGTATAATGTATACTGTTTTTTACAATTAGATAGATGTAATCCTTGGTATTGTAAGGGTTAGCTTTGGTTTTAAATTGTGTTTTCTGGTTGGTACTTACATTATATATTGATTTTTGTTTACTTGATTGGTTAAAATAGTTGACTTGTTTGGAAGTGTTTGTATTTACTGGTACAGTAGCTTGCAATGATATTGTTAACATTCATTTGCAGAATGTATATGGTGCATAGATTTTATGCATCATTTATACAATGTAAATGCAATGTACTGTGTGGATTGGAATGTTATGTTTTATATTGTAAGATCAGTTAGGATTATTAAATGGATTATTATTATTGTCTGTATGGAGAAGCGTTATTTGTAGGACAGTATGATTTTGATAACCATTCTACATGTATTTGTATATTGGTTCATCATGTGTGTGTATATACTGTGTGTATATATATATGTATACATACATACATATACATATATTCATTGTAACATCGCCGGAAGAAGAGATCAGTGTATCTCGAAAGCTCGCACAAATAAAAGCATTTCGTTAGCCACAGAACGGTATCATCTATTTATTTTTTGATTATTGAAGCTCGGCTAACACGGTACTGATACCTCTACATGTATATATATATATATATATACAGAACGGCATCATCTATTTATTTTTTGATTATTGAAGCTCGGCTAACATGGTACTGATACCTCTACATGTATATATATTCTGTTCTGTGGCTAACGAAATGCTTTTATTTGTGCGAGCTTTCGAGATACACTGATCTCTTCTTCCGGCGATGTTACAATGAATATATGTATATGTATGTATGTATATATACAGTATATATATACACAGTATATACTGTATATGTATAGGGATTGTTATTATATATATATTGTATATATACAGTATATATATACAGTATATATTTATTTCTCTTCATGTATTTATTTATTTATTTATTTAGATTTATTTATTAATTGTGAAGCTGCTGTGCGTGAATTTTTTTTATTGTGGGTAGCGGGGATGGGTGAAGGGGGTGTTTGGCCCTTGGTGTGAGTTTAGGACTTGAGGGGGGGTTGCGGGTGCACTTAACCCCTACACGACCGTAGCAGTTAATACCGCTACGGTCGTGAAGGGGTTAAGTGCACCCGCTACCCCCCGCAAGCCCTAAACAACCACCGATGGGGCTAATACCCCCTTCACCCACCCCCACTACCCACAATAAAAAAAATTCACACACAGCAGCAGCAGCACAATTAATAAATAAATCTAAATAAATAAATGAATATAAATAAATACATTTAAAATACATTTTTATTGATAGTGTAGATGTGCAGAGGGTCTCCGGAGCTGAACCACTGTGGTTTTAGGTCTGGGGACCCCCTGCTCCCCGAGATACAGGCCCCTTTAGGGGGTGCCGGTATCCCTCTGCTTGGGTTACAGGCCGCGGTCACGTGATCGGGACCTTTAAACCAAGCAGAGGGATACCGGCACCTCATAAAGGGGGCTGTATCTCGGGGAGCAGGGGGTCCCCCGACCTGAAACCAGTGCGGTTCAGCTCCAGAGACCCCCTGCACATCTACACTATAAATAAAAATGTATTTCAAATGTATTTATTTATAGTCATTTATTTATTTATTTATTTATTTAGAGTTTATTTATTTATTTTTTGGCGGCTGCTGTGTGTGTTTTTTTTTATTGTGGGTAGTGGGGGTGGGTGAAGGGGGTATTAGCCCCAACGGTGCTTGTTTAGGGCTTGCGGTGGGGTAGCGGGAGGGCTTAACCCCTTCATGACCGTAGCGGTATTAACTGCTACGGTCGTGAAGGGGTTAAGTGCACCCGCAACCCCCCCGCAAGTCCTAAACTCACACCAAGGGCCAAATACCCCCTTCACCCACCCCCGCTATCCACAATAAAGCGGGCACGGTGGGTTAACCCCTTCATTGCCTTAGAGGCTATACGCTATGGTAATGAAGCAGCATTTCTGTATTTTTAATAATATTGAGCAGGAGCAGGGGGCCCCCTGAGTTTAGATTTCTGGCTCAGGGAACCCCCTGCTCACTGTACAATATTATTAAAAATACAGAAATGCTGCTTCGTTACCATAGCGCATAGCCGCTAAGGTAAAGAACGAGTGTTTATATATATATGTGTTTTATTTATACTGTACATGTGCAGAGGGTCTCCGGAGCAGAACTGCTGTGGTTTTAGGTCCGGGGACCCCCTGCTCCCCGAGATACAGGCCCCTTTAGGGGGTGCCGGTATCCCTCTGCTCTGCTTGGTTTACATGCCGCGATCACGTGATCGGGCCCTTTAAACGCAGAGGGATACCGGCACCTCATAAAGGGGTCTGTATCTCGGGGAGCAGGGGGTCCCCGGACCTGAAACCAGTGCGGTTCAGCTCCCGAGACCCCCTGCACATCTACACTATAAATAAAAATGTATTTAAAATAATTTTTAATGTGCCGATGTTTGCGCAGAGAGAGAGCAGCGGATCTCTCTCTGCTGCAAACACATCTCGCCCCCGCCGGCCCATAGTATCATTTATGTATGTGCATATACAGTACTGTATGTGTACAGTACTGAATGTTAGGGGTTATAGGGGTTGTTGTTATACAGTATATATATATTGTGACAAACGGCTTACTCCGGGGCTCCGCCGTCTGTCCGGGACTGTTAGAACACGGTCTTTTAGGGTAGGTTAAATGATGAGACGTCACGTACTGTTCCTTTAAACAGGCTATGCCTGGTTTATTCAGTCCCAGGCACTGAGACTGCCACAGTTTAAACAGAAAACAAAGCCAAACAAAAAGCTGCTCGTCTGAGCGATAACTTAAACTTAGATGTCCCTGACTCAGAGTTGGAAGTGGCTTGTCCACTTCCACCAACAAAATAAGTACCTTTGCAGTCTTTAGACAAACTAACAGAATGAATGAAGCGATTTGGGAAAGAGGCTTTCTCACCCCTCTGCAGTTCAGCAGCCTTCCAGGCTCTTGGGCGGGGCTCAGAGGAAACAGGAAACAGGTCTTATATACCTGAACTCTAATCAGCATGACAGGTGACAGAAAACAGGCAGCAGACAAACTGTGGAATGGAGTGCCTGTACCACGAGGCTGCCCTGTTCAGCTTAGACAGGACAGAAACTGTTCAGTATCCTGGGAGCCCTGTATATGGAGTTTATTACCAACCCCTGGTTTCTGTCACATATCCTCCCCCCCAGCTCAGACCTCGAGGGGTGAGCGACCATGGATATTAGGGAGTGCATCCTTGACAACCCGTCGGCATTGCCATGTTTGTGCCCCGACCTGTGTTCCACAGAAAATTTAAAGGGCTGTAGGCTTAGGAACCACCTGGTCACCCTAGCGTTCTTCTCCCTATTTTGACACATCCAGGTAAGGGGTGCATGATCTGTGACCAATCGGAACTTTCTCCCCAACAGATAATACTTGAATGTCTCTACAGCCCACTTTATTGCGAGACACTCTTTCTCGACTATGGAGTAATTTTTCTCCTGGGGATTTAGTTTCCTACTTAAATAAAGGATGAGACTCCTGGGAGAGTACCGCCCCCAGCCCTACCTCAGATGCGACGGTTTGGACTACGAACTCTTTGGAGAAGTCAGGTGTGACCAACACTGGTTGGGCACAGAGAGCTTCTTTCAGGCTTCTAAAGGCCTGTTCGGCTTCGGGGGACCACTTTACCATTAGCGGTCCTCTTGCTTTTGTGAGGTTGGTTAGTGGGGTTGCCTTAGTTGCAAAATTGGGAATAAACCTCCTATAGTAGCCAATTAACCCCAAAAAGGTCCTTACTTGTTTTTTTGTGACTGGCCTTTGCCAATTTTGTATCGCCTCTACTTTGAGTGTTTGTGGTTTGAGTAACCCTCTACCAATAGAATACCCCAGATACTTGGCCTCCTCCAGACCAATAGTGCATTTAGCGGGGTTAGCAGTTAGTCCAGCAGACCGAACTGCGTCGAGCACAGCTTGGACCTTTGGAAGGTGGGACTGCCAATCTTCACTATGGATTACCACATCATCCAGGTAGGCGGCAGCGTACCGAACATGTGGTTTTAAAATTTTATCCATCATTCTTTGGAATGTGGCGGGAGCTCCATGTAAGCCAAAAGGCAGCACCTTATATTGAAAGAGGCCGTCTGGGGTTGAGAAGGCTGTTTTTTCTTTTGCCCTTTCTGTGAGGGGAACCTGCCAGTACCCTTTTGTTAGGTCTAGGGTTGTGAGATATCGGGCTTTGCCCAGTCTCTCTACAAGTTCATCCACCCTGGGCATAGGATAAGTATCAAATTTTGACACCGCGTTTAGTTTCCGGTAGTCATTACAAAACCTTGTTGTACCGTCTGGCTTTGGGACTAAAACTATAGGGCTGTTCCACCCACTTTGGGATTCCTCAATTACGCCTAGTTTTAGCATTTTTTTAACCTCTAAACTTATAGCCTCTCTCTTGGCCTCTGGGATTCGGTACGGTTTAAGGTTAACTCGGACCCCCGGTTCAGAGACTATGTCATGTTTAATTACGTTAGTTTTACCTGGCTGTGTAGAGAAGATTTCTTTGTTCCTTCTCACTAAACTCTGGACCTCTCGTTTCTGATGCACGGACAGTGTTTCAGCTATGCTAACCTCTGGGTCAGTTTCTTGATTCTCTGACGGACCTGGGGGTACTAGGGTTAACAAGACCTCTCTATCTTTCCAGGGCTTGAGTAGGTTTATATGGTAAATTTGCTCAGGTTTCCTCCTACCTGGCTGCCTTACCCTATAATTTACTTCTCCCACTCTTTCCAAGACCTCATATGGCCCATGCCATTTAGCAAGGAATTTACTCTCCACGGTGGGAACCAGAACTAGTACCCTATCACCTGGAAAAAAAATTCTGACCCTAGCACCCTTATTATACGTATTCCTTTGTGCTTCTTGAGCTTTCTCCATGTGTTCCCTCACTATGGGTAGGACTGCAGCAATGCGGTCCTGCATTTGGGCAACATGCTCTATTACACTTCTGTAAGGGGTAACCTCGTGTTCCCAAGTTTCTTTGGCTATATCCAGTAAGCCCCTTGGATGTCGGCCATACAATAGTTCAAACGGAGAGAAGCCTGTGGATGACTGGGGAACTTCCCTAATGGCAAATAACAGGTATAGTAACAAACAGTCCCAGTTTTTCCCATCCTTATCGACCGCCCGGCGTAACATGCTCTTTAAGGTTTTATTGAACCTTTCCACTAAACCATCTGTTTGTGGATGATAGACTGAGGTTCTGAGATGCTTGATTTTTAGGAGTTTACATAGCTCTTTTGTTACTTGGGACATAAATGGTGTTCCCTGGTCAGATAAGATCTCTTTAGGAATTCCGACCCGGGAAAACAGAAGTACTAACTCTTTTGCTATGTTTTTAGCAGAGGTGCTACGTAGGGGAACTGCCTCCGGATATCGGGTAGCATAATCTAATATTACCAATATATGCTGATGTCCCCTAGCAGACTTTATTAGGGGTCCTACTAGATCCATAGCAATCCGGTCAAATGGTACCTCTATTATGGGAAGGGGTACCAATGGGCTGCAGTATGCTTTGAACGGGGCGGTGATCTGACATTCTGGGCATGAGGAACAATAGTTTGTAATTTCTGCCAGAACCCCAGGCCAATAAAAGCTTCGGAGAACCTTTTCTTTTGTCTTTTCCACCCCTAGGTGTCCCCCCAATGGATGACTATGTGCGAGGTGTAATACTACGTTACGGAATGTCCGTGGTACCAACAATTGTTTAGTTGTAACTGATTTTCTTTTATCAACCCGATATACTAGGTCGTTCTCTACCTCGAAGTAGGGGTAAGCAAGTGACCTATCTGGTTGGCCATGAGTACTATTCTGGTCCCGTATATTTCCCCTTGCTACCGCTAATGTGGGGTCCTCCCACTGGGCCTTCTTAAAACTCCCAGGACTGACCTCTAGGTCAGCGAGGGTCTTATCCTGTACTGGGGTGGTAAGTGCCTGATCAACATCTTGATTTGGGGTATTCCCTACCAAAGTAGTGATGGGGAAGGGAATTTCACAGCACTCCTCCTTTTCCCCCTTCTTATTTGGGCCCTCGTCAACCTCCATTTCTGAAAAAGGGAAAGGATTTGTTTCTTCTAACACTTCGTTATGGTCTGCTATTGAACTCTGGGCGCTATTCTGAGCTGGGGACCACATTTTTAGAAAATGGGGAAAGTCGGTCCCTATTAACACATCATGTGCCAGTTTGGGTACAACACCCACCTTGAAATCTAAAGAACCAAATTCTGTTTCAAAAAAAACATCAACAGTGGAATATTCATGATTATCCCCATGTATACAACAAATTGCCACTCTTTGTGAACTGTTTACCTGTTTCTTCTTAATGGGCAATAGGTATTCGGACACTAGTGTGACCATACTCCCAGAGTCAAGAAGTGCCCGAACCCTCTTACCATTAACCTTTACAAATGCCCACAGATGGTTATTCAAGGGGTCCTCTGGGCTAGGGCCCATACATTGGGACAACAGCGAATAAGGTTCCACGCTGTTGCATTGCATGGGCTCATCATTTAGTGGGCAGATTTTTGCTGTGTGGCCCCTCTCATGACAATTTACACATTTAGGTACATAGTCTGTGTCCCACTTAGAGCCTTTTCCCGGCTCCCCATGTTGGCTATTGCCCTTAGTGTGCGAACCACTGTTGCTGGAGCGGCGTGAAGGTGGTCGCCGCTCTTCAGCGCCCCTTAACCCCGGTACCCTTTTACCGTCTCTGGAAGAGTCCTGGAACCTCGGATAGTGGGGTTGCTACACGACTGTGGGTTGCGGGTGCTCTTCTGCTGCACTGTACCTTTCTACAAGGGCCACAAGCTCATCCGCATTGTGGGGGTCACTCCGACTGACCCAACGGCGTAAGGCAGAGGGAAGTTTCCTCAAGAACTGGTCCATGACCAACCGTTCCACGATGTGGCTTGCTGAGTTGATCTCGGGTTGTAGCCACTTCCGGGCGAGGTGGATGAGGTCATACATCTGGCTTCGGGTGGCTTTATCCATCGTGAAGGACCATGCGTGAAACCTTTGGGCACGAACAGCCGTGGTTACGCCGAGGCGGGCGAGGATCTCGAACTTCAATTTTGCATAGACGTTAGCTTCGGCTGGCTCTAGATCAAAGTAAGCCTTCTGGGGTTCGCCGCATAGGAAGGGTGCGATTAGACCAGCCCACTCAGCTTCTGGCCATCCCTCTCTCTGTGCCGTGCGTTCAAACGTGAGAAGATAGGCTTCCACATCATCCGAGGGTCCCATCTTCTGAAGGTAGTGGCTTGCCCTGGTCATTTTCGGAACTGGGGCTGCCTCTGCCAGTGGAAGGTTACTGATTGTCCCCCTCAGGATCTCGAGTTCCTGCTGTAAGCCCTGAGCGAACCGCTTTTGCTCCTCTCTCAGCAGGCGGTTTGTCTCTTGCTGGTTTGCATTAGTCTCTTGCTGGGCTATTAACAGCTGTCGCTGGGTTTCACTCGCCTGTTGCTGGGCTTCATTCGCGTCTTTCTGGACAGCGACATTGCGTACCAGCGCACTCACCACGTCTTCCATCTTGTTTGGAGAGAGAGAAAAAAAAACCTTCTTTTTTTTTTTTTTTTTTTTTTTTTTTAAAGTTCTTTAACCCCCAGACCTTTCAGTGTTCTGCCCGCATTCTCCACCATATGTGACAAACGGCTTACTCCGGGGCTCCGCCGTCTGTCCGGGACTGTTAGAACACGGTCTTTTAGGGTAGGTTAAATGATGAGACGTCACGTACTGTTCCTTTAAACAGGCTATGCCTGGTTTATTCAGTCCCAGGCACTGAGACTGCCACAGTTTAAACAGAAAACAAAGCCAAACAAAAAGCTGCTCGTCTGAGCGATAACTTAAACTTAGATGTCCCTGACTCAGAGTTGGAAGTGGCTTGTCCACTTCCACCAACAAAATAAGTACCTTTGCAGTCTTTAGACAAACTAACAGAATGAATGAAGCGATTTGGGAAAGAGGCTTTCTCACCCCTCTGCAGTTCAGCAGCCTTCCAGGCTCTTGGGCGGGGCTCAGAGGAAACAGGAAACAGGTCTTATATACCTGAACTCTAATCAGCATGACAGGTGACAGAAAACAGGCAGCAGACAAACTGTGGAATGGAGTGCCTGTACCACGAGGCTGCCCTTTTCAGCTTAGACAGGACAGAAACTGTTCAGTATCCTGGGAGCCCTGTACTGCTGCGGCACAGTTTATTCGAGCATTTGCCCGTTCTGTGCCGCAGCAGTAGCCTGGCGCGCGCCCGAGAGTGACGGGCGCGCGCCGAAGCAGCGGAAGAGCGCCCTCCGATCGGGGCGCTCTCCCTACCGCTGCCGGGTCCGCCGGGTCCCCCGGAACCCCCTGCCGCTGTCCCGCGATCGCGGGACACCAGGGCTCCCTCGGGGAGCCCCTGGACGCGCGTGCAGGGGGCGCACGCTCCCGAAGACGCGTGACCGCGCGTCTATGACGCGCGGCACGCCGAGGGGCGGCCACTAGCAAGCCGGGAAATCTCCCGGCTTGCGGATCTGGCCGCAGTGTAATAAACTGTGTCGCCAGTGTATATGGAGTTTATTACCAACCCCTGGTTTCTGTCACAATATATATATATACAGTATATATACTGCATTACAATTCATTATAGGGGACGGCTTCAAAGAGAACAGCTCGCAAGCGCCCCCATGTGTTTTTACTCGGCATTGCAGTATTGCAGCCAGCCAGAATTAAATGCTTTAATCCCTGTCGGGAAAATAACGCTATACACTCCGGCAGAAAATGATCACAAACCTCAATACACCCGAGTATACCCAAATTCGCGGGACTAGCCGAGCGAGAATAAAGTGTGTCGCCACTGTATATATATATATATATATATATATATATATATACACACAGTGGTTGACAAATCACCAAAAAATCTACTCGCCACACAAAAAAATCTACTCGCCACCTAGTACCAAACGTATGCTGCTTGGGCCAATAGGAGCTCGCCACGATGTTAAATCCATTCCATATATATACAGTTAGGTCCGGAAATACTTGGACACTGACACAATTTTCATAATTTTGGCTCTGTACACCACCACAATGGATTTGAAATGAAACAACTGAGATGCAATAGAAGTGCAGACTTTCAGCTTTTATTATAGGGGCTGAACAAAAATATCGTATGAAACATTTAGGAATTGCAACCATTTTCATGCACAGTCCCCTTATTTCAGGGGCTCAAATGTAATTGGGCAAATTAACACAATCATAAATAAAATGTTCCTTTTTAATACTTTGTCGAGAATCCTTTGCAGGCAATGACTGCTTGAAGTCTGGAGCACATGGACATCACCATACGCTGGGTTTCCTCCTTGTGAGGCTTTGCCAGGCCTTTACTGCCAGGCCTTGTCTTCAGTTGTTGTTTGTTCGTGGGTCTTTCTGCCTTAAGTTTTGTCTTCAGCAAGTAAAATGCATGCACGATCATGTTTAGATCAGGTGATTGACTCAGTCATTGCAGACTATTCCACTTCTTTGCCTTAAAAAACTCCTGGGTTGCTTTCGAAGTATGTTTTGGGTCATTGTCCATCTGTAAACTGAAGCGCTGTCCAATCAAATTAGCTGAATTTGGCTGAATCTGAGCCGACAATATATCCCTATACACTTCAGAATTCATCTGGCTGCTTCTGTCTTCTGTTACATCATCAATAAACATTAGTGACCCACTGCCATTGTAAGCTATGCATGCCCATGCCATCACACTGCCTCAACAATGTTTTATATACACCACCGGCAGCCTTTATTCTTACACTTCCCGCACGGGAAGCGTGGTGACGTGGCTTGTTGCGGCGTGACTGTGACGTCACAGTCACGTACGCGCCCAGGCTTCCCCGGCTTCCCCGACACCCCTCGAGTTTAAAGTGAGGTAAGCGGGGGTGCGGGGAAGCAGAGGGGCACAGGCAGGAGCAGCTAGGGGGTCGGGAAGGGGCACAAAAATGCGCGCGAAGTGGAGGGGGGTGCGCAGAGGAACACGCGGCTGAGTATATCCCGGCCTGCCGCCGGTAAAGGTAGCAATAAAAGCTGCCGCTGCTGTATGATGTGGTATGCTTCGGATCATGAGCCGCTCCAAGCCTACTCCATACTTTTTTCTTCCCATCATTCTGGTACAGGTTGATCTTAGTTTCATCTGTCCAAAGAATTCTGTTCCAGAACTGGGCTGGCTTTATTAGATATTGTTTGTCAATGTCTAATCTGGCCTTTCTATTCATGAGGCTTATGAATGGTTTGCACCTTGTTGTGAACCCTCTGTATTTGCTCTCGTGAAGTCTTCTTTTTATGGTAGACTAGGATATGAAATGCCTACCTCCTGAGAGTGTTCTTCACTTGGCTGGATGTTGTGAAGGGGTTTTTCATTACCATGGAAAGGATCCTACGATCATCCACCACTGTTGTATTCCGTGGACGTCCAGGCCTTTTTGTGTTGCAGAGCTCACCAGTGCGTGCTTTTTTTCTCAGAATGCACCAAACTGTTGATTTAGCCACTCTAATGTTCCTGTTATCTCTCTGATGGATTTTCTTTTTTTTTTGCAGCCTAAGGATGCCCTGTTTCACTTGCATTGAGAGCTCCTTTGACCGCATGTTGTGGGTGCACAGCCACAGCTTTCAAATGCGAATGCATCACCTGGAATCAACTCCAGACCTTTTACCTGCTTAATTGATGATGAAATAACAAAGTAATAGCCCACACCTGTCCATGAAACAGCTTTTGAGTCAATTGTCCAATTACTTTTGGTCCCTTGAAAAAGAGGGGGCTACATATTAAAGAGATGTAATTGAATATCCTCAAATTAAAGCTGATAGACTGAATTTTAAGCCCATATTCATTATTTAACTGTAATTTTAACTTATTTTGTTACACAGCCAAAATAACAAAACTTGTATCAGTGTCCAATTATTTCCGGACCTAACTGTGTATATATAAACTTCAACCTGGCAGCCAGCGTGACAAAAGGTTCCACAGTGTGAGACCATTTTATCTTTGGGGTATTTTCCCTTTTACTTACTCAGTGAATTTGGACATCAGGACTCTGAGTTAAAAGGTATATGCAGGAGACATTGATTGGTACTATTAATAAATATATTTGTCACTATATGTTGCTATAGATTGAATCTCTCTTATATGTATCCCAATATCTAATTTTTATATAAAAGTCTAGCATTTGGTTCTTATATAGTACCTCACTATTTGTATTCTGCTATATCCTCTATTCATACTTGAATGAGTTGAGCTGTTGCGCCGAATGCACTCTTTTTTTCTTAAATATTGTGGTTTTTGTGTAAACCAGAAATAGGGCTGCATAGTTATCAACTAGGAAATAGCAAGTGAAGACAGAGCACTGCCAACGAGATCCAACTTCCAGCTTTGAATAGAGGAAAAATATCCAGGCAACTCCAAAATGGCAATAGCAGATCCAAATGTATTGCAAGCTATAAACATATTGTTTGCCTCTTTAATAATGTATAAATTATACCATATCATACAGGAATCGAACCCAGCACCTTTCATATGCTAGTTAAGGTTTGTACCTCTACACCAAAGGGACAAATAAATGTATAGGTTATGTTCAATAGCTTGTAGAACCACCCTTAGCAGCAATAACTTGAAGTAATCGTTTTATGTATGAGTTTATCAGTCTCTCACATCGTTGTGGAGGAATTGTGGCCCACTCTTCTTTACAACGTTGCTTCAGTTCATTGAGGTTTGTGGACATTTGTTTATGCACAGCTCTCTTAAGGTCCAGCCAC
Organism: Ascaphus truei; assembly: GCF_040206685.1. Taxonomy (NCBI): domain Eukaryota; kingdom Metazoa; phylum Chordata; class Amphibia; order Anura; family Ascaphidae; genus Ascaphus; species Ascaphus truei. Next base: position 508,601,133 of record NC_134483.1, read on the forward strand.
AGCATTTCAATTGGGTTGAGGTCTGGACTTTGACTGGGCCATTGCAACATCTTGATTCTTTTAATTTTCAACAATTCTGTTGTAGATTTGCTGGTGTGCTTGGGATCATTGTCCTTTTGCATGACCCAATTTCAAAGTGTTACCAAATAAATTAATTATGTGATAAAGTGCATAAACATAAAGGGAAAATTAAATGTAATTAAACAAAATTCAATAATTGTTCAATCATAGATAAAAAGATCTACAACAAACTCCTGATAGTTATAGTCCTAGCCTTTTCTTATTTTCTTAAAATAGTCCTCCTTAGATGTACATTAGTTACTTCAGTTTGAACCAGCCTCCCTGTCAGGTGTGTATTCAGCTTTTAAATGGAGAGATTCCAATCCTTACTAGGTAGAAGCAATGTACATGAAAAAAAAAGCGAGAGCACAAAATGCCCATAACATAAAAACATTCCCTGTTAAATAATAAAAAAAATAATTAGAAACACGGATAAGTGTTACTCATTTGTGATGGATAAAAAAAAGCATTCAAACTTTTAAGGTCAGTGTTGTGCACTTGAGCATGCATCCAGAAAGCTCCTCGTCGCTCTCCTAGACCCTATGTACTCCCAACTGCTGTTAGTTCGTTACTTCCTGTAGGACACATGTTGGATTTCCAGTTGGTGTGTGGGATTTCTGGGCTGGTTGAGTTTCCGCTTTACTGTATACGCAATTTATAAAGTTCAATCTGCCGCATTTTGTGACAGTGTCACTTCATCAGGTATATATCTATAATCATCAATACATACAGTATAAGGTAGATCAGGAAATCAGGAAATGTGAGCTAGAAGGTATAAATATCTTCTCATAAGGCTATTACAGTGGATGGGGAGAAAAAAAAAAACAGAATAAAATTACCTTTATTTACATATTACGTATAATAAATTTGAGAGTATATATACAGTGAAACAGAAAAATATGGTGGTGAGGGGGATGGTCAAATAAGTTAAGGAGTGGATAATGTGTATCATAAGGTACCCCTGTTACTGAGACGAGAACACCCTTAGGGAGGTTAATAAACGCTGAAATCGCGTACAACGGCTAAGGTACAGAAAAAGGGAAGTGCAGTGCTACTAATATATAAATAGTGAGGTGATATCAGTGCACAATATTTGCCCTATTGACGAATGATATATTTAGCGGCTGCCAAACAGATTATCTGACCACCCTGCTCAGATGCAAAGCTTATAGAAAAATATAATTGAAACTGTGCCTAGTAGAAAAAAGCAAGTGAATATAAATCATGGATCACACTAAGGTTTAAAGAGTACAACCATATAATGTCCTCTATGAATAGTCCTGGCCACTCCACAGGTGGTAGAGCGGTTGGTGATCACAGCATATGAAAGAAAAGAAGAAGAAAAACCAACATAGTGTGATGTTGTTTAATTATCAGACCAATTGTTCACAAATACTGGATGAAAGGAATGCCTCAGAGGTAATTAGAAACTTAGAAAAGTGAAGTGGAAAAAGGTACATTTAATAACAAAAAATAAAAACAATGCAAAAACACAATGATTCATCCTGTAGTCATCCAATCAGCACAAATTGGAATCCTACTTACAGGATGCAGGTAGGACATGCACGTCCAGATATGTCTCAATTTGAAAGATGTAATCTCTCATTAGGGACAGCTATGGAAATTATCCTGCATGGTGAGCTGCGTCCCAGACCAGCTGATGCGTGCTGCACTCTCCATGGAAGCCGAGTAGCTTGTTGTCAAATTCGCACATTATGCCGTCGTCTCACTGTCTTGCTGTTTCCCTGCTAGAAGTCCCGTAAACTTAGGATGTGTGGAAAAGGCCTTGTTCGGCGTCCAGCCAGTAAGCAAGAGTGTGTATCCAAGTTGTTGTTGTGCACCAATGCAGAGTATATGATTGCGTAGGATGACGTGACCTCTAACCCTATGCATTTCCCGATCGCCATCACTTAGGCGTGTACCCAGATATAGCTATATTGTTCCCCTGTTGCCAAGTATATTTTTACATCGAAACTCTAAATGCGTGCGGCAGAACAAGTGTCCGGAAATATAAAGATTCTGTAGATACCTTCAGCATATAAGGCATAAATATGGGAAGATTCATCTGAGGCTGGCTTGAGTGTAGTATTATCTGAATATTAATTTTTAGAAGCTATCTAGGATATTTGCCACAATAGAGGATGAGTTAGTAATCTCCAACAGATGTTTGAGACAGTGCGGGAGGACAGGAACTCTTCTACATATTGGACTGTGATAAAATATTATATATTTACGTTGGTATGCTAAAATAAGTTGTATCATACTGTTTCTTAATTTGTTGTATTCTATATCAATGATGTGACGCAATAAAGAAAGAATTTACAACAACAAAAAGCCCATAACAATAGCAAGTTGGAGTTTTTTTAATTAAAATCTCCAGTATCAACATGCATTATTACTGTAAGGAATTGGGTAGCGCGTCCCCTGCGGTGCACTCCCTCCTTACCTGATGTCTCGCGCAACCCCGCTGTCCTTAAAGCGAGCTTTTCTAACATTGAGGAGTCTGGCTCCGCCCCCGCTTGCAACGCGTATCAATATCGCACGGCGCGCACACGTGATGCGTGTGCACAGCTCCCAAGCTGCGTGTCAACTCTCTTTATTATGCCCAAATGTCTCCTGTGTCTCTCCTCCTATCCGTGCCTCCGCGAAGCCACGCCTCCACTCCACCACCCTCTCTTATTGGTCATGCTCCCCCATATAAGCTCAGCTGTGCCACTTGCACTTTGTCTGAGCATAATTCCAGTTAGCGCTGTTCTCCCACTTCCTGGTTCCTTGTCCTGCCTTGCCTTGTCTCCTAGCTCCTTGTTTCAGATTGAACTCCTGTGTATCGACCCGGCTTTTACTTTGGACTCCGCACTTCGTGGCCTGTCCACGGCTTATGGACCTCTGCGCTCCTACTGGCTCCAACCCCTGACCATGGCTATAGGACATTGACCATTCTACCGGCTCCTACCTCAGACCTTGGCAAGTACTTAACCATTCTACTCTCACCCAACCTGACCCGGCTGCCTGACCATCCGCACTCCAGACGTGCCCCCGTGGCTGTGGGTGGCGTTTATACCCATTCCCACCTCAGTACCAGGGTCCCGCCTTGTTTGTGGTGAGCACAGCGTTACAATTACATCCTTGATTTTTTTTCTTTCCCCACTCTCTCTCTTTCACTCTTTCACTCTTTCACTCTTTCACTCTTTCACTCTCTCACTCTCTCACTCTCTCACTCTCTCACTCTCACCCCTTCTCCCACCACCCCTGTTATTCCTCCCCTTCTTTCTCCCCCCCTCTTCTCTCTCTCTCCCCCTGTCACTGCTCTCCACCCCATCTCTTTCTTTTAATACCTCATAATGTCACAAATTCTTTCTCCCTGTTTCTTCTCCTCCAGTTTTCTTGCTTTCTCCTCATGTGTCAATGGACTTACTCTCTTTCTTCGTCTGCTTTCTGTCTAAACTGTAAAGGTATCTTATTATTTCTATCTGTCAACAGGCTATGTACATTATGATAAGAAAACAAAACCGGCTATCAGCTCCAGGAACAGCGCTGCACGAATAATATAAGATAATAAGCTTTGCCACAATAGGAGAGAAATAGGCACTAATTAGAGAGGTGCATGGGGAACCTCCGTGTGGAAGCGTATCAGCAAACAATAATCTAAGAAAGTCTCTGAGGTGAGTAAGCTCCTGAAAGTAGCACATTTACTCACAATCAGTCGCCATGCCCCTTGTCCTCTTGGCCATGCTGGAGCAATGTAGATTCTGCGTCTCTGTCTGCGTCTTTATCCAATTAAGAAGGTGGCAGTGAAGAAAAGAGGGATTGGTATGACATCCAAAACCGTGGAGGAGGTGGATGTAACACATTTTTATGTAGCCCAATAAAGATGCTTTTATTTTAACTATTTTTGGCCGGTGAGTTCCACTTTTGTCCATGGTTTTGGATGTCATAGCGATCCCTCTTTCCTTCATATGTGCATTATGATGTCATGTGCCAGATACCATCTAGCCCAAGGGTGCACAAACTGGGGAGGCGTGGGATTTTTTTTGGGGGGGAGGCTCGGTGGTTGCAGAGGTCCCGCGCTCTTCCCCAAGGCATTTAAATGAAATGCAGGGGCATCGCGCAAGGCCTCTGTAACCTACTTACCAGGATTCAGAAGCCTTGTTGTGATGCATCGCCATGGCAATGAGGCATCAAATTATGGCGCGGGGCCACGTGATCCCATAGCGTCATTTGACGCCGTCACCATAGCAGCGGAGTCATGTGATGTCACCCAGGGCATCAATTGACTCCGGTAATAAAGTAAGGGGGACGCAAGCACCTGGGGAGCAGGCAGGGGGGCGCATCACCAAATGTTTGCGCTCCCCTGATCTAGCCTACAAGATTCATCACCCACTGACTTTTATATATATTAGATAACTTGTTTTTGCCAGCAGTTAATATCAAAAGTGACTGTGAATTTGTACAAATGTTTCACAGATCTCTTATCATTATAGTGACTACACTAATATCAAACTAGTGACCGACCAGTCCTTTGTAACATATTTATTTAAAAAACTTGGACAAAATTGGGGGAAAAACCCCATCAAACAAATCCTATTGATTTGAATGGTATGCATTTATTTCGATAAATTTAGTGCAATTTTTTTGTACCAGATTTGAGGCTTGAAGATTTTTTTTTTTTAATAACTTGTAGTTTTTATTGGTTTTAAATTCACAGCATCGATACATCATATAACCATTACTGTATCATGAGAAATCGATATCTTATATGCATCTCAACTGTACACAAACAATATTCAATAGTTAACAAGGTATGATAAAAATAAAGAGAAAAGGTAAAGGATGGGGGGGGGGGGGGGGCGTTGGAAGGCCACGACACCGCCCAGCTCTTTCAGTCTCGAGACTTGTCTCCTGACCCCTGGAAATGGGTTATAGCACTTTGTTCGTTTTCCTTGATTAACTCTCAGGAACCACTAGGAGCATGGTCTACTACCGCATCATAGGAGAACGTATCTTAAATTATTAAAGCAATATTGAGGTTCTCTTGGGATGTCTGTTTGGGCCAGCCAAGGTGTCCAAACTTTTAGAAAGTTTTCACCAGAGTCATTAGCCAAACTCGTTAATTTTTCCATCTAGTATACGTACCAAATTCTATTCCGAATCTTGGGGATCTAAGGAATTTCACTTTGTTTCCATAATGCTGCGATCTCACACCTCACAGCTGTTGCAAAATGAGCAATTAATTTGAGTTCAACTTTTGCTAGACCTTGGAATGCTCTATTTAGAAGAAAAAAACAAGGATCTAGTGGAATTTTGAGGCCCAAAATCCTTTGTAGCCAGTTTTTAATCTTGAGCCAAAGCGGAACTAGCCGAGGGCAAGACCACAGCATGTGAAACAGATCAGCGGTTTCTCCACATTGTCTTGGGCACAATGGGGAGCTTCCTTTTACAAAATTTGATAGTCTAATCGGGGTAAGATACCACCTCATCAGGACCTTATATGCGTTTACTATTAGGATTATGCGCTATTTTATCTCCGTTATATAAATTTTCATAATATAATTTAAATTGTTCCACTATTAATTTAGGATTTCCGGAGATGGTACCCGATTTTCTTCTAATAGCTTGAATACTTTAATTTGGAGCTTTGTTTCTCAATTTATTTGTGAGCATAGTATCTGGCTTGTTCGCTTTATCGAAAAACTTCATCTTTGACCAATTCAGGAAAGTATCAGCCTGGGATGTTAACAGTAAGTTCAATTCAATTCTTACATCATTTAATTGTTTAAGGATGGATGGGTTATTATTTTGTTTATGTTTGTCTGAGAGGTCTTTTAATTTAGATTGTAGCAAACAGCTATTCGCCTCTCTTTCCTTCTTTCTTCTAGAAGCTATACTAATTAGTATTCCCCTTAACGTGGCCTTATGGGCCTCCCAAAGGGTTAGGTGGGAAATCACTTTACCGACGTTTAATTTGAAATATTTTTCTATTTCTTCAGCTATCAACTGGGTAATTTGGGGATTTTTCAGAAGTAATTAGTTCAGTTTCCAATTTGCTCCAGGTATGTCTAGATTTAGTTGTGTGCACAGTACTGTAGCTCTATAGGTGCATGATTTGACCATGAAATATCATGGATCCCTGTATGAGAGATCTTTGGGACCAGTCTGCTTGAGACAAAGAAGTAGTCTAATCTACTATAAAACGAGTGAGGGTGTGAGAAAAATGTGTAATCTCTATCATAGGGGTGTTGCTCCCTCCAGACATCTATAAGATTATTTTCTTTCAAGCCCAACCGCAGTGTGGGTGAGATGTTCTTGGAATATCGTTGTGAAGGGGCCTGTTCTATCTAGTTTAGGGATGAGGAACGTGTTAAAATCTCCAGCCAATATTATTGGTCCCTGTGCAACTTTATTCAATTTATTGAAAACTAGCGTAAAAAAGGTGGGGTCGTGGTCGCATGGGGCGTAGATAGACGCTAATGTTAGTGTTTGTCCATTTATTGAGCTTATTAATATTAGGTATCTACCTTCTTTATCATTAATTATCTTTTCAGCTTTGAACGAACATTTATTATGAAATATAATCTCCATCCCTTGTTTTTTCTTAGTGGAAGATGAAAGGTAAAACTGCCTGAAATGTTTGTCCAAGTATTTTGGAGTGCTGCTACTGGTATGTGTCTCTTAGATTAATACGATATCAGCATGTTTCCCATGATAATCAGCAAATGCTACTCATCTCTTTTCCAGAATATTCATCCCCTTTACATTATGAGATAAAATTATCATACCCATTTTGGGTCATCCTTCAGATCTGTCCTAACCATTGTGCAGAATTTGGAGTGCAGGGTTTTGTGTTTTACCTCCTCATCTTCCATCCAGGTAACGGAGGTGTCTTTGACGTAACATCCAGCGTCGAGCTGGTCTCGTGGCCAACCGGGTGGAAGGAGGGTGGGAGGGAAAATAAAGTAAGAAAAATGTAACTTTGGAGATCCTTCCGTGAAGATTTTTATAAATAAACCTCCCCATGTTGTTTGATCAATAATTATGCATTCAAATAGATGTAGCCAGGTCTCCCCTGCTGAGCAGCACCCCCCTCACCTGGTGTTCGATCGCGGGCGCCGCCGAGGCCAATGGCGGCCCCACACAGCGAACGCCGAGGTGAGAGCGGTCATGTCCCGGCTCGGGGGTTGCTGGGGACGCGTGCGGCCGGTTGCCAAGGCCGCACGCGCGTTGCAGGGCTCCCGGCGCTCCCGGAGCCGGGCGGTAAGGGCGCCGCCATGTTGCGCCGGTTCGCGCATGCGCAGTGAGTCCCCGGCGGCCCGAGATAGTCGCGCATGCGCAGATGATCGCGCGAGGGCAGGAAAGGATCGCGCGAGAGTAGGGACAGGGATAGAAGCATTGCGGCGGCCATTAGGGGTTACTGTAAGTGTAGGAAAGGCACGCATGCGGCCCCAATGTAAGTACAGCCTCCACGGGACTACAATTCCCATGAGGCTTAGGGCCAAGCACACCAGGTGCCTCATAGGAGCCAATAAGGCTGCAGGACTGCCCTGGAGGAAAGGATACATTTCGCGGGCTTGCACCACGCTAGTCAGTCAGCGGAGGGAACCTGTGAAGGAAGGAGGTAGGGTACAGGAGAGAGGGACTCCCCTGTATTAGGCCAGCACCCCCTTGGTCCAAGATAGCTCAGCTCCCCAGTAAGGTGAGTGTTGCCAGGGGCAGCCCTCAGGTTAGGGACCCTGCCACTTACATTAGTGGGAGCTGGAAAAGGAAGCCTGCAGTTAGAGAGTTGGAGTCAGGGAGCTGTTAGGGAAGTAGGGTGTAGGGAGCGAGTTCAGCTTCTGCCCCATATAGGTACCTACACTCCAGGTAGACCCCAACTCCCCACTAGTTGGGTGGGTAACTGTTGAGGAAGGTGATAGAGAGTTGGAGCTAGGGAGCTGTGAGGGAAGAAGGGTGCGGGGAGTGAGAGCAGCTCCTGCACCCCATAGGTACCCACATCCCAGGTAGGCCCCAACCCCCCGCTAGTGTAGTGGGTTAAGTACTGAGGGAGGCCCAAGATAGGGACGCTGCCCTTAGTGTTGTTAGAGTGCTGCCTTGTCAGGGTCACAGCGAGCAGTGCTGTGAGGTCTGATAGGCAGGCACCTTGTTGCGCAGCACGTTGGCTGCAGTAGTCAGTGAGCTACAGCTTGCTGCGGTAGGCGCTGGGACTAGTCAGAGAGTAGTGGGTCTGGAGAAGGGCTATAGCAGTTCTAGTCACCTTGAGGTAGCGCTAGGGGTAGGATGCCTGAAGGGATAGCCTGTTAACGAGGTCAGGAATTCTGGAGAGGATCTGTACTAGGCTAGCCAACAGTAGGTAGACGCCCAAGTACTGCATGGAAGAGTACTCTAGTCCATTCCAGATCACTTACCGAAGGGACTTGGGTAGTAAGGGGAGTGGGACAGGTCATTACCCCCTACCGGCCATAGGAGTTCCCCAAGCCACTACAGGTTGCTGTACTACAGGGACAGGCCCTAGGTTAGGGTTCCTGTCACGTTAGTACCACTTATATAGATAGGGACACAGCGGCTGCTGCTGTTCCTGTGGAAGCGGTTGGACCCACGTTCCAGAGACGATTCCAGAGTGGGACCGCCCTAGCGGTTTGCACGTGCAAGGAGTTCGGTTGGAGGATCAGACGGACTCATCACACGTCTGACCCTTTGAGAAGAGTGTTGCTGACCCGAGCACCGGAGTGCTCGGCAGGCATTATACCATCACATGTGCACCAACAGGCCTAGAGGTTCTTAGTGACTGCGCAGTCACCCATTGACTATCTCTGTAGGAGTACGGGACATTGGGTGGGGTTCTTGGGACACTGGGTGGGATCACCTAGTGTTTGAGAATCGTCCTGCGAGACGTCACTGTTAGTGTCTCACCGTGAGAGAGACACAGGTTATCATTATTATTCGTTAGTAAAGTCCTTAGTTATATAATCACTGTGTGTGTGGTTTCTGATTGGGTTCCTATGTAGGGTCATTCTACACTTCCCTAGAATCCTACATAGGTGGAGGCGCTGAAAGAAGATTCGTTCCAGAGGATTCACCCCAGGCTCTCATTAGCGGAGGCTCAGACTTCCTGTGAGCCTGCAGGTATACGCACCACACCGGTAACACTGCATGTTCTACTCACCCACACTATATATGAGATTGGGTGGGGTGGAATACCCGTTACATTTGGAGGCGCTGCTGAGATACCACCTGGGGTGCCCTGTCCATTTTTCCAAATTGTCCCATCCCTATTTTTGTCACCATGTTTGTAAAGTCCGAACACGAGGTACTTGCCTGGGCTTTGAGGCAATATCTAGATCCTGGACAGGTAGTGGCGGTAGGAGGCATTCCCATAACTATACCCAAAATGAAGGTCCGGGAGTATATGTGTAAAATTCCTGAGTGGCCGTGGACATGTGTCTTAGATGAGGAACAAGATCCCACGTCCACATGGAAAACCATTCTTTTTGTAGTAACCCACATTGAGAATATATGCCTGGCAAAGGCACCGTCTGCACTGTTCATGCCCGGGGGCCCCTCAGATGGGTACCCCCTAGTCTACGCAGACCAAGCAGGATGGCGTTTCCCGCCAAATCAGGAGAGTGCACGTGCTGCTGACTGCCAACCTGCACCGCAAGATGTTGCAACAATCTGTCCAGGTTTGGCGCGAAAATCAGAGCCCCTCCCCTGTGATGTGAGTGACTCAGTGCAGAGCCAAAACCACTCCCTTGTAGAAAGTGCCCTTCCTTCAGATTCCACCAGGGGGAGCAAGCACTGTGATCTTCAACCCTTGGCAGAGAAGAGTGCGACCGCAGTGGAGGTACCGGAGCACGCCAGCTTCGTACCAACAACCACTGGCTGTAGCGCAGCAGAATCCGGTGACTACCTTACGGAGGATACTGTCATGATATCTTCCGGGGAAAAGGTGGAAGTCCCATCGGTGGCGATGCGCCTACCGGCGAACCACCCCAGCTGTGATGCAGAGGATTCAGAGTCTGCTGTGGGTCCGTGTACCCTGGAAAAGGTGTATCCCGATGTTGCGGACCCTGCTGTGGGCCCGTGTGCCCTACCATGGTCAGTCCGACCTACTACAGAGGTACCATAGGTCCTAGGCGTGGGACCAGTACCTACAGACGACAAGGGTGAGTCGACTGCCCCAGGGGTGTCGGGGGTGAGCCTCCAGGTGACCGCGGAGCACGATAGTTCCTTAAGTCTGGTCACCCGGGCGAAGGGCTCCCCTCTGCATCGCGTCCTGGCGGAGGTGTCCTCATTAGAAGATAGCTGTCCAGTGGGGCGAGTGGACCAGTGCCCACTGCCTATCGTGCCAGAAGAAGAGAAATCCATCGCAAGCCAGCCGAGTGGTAAGGAACCCCCTTGCTCCCCACAGGCTCCGATGGAGGTGGCCGTGAAGAAGGTCAAAGCTACGGTGCCTGAGAGTAGTGTGAGCCCGTGCGATCTGACCCAAATGGTCCCAGGACTGGGATCCAACACTCCCGAGTTTCGAGCCAGTGAGTGGACTGTCCCAGAAGTGTTGTGGACAGGTCCTGAGATAGCCGAGGTGGGAACGGACAGCGTCCCCGAGGACCTGTTGGCCACCGCGAATCACCGCAGTGGTAAGGTATCTACCCTTTACCCCCTGCCAGGTGAAACAGAGACTTTGAGGAAAGACACATTGTCCATTGCTCGTTTCCAAGTGGAAGCCTCGCCAGTATGTAGGGACACAGACTGTGTGGAGAGAGATTCAGGGAAAGCTGCCTCCTTGGAGCCCAAAAAGGAACGCTCCATTCGCCAGGTAGTGGACCGCGGGAAAGGTCCCGGCCTCCTGGTCTACCGCATCCGTGCCGCGGATGACCGGGTAAAGGCCTGTTTCAGAGACATTGTGCTACTCCTTCCACCAGGGGGAGGAAGTAGCGAAGAGCCAGTAACTGTCACTCTAGAGCAGCGGTGCGCAAACTGGGGGTCGCGCCCCCCTGGGGGGGCGCAAGATTGTTTAGGGGGGGGTGCAGGAAGCAGCGGCGATATTGCCAGTAGCAGAGGAAAAAAAGCCGTCTGCAGCTGCAATTTTTCTTTTGGCCATTAGGTGGCGCTGTGCTCCGCTGTGCTACAGTACACAGCAGCATTTCCTTGCTTCCTGTATCAGCAGCGTGTGTGACATGGGGAGAAGGGGTGAGTGAGACTGGCACATGGGGGGTGAGTGAGACTGGCACATGGGGGGTGAGTGAGACTGGCACATGGGGGTGAGTGAGACTGGCACATGGGGGGGAATGAGACTGGGACATGGGGGGAGTGAGACTGGGACATGGGGGGGAGTGAGACTGGGACATGGGGGGGTGGGAGAGTGAGACTGGGACATGGGGGGGTGGGAGAGTGAGACTGGGACATGGGGGAGTGAGTGTGAGACTGTGGCATGGGGAGGGTGTGAGTGGCATGAGGGGGGTGAGAGTGAGATGGGGAGGAGGGTGAGAGTGAGTGTGACATGGGGAGGGGGGGTGAAAGAGCTACATGGGGATGGGGATGAGAGAGACACTGGCAGGAGGGAGAGAGACACACAATGGCTGGAGGGAGAGTGTGAGAGAGACACCAGGTGGAGGGAGAAACAATAGCTGGTTGGAGAGTGCAAGAGAGACACTGGAGGGAGGGAGAGGCAATGGCTGGAGGGAGAGGCAATGGCTGGAATGAGAGTGAGAGACAATGGAGGGAGGGAGACACTAGGGGGAGGGAGAAAGAGAGAGAGACACACGGGGAGGGAAAGAGAGTGGGGGAGACACTGAGGGGAGGGATAGAGAGGGACTGGAGGGGGAGTGAGAAATACAGGGAGTTGGAGAGATTGGAAGAGGAGTGTGAGACTGGAAGAGGGGAGAGAGTGAGAGACAATGGGTGGAGGGAGAAAGAGACACACTGGCTGGAGGGAAAGAGAGTTGGGGGGATGGAGGGGGAGACACTGAGGGGAGGAATAGAAAGGGACTGGAGGGGGAGTGAGAAATACAGGGAGAGGGAGAGACTGGAAGAGGGGAGAGAGGTCCTGAGAGGTTCTAATGTGGCGGGAAGAGAGAGATTAATAATACAGCAGAAATGGGAACGCTATTAGACAAATATTATAATATTTATTTTTAAGTTATGTAGTTTCAGCTATAAATACTTTTTTTGTAGACGCGTGGCGGGGGCGTTACAAAGCTGGTTCGCCCTCAATGGCTGAACCAGCTCACGTGCACTGACGTCATGTGATTTTGATTACATAAGGCAGATGGGGGCCCGAGAAATTTTATGGATTAAAAGGGGGGCTCGGCATAAAATGTTTGCTCACCCCTGCTCTAGAGTGTGCTCTCCAAGAAATTTTTCTGGGGGAGGCTCACGGACGCAAAAGTGAGGTACCCCCACATATTCAATCAGGGGCACCCCACAAATGGTCTCAGCTAGCCTCGGGAATTATGGGGTGTGATGTGACATGTATTGGTGAGGTTAAAGCCGATCTGTTAAGTGTACCGGTTATGCCATGCCATTTTTCAGTGTGTGAAATTGTGCCCTGTTATGTCATTCCCCAAGCGAGGGCGTTGGGTTTTTCACCAGGGGGAGGATGTAGCCAGGTCTCCCCTGCTGAGCAGCACCCCCCTCACCTGGTGTTCGATTGCGGGCGCCGCCGAGGCCAATGGCGGCCCCACACAGCGAACGCCGAGGTGAGAGCGGTCATGTCCCCGCTCGGGGGTTGCTGGGGACGCGTGCGGCCGGTTGCCAAGGCCGCACGCGCGTTGCAGGGCTCCCGGCGCTCCCGAAGCTGGGCGGTAAGGGCGCCGCCATGTTGCGCCGGTTCGTGCATGCGCAGTGAGTCCCCGGAGGCCCGAGATAGTCGCGCATGCACAGATGATCGCGCGAGGGCAGGAAAGGATCGCGCGAGAGTAGGGACAGGGATAGAAGCATTGCGGCGGCCATTAGGGGTTACTGTAAGTGTAGGAAAGGCCCCAATGTAAGTACAGCCTCCACGGGACTACAATTCCCATGAGGCTTAGGGCCAAGCACACCAGGTGCCTCATAGGAGCCAATAAGGCTACAGGACTGCCCTGGAGGAAAGGATACATTTCGCGGGCTTGCACCACGCTAGTCAGTCAGCGGAGGGACCCTGTGAAGGAAGGAGGTAGGGTACAGGAGAGAGGGACTCCCCTGTATTAGGCCAGCACCCCCTTGGTCCAAGATAGCTCAGCTCCCCAGTAAGGTGAGTGTTGCCAGGGGCAGTCCTCAGGTTAGGGACCCTGCCACTTACATTAGTGGGAGCTGGAAAAGGAAGCCTGCAGTTAGAGAGTTGGAGTCAGGGAGCTGTTAGGGAAGTAGGGTGTAGGGAGCGAGTGCAGCTTCTGCCCCATATAGGTACCTACACTCCAGGTAGACCCCAACTCCCCACTAGTTGGGTGGGTAACTGTTGAGGAAGGTGATAGAGAGTTGGAGCTAGGGAGCTGTGAGGGAAGAAGGGTGCGGGGAGTGAGAGCAGCTCCTGCACCCCATAGGTACCCACATCCCAGGTAGGCCCCAACCCCCCGCTAGTGTAGTGGGTTAAGTACTGAGGGAGGCCCAAGATAGGGACGCTGCCCTTAGTGTTGTTAGAGTGCTGCCTTGTCAGGGTCACAGCGAGCAGTGCTGTGAGGTCTGATAGGCAGGCACCTTGTTGCGCAGCACGTTGGCTGCAGTAGTCAGTGAGCTACAGCTTGCTGCAGTAGGCGCTGGGACTAGTCAGAGAGTAGTGGGTCTGGAGAAGGGCTATAGCAGTTCTAGTCACCTTGAGGTAGCGCTAGGGGTAGGATGCCTGAAGGGATAGCCTGTTAACGAGGTCAGGAATTCTGGAGAGGATCTGTACTAGGCTAGCCAACAGTAGGTAGACGCCCAAGTACTGCATGGAAGAGTACTCTAGTCCATTCCAGATCACTTACCGAAGGGACTTGGGTAGTAAGGGGAGTGGGACAGGTCATTACCCCCTACCGGCCATAGGAGTTCCCCAAGCCACTACAGGTTGCTGTACTACAGGGACAGGCCTAGGTTAGGGTTCCTGTCACGTTAGTACCACTTATATAGATAGGGACACAGCGGCTGCTGCTGTTCCTGTGGAAGCGGTTGGACCCACGTTGGGGTCCACAGAGACGATTCCAGAGTGGGACCGCCCTAGCGGTTTGCACGTGCAAGGAGTTCGGTTGGAGGATCAGACGGACTCATCACACGTCTGACCCTTTGAGAAGAGTGTTGCTGACCCGAGCACCGGAGTGCTCGGCAGGTATTATACCATCACATGTGCACCAACAGGCCTAGAGGTTCTTAGTGACTGCGCAGTCACCCATTGACTATCTCTGTAGGAGTACGGGACATTGGGTGGGGTTCTTGGGACACTGGGTGGGATCACCTAGTGTTTGAGAATCGTCCTGCGAGACGTCACTGTTAGTGTCTCACCGTGAGAGAGACACAGGTTATCATTATTATTCGTTAGTAAAGTCCTTAGTTATATAATCACTGTGTGTGTGGTTTCTGATTGGGTTCCTATGTAGGGTCATTCTACACTTCCCTAGAATCCTACATAGGTGGAGGCGCTGAAAGAAGATTCGTTCCAGAGGATTCACCCCAGGCTCTCATTAGCGGAGGCTCAGACTTCCTGTGAGCCTGCAGGTATACGCACCACACCGGTAACACCGCATGTTCTACTCACCCACACTATATATGAGATTGGGTGGGGTGGAATACCCGTTACATAAGAGTTTAAAAAAAAGATTCCCAGTTACTCCATCACTACTCTTTGAAGCCTCATTCATGTTATTGACCACTAGAGCCTCTTGTCAGTTTGCGCATACAGTATATTTTACGCTGACGACTTTTTCCCTCACCAAGTACATTTCACAAGATTATTTCCAGAATTAATAAACAACTCAGCTCCTGTGTAGCATCTGAAACATGTTGATTGTTTTTCAAGGATTAACACTGTATGTACACAGAACCTTATAGAAATAGACTATAATAAACAGTACAGAGAATTAGAATAAGTACAGTACATCAACTATGATACCAATGGTTGAGAGCATTTCAGTCCTGAAGAGCGAACAATCAAAATGATTTAGAGAAATACATAGACAGCACAAGGATTTTGCATGCTAGAATTTAAAGGCTTGGCTAAAAGGCAAGCGAATGGGTTGTGTAGAGTTAAGGAGCTATTGAAATACACAATTGAAAAGATGGCATTTTGCAAAGTGGAAAGGAAAAGAGTTTGGTGACTACTGAGGAGACAGGAAAATCAGAGGTTTGGAGTGATAAGGGGAAATTGTTTCCTATGTGCCAGAGCAGTACATTTGAAGGAGGACATCAAATTATTTGAATTGGTGATCAGTTAGATTCTTATCTATTTTGTTCTACTTAATTATTTGACCTATTGATTTCATGTTAAACAATATACAAAACAAACATCACAATTCATCTGTTTTAATCGCCTTTCTTGTTAGCCAATTTGCAGGTAAAACTCAGTTTAAGTGGTTGATCCATTCACCTAATCTGTCATTCTATACCCATTAACCACAGTTTCTGCTTTTGAACTAACAAGATTTGCCACAGATCACTGGTTCTAACAAGTCGTCTAAATGAATTGCCTCAAATTAAGTTTAAATTGATTTACATCCTGAACCAATGAACCAGCAACATTTCTTGAGTGCAAGGACATGTACACAACATTTAACAAGTACTGTCTCCAAATAAAAAAGAAAAAACAAACTGGAAATATTTTAATAATTATCCCCCCCCAAATTTTTTTCAAAAAGTCAAATATTGTATTTGATGTAAACAAACCACATTGTTTTTAAACAGTTATGACACCACACATTTTGAGATGTGCACATAATTCCTTAGCAAACACAATGCAGGGGGAATTTTTACTTTTTGCTATTGAAAATGTATTACGTAATTCACCTGCAGTCCATATAATAAAAGATTTAGTCATTTTATTCAGAACAATAATATATTCCTAAAATTAGTTCTCTATTTTTTAATCACCAAAAAGTAAGAATAAACTGCCTTGAGTATATGGATATTAAGGAACATACTGTAGCTATATCTTTGTGATTTAGTATGTGATCTTTGTGTTACTTTAGTTTGGAATTATATAGTTGTAGCCATGCATAATAATGACTGCATACATCTTCCCTGTTGGCAGTAAGTCATGGTAAATACAGGCCTGCCAACAGTAGTTATGGAGGTTTTCCCTCACACCCTTGTGTGGTGCCCTGTGTAAGGAAGGGAGTGGCTGTATGCTCTGAGTCCCTGGATAGTGACCTCAGAGATGCGCCTGCCCCCTGGAGTATAAAGGGCACAACACTGACAGTTAGTGTTGTTGTTGGTGAAGAAATAGTAACCCGAAGGTACAGAGAGGAAGAAACACTTTTGTGACCCTAGTGCAGTAACTAGCGGTAGCCGAGTGATAGATTAAGCTTGTCTACGCCACACTGTGTCCAGGGACCTGGCACAGCGGTGATCTCCCTAGGAGAAAGGGAATCCCACTTCAGTACGGGAGGGCGTACCTGGCAAAGGGACATCACGGAGAGATGTGCGGCTAGAGCCGGCAGCTGCATGGGGCAGTCTGCTACATCCCTGTATACAATAAAGATGTCCTTGAGAAAAAGAACCCCACTGTGTGAGTGGGAGATTACTCAACAGTGGATGGCACCAAGAAGGAGTTCCTCACCAGGACCATCTCCCTGCGGAAGCACAGATCCTGATGAGGTGGAGGCGCTGCACATGATGTAAGTTGGACTCACACCCACTACCTCAGCTACCTGTCCTGATGACATCCCCTAATAACACCAAGCGGGAGACTCAAGAGTCCTGTTACTTGCAGGTGCACCACCACACACGCCTTGTAATGGGGGACTGGTTAGACTACACGGGCCAATATGAGATTGGGTGGGTCAGGCCAGAGGGAACACCCGTTACAATTGGAGGCGCTGCTGAGATACCTGTTAACAGGACAGGCTTTTGCTAGGCACACATTAGGAAAGAGAGAAGTGTCTGCTGCCACTTTGTGCTGCGTGGGACGGAGCCAGGGGTAGTCAGGGAGATGCTGGAGATGCATGCCGCAAAGACGCCTTGGGATCCGCAAGGGGTTAGTGAGTCTGGAGCCGGGGGCTATTGCTGTTCTAGTCGCCTTGAGGTAGCGCTAGCGGGGGACGCCTAAGGGGTAAACTGGTAACTGAGAGCAGGAATTCTGGACGGGTCCGCACTAGGCTAGCCAAAAGTAGGTCGACGCCCAAAGTACTGCATGGAAGAGCCAGAGTACTCTAGTCCACATTCCAGATCACTTACCAAGGAGCACAGACTGGAGGAACGTGTTACAGTAGACACAGAAAGAGTGAGCCTAGCCTGAGGTAGTGCAAACACGAGTCAGATCTACGTTAGGTACACAAGGTGGTGCACAAGGCATGTTTGTTGTACAGATGTGGTGGCTGCCCCGCAGAGCGGAGCTCCACGTACAGAAAATCGGTGTTCAACGATCACGAGCGAACTGTCGGAATGGAGGATCTGTACAGAATAGAAGGTCCAGGATGGCAGGGTGAGCAAACCGTCAGAATGGAGGATCTGCATAGAGCAGAAGGTCCAGGATTGCGGTCAGACGAAGAACAAGCTACAGAAGAGACTTTTGTGAGTTTGTTGTGGAATGGCGTGAAAGCCGTGGCTGCGCCGTGTGTGTCGTGTTTTTGTTCTCGGGATGATACCCCTGAGAATAATGAGCAGGACAGTGTGCTTAGATGGGAGGAACGAAATGGACTTTGTTATAACTTAATTAACAAACAGCCAGACGCTGCCTTCAATGAAAGAAAAGACAATACTAATCAAAATGGCGGTTCCCGCTTCCCCGGGACGCCGCGTGGGCATGCTGCAAAACGTCTTGCAACTTTGCAGTCTGCTAATTGTTGGCCAGGATTGGCGCCAACCAGAAAACTCCACCCCGCTGAGGAGTTTGGCGCGAAAGCTGGAGCCGCGCCCTCATGGACTATGACTCACTCCACACCTGTGCTGGGTCAGCCTACAAATCTACGAGACATCCCCCTAGTTTCAACCAGGGGGAGTGGTTTGCGGTTACACCGGATGTCGACAGAGAAAATGGGAGGAAGGGTTGCTACATCAGCCCATGCCTTTCAGTTGCGAAGAGCCATTGATCAGTATAGACCTCTGAGACGAGTGCCTCCGCTGGTAAAGATGGCTGAAGCTGCTGACGAAGTGGACCAAGGTCCTGTGATTTCCACTCACCCTTATTCGGCTCCAGGAGGCTTCCTGATAATCCGTGTGAAGGGTGTGGAGACTGTGGCGTGTCTTTGCCTGCAGTGCAGACTGCCGGGCGGAGCCGTGGGCAGCGAGGCCCGATGCCCCCACTGTGGACTGCAGTACATGTGGCCAATGACCACATTCGTACCGGTGCAGGCTGTGGGAGTGGCCGGGAATGTCCCGATTCCAAGAGAAGAACAGCCGGGAGCCCTCTGGAACAAGAGTGCCAGTCCCGCAGAGTCGGAGCCATCATTGGTGCTTCCGATAGAGAAATCCAGTCATCGGAGAGGTGATCACCGAGGAGCCTATCGACGGTCTCCTACCGGGATGCCTCGGCCGAATTGCAAACTGGAATCCTCGGACGAGGAGTGCGCAAGGCTGGCGAGTAAGACAGTCATCAGGCGTGATTGTCATACCATTGGTACGCCATGGAGAGACGAACTTCCTCGTGGTGTGGAGACGCGGAGTCGAGTGTCTCCCGTACCGCGACCTCCCGATCGCCGGAGTCCCACTGCCGTGGTGACTAGTGGATCGGAGGCGGGTCGATCAACCCCGACCCTGCGAGGTGCTAAGACACCGTGCCTGTTGCAGAACCGAGGGGAGGAAGAGCCGGAGGAGCGAGTCCAGAGCCAGACTGGATCGCGCAGCAGACGGGCGTTGCCGGATGTCATGGTGGAGGAAGAGATCTCGATTGGGGATCCATCCCAAGATGGCGTCGCAGCACGTGCGTGTGCGGAAGTGGTGCAGGCGGACCAGGGAGGCCCCGAGTGGGAGATGGTGCCGCCTCTGAGGTCAAGCAGTGGGAAACGATCCCCTACAACCAGGGGGAACGGACGTTTGAACTGCAACCCCAGAAGCTCCGCTGTTGAGAATAAAGATGGACTTTGTGGCGACGTCAAGACAGGTATCGCTGGAGAGCAGGTCGAAACCCTGTCAGTACCTACTGTTCGGTCCCGTCCCCAAACCCCATCCACACTCAAGGTTAGCCCCAAGGCCCTAGTTAAAGCCCCTGTACCCGTCACTATTTTATTTGGGTCCAGTTCCAGCTTAGGGTTGTCCGGGGAGTCACGGGGTCCTTCCGATGATCGGACTGGAAGCCTGGACTTGGGTACGTCGGATGATGGGTCGGAGGGAGGAGGGAGTATGTCTAGGCAAGTGTCTGTATCTAGCGATTGTCCTAGTGGGCTTAGTATCACAGTACGAAACACCTCTCCGTATAAAAGAGTTAATGAGAGATCTGAGGGTACATCCGGGGTGTCTTCTGGGGGGCCTGATGAGGAGTCCATAGAAGAGAGTACAGATCCTAGCTCCGAGGAACGGAAGGAGACTAGGTGGTGGGCCCCATTGTACGAGGGGTATGTATCATGGTTCGACCGCACCCGCTTTATTTTAGAGAGGGAGGGGGTGGTTGATCACTGGTGGGCTGCCGGTGACTTTGACGACGAGTCATACCTTAGGGCCCTAAGGGTCAGGTGGGATCGAATCCAGGCAGGCCTTGTTATTCCTAACGGGTCCGCAGGGTTGGATGATCCGGTAGAAACGGATGAGCCCCTGTCATGGGTGTTGCCCGGAGCGGCTGGGCAAGGTGGCTTGACCAGGTCGTGTCGAGCTGAACGGGCTATTGCGGCGAAGTATAGGAAGTCCCATGGGCTTGATTACCCTTACGTCCCTGAACCTCTAATGCGAGAGATAGAGGAGAATAGGGAGAGATGGCTCAAAACTGATATACAGTATTATATCGTGGAGAGAGGGGGAGCCATAAAAGGGATACAGGCTGAGCAGAGGGTAGCTCAACTTATGCGGGTCTGGAAGATAGGGCGCAGTGTGTATATGCACAAAGTGGTATACTGCAATGAGCGAGGAGTACCACGAGAATACAGCGTGACTGTACATGATGCCGCGGGGCGAGAGGTGAAGAAGCCAGATCCTCGGCATTATTATTGAATATCCAATAGAGTGGTCTGTTGTTTTCTTTAACGCTCCCTGCTGGTCAGTGAGTGTACTGGGCTTACATTATTATGTCCATGCAATGATGTTTGCTATGTTATTTGTGTGTTCTTTTGCAGTGTTTCCTGGCGCAAGGTACACTAAATTTAGGTCCCAGCCGGGACGGTGGGTATCAACCAGGGGGAGTATGTAGCCATGCATAATAATGACTGCATACATCTTCCCTGTTGGCAGTAAGTCATGGTAAATACAGGCCTGCCAACAGTAGTTATGGAGGTTTTCCCTCACACCCTTGTGTGGTGCCCTGTGTAAGGAAGGGAGTGGCTGTATGCTCTGAGTCCCTGGATAGTGACCTCAGAGATGCGCCTGCCCCCTGGAGTATAAAGGGCACAACACTGACAGTTAGTGTTGTTGTTGGTGAAGAAATGGTAACCCGAAGGTACAGAGAGGAAGAAACACTTTTGTGACCCTAGTGCAGTAACTAGCGGTAGCCGAGTGATAGATTAAGCTTGTCTACGCCACACTGTGTCCAGGGACCTGGCACAGCGGTGATCTCCCTAGGAGAAAGGGAATCCCACTTCAGTACGGGAGGGCGTACCTGGCAAAGGGACATCACGGAGAGATGTGCGGCTAGAGCCGGCAGCTGCATGGGGCAGTCTGCTACATCCCTGTATACAATAAAGATGTCCTTGAGAAAAAGAACCCCACTGTGTGAGTGGGAGATTACTCAACAGTGGATGGCACCAAGAAGGAGTTCCTCACCAGGACCATCTCCCTGCGGAAGCACAGATCCTGATGAGGTGGAGGCGCTGCACATGATGTAAGTTGGACTCACACCCACTACCTCAGCTACCTGTCCTGATGACATCCCCTAATAACACCAAGCGGGAGACTCAAGAGTCCTGTTACTTGCAGGTGCACCACCACACACGCCTTGTAATGGGGGACTGGTTAGACTACACGGGCCAATATGAGATTGGGTGGGTCAGGCCAGAGGGAACACCCGTTACATAGTTTATTTACTTTTTTTTGCAAGACTGGTATTAGATCACCTAGGACCACAGACAAAACCACTTGCACTTTTTACCCAACATAATTTTTTGAAGAAACATTGACTGTTATAGATAAGTTTTCAGGTTGCCAATTGCCTTTAACTTTATACACTAATTTGCAAATTCCATTTTTAAATCACAAACAAACTCTCCAAACATAGCAGGCAACGATTTCTTATCTATTTTCTGGTTAAATGGTTTTGCAATGGGAGGTTCTAATGTCACATACCCATTTGTGCCATCTCTAAATTATATATGCAAAAAAATTGCAACTTATTTAAATAGATTTCACATTGACAAGTGTACAGCTTTTACACAGAAAAATGGTCTGAATTAAAAATCATTTTAAAACTACCTATTTTTGGTAAAAAAAAATAATTGTGCATACTGTCAAGTCACTTGGATAAATAACGTAAATTCAATTTTCTTTACATAAAATTAAAATGTTTGTTTCAAATTTTTTATAGATTGTATTTTGTTTTGTGATTATCAACTAATTATAAATGTCTACACTGTATTGATTTACAGTAGATTACATTATTGGCTTTGCCTATCCCTGTTGTTGGAATTGTCTAGTATTATTAAGGAACCTTCGAAGGAATAACACTGGAGAAGAGGGGGGAGAGAGGTGATTTATAGGCATCTTGGATAGGCATTTATAGGGAAAGTATTTATAGGCTGAAGTGGAAAGGGATATTCACTTCGCCCTGATAATTAATAATAATGTATGTGGATATTTGGTGCATACAGTATTGTAATAATTATTCCTCATTGCCTATCCTAATATAATAAATAGTATCATTTGTTTAATGTTTTGATATTTACTGTATATCACCCGTGTCTTTAAAAGCTAGATACATCATATCTTTGTGACAAATAATAAGAAGACATATTTTGTAATGGGGTGATCAACTGAATAGAAAAAAAAAAAACAAACGATGAAGCAGCTGTTAAACACAGCACAAATATTGCTTCAAGCAGTTAAGGATGATCTTTGTGATGGAAATAGCTTTTTGACAAGCTTTGCATTCCTATGACAATAATTAAGAATCAGGTTTCCACCAAAAGGCTTTATAGCCAGAAGGGGTTGTAAATCAATAAGAAACATTTTCATCACAGAATGAAAATTAATTATTCAGTGTTGAACATGTTTGCTCACAGTTAAATGCTTATTGTATATCCTTTTAATGGAGTTTGTTTGGATTTCTGGACCAAGATAGGGTCATTTACAGTATCGAGGGCTGGAGAGTAATAGGTAAAATGCAATTTGTGTCAATATAGCATAACCGTGTGTTGTCAATATGTGCAGTGTCTTCATCTATCTTTTTCTGCACAAACTAAGGTCAGCTACAGCAACTTATTTAGATTTATTAGTTATATTGTGTAAGGTTTCAAACTTGAAAAATGTGTCTCAGTTCTGTTTTACTTCATGTTTGGTTTATTTGACCAACTTAACGATTTCCCTAATTGACCAGCGGTATTAAACATATGCAATTTTTCCTATAAATCCTACAGTACATGTTATCTAGTAAACATGTATCATAAGAAAATAAAAAGCTATGTGTTCTGTGCACGCGCATAGTAAGTGAAACTTCTTTGTGTGTTGTCAGCAACGTGTGTGTGTATGTGTGTATGTGTGTGTGTGTGTGTGTGTGTGTGTGTGTGTGTCTGTGTGACAGTGTGTAAAAGTGTATGCCTGTGTGTGTGTGTGTTTGTGAGTGACAGTGTGTGTGTGACAGTGTGTGTGTGACAGGGTGTGTGTGACAGGGTGTGTGGGTGGGTGGTCTGCTCTTCGTGTCCTCTTCTCCTCTGCTGCCCATGTGCGACGCACTGCCAAGCTCCAGAAGCCTCTGCGCATGCGCGCCAGAGAACTGAGCGATGCCAGATGCTTCTGCGCATGCGTGGCGTCCGTCAGCGGCACCATCACTACAGAGCATGCGTGGCATATGTCAGCGGGCGTTTGGGGGGAGCGGCGGCCGTTAGGAGCGTGACGTCATTTCCGTTTCACATTTTCGTCTTCATGAAGGAGTTTTGTTCATCAAAATTGACTAGGTGCCACTAAAGAAGTTTCACTTCAAAAATAGGAGCACTCACAATTACATGAGTAGCTGCCACTGGTGAACGGTCTTCCACAACTGTTGAGGATATCAAGAGCCAAGTGAATAAGGCGACACTCCACTTGACATGGTGAAGAATCAAACAAGTTTAATACAGAATCAACGTTTAGGTCCTAATAATTTGGACCTTTATCAAGATACAAGGAAAAAAAACAAAAGGGTAAAACAAATGTTTATTTTTTGTATCTTGAGGAAGGTTAAAATATTAGGGCCGAAAGGTCGATTCTGTTTTAAACTTGTTTAATTCTTCACCAAGTCAAGTGGATTGTCGCCTTATTCACTTTGCTGATACAGTATGGTAAACATGTTCATCTCCTCTTCCACCCACATTCCAGATCCATGTCCTGTGCACCTGAATCGAGTTTCCATTCAATTATAGTATTATAAATGTCATCCTTTCAAAATTCCACAAAATTATCTATATAAATACTCTACATGTATTCCTTACATCCTCCTTCATTAGAGTGTCTGCACATTCGCATATATTAGGCTGTGTTTTCTTGGCTCACCAATAGTAAATGACTCACCAGAACTGTATATTTATATTCAGAGGGGTTTTATTACTTTGTTAAATCACCATAACCTGTTTTGTGCCTTGTTATACCCACTACCAGCTTCATGTTGCATAGCCTCACACTGATGAGATGCAAAAGGTCGAAAGAGATGTCTGTGAGTAGGTTTTTACTGGCTATGCATTTCTTTAACTCAGGCTGTGCGGAAAAGCTGTGTAATGCGATAGGCATAAGTTTATAGGTGTCCATTTTAAAATGGACAAGATATAAAAGTGACATTAGCATGACTGAGAGCTCATTTGCATGTCATTACCCAGAATCCCTGGCTACAGTGGAAGCATTATTTTCAAAGAGATAATGGGAAAGGCAGGGTTGCAGACCTTCCTGCAACATGTGAATGCACCCACAAGGGGTATTTTTATTTGTTATATTTATATTGCATGCTCTTAAGAACTGCTTTTTTTTAATATAAAAAAATTGTGTTGTGTTTACCATTTAAGGAGTCTGGATTTTTACCATTTTTAAATACAGTCTATACATTGTTATTATATTACAGATAAAAGAATCTAGGGTAACAATCTCATATTCCCTTCCTCCTGGATTCAGACCATTCAAACGCCAAGATGAAAACCCCTGAAGAGCTTTGACTCGGATGGAAACTGCTTGAAAATTGATTTTTATTTGGTATTTCTATTAATTCCAGGACACATTTAGTATACAGTATTTCTGATGTCCAAGGAGAATACAAATTATTTACAGACTAATCTCTAAACCTGGACAACTTCTATCATGGGGAGAGTCTATAACATCCGATACTAGATATTGCACTGTGATCCGGCCATAATTTTAGCCTAGTTGGGTGATTCGCTGAGGGCTGTTATGGAATATAACAAGCAATCTGGTGCTAATTACTATTGATTTGAATTGCAGTGTAATGCTGGATCTAGTGTGATAGGCATCAGTAAATTTAGGATTACAATCTGATACACAGTTTTGGGATTTAGTTAATCCCAGTGACAGTGACATTTATGTACTCAAACTTGTAGTTGGAGGGTTTGGGCTAGATCTTCAAAAGTCCGGCACTTCGGCGCTAATAATGATTGTTACCGAAATTTTGAACGGATATTATTTTTCTTTAGTTTAATGGGTATCCTCAAAGCTAATGAGATGCAAAAATGATGTCTGGTAGCAAACGACCATCATAACGTTACCTGTATGGGTAACACGGATTATCATAGCGCTGAGATGCGTTAAACAACACATGTGCATTGGAAAAAATATAATTAGCACACATGCGTTTGTGATGCATTATGCATGTGTGTTACCTAACATAACGCCCCTACGCATTTTGCAATTTCAAATAAATACACAAACTGAATAACTCAGCCATATCAGCTAAACAGCTCAATTATTGACATGGCTGAGCAGGCTTCCCCCTCTACTGCTGAATCTGCTCCTTCTTCTGAGGCTGGGAGAAGACATGGAGATCCTCCTCAATGAAGTGGTTGACAACTGCTCCAAACTGTTAGGTTCTCTATGCTCGAACATCAACACCGCAAAGAAGCAGCTGATTTGGGGCAGAATCCTCATACAGTTGAATTTCCTGGGGAACACAGTGCGATTTATGGACATGCTGAAAAAGTGCTGAGTAGACAGCAAGCGCAAGGTCAAGTGCAAGCTGGCTTATAATGCTGCAAGGTAGGAGGGGGACAACCTGCATCTCATCCCAATAGATGAGCGCCTGAGCTCTGTGATTTCCACCACCCAGGTAGTGGGTCTTCCTGGAATGGTGGTCATGGAGAATCCTGAGAGACTTGGTAAGTGAAAATACAGTACATACCTGTATAATATACACTATATATCAATCTCATGTATACATGTCACTTTATACACAACCTTGAACACCAAAACAAAGCTTACTGTCTTATTTGCAGTGCACTTACACATACGGGGAGGAGTACTTGGCTAAATAATGAATGTGACATGCTTACATGTGTGCCCTCACAGGATTACAAAACGCAATAGGCCATGCACGGTACACAGTAAGCAGTTTAAAGTTATCCTTTGCCTATTTGAGGACCACAGAACTGCTCATTAATCATAATACATCTAGTTTCATCAACACTTAAAGACAGCCTGGATCTTAATTCTACAGTCACTGAGAGCTTGCTAGCTAGCTGGGAATTGAGTAAGGCGATCACAGAATAGAGTACAAGCCCGCCTGTTTATCCCTTAACACAGTGTGGTGAAAAGCCAAGCTCAGACTCAAGACCACCTTCATCCCTGCCATTGTCTTGAAAGGCAGTTAACACCAAATTGAGTGCGTTAACCCGCAATAAACCTAAGTGAATCCCATTCCAAATATTTTTGCTTCAGTTCTTACCTAATATAATCAGTTCCATACTTTGACTTGCCTAAAAAAATTACTTCTGAGTTTGTTCTGAATTTAAAACATTTCTTTACACTTTAAACCATCATTAGAAATTACATTCACATCACACCCAAGTAGCTTCATCATACCACCTTTAGGACCCAGTGGTGGATTTCCCATTATCCTGTAGGGCCAGGGCCAAAGGTGGCAAAATGGGGAGGGTGGCAAAAATGTCCGCCCACATATACGTTTGCCGCTCTCTTGGGCCTATCGGGACTCATGGGAATGCACTTACATGTGATGGCCTCCTCCTTGCTGCCGCCCTCCTTATCCATTTGAATCCCAGCATCAAATGACATCCTAAGTAAACAAGAAGACAAAGAAAGTCTCCCACAGATCCCTTTTACCACTGCACAAACTGGCTAATGATTAGTATTAGCAGGGGTAACGTGCTTCCTGACATATATCAAAATAGGCTATAGGGGAGATAACTTGTAATCACACCCAATTCTAGGAGTGAACAATTACCACTAAAAGGCCTAATTAAAGGCAAAACAATAAACTTTTATTAATATTAAATATACACTATAACGACGCAGAATCAGTAAGCATTAAAAACATCTAAAACACAAGGTGTGGGTGATCACAGGAGGCTAGTTGCTATATTTACAAATATATTTGGTTCATAAATTGAGCCCTCCTGATAGTGCTGCTCAAAGTACAGGGGAAAAGATATAAAGCAGGAGGTAGGTATAGGAGTATCTATAGGTAGGAAGAATGACAATATTCAAAACCTATGAAATAGCCACCTCCTAAATCAAATGAGAGGGTGTATCAGTATAGTGTATGTTGAAGTCACAGTGAACACAGAGTCCCATAAATCAGCATATATCAGCAGTAGGGCAATATTAGATGTGCCGTTATCAGTGTGATAGCACTATTGAAGCGATTACTGCCGCCGTCATGGGAGTAAGCAGCATCCCACAATAGTGAGCCAACAATGCCAACAATTGCCCTTGCAGAGCAGTATCAAGCGTTATAGCTGACTATACCGCAGACTCCGGTATACACCCTCTCCCTCCCCGGTACTGGAGCAGTCTCACCCGTGACCTCCGACGTCAACGCGACGACGTCATCCCGACGTACGTTTCGCGCTCGGGGGCTGGCGCTTTCTCAAGGTAGGATCTCGGCGTAGACGGGATGGCTCCTCCCGGGAATGTATATAGATATACGGCAAATAACCACAACACAATAGTAATAAACAATAACTCTTTACCGCAGGGTCCCCCACATATACCATACAATCACAATATTACCGAATCCTCTCTTCCTATCCCAGGGAGCAAGTACACCCCTAGGGATCCTGATGGCACCCTATCCCTTGGGCACCTTAGAAACACTGATGTCCAGCAAGGCAATCCCCAATGTATGTGTGAGGGCAGCGCTACCCTCCTTTGTGTATTGGTGGTACATGTGGGTACCTTCCTGGTGACACTCGGGTAACCAGGGAATCCTTCTGCCGAAAGGAGAACCACATCATCATCCCATGATACAGAGCCTCCCAACAAAATCCCTTCTCGCCTTACATCCGGCAGCTGCGTAGTCGTTCCTCCAGGCCTGGGGAATCCTCCCCTGCAGTTCGTTCTGCTCCGATACTCCGCTAGTGATCGGGCTAATTGGAAAGTTCCTGAGGTATGGCCGTCACTACAATACTTCGCAAGGGGGGCTCAGGGCGTAACATGGGCCTATGGGGCATTCTGTGGCCTAGTCCCAGGCTGCCTGGCTGTCTCCCAGGATGCAACCTTCCCCTCTGTGTTCCCAGACAGCCCTGACCTTGCGATCTCCAGTATCCAGCCCTGAGATTCTATAGGGTTGACACTAGTATATTCTTCATCACAGGTGGCATCAGCCTCAGCAGTTTAGATCTTATTGAAATATTTTAGGAGGTGTGGCGTGTGAGTCATTTAAATACTATGTATATTCCATTACCATATCTCCCAAGTATTAAGGTGTGCTCCTTTTTGAGCACAGGTGTTATTTGGGGGGGAGGTTTGATGGGATATATATAGTGCTTGGGACTCCATGAAGGTAGTTCTCTCTCTGCCTCTCCCTCTCTCTATCTGCAAAACTAATTTCACAGGGCTGGAAGGAGTTAATCCCTGTGCTAATTTAAACAGCTTTTAATGCATTTGCAATTTTAGGAAGAAGACCACTATTGCATAACTTTAGCACTAACGGCCCGTAAACAAAATAACCATACGTTATTTAATGAGTATCACTGGGTTTATTGTTAGGTTATTTGCATTTGTGCACAGTGAGTATGGAGAACCTCGCCAAACCTAATTATGTAGGTAAATTTGGTAGTGGCGCAAACGTAGGAGGTAATTGGGAGCAGTTAAAGTGTATTGAACAAGTACACCAGGAGTGAAATCCTAAATGCGGTGCACACCACACAATATTACATCCATGTTGGATGAACGTACCTTCAGGAGTTCACTTTTAAGTTTTAATCTTAGTCTTCTGGTGTATTTGTTATATGTTGGTCATGTTATAGACCTATCCTATTTTAAGGTACAGTATTTTCGTACCACATTTTAATACAAGTTAATTATTAAATCATTATCAAACTGCTTGCAATTTATTATTGTGTGGTGAGCACCGCATGTAGGATTTCTCTCCTGGTATTCTTCTTCTGTACACTTTTACTGTTATTTGCATTAGCGCGCAGGCGTTATAATGTAATTAACCTAATGTTAAAGTAGATTAAATAGGCTAATTTAGCTTAGTGCATGTGGCTCTTTGTTGCCTGGTAAGGTCAGGTTAGAGGTAATATTTGTGCGGTTTGGAGAAGTGACCTGCAGGTATATTTACATTTTTTTTTTTTTTTTAAGTAACTTGCTCATCTTCTTTAAAATAAACATCGGTCCCCAGTTCTGGGGGGCCGTTTCCAAGACCCAGGGCAGTCGTCCTCCCTCACAGGAGTATAGCCCATCCATAAAATGGAGCCTGACGATCCACCCTCTGGGCGTAGGAGCTACCCCTGGGGGCTCCCGGGATGTACTCCTGTTTCCTATTTTTCCCTTTTTCTATATTTTCTTTTTGTTTGTTTTCTTTCCCCCGCCCGTGTTTGCCCCGTTGTTGCTTCCCCTGTCTTGTCTATCCTACTCCACCCTCTCCCTCCCCCTTCCCTCCCTAGAATGCACGACAACCAGCTGAAACATCAATCGGATATAGCAAGTATGGACATATCTGGAAAGATCTTCAGGAATAACTTCATAAGTAAGTACGCAGATCACCGCAAACGTTATCTCTTATACCACAGAACATGGCGTTAACACTAATCTCACATAATGTAAAGGGCTTTAATAGCCCGATCAACAGAAAGCTTGCTTTTACGGACTACAAGAGAAGGCACGCAGAGGTGTTATTCTTACAGGAAACCCATTTTAGTAATAATAATTCACCTAAATTCTTAGACAAGGGCTTCTCCCAATTCTATACGGCATCAGCATCAGTCAAAAAAAGAGACGTTGCCATCTTATTTAGTAATACAACCCCATTTGTTGCCCAGACAATCAAAAAGGACATGGAAGGCCGTTTTATTATATTAACAGGAACAATACATGAACAGCCCATTACGTTGGCCTCCCTCTACGCCCCTCTACGTCCCCTGTACACAAGAGGCAGCTTTCTTCGAAAGATTCTTCCGCATATTAAAC
This sequence comes from Ascaphus truei, assembly GCF_040206685.1. Taxonomy (NCBI): domain Eukaryota; kingdom Metazoa; phylum Chordata; class Amphibia; order Anura; family Ascaphidae; genus Ascaphus; species Ascaphus truei. The sequence continues at coordinate 508,631,199 of NC_134483.1, forward strand.
GCCGTAGCTAAAGGATATACTATTATAGCAGGAGACTTCAACATTACAATGCAGTCTTCATTAGACAGATCAGGGGGAGGCGACTCTGATAATAAAAAAAACTCAAGACACTGCGCGGTGCCTTGAAGGATAATCAACTTGTTGATATATGGAGGGAACTCCACCCCACGACTAGGGATTACACTTTTTACTCTCACCCACACACCTCATACAGCAGGATTGATTACCTCTTTGTTTCGTGCCACATGGTTCCTAAGGTCAAGCATACGCTGATCCATGATATTTCATGGTCTGACCACACACCAATTGAGCTAAGGTGCAACAATATACAAGCCAATCGACCAGGCGCAAACTGGAAACTCAATGAATCTATTCTCAAAATACCCGAAATTTGCGATACAATAGGCCAAGAAATAGCTCAATTCTTCGAGATAAACACAGGCTCTGTTGAATCCCATACAGTTCTATGGGAGGCTCACAAAGTAACCTTAAGGGGCATACTAATCAATACTACGGCCAAAAGGAAAAGAATAAGAGATTCCAAAATTCGGACGCTCCAATCCAAATTACATTCCCTGTTATCAAATCACAAGATCAACCCGGATCCGATCACGGCACAGGAACTGAAAGACACAAAAATTGAATTAAATTTGTTATTGACTTCCCGAGCAGATAATTCCTTATGTTGGTCTAAGAGGAAGTTTTATGAAAAAGCAAACAGGCCGGATACGATGCTAGCACGAGCGCTAAAGGATAGGCAATCTAAATTTTATATCCAAGCTATACGCTTAAAATCGGGTACAATCACGGCCAACCCTAAAAACATAGTAGACGAATTCGGTTCATTCTATGGTTCCCTATACGATGGTAAGAAAGTGGCACATAATAATAAAACGAGCAGTGCACTGAGAGATTTCTTAGCCAGCTCAAAACTAGAGAGATTGACAGAGTTAGACAGAGAAGCTATGGGCGCTGACTTCACATTAGAAGAAGTGTTGCAAGCTATCAGGGAACTTAAACCATCAAAGGCACAGGGCCCTGATGGCTTTTCGGGGCTTTATTATAAGAAGTTCTCCGAGTTACTTGCCCCGCGGTTGCTCCAAATGTTTAATGCTATATTAGCAGGAGCCCCTATTCCTGAGGATATGCTGCGGGCGTCTATATCACTTATACATAAACCTGGCAAGGATCCGCTAAATTGTAAAAATTATAGGCCAATTTCTCTAATTAATACCGATATAGAAATATATGCTAAATTACTGGCCAATAGACTAAGTCTCATCCTACCCAGACTAATACACCCAGATCAAGTCGGTTTTGTTAAGGGGAGGCAGGCAGCAGATAACACCCGTTGATTTATTGATCTGCTAGAATTGGCTAACAAAAATAACACAAAAAGTATGTTTTTAAGTCTGGATGCAGAAAAAGCTTTTGATCGGATAGACTGGCCATACTTAAAGGAGACGCTTGCAGCATTTGGCTTCGGAAATCGGGTGAGTGGAGCGATTATGTCGCTATACTCAGGCCCGACCGCCAGGGTCATACATCAGGGCTTCCCCTCGGTCCCATTTCAAATTCAAAGTGGCACAAGACAGGGATGCCCTCTATCTCCCCTCCTGTTTGCCTTATGTATTGAACCCCTGGCGGCACGAATTCGTAATAGTTCAGATATCTCAAGGTTAAACGTTATTCCCAATCACACAAAGCGGCCCTGTATGCTGATGATATCTTATTAGTTATCTCAAAACCCCTCGTATCATTACCTAATCTGTTTGGATAAATTCTAGATACTAGATAAATTCTCTAAGGTCTCTGGATTTAAGATTAACCAGTCCAAATCTGAAGCTCTGAATATCAACCTCCCTAGACATACAGAGAAGCTACTAAAACTGAATTTCAATTTTAACTGGCAAAAGAATTCAATAAAATATTTGGGGATTCATATCACCAAAGATGCAAAAAGCATCTATAAGGCAAATTATCCCAAACTGATTTGAACTCTAAAACAAGACCTAATCAGATGGTCTTCCAAGATGTTTTCTTGGATTGGAAGGATTCATAGCGTTAAGATGAATCTACTTCCCCGTATCCTATACCTCTTCCAGACATTACCTGTGCCACTCAAACTGAAGGACATACTCTCACTTCAGTCTGGACTATCTAACTTTATCTGGGGAGGCAAAAAACCGAGAGTAAATAAACTGAATATGAAGAGAAATACCTTATCCGGAGGCTTAGCGGTACCCTGCCTGTTGTCATATTTTAAAGCGGCTCAATTAAGTCAGATCATACAATGGCATTCTGATCCCAAATTAAAAAGATGGGTGGAGCTTGAAAATGCTGCCTGCTCCCCTTTAGAGCTTAATAACCTGATTTGGCTACCTAAAACATCAAGGAAAAACGCTATACTACCACTTACCTCAATGACTAACTCCATCTCTGTTTGGGAAGGTACAAGATTAAAAAACTCACTTACCTCAGCAAGTTCTCTGATGTCACCCATTTGGAATAATCCTAGCTTTGCGCCGGGTCTTATTGACCACAATCACTCAATTTGGAAACAAAAAGGCTACAACAGACTCAAAGATCTGGAGGGCTATAATTTAAAAATTAAATCATTTGACCATCTCAGACTTGAAAACGATATTCCCCATGCTGAATTCTATAAATACCTCCAGCTCAGAGCATTTTATAATAAATCCGCCCCATACTCCCATTGACGAATTTTGAAAAGCTCTGTCGGGCAGAAACCGACACTAAGGGACTCATATCTACGATTTATGGAGAGGTGGTCGAATCTGCAGTCTCAAGGCAACAAATACCTTCATTCCGTCTCCAATGGGAAAAAGACCTAGGGGAAACTCTGGAAGATGACGAGTGGAACACTATATTCCTGGGTGCCGCAAAAAGTTCGATATGCACCACACTAAAAGAGAACGCATATAAGGTTCTCATGAGATGGTACCTCACCCCACTCAAATTATCTAAGTTTATGCCAGGGTCCTCCCCTTTGTGCCCAAAACAATGTGGAGGAACAGCTGACCTGTTACATATGCTGTGGTCTTGCCCGCTGATATCCCCGATTTGGGAAAAAATCAGAAATTGGATCCAGAGAATATTTGATCCCACTATTCCCCCAGACCCATGGCTGTTTCTCCTAAACAGACCCCTAAAGGGCCTATCAAAGTCACACAATAAACTAATTGCACATTTCGCATTAGCCACGCGGTGCGAAATCGCAGCAGTATGGAAACGCCCCGATATTCCAATTATCCCAAAGATTCGGAATCGAATTTGGTTTATATGCCAGATGGAAAAGTTAACGTGCTTAGTTAACGACACTGGTGACAATTATCTAAAAGTCTGGGCACCTTGGCTAGCTCAGACAGACATCCCTGGGGTAGAGCGTGACATAATTTGGCTATAATAGTAACAAATGCGTTCTCCTTCAGTTAAAGGAAAAACAAGTCCACACGTAGAATGCCTCACTCCTTTGGAGCAATCGCTTATACTCTCACAAGACCCGGTTGGTTATAACACAGCTCTAGAACCGTCTCATTAGCCTCTGGAAGCCGTTGCATTCGCATTCTCACCCTCTGAACCCCCTTCCTTCTCTCCGTTCCCCTATTCCCCCCCCCCTCCTCCCCCTTTTTTTTTTTTTTTCCCCATTCATAACAGTTTTTATTTTTACCTTAGCACTTCAAAATATAATTGACAATCTCCTCTCACGCGGTTAAGTAGGGCTCAAAAAAACATGTGTGTTTATTATGCCTCTGTTATAGTACAGTTCATACTACCCCACACTATGTACTTTTGATCTGTTTTTTATGTATACCATGCATTTAACCTTTAATAAAATACAAGTTATAAAAAAAAACATTCAAACATTAAGACACAAACCCATCACTTGCTGGTTTGTGATTGCACAGTCTCATCATGTTACTCAGTCTCTTTCTTCTGGGGGTTTTACAGTCCAAAGTTCAACCGGTGGTCTCAGATGCTTATCAGTAGCTTGTACAAACAAAGTAATTACAATCTTAATTTTATTTATTTATTTATAAAATGTTTTACCAGGAAGTAATACATTGAGAGTTACCTTTCGTTTTAAAGTATGTCCTGGGCATAGAGTTAAGACAAATAATACATGGTTACAAATACAGTTACATAAATGAACAGGGCATACATTACATACAAGACATTGCATGCACAGTTAAAGAAAATATATTATAAGCTGATGTAACAGTTACAGACCAGATAAAAATGTGAGACAGTCTTAGTTTTGAAAGAACTTAAACTGGTGGTGGATGTGAGAGTCTCCGGTAAGTTGTTCCAGTTTTGGGGTGCACGGTAAGAGAAGGAGGAGCGGACGGATACTTTGTTGAGCCTTGGGACCATGAACAGTCTTTTGGAGTCTGATACATTTGCCCATATATGTTTTCCTTTTTGCATTGATTAACTTTGCCAAGTCCAAGACAGTTTTAACCATTGCCTTAAAGCTATTGGTATAAAATTAAAAAAGTCGAATTAGCAAAATTCATCCAATTTAAAAAATGTTTAAAGACATACATTGCTACAAATGATTGACACATTGCCAACAAGGACACTAATCACTGGAAATATATAGTTATCAGTAGATGTATGAATTATTCCCTATTGAATGTGAGTCAGAGGAATTTTGATATTCCATGATGAACAGTAATTAATTTAAAATCAGTTTGACAAAATCAGTTTTATATTACACAATAGATGATAAATGGGCCCATATGTATTAACTACTGCTACTCCATATGATGCCTTATTCTGCTAGTAGACACCTTACGACTCATTTACTTGAATGGGCAGTATGTCTTTTAGTGCCAGAAGGTGTCTTTTATAATAGCACCAATAAGTATGGTCCTAGATGTCCATGTAATACAGCTATGTTATGCTTTTTATTTAACGATTATTGCAATAGCGTGCAACCATAAAGTAAAACTAACAAGAGTTATCTTAAAACATATACAGCCATTTAGATCATATTTATATCCCATACACTGTTAAAAAAAAACACATTTTAAGGTTTCATAGTCTGGGATGTACTATCTCTTGATTTCTTGCCTCCACCAGGTTGGTAATAAGAATCTGCAAAACTATTAATTGATTTGAAAAAAAAGTGGTCATCTTGAAAAGATTTTTTTATCACAAACTGCTGAAACAAAGAAATCTATAAACCACAAGTCTCTGTGCTACAAAGTGATATGTATTATTCTTTGAGGTTTCACACTAGCTGGTCAATAATCTTCCATTAGTAATGGACAAACTGTCACAATGACCTGCTGCCCTCTTCTTTCTGGAGTGACTTGGCCTTAGCAGTCCATATTAATATGAATTTTAGCCCCTTTGTCTGGCGCTATAATTCTCGGTCCATTAGTCTCGCATTTCTTTCTTATCAGCTTGTACTATTGATTTTAAAGAATCTGTACAGTCAATTTGCACACATACAGTTCCAAAGGTCATCTGAGGACACCCGTTTGCATCTTCTGTTATATGTCCACAGGGTGATATTTACTAATCATTTTTAAAGTCATTTCTTCGTACAAGATATCCCTTAACATTCATATCAAGGGAATTAATAACTATTCAAGCACATATCCATCAACCTCTCACCTGTCCAAGGCGTTATCTCGCCTTTCTCTTCCTTTGTAAAATATCCATTGAAACGTGTTCTCAAAACAAACTTTTTGTATGTGATAATATAAAGGTTTTTTATGTAGGAAAATAAACAGAATTTAAGCCATATCTACAAAACTTTTGTTACATTTTACATCAATTAAAAATATAGAAACTTATACAAATGGGCTTTACAGATAATTGCAGTGAAGGCTATTTTGTGGTGGAAACTTTTCTTAGGGTTGAACAAGAAACTCCATATACTGTAGTGATTATGACATTATTAGGACTATGGCTGAAATAATATCTGGGAGTGGATAAAACACAGCTTTTATAAATAAATACTAAATGTGAGTAAAAATATAACAGAGTGGATATCTAAGTACTAACTTGGAGTGTGTTCTACCAAATTTCTTTAAAGCCAAGTTATGTATTGTAGTGTAGACCTTAATTTATCTGTATTTGCTTAAGGTTTTTACATAGATATCTTGCTATTTTATATATTTCATCAGTTTGATACCTGTCATATTAGTAGTTCTAAATTACCATTTAAAAGATCCCCCCCCCCCCAAATTCATGGTATTGCTGAAAAAAATGTGCATTTTTTTTTACAACTATGTTGTACATATATTATTATAGTTATAATATAATAAACCTGGTGCATGTTATTTTTTGAATGGGGAAACTATGGTCTATAGTCATTAATCTACGTTAAAATAGAGTTAATATGGCACCCGGCCCAAAAAAAGACTGGGTCATATTACTGCAATTTTATGACCTAAGTCATCAAGATAGCAGTAATATTTTACTGGGTGCGATATTTTAAAATTAGTTGTGATGCGGTAATCTATGTAACCATTAATAGATCATTAAATACCGCATCACAATTTCATGGCTAATATTTGTACCATAGTGTTCTGTAATGTGAATTATTCCAGAACCCTATGTTAGAAGTTACTTTAACCCCTTTGATGCCAGTGGCTACCAAGGTATACCACAGGTATCAATGGGGCTCATATTAAACATAAACACTTCCTGTGGTTCCCTCAGTGGATAGTAAAGCATTATGATGCAATACATTACTAGCTGCAAAAGGCAAACAGGAGGTTAATAAATTCCACCACCCAGGCATGGCCAAACCACCCTCTGATGTAACTACCCCCAACATCCACTGGCCCTAACTCCACCTTTTCCCCAATAACCCCCCACCCCTATGAGAAATGACCAATGGCCCTATTAGCCAGATGTGGCTAATAGTGCTTTGACCACTAAAAACACAAACATGATGAATTAAAATAAAAACACACTGCAATGAAACATTAAAAGAAAAGTTATTAAAAAAATTATTGTAAGTGTAACCCATGTTCACCCCCCCCCCCGGTCGCACTCTGGACCCCTAGGGTGTAATGAGGGCTGGCTACATGTCTGTGGGTGGTGCATACCTGCTGGTAACAGGAGGGCCTGAGTCTCCGCGATGGAATGGGGGACAACAGGGACAGGCTTCTGGGGTTAGTGCCTTCATCTTTTAGTAACGGTGCAGCGCCTCCATCTCTGGCGAGCCCTATAGGGGTAGGGTGAAATCCTCCCAGAGAGCCCAGGTCTCAGGGTGAGAGATTTCAGTCTCAGTCTCTTGTAGAAGCAGCAAGTCTCTTTATTATATAACAGCTCACAGCAGTAGCAGCAACAGCATACACAGGGTCTTTTCCTCCTCCTCTTTCTCTTCCAGAATGTACCTCATCAGGATGGGCTGTCCGGGGCTCACACTACTCCTGGCCTCCACCCCAAAGTGCAGACACTCAAGATGAGGCTAGCTTCCCCCCTCACCCCCTGAGCAGGGTGAGGGGCATTGGTCCACCACACTAGAGTTCTATAAGCTCTACTCAGTCTGTCCTGAGCTTCTCCTCCAACTGTAACACTGCATTCTCCTGTCTCTGATCCCAGGACAGACTTCACTCCTCTCACTCCCAAGACAGAACTCACTCTGACACCTACTGCCACTGACAGAATCAGGCAACTAACTTTGCCCCACCTCTCATGATGTCAGCAGGCCCCTCCCCTGTGTCTCTTGCCTTCCACACAGAGTCAGGGGGCCTACCTCCACCAATGAAGGCAGGGCTTGAAGTGGGGGAAACCCATGATAACAACTGGCAGCCTGCCCTTAGAAGGGCTTACACCAGTAGGAGGATAGATATATAGCCCAATTTCTTGACCAGGACTACACTCTCCCTCAGGTGGAATCCAATGGTCTCTACTTGGACCTAACTTTAGCAGCTCCATCCTGAAGGTGAACAATCTGGGAAACAAACACATAATACGCCGGATGGCGTATAACAAAATGCACACGGTTACTCCCAACATGAAGAACCAACTTAATAATAATGTCTTGGGTCAGGCTTTCTTACTTCCCGCCCATTATGATCCGTTACCTTAACATAGTACGGCTGTACCGACCCATACTCCAGCCGATACACTACACTGTGCATGTATATGCTTCTCCCAACGCTCCAGGCCCGGATCACATCACATATTTTATCTTCATTGTGATAACCCGCCTTACTGAACCTCGTTCGTAAGTACTCCATTACCGCTTCTCTGAGCCAGCTATCCCTCTGCTTCTCAATTTCTTGCATTATTGGCTCCGGCACATAGGGGAACTCATAGCCGTGCGATTGTCTATATCTGGCCACTATGGCCCTGTCTGTTCGGCTCAGCTTGGTAAGCTTACGGTTACCCGCCCTGCTTGGCAGTACCCAAAACTCAGGCTCCTCTGGGGCAACATCGTCATACAGTATGGCAGCCCCCTTGGGAAGGATGTTCTTCTGCTCTATCTCCTGGTATCTATGCTCTAACTCATCCGCCACCTCCTGGGGAGTAAAGGCATCTACAGCCCACCAATGGTCGACTATGTTGTTTCTGATTAGCAGGAACCTCGTACGGTCCATATCCTTGTGGTATCCTGTAAATAGGGGTGCCCACCACTTGTCATGGTGCTCTGGGAGTACTTGCCTCTGACTCTGTTTGTGAAGATACACCGGACGTGACCGTCTTAGTAGAGTGCGAGCCTTTACGTCTCCCTCTTGTATCATCTGTATAGATGGTGGGGTTCATCTTATGGACCACTTTACTCACAGGCCCAGCCTCCACAGTAGTATGGGACCCGCGGGCCCTCCCTCTAGACATAGACATAGGAGAAAATGGTACAGGGTTAGACACATGAACTACATTGTCATATGGTATTTCCCCACAAGACCATTCATCACTCAAGTCCCAATCCCTCCAATCTTTAGAGTACTTGGGATTCTTATCCAATTTATCCCCGCTAGGTCCCGGTGTCATGACTCGTGACGGGGCAAGGGCAGTGGCCGGGGCAATAGCGCTGGGGGTAGGGACTGGGGCATCGGCAATATCCGTGAAAGTGTCTATCAATCGGGCAATGCCACGACCAGTGGGCATCTTTCTGCTTGCCCTCTCCGGCGTGCTTTGTGCTCCTCTGTAAACGCCGTGGCTTTTGAGTGTGGCAAGTGCAGCTGCCATGGCTGCTCCTCTTGCTGCAAATATCGCTGCCGGGCCTCCGTGCCAGCCGGACCCGGAAGTGACGTCATCACTGTTGCCCGCGGAGTCTCCATCCGCTTCATGGTCTTGCACCGGAAGTGCGTCGAGGACCGGAAGGGGCGGTGGTGGGTAATCCGGTCCGCGGATGGGCAGGTAGGCCGCAAGCCTTTCTCTCTCACCCTCTGCAGGTTCCGTCTTTGCCTGGTGGGAGTAAGGGGGTGGGGGTGTCTCCTTACCGCTCCGCTGCCGGCTGATGATCTCTGAGGAACTCTGGAACCGTCTCGGATCCCGTCTCTACCGCACTGGGAGTCACCACGGCCGTGGGACTTCTACGGGCCTCAGGCCACACCAACGCTCACCGTCGGTGGGTGTCCGGACTCGTCTGCTCCCTCTCTCCGGTAAGTGGACCTCCATCTTTATTACAGCTGGGGTGGTTCGCCGGTAGGCGCATTGCCACCGTTGATACGCCCTCTTCTTCCTCCGAAGAACGACTTGCTCGGATCCTCCGCTAGGGAGTCACCTGGGTCTTTTGTGGCACCGCCAGTGGGTAGTGGTACGAAACGGGCCCGCTCCGGTACCTCCACTGCGGTCTTCTCCGCCGGAACATCTCTAGGCTCTGTAGTTTGCTCGGCCTTGGTTCCCACCTCAGCGGTGATGCAGGGAACTAGGGCAGCCTCGTCCTCCTCCTCCGCCACCTCCGTTAGTGGTGGGCTTTCTTCTTAAAGGCTTTAACTAGTTTCTTTTTATCGTAATCATCAGCGATGCCCTGTACTGTAGTGAGGGTCTTTCAGCCGTTCCTCTGCTGGATCCTTATATGAATACACAGGCACCGGAGGTACTCTCGGCCGTCAATCTCCACCACCAGGAAGCCTCCTGGAAACTGGAAGGTTGTCATGCTCATTTCTGAAATGTTTTGCGCAGGGGTTGAATATCTCAGTTTGTTACCTCCTTGCTCTTCAACAATCAAGGTTAAAGTGAAGTTCCTCGCTCTCACTTCTTGTCCCTCCCTTCTCTGGGGAGGACAACTCAGATTTGCTCTTGCAGTGCCCCCTCCCTCTGGTGGAAACAAGAGGAGGGGCACTCTCTCATTCAGTGTGACGTGGCTGCTTCTGTCGGCCAGTCACAGTACAGGTGGGTGGGCTTTCGGCTTTCGCACCCCTCCGCTCCTTCTGCATGGGATCTAGGTTTGGCGCCAAACCCCTGCACATCTCTCTCCGCATTTGTCTCACAGTCTCTTTGCATGCCTCATGTGCATGATCCAAGATTGGCGGGAGTCACCATTTTGGGACGGCTGCTAGCTGCTAGGCCGTGGATGATGCTGCTGTCGCCACTTTTAACTCCTTCTTGCCCCGCAGAGCACATGTAGTGACGGCCGCCATCTTTGATGAGCCCTCCAAATGTGTAGCTTCACTATTCTCAGTGTTTAGTGCATAACTCGTTCCTAGACACTGACTGTTCTCACTGAAACACTCTGATGCTCTCTGCATGCTCTCTCTGATTGCTTTATCCACTGATACGATGTTGGCATACCCCAGGCTAGGCAGAACTCTTTCTTGGTACACCGCACTCGCTGACGGTTCCTACAAGTACTCTGCAGTGTGTTTTATGTGGGTGCTGGCTAGTGTACCGAGCATCTCCCTAAGTACGGGCGTCTCCTACTTTTGGCCACTCATAGTGCGGGCCCTGGGCCATGGTCCTGGACAAGTTAACAGGCTAACCCCCCCAGTTGCCTCACACTATCTGCCTCAAGGGACTAGGACAGCTATAGCTCCACACCCATCTTACAACACCCTCTTAGGGCACCCAGGGCATACTGTGCGAGAGTCCACGCTCCCTGACTACCCCTGATGTGCATTTGTGTCCTACTTTCTCCAGCATTTGCATGGAAGGTGTACCTTACTCTTCCAGCTCTGCTTCGCTGAAAGCCTGTCCCATTTCTGGATCTCAGCAGCTCGCCTCCAAATGTAACCCATGTCCCCCCCCCCCCCCGGTCGCACTATGGACCCCTAGGGTGTAATGAGGGCTGGTTATATGTCTGTGGATGGTGCATACCTGCTGGTAAGAGGAGGGCCTGAGTCTCCCGCGATGGTATGGGGGACAACATTGACGGGATTCTGGGGTTAGTGCCTTCATCTTTTAGGTGCAGCGCCTCCATCTCTGGCGAGCCCTATAGGGGTAGGGTGAAATCCTCCCAGAGAGCCCTGGTCTCAGGGCGAGAGATTTCAGTCTCAGTCTCTTGTAAAAGCAGCAAGTCTCTTTATTATACAACAGCTCACAGCAGTAGCAGCAACAGCATACACAGGGTCTTTTCCTCCTCCTCCTCCTCCAGAATGTACCCCTTCAGGATGGGCTGTCCGGGGCTCACACTGCTCCCAGCATCCACCCCAAAGTGCAGACACTCAAGGTGAGGCTAGCTTCCCCCCTCACCCCCTGGTGAGGGGATTGGTCCACCACACTAGAGTTCTATAAGCTCTACTCAGTCTGGCCTGAGCTTCTCCTCCAACTTTAACACTGCATTCTCTTGTCTCTGATCCCAGGACAGACTTCACTCCTCTCACTCCTAAGACAGAACTCACTCTAACATCTACTGCCACTGACATTATCAGGCAACTAACTTTAGACAGCCCCACCTCTCATGATGTCAGCAGGCCCCTCCCCTGTGTCTCTTGCCTTCCACACAGAGTCAGGGGGCCTACCTCCACCAATCAAGGCAGGGCTTGAAGCGGTGGAAACCCATGATAACTACTGGCGGCCTGCCCTTAGCAGGGCTTACACCAGTAGGAGGATAGATATATAGCCCAATTTCTTACCAGGGCTACATAAGCATAAACCCAATTGGAGCCTAGATAAACACATTGGCAATCAATGGCAAGCTGAATGTATATTTACATGTTTACTTCCCCCATCCATTGTGACTGTCCTCCTGATTTTAAAGGCTGCAGTCCCATGCCTCAGCCGCTACACTTTTGTGAATATTATTGTGTTTTTTTTTCTTACTTTTCCTTCCACCCCTCTGATTTTTCCCTATGTGTTTTCCTTGCACAGTATTTCACTTTTATTCCCATCTTTATGAGTAAAATACAGTATACCATTTTGATGTATTTTCGACTTAAGTATTTTTGAGTGAGGGGTTTCCATTTGTTTCAATATATTACCCTTTTGGAGTTGGTGGGACTCCTTGTCTCCCTGCAGCATATCTATATTAGCCCTATTGGGCATTATTATTCATTTAGGTGGTGTTGTTTGTCTTATTTGTTATACAATAAAACCAATGAGAGTCTAGATAACCACATTGGCAATCAATGGCAAGCTGAAAGTTTAATTTCCCCATCCAGCCCCAAAATCCAAAAGGGGCGCACGTTTCCACCCGACCATATCACAACTGCAACCCCTTTACAGTATGGAATCTGTATATAATAGTCCATGTCCAAGATTGGGTCACATAGGAGAGCAAGTAAGCGTGGATCCAAGGGAGATCCATGAATGGGGGGCGAGAGTGGGGATACTGTTAATCTCCCCCGCGGAACTGCAGATCCAAATTCCATAGCTACGTACGATCAGAGCTTGACTATTCCTCACTGGCCCCATGAGTGCCCCTACTCCTTAGCCTAGGATCGTGTAGACATTTTGCGATCCTCTTATCCATCACTTGCCGGGAGACAAGGGGGAAGTTGGAGATAGCCCATTGTCACTGGATGAGCCAAGACTCCACATAAGGGGAGGATGCATGGGTAAGACATGGCCTCCAGCCGCAGGGGAGGGAGGAAAGGCCTGAGCTGGGATCATTAGATTTCCAATCTTATTTTTCTCCAGACTCCATCGGGAACCTCGATCATCTCTGCTGGGCCTTGGTCAAGCCAGTAACCTCCCAGTCAGGCCAGGCCACCTCCCACCCTCTCCCCCCCACTCTGCCAAATCCTCCATGGCCAGCCCTAAACCCTGCAGGAAGGCAGGACCCCCCACCAGATCTTTTAGGGAGTGGGCTATACCCTCCCTTATGACCAGGAGCCAAAAAGGAAAGGCCCAGTGGTACTTCACCCCTCGGTCCCTCAGAACTGCCGTTATAGGTTGCAGGGATCTCCGCTAAGCCAGAGTGTCTAGAGAATAGTCCTGGAAGATCTTTAAGTTAATATTTTCAAAAGAGAGATCTCCTGTTCCCCTCTCAGCTGCATAAACTGCCTCCTTGATTTTAAAGTAATTCAATCGTACTATGACATCTCTAGGGGGTCACCCGACCTAGACGAGGACGTAGGGCCCTGTGGCATCAATCGAGCAGAAAGTAGCCTCTTCATGATCTGGAAGCATAGCGGTCAGCCATTTTGAGATGAAAATCTCAAGCTCCAGCACCGAATCCGGGATGCCCCTTACACGTACGTTGTTCTGTCTCTCTCTGTTCTCTGAATCTTCCTGTTGATTCATTAGTTCCATCGCTTCAGCCTGAAGAAGCCTTGTGGAACAAGAAAATGTATCTTGGTTTAATATTGTCTCAACAACTTTTTTCTCCAGAGTGTCTGTCCTGTCCCCAAGCGACGATATATATAATCTTTCTTTATCTCTCAAATTTCATTTTGCAATAAGGCCTTCAGATTACCATATACATCTTTAATGTCTTGTTTAGTGGAGTGTAGATTGGATGATTCATCGATCGATTCCTGAGACTCTTGCTCAGAATCTTAACCTCAGTGGGACTGCGAGTCCGGTGCCTGAACAGAGCAGCAGCGCAGGAGTCTCCCTGTTTCTTGAAGTATGATCCAAGGTCACTCTTACTAAATTTTGCTGTTGTTGTTGCTTTGGGGCCATCCTGGATAAATCCAGAGTTGAACCAGAGAAGGATTGTCAAGTTCTTTCTTGATTTATTCCGTGATAGCGCACTTAAAAGTCCCCAAAGCAGCGGAACTCTGGCACTAGACGTCCATCCGCATCGGATCCTGCACATGCACTCCATACTGTATGTGTAATTTTTTATTGCCTTTTCCAGGGAGGTTTTGTATGCCATTCAAATGAATGCTTTAGGAGTATGCATGTACTTAAGGTACATACTATAGCAAAGTTACTTTGGGTAAATATAATAATGTCTTCTGGCTTCAAAACTGAGTAAAATAATCTGCACCAAATTTATCTAGGAACAATACCCAATTGAAAGCTGTGCAATTTTTTCCATTAATACATCATTTCTTTCCAGCTGTGTGTTAGTTTTTCAGATAGGAGACTTTGAAGCATAACCCCCATATGCCTTGTGAGTGAACTATGTACATGGAAATGTGAACACATTTAAACTCACTTCCCAGGTCCCTCATGGAATGTTGTTGAAGAAGCAGCCTCTCCTGGATCATTTTTAATAAATGGACAGCTAGCTACATAACTTCACAATGCTCTTCTGCTTCAGAACCCAATAGTCAATGGCAAGAGTGTTTATCTCTAAATGTAGAGGGTAGTATAACTTCAACAGAGTATTAGTTGCTACCAGCAATACAAGTAAAGTAAATAAAAGAAACAGATGGTCCCTCAACAGTGCTTAATATCCAAAGTTTGTTTGGTCACCAGTGCAAAAACTTTCCGGTATTTTAATGGACATCGCTAATCTGTGCAAGAACATGTACAGTCTTCCAATCCCATGTAGAGAAATTAGAGAGGCCAATTTGCACCAGAAAACAAATGGTGGACAAAATTAAAATGTATATACTGTATGTAAAATTGCCAGTCAGAAATCAATGAGCAACTGTGAAATGTATAATGTTGTTTGGCAGGGATCTCTCCAGTATTATTACTCATGAGTAGGACATAATCTGTGTAAATCTACCAAATTCTTTTTAGTGTGCAAGTGCCAAAATTAATATAATGTGTGCTAACCCTCTGGAGAAAAATTACATTAAACTTGCTAAAAATATCTATGAAACAATTTAGTGTTCTTTTTTTATAACTTCAAGTGCTGCGCCATGTATTTAAGGCCTCATTGGCAGCAAAAGGATTAAAATGTTTCTAATCAGGTAGACAATATATTTAGGCTTGACAGGTCTGAATACATAATCTCACATGTGTTATCTATAATCACAGATTTAAGCAGGAAGGCTCCTTTATGATGCATATGTACCTACCATAAAACAAGAATAGTAAAAACTCATGTCACTCTAACTGTTATGGCTGACCCTTCAAAGTAATCTTGTAGTAACTATTGAATTGAAAAGTCGTTAAATAGTTTACTTATTCTATTAACTTTGACAAGTTGTGGAAACATAGCTTATGCCTGATCACAGAGTAATGTAAAATGACCTCCACAATGCTCATGCATATTCACTTTTTTTCACTTAATAGCTCATATGTTTCCCTAATCTTCGTGACAGATATATTTTCACAGTAGAGCACTCTCCTTTGACCACTAACATTTTTTAAATCTATTGATCAATACGTCATTTGAAACTCCTCTGGGGGTTTTGAAATACCCATTGCTCCTCTCAGATTGCAGGACAAAACGAATAGGTTGTTGTTTGTGTTGTAATGGGCAGTGTTATAGATCTCTCGTTACAGGATGATTACTACATCTAAAGATCAGTCACTAGAGGACTGTCAATCTGTTTTATGCTGATGCAGAACAGGAGTTATTGTTTTCATTTTCATATCACCTTCAGTCATCCTGAGAAATGTATATTGTATCATTTTTGTTTTGTTAAGAATAAGTTATATAATACATTTCACTTTATATACACCACTTGATAGGCCACTTAAAACAGCCGTTTAGCATTTTTCATAATTAAAATGTCAGTACAATTAAAAGCATTGTAACCTTGCTTGCTCTTATTTTCCCAAACGAATGATACAAGTTAAGTCAAATGCATCTAAATCCATTTTTAAAAGATGTTTTAATAACTCTACTGTATATTTGAAACTATTTGAGCTCCCTTCCTCTTGATACAGTTTTAAACATGTAATAAATGCAAAAGCTGTGTTATAAGAAGAAAAGATGGCAGTAACAAGTTTTTGATATCAAATGTAAAAAAATGGGCAAACTGTAATTGCTCTGCTGTTTTATGTATCATATTTCAGTCACATTTTAAAGCTTTAATCCACTCTGTTTGTTGTCTCATTCACTGTTTTTTAACATCAACATTTGTATATGTTGCTCACTTTATGATGTTCTTTGCATGTTCACAGACACAGATAAATACGAAAAAGAATGAAAAGAAAGTTACTTAAGTCTTATCATTTTGTTTGTTCTACAGTATCTTTTTGAATAAAGCATAACAAAAATGTAACTTGTTATGTTAATGTTACCTGTTTCTAAACCACAAAGCACCTTTTTAAGATCAACATTCCATTGTTATATGCATTTCAGGTTAGAGATAGAGGTAAATATATACAGTATATCAGGGCAAAGTTAGTTTAATCCTAGGCAAAATATCTGTATCTTGCGAGTGTTGTACCAAAGTCTCTTGGCAGCAACGTGAGGGACAAAAAAATAGCACGAGATTTGTCAAAGAAATATCTCTCCCTTTCATTCAGTAGGATTGATGCCATTGATAAATCTACTGCCCGTAGTGCACTACTGTTTGCCCCAGTATTGATATATAAGATTCTTAAGTTTATTTATCAATGTCTCCAAGGTATAAAACTGGGGCAAAACTCGTGCACAAAGTCTACACCAAATTTATCAAAGGAAAAAAAAAACTATTTTTTAAATCCTGTGCCGTTTTTATCACAGTTTTGGAAATGAGGGGGTCAATTTATCAGAATATTTAGCATACATTCAGCTTAGCATGATCAAAAATGAATATCACGGAAAATTCAATGCAACTTATATTTATTTATTTATTTATTTTATTTATAAAATATTTTACCAGGAAGTAATACATTGAGAGTTACCTCTTGTTTTCAAGTATGTCCTGGGCACAGAGTAAAACAAATAATACATGGTTACAAGTACAGTTACATAAATGAACAAGGTATACATTATATACAAGACATTGCGTGCACAGTTAAAGAAAATATATTATGAGCGTATGAAACAGTTACAGACCAGATTAAAATGTGAGACATCCTTAGATTTGAAAGAACTTAAGCTGGTGGCGGATGTGAGAGTCTCTGGTAGGTTGTTCCAGTTTAGGGTGCACGGAAGGAGAAGGAGGAACGTCCGGATACTTTGTTGAGCCTTGGGACCATTAACAGTCTTTTTGAGTCTGATCTCAGGTGATAGGTGCTGCATGTGGTAGGGGTGAGGAGCTTGTTCAGGTAGCTGGGTAGCTTGCCCAGAAAGTATTTGAGGGTATTGTATTGTATGTCTTTATTTATATAGCGCCATTAGTGTACATAGCGCTTCACAGTAGTAATACATGTGGTAATCAAATAAATAACAGATAATATAAATAACAGATCATGGGAATAAGTGCTTTAGACATAAAAGTAACATTTCGGAAGAGGAGTCCCTGCCCCGAGGAGCTTACAGTCTAATTGGTAGTATATATTACAGTGTAGATCCCAGAAGGATCAGAAAAGGCTCCCTCATATGATCAGCACTCAATGTTAGTACACTGTGATGAGACTTGTAATAGTCTATCGGTATCAATACCTTAGGATAGAACAAAAAGGTGTGGCCCTTCTCGACCGGGTAGGTTCAGGAAAAATAATAAAATTTTATTGGTTCATTATAGTAGATCAGGATTAAAAATACATATAAAACATTCAAACATTAAAAAACCCCGTATTGAAGTGGTTAGGTGAATTGGCAATAAATTGCTATATTATGTTTCACCATGGGCGTCTAAATAGCGATTATCACTGTTAGTGGACAAGCAGGTAAGTATGCTCCTTCAGGCCTCAAATGGCGGAAGGAGTATATATCAGAGATGTGGTCTCTGTATATATGCTGGTAAGTTGGCAAAAATACAGGTAACCTCTATCTAAGGGTGCAATAATACCTATTCTAAAGTGTGTCTAAGGGCACTGTATAGTATTTTGATGAATGATTCTAATGCCTCTTTAGGGAATATGAGCGATAGGATTGAAGCCCCCAAATGCGGGCAAAACCACCTGAGACACACTTGCAGGTAATGCTGGTTAAATGCAAGTCTTAAGTATAACACATTCTTGTTCCTGCAGATATATGGTGGATACTGGTATCTCGTGTAAACAATAGATGGTATGATGAAGGCCCCCACTGCGGGCAAAACCACTTAGATATACATACATACAAGGTATGCTCATTAGGTATAAGCCTGTATACAAAACAATGTTGTCCCTGCTTGCGGGTGTTGCCAAAACTAATGGTTTCACAGTCGGAATATTGATAGCTTAGGATGTAATCATCCCGTAAATAATACAATTAGCTCCGTTTCAGGGAGACTAAAACAGCGATATTGCAGGTTCAAATATCTCTAGTGTGTTCCGTTATATGCTGGAAGCCCCCACTGTGGGAAATGCCACTTAGCACACACATATAAGTCGCTGTACTCCTGCTATCAATACAAGCCTGTCTTCCCAAATGCTGCTGTCTCTGTTAGCTGACGCTGCCACTTCTGATGACGTCACTCGTGACGTCACCACGTCCCGACGATCGTTTCGCGTAGACTGACACGCTTCTTCAAGGGGAGGAGTGTATTCCCTTACTATGCCGGTGAGTATTTATAGGGAAGAATATCCCGCCCCTCTAGGTCATGGGGGCGTGGTTTTTGCCCGAGATCCAATCGGGTCATGAGAGGGATACTTCACCATTTTGCAGTGGGTAGCTTGCCCAGAAAGTATTTGAGGGTATTGTATTGTATGTCTTTATTTATATAGCGCCATTAGTGTACATAGCGCTTCACAGTAGTAATACATGTGGTAATCAAATAAATAACAGATAATATAAATAACAGATCATGGGAATAAGTGCTTTAGACATAAAAGTAACATTTCGGAAGAGGAGTCCCTGCCCCGAGGAGCTTACAGTCTAATTGGTAGGTAGGGAGAACGTACAGAGACAGTAGGAGGGAGTTCTGGTAAGTGCGTCTGCAGGGGGCCAATCATTATGTATCGTGTTTAGAATATCCACAGTGCTATTCATATGCTTCTTTAAGCAAGTGTGTCTTAAGGTGGGTCTTAAAGGTGGATAGAGAGGATGCTAGTCGGGTACTGAGGGGAAGGGCATTCCAGAGGTGTGGGGCAGTCAGTGAAAAAGGTTTAAGGCGGGAGAGGGCTTTAGATACAAAGGGGGTAGAAAGAAGACATCCTTGAGAAGAACGCAAGAGTCTGGATGGTGCATACCGAGAAATTAGGGATGAGATGTAAGGAGGGGCAGAAGAATGTAAAGCTTTAAAAGTGAGGAGAAGAATGGAGTGTGAGATGCGGGATTTGATCGGAAGCCAGGAAAGGGATTTCATGAGGGGAGATGCTGAGACAGATCTAGGAAAGAGTAGAGTGATTCTGGCAGCAGCATTAAGGATAGATTGTAGGGGAGACAGATGAGAGGCAGGAAGGCCGGACAGCAGGAGGTTACAGTAATCAAGACGGGAGAGAATGAGGGCCTGAGTCAGAGTTTTAGCAGTCGAACAACAGAGGAAAGGGCGTATCTTAGTTATATTGCGGAGGAAAAAGCAACAGGTTTTAGAAATGTTTTAAATGTGAGGGGCGAATGTGAGAGAGGAGTCGAACGTGACCCCTAGGCAGCGTGCTTGGGCTACTGGGTGAATGATTGTAGTTCCAACAGTAATGTGGAAGGAGGTAGTAGGGCCAGGTTTGGGAGGAAGTATGACGAGCTCTGTTTTAGCCATGTTGAGTTTAAGGCGTCGGAGGGCCATCCAGGATGATATAGCAGAGAGACATTCAGAAACTTTCGTTTGTACAGCAGGTGTAAGGTCAGGTGTTGAAAAGTATATTTGTGTGTCGTCGGCATAGAGGTGATAATTAAACCCAAAAGATGTTATTAGGTAACCTAGAGAGAGTGTGTACAGAGAAAAGAGAAGAGGTCCCAGGACAGAGCCCTGGGGTACCCCCACAGAGAGATCAATAGAGGAGGAGGAGGTGTTAGCAGAAGAGACACTAAAAGTACGATGGGAGAGGTAGGATGAGATCCAGGATAGAGCTTTGTTCCGAATACCTAGAGTATGGAGAATGTGGAGGAGAAGAGGGTGGACCATGGTGTCAAATGCTGCAGAGAGGTCGAGTAATATGAGCAGAGTGTAATGACCTCTGTCTTTGGCAGCATGGAGGTCGTCAGTTATTTTGGTGAGGGCTGTTTTGGTGGAGTGAGCAGTGCGGAAGCCAGATTGTAGAGGGTCTAGGAGAGAATAGGTGTTGAGAAAATGGAGCAAGCGAGAGAATACAAGACGTTCAAGGAGTTTAGAGGCAAAAGGCAGGAGGGAGACAGGTCGATAGTTAGAAAGACAGGTAGGGTCAAGCTTGCTGTTTTTGAGTAATGGTATGACTGTTGCATGTTTGAAGGAGGATGGAAAGGTTCCAGAGCAGAGGGAGTAGTTAAAAATGTGTGTAAGCGTAGGGATTATAGTAGGAGCTAGAGGTTTTAGGAGATGGGAGGGAATGGGGTCAAGAGGGCAAGTGGTAGAGGGAGAAGAGGAGATCAACAGCGACACATCCTCCTCTGAGACAGTGGAAAAAGAGTCAAGGAAGGCAGGAGGAGAGTTAGGAAGAGGTGTAGGATGGGGGGAAGAAACAGAGGGGATGTTCTGCCGTATGGATTCCACCTTTTCCTTAAAATAGTCAGCAAAGTCCTGAGTGGAGATGGAGGAAGGAGAGGCAGCTGAGGATGGTTTGAGTAGAGTATCAAAGACAGAGAACAGTCGGCGTGGGTTAGACTTGTGCATGTTGATTAGTGCAGAAAAGTAGGCTTGTTTAGCTTGCGAGAGGGCAGAGTTGAAACAGGATAGCATAAATTTGTAGTGAAGGAAGTCTGCGAGAGTGTGAGACTTCCTCCAGAGGCGTTCAGAGGAACGAGTGGAGGAACGCAGCATGCGTGTGTGGGAATTTAGCCAGGGTCTAGGGTTAGAAGGGCGAGGGCGGCAGAGAGAAAGCGGGGCATGTAGATCAAGAGACGAGGACAAGACAGAGTTGTACTTTCTGACCAGGTTGTCAGGGTCTGTAGCAGAGCTGAGAGAGGAGAGGGAGGAGTGTAAAGTGGACTCAAAGTCAGGTAAGTGAATAGAGCGCAGGTTTCTGCAGAACCGGGGTGTAGATGGAGGTGGAGAAGGGGAGAAGCGAGATAAAGAGAATGAGATGAGATGATGGTCAGAGAGAGGAAAGGGGGAAATGGAGAAATCAGAGAGAGAGAAGTTTTTAGTGAAAACCAGGTCTAAGTAGTGGCCATCCTTGTGGGTGCTGGCTGCAGTCCACTGTTGAAGGCCAAAAGAAGAGGTAAGAGAAAGAAAGCGGGAAGCCCAAGAGAGAGAGGGGTCATCAATGTGGCAATTGAAGTCCCCAAGGAGAAGAACAGGGGAGTCTGAGGAGAGAAAGAAAGAGCGCCAGGATTCAAAGTGAGAGAGAAAGGCAGAAGGGGGATTAGTAAAGGTAGGTGGGCGATAGATGACCGCCACATGAACAGGGAGAGGAGAGAAGATCTGGACAGTGTGATCCTCAAAGGAGGGAAAAGCAAGAGAGGGGGGAATAGGAAGGGTTCGGTAACGGCAGACAGAGGAGAGCAGGAGCCCCACGCCTCCACCCCTGCCATCAGGGCGCGGAGTGTGGGAGAAGGAAAGGCCACCATAGGAGAGGGCAGCTTCCAGAGCAGAGTCAGACTGAGTGAGCCAGGTCTTAGTTATAGCAAAGAGAAGCAGGGAGTGAGAGAGAAAGAAGTCATGCACAGAGAGGAACTTGTTAGAGAGGGAGCGAGCATTTCAAAGGGCACAGGAGAAAGGGAGAGAGGAGGGAGGGTGGCAGGGGATGGGTATGAGGTTGGAGGGGTTGACACCAGAAGGAGTAGAGGTTGCAGTTGGCAGGCGAGGACGAGCGCATGTAGGAATAATACAGGGACCAGGATTGGGAGAGATATCCCCAGAAGCAAGGAGGAGAAGCATGGATAGAAAGAGGATGTGTGAGGAGGATTTGTAGGGGTGTTTTTTAGTGCAGGGGATATAGCTGTGTGGTGTCAGAGGACGCAGGTAAGAAAGGAGTTCATGTGAACTGAGAAGTGGTGAAGAAAGGAGAGATGGAGATATATGAATAGAGTTTGAGACATACTGAGGCTGGTAAAAAGAAGTGCATAATTTGAGAAGAAGTGAAGTCGCAGCAAATATAAATGGTAAACGCAGCATCACAGCAGTAATGATGCAGTCTGGTATTGATGATATCCTCCTTTCCAGCGTAGTTCAAATGCAGGAATCAGGGCCAGATGGGGTGTCCACTTCTTTTGAACTTCCTTTTAAACTTCAGTTGTTCAATAGTCATGCCACTTATAATGGGCTACTTGAATATGGGCTGCAAGCAGACTAGCTGTTCTGACTGGGTTTATATAGGCCTAAAGTCACCTGACAATGTTTTTCTGTCTGCTTAATTAGCACATCTGAGGCACATTCAAACAAATGGTTTTCTACACAGGGTGTTCCCTGCCTAGGTGGCAACACTTAATTTGATTAGGGGTAGACAGAAAACAGCATTCAAATATGGATTTTACCTAGCATTGGATCACTTGCATATACTATATAATACACACAGCAGAGGATTTAGAGATGGATTTTACCTAGCATTGGATCACTTGCATATACTATATAATACACACAGCAGAGGATTTAGAGATGGATTTTACCTAGCATTGAGAGTGAGACAGGAAAGGTGAACTTTGCGCCTAGACTCGAGTGATGACCAATCTAGTTCTTTGAGCATATCGCAGTGATGTGTGTTGTAGTTGCATTGGAGAAAAAAACGACAAATTGAATTGTAGAGGGTGTCAAGTTTGCTAAGGTGGGTTTGAGGAGCCGAGCCATATACTATGTCTCCATAGTCAATAATTGGCATTTGCATCTGCTGTGTGATATGTTTTCTGACCATGAGACTTAGGGAGGATTTGTTCCTGGAAAGTACCCCTAGTTTGGCATAGGTCTTGGTTGTCAGGGTATCAATGTGCATCCCGAATGTTAAGTGGGAGTCAAACCATAAGCCCATGTATTTAAAACTAGTGACAGGTGTTAGGGTGGTGTTAGCGTTGGTTCTAATCAGGAGCTCAGTCACTGGAAGCTTTACAAATTTAGTCTTGGTCCCAAATACCATTGTTACAGTCTTGTCAGTGTTTAAAAACAGTTTGTTTTGAGAAATCCAGTTTTCGAGTCTCAAAAAGTCAGACTGAAGTATGTGTTGAACGTCACAGAGGCTATGGCTGTGTGCATATAGGATTGTGTCATCTGCATACATGTGTATTGAGGCTTCCTTACAAGCTGTGGGAAGATCATTAATGAACACTGAGAAGAGTAGGGGCCCCAGAACAGAGCCTTGCGGGACACCACAGGTGATATCCAGGGGGTTGGAGTTAGAGCATGAGATGGACACATGTTGGGATCTTCCTGATAGGTAGGACTGAAACCAGTTTAAAGCATGTTTCCCTATTCCAGAGCTCTGGAGTTTGTTAAGCAGGATAAAATGATCAACTGTGTCAAAAGCCTTGCAAAATCTAGGAATACTGCAACAGTGAGTTGTCCCCGTTCCATTCCACACTGGATTTCATTGCAAACTTTTAGCAGGGTAGTTATGGTGGAGTGTTTGGGACGAAACCCAGACTGGAATTGGCTAGGGAAATTTGTCTTGGTGTAGAAATCGCTTAATTGGGAGTGGACACATTTTTCCATAACTTTGGATAGAATTGGGAGAAGTGAGATTGGCCTGTAGTTTGAGACAGTGTTTTTGTCCCCACTTTTGAAGATTGGGACAACTCAGGCAGTTTTCCAGGTCTTAGGGATATGGCCTGCAGACAGGATAGAGTTGACTATGGACGCAATTGGTTTGGCAATGGCTGGGGCACCAAGTCGTTGGAATCTAGATTGTAGTAAGTCGGGTCCACATTGGCTGCTTAGTCTTAGTTTAAGGAGCGCTTGTGTAATCTCCTCTTCAGATACTGGGCTAAATTGAAAATTGTGGGCAGTGTTGGGAGGGGGTGGGACTGTAGGGATACTCCCAGGATGAGATTCATGTTTGGGGTTTGTGCTGCGTTTCGCTAATAAGTTAGTGGCACACCCCACAAAGTAATCATTGAATGCATTTGCAATGTCAGTGCTTTTGCATGCCTTGTTTGCCTTGTGCACATGTTCCGCATGCATCTGTAGTGATTGAGATCCTTGGTAGTGCCAGTTACTTTGTAGCTTTTCCACAAGGCATCCCTGAACTGGTAGAGTGCTATAAAGTCAGTTGTAACCCATAGAAGGTGGGCCGCCCGTACCCTTATTTTGCATAGTGGAGCATGGGTATCGCAGAGTTATAAGAACTCGGATTGGAAATAGTCAAGCGCAGAATCGGGGTCGGGAATTAAATTGAATCTGTGCCATCGGCAGTTGGTAAGGTCAACCAGAAACTGTTGTGGCTTTTAAATGTTCTAGTGAGGAGAACTTTAGGGCTTGATTGGGGTGATTTAATTTTCCTTACACATTACACTATTGCATGATCACTGAAAATGTCAGGAAGGATGCCAGAGGATTGGATTCTGCTGGGGTTTGAGGAGAGAATCCAGTCTAGCAAGGAATGGTTATGCGATTTCAGGTTTATCCGTGTGGGTTGGGAAATGAGTTGTGATAGGTTAAGTGACTTGAGTTGTATCTGGATTTTGTGGTTTTTAGGGTCAAGCCAATTGAAGTTGAAATCCCCTAGAACTAGCAGCTCACTCTTCTCATTCAGAGAGGAAATGGAGCCAAGAAATTGGGTGATATCAGTCAGGGATTGTAGAGGGGCTTTAGGGGGGCGGTAGATGCCAGCGAGCAAGATGGGCTTAGAAAAGGGGAGGCAGATTTTGTCAACTAGAGTTTCAAAAGAGGGTGGGCTTGGTGGGCAATTTAACAGTGTATATTGTCAGGTGTCTGCAATATAAAATAACACCCCTCCTCCTCTCTTTGACCTATCTCTCCTAAAAATGGAGTATCCCTGAATGGCAATATGTGCATCAGGGGTTTTAGGGGATAGCCATGTTTCTGTAAGAACGATGGCTTTAGGTTTATGCATAAGGCACCATGCCCTTAGTTCTTCCAGTTTGGGCAGCAGGCTCCGGATGTTTATATGGGTGACAGATAGCCCTTTTGGAATTTAAAGGTGGAATTCTCAGGGGCATGGGGCAGAGCTGAAATGGGAGGACCTGGGTTAGGTTCAATATCACCTGCTAAAGAGAGTAATAGTATGAGTAGAAATTTGGTTAGTTGTTTGCAAGTTGTAGATTTGTGGTGTTTGCCATTAGAGTGAGCAGTGGTTGGTGTGCTGGTTTTTAGAGTTCTCCACCAACATTCAGTAGATAGTGCAAGGCTTTTGAGTAGTCCAGGGTGTATGGTGATGCTGGGTGTGGGCCAGGATGGAGGAGTTTGTAGTGGATAGAGGGAGTAACATCTCCATGAGGCCAGGAGAAAGAAAAAAGTTAAAATACATAGCAGGTTCATGATGCCAGAGGTAGGCAGTGCTGCAAGGAGCTGTTGTGAGCAGAGCGAGTGTGAGCAGACTAAACAGCAGGTGTGTGCCTGTTCCTTGTCAAATGTTTAGCTGTATTGCAATGCTAGAGTCAGTTCAGGGTTTCAATGTATTGTGCAGTCAGTTTTGGGAGAGGCTGCAGTAAATAAATTGTAAAGGGGTGGGGGGTTGAAATAGGCAGCTTACCGTTTGTTGTCTTGAGTAAAAGAGTGTGCAGTAGATCCAGTCCCCAGTCACCTTTAGTCAAACTGTAGTCTAACTGTATTTATCACTTAAAAACCTCACTTTAAATGCCTCACTGCCTAATGCAGCTCCTGCCCAATGCAGCAAAGGTGTTGGTATTATATGCAAAATAGCTAATAGAATAAGAATCTCCTACACACGAAGCTCTGTTATTGTTAACTCTAAAAAATAAAGTTATGTTTTTTAGTCATACTAAACTGTATCTAAACTTGGAACTACTCCCATCCAGAAACTGAAATAGGGCAAACACAATAAACAGAGCCCAATTTTAGTATCGAGGTGGCAGTAATGACAGGTTTAGGAAGGACTATTATTTCCCAGCTTAATTTCCCTCTCCTCTTCTATCCTTCAAAATCCCTATTCCAGTGGCTGACCCCTGAGCCTGTGTGCAAGGGTATAGATAAAGATCTGTACTGGGTAATTCATTAAACTGCTATAGTGCCGATTCAGCACGGATGCACAGAATTTCCCATTGACTTGGAATTAATACTGTAGCCGTTTAATTAATTAGCACCTATGTCTTAATAATTTCCTTCCCTCAATTGACATTTATTATGAATCCGCAATGATTTGTAAAGTCTGTCTACATTACATCATTGATTGTAAAGGGAGAGGGGGAGAAATAGAAAAACATTCATTTTATCTTCCTTACATTGCATTATAATTTCTAAAGCTCTTACAGTACAAGACCAGTTAAACCTCATACATTATTGTGTCTTTCTACATCTGATTAACACAAACACTGGGATTAGAAACTGAAAACCACAGCAAGCCTTTTGATCACATTACTGGTCACAATTACATTATTGTCTAGTATTACCATCGGAAATTTGTATACAAAGCCTGGGAAGCATGAAGCTTTAAGAATTGTAATATGCCCACTACTGTATATGTGTAAGTCTGATATTTATTGATAAGATACACAGCCAAAGGTTTTGGGTATACATTTCTAAGGCCAATAAAATCGTAATTGAGTGTAAATAATGGAAAGAACGACATGATGAGTGGTCCAGGAGCCCACTGGAGGAGAATATGTGACTTAAACGGAAGGTGAAGGAAGAAGTGGGGTCAGTGGGGGGGAAAGTTGAAGTTGAGAAAGTGTTTGTACCTATTTACTGGTCTGCAGAAAAGGGAGAATCCCACCCTCCTGCCCTGTGATTAGGGTGCCTGGTGTCATTTTGGGGACTTGGAATTTGTGGTTGACTTGGGGCTTGCTTTTCTTTCTGTATTTATGAATTCTTTTTTTTGGGGGGGGGGGGGTAAATGTTTATAATAAAAAAATACAAGGAATAAAAAAAAAGAAAAAAAAACCCCAGAAACAAAACAGTATTGAAAGTAAATATGATAATGACTTATTTACAGTACACTTTAAGGTGAATGGTTTTTGTAACTTTTTTACACACCATAACTTTTTTACATTTCTGGTTCCACCCACTTACCAGCTTTATGTTGCATAACCCGCATCCAACCTCTCACTGATGAGACCCAAAAGGTTGAAACAGCTGTCTGTGAGTAGGTGTACTGGCTATAAAATTATTTAACCCAAGCTATGCAGAAAAGCTGTGTAATACATCAGGAATAAGCTTACAGGGGGTAAGAAGTAAAGAGTGACTCACTGTGAGGGCTCATTTGCATGTCATTACCCACAATCCCTGGCTACAGTGGAAACAGTGTTTGCTGAGTGATAATTGGGAATGGCAGGGTTGTAGACCTGTCTGAGATATAAACTGATGAGACCCAAAAAGTTGAAACAGCTGTCAAGTTCAAGTGTAGTATCACCAGACTGTACTTGGTCCTCTGGCTTGGCTGAGAATGTGGACACAAAGGAGCCCAGGCATTTTATTCAAGCACCCCAGGTCTTATCAATCTGGGGGGATCCATTTTGCTTAACATTTGGGGTATGTGGTTGGTCTCTATCACTAGAGCATATGGCAACTATATGCAGTATTTTTGCACTGACTTATGTTTTCCACACTGGCACCTCCCAATGCCTTCTCGCTGGAGGTAGCTGAATATTTTTGTACCGGTCTGGTCTTTTAGCCGGGGTGCACTCATGCACATTTTTTTTTAGAGTACTTTTGCACGACAAAGCACACTGAAGCATTTGCACCATGATTTTTGTTTGTTTGGTGTATGGTTATTAGTCACCCACTTATCTACAGAGGAGACAAAGACTGTGTGCTGGTCTGTGGTCGCCCCTCTCTCTCACGTGAGAAAAAGACCACACCTTAGCTAGCCTACAAGCCGAACACCTCTATACTTGGACCCTTCAGCCTGACTTTCTGGTCAAGGAGAGAACAGGAAGAGGATATTTGAATCTTCGGAGGAGTTGTACCAAAGGGACTGTTTCTGACTTTCTGGCTGAAGACATACTGATAAAGACAAAGGGCTAGTCTGATCTTTGGAAAAAGACTGTCACAAGTGGAGTACACCCGGTACCACATAGTGGACCTGAGCACGGTTTGTAGAAGTGAGACACACTCCCTGCCCGGACTTCAAATAAAAAAATAAATAAAAAAGCTATCTGTTTGTTGGTTTCCTTGCTATGCACTTCTTTAACCAAGGCTGTGCTGAAAAGTTGTGTAATACGGTAGGCATAAGCTTATAGGTGCCCATGATAAACTGGACAAGAAGCAAAAGTGGCACACTGTGAGTGGTCATTTGCATGTCATTACCCAGAATCACTGTATGCAGTGGAAGCATTGCTTGCTAAGCGATAATGGGGAAAGACGGGGTTGTAGACCTGTCTAAGACATGCAAATGTACCCACAAATGTTTTTTTTTTACTATAATAATAATAATAAAAATTAATAATAAAAAGGATTAGGATAAGCATAAAATAGGAGTGATATTTAAAATCACAGCTGGGAGAGATTGGACTGATCAGAGAGGTACAAAAACTCAATGTTTTGGTGGCATAATGGTCGGTTTAGGGGTACAGTAGGTGGTTTTAGGTATGGGCCAGGAGTAGTGGATCCTTCTATGGATCTTTACTGGGCTCACTGGGCCAGGAGCGGCTGTGGGCAAAAATGGTTTGTGAGATTGTTTTAATAATAATAATAAAAGTAAATAATAATACATTTATTTCATAAGCACTTTTCTCTCAATGGGACTCAAAGTGCTTTGCAATTACAGTATAGTGCACGATACACCACACATAGGATTTTTTTACAGACACAGGCTATTATCTGATGAATGTGCTGCTGTCTTGCGCTCTGGGATTTTTCTCAAATAGAGTCTTATCAATGTGGAGTAATGCCGTGGGTTAGGAAAGTGAAGGTGCGGAGTGTCACCTTGCATGTGGAGGGGGACTGGAGGCAAAGGATCAAAGATTCTTACCTCTGTTTGTAGTCACCCCTCTCCCGTACTGCTGAGTTAGGCGAGTGTCATTCAGTAGTGTGCCGGTCCTGGCAGTTGCGTGGAAGCAACTTCTGCAGCTGTAGTGAAGTCGCCCATGTTGCCTCAGAGCCGCGCTTCCTGGATCAGGTATTGTCAAGTAGAGAAGTAGCAAAGACATGCGGTGGTATCCAGAGCAGCAGCAATTGGTGGCAAAAAATCTCAATTCATCCCCAGGGTTAAAAATAGAAGGCTTTAAAAGTACACATAATGAACAACAGAGTCCATAATCTCCCTCCTAAGGACCACCCCTCTTCAACCACACCCTCTACCACCAAAGGAATGGTAAAAGTGCTATTATCCAAAGATGGCTAATAGTGCTTTTTCCCATTCAAATAATCATTACAGTGCAATACAATAAAATACATTACTAAAAAAAAAGCACCTTACTATAAAACAAGACTCTAGCTATTTCATTCATTGATTGTCACTGTGGTCATAAATAGGTAATAAAATATTAGCAAGCATATAGTAAATAAAAGTTGTACTTACTTACCCCTGCCTTGACGAAGGGTGTCCACATCTTCATCCCCTGTGTCTTCAATGGCCAGCAACATTAAAATAAAAAAAAAAACTAACTACTGGCCAGTAACCCCTCAATTACCTTATTGGTTATTAACCGCTATGGTAATTAAGAGTTTAACCCCCCCCCCCCCTGCTACAAACCCAGGGAGGCATAACCACCCTCCACGTGCAACTACCCCCACCCCCTTTACCCCTATCACCACACATACAAATGTGCAAAAGCACTGGCTAATTGCGCTTTTGTCCATTTTTTTACAAATAAATATACAGTAAAATCCCATTGACATAACAGTACACTACATGACCCATTAGGAAATAAACAAATTGATTGTCACATGTAACCTATGGCCACAGATTACCACAATGGCAATGAATTGGCAAGCTAAAAAATACCATTAAAAAAATAAATTACAATTAAATAATAAAAAAAAACATTTGCCAAAAATCCATTGATTACTCTTTCTACATCTACCTGTACTTCAGGTAGATTAAATAGGTAATGTGAATAAAGTGCATTAATGGTACAGCTCAACCCCCTTATAACACTGTGCTTGGGGTACAAAGAATCAAATCGTGCTATAAGCGGATCGCGTTAGAAATAATGTACAATTGTATGCATTGTACAATAAAGTATTTAAGATAACAATAATCGTGTTGTAAAGTATTCATAAATACAAAAATTGGGAGCCATGCTTGCATCGTGTTATAAGCGTTTTCACGTTGTAACGGATCGCGTTATAACGGGGTTGAGCTGTAATAATTTGTAAAAGCACCTAAAGGTGTAAATAATTGAAAGGCTGGTGTCTTTACTGATACGTCTCTCTTTCCCAAACAGTTTCATATTGTTCGTATAGCATGATCTTTTTTATTCTTTTTAAAAGATGAGATCTGTTTACTAACTAATATGTTGCCTTAAAGTGACAAAAAAAATCTAAATAGGTAATGTCTGTTAAATTTTCTCAGTGTTATCGGTATCCACAAAGCTAATGGCATGCATAAACAATGTCCATTCAGCAAACTAGCTCAGTCAAACTAGCTGCATAAACGGGGATCTTCATTGTTTACAAAACACTGCATATGCGCATTCACAGAGCTATAATGTCAATTTCACTGTTGAAGCTGCTGCCACTGCTGCTGCTGCTGCTGCTGCTGCTGCTGCCGCTGCTGCTGCTGCTGCTGCTGCTGCTGCTCCAGTTGTTCTGGAGTTTCAGCAAACTATGCCAGGGTCCAGATATTGGGCTCCTGGCCTAAAAGCTATGCCCACAGATGGGCAATATGAAGAACCTGTTCTTGTAGGGCAGCAGGAGCTCATGCGAATCCAGCGCTATGGATCTTGCACCATGAATGGGTATCTGGGCAACATTTTGCGCACCTTCACCCATCAATTCAGGATCTTTGGCAACAAGACGCAGCAGCACAGTTCTGCCGTCACCAACAGTCTTGGCCAGATCACTGCTGCTGTGTATGACATGACTTGAACTGTACAACAAGGGATTTGAGAACCTAAGAGATCCATCGATGCTCACCACCACTGCAGCATCATGTGTGTTCCTGCTGACATCAGGTGTCTCCTTTATGCTGGCCACTCCACCTCCTCAATCATCTATGAAGTCACCCACACCATTTGTGTGGTTATAGGATACATATATTTATCAACAAATTACTCAAGTCCCAGTCTGTGTTGAGACTGTAACGCTTGCGCTACCCACAAACAAGAAAAAACCCCGTTACTGAGGTGGCAAGGTATCAAACCACACACCGACAGCAGCGGAGGCGTGCCTGGAAGGCGTATTGTCAGTGTAGCTGGGTCTGGGAAGGAGAGAGTGGATTAGTCCGTATACTTGCCGGGGTCTTGGGTTATAGAGAGCAGAGTAGACGAAGTCCGTTAAGCCGTGGTTTGGGATTGGAGAGTTGAGAATCGTCGAAGTCCGTGTTGCCGT
This sequence comes from Ascaphus truei, assembly GCF_040206685.1. Classification (NCBI taxonomy): domain Eukaryota; kingdom Metazoa; phylum Chordata; class Amphibia; order Anura; family Ascaphidae; genus Ascaphus; species Ascaphus truei. The sequence continues at coordinate 508,663,073 of NC_134483.1, forward strand.
GGTCTTGGGTTAGACAGGTAAACGAAGTCAAGGGTAAGCCATGGTCGATATCCAGAGAGGTTTCACAAACCAGCTGGGTCAGTACACGAGGAGACAAACTGCAAGACAAGACTGGAACAAGAGCTAGGCACAAAAGAACTGTGAGGCAAACAAGGCTACAAGTGATTATTCTGAGCAATGCTAGAGAGTGCGAGCAAGGTATATATAAGCCATATCAGCCATTAGGAATGGGGCCGGAGCGGAGGCGCGGCCCCAGTGGGAGTCGTGATAAGCACAGGAGACAAGTATCAGTCTGATTACTTGCCGTGTAGCTGGGGAGCGGTGCACGTTGGCATGTAAACGCGCCGCTGCCGCGCAGCGCATCCGGGGGAGCGGAGCTACGCTCCAAGGCAACTCGAGAAGCGCTGCGTGTATGCGCGCCCGCTCTGTAAACAGAGTGGGATTGCACGCATGCGCTGGTGCCAAGACGGAGGACTGAGTAGCAGCAGGTAAGGAGGGAACACGTCGCAAAGGACGTGTTCCCCGATTCATTACAGAGACATAATGGACAAAATGTTGTAATGAGCGCGCTGTCCCTCCAAACGACTGCCCCCTCGGCTAACCGGTTCCACCCCACAGCTCCTAATCTCTCGTGATCAGCGGGGCACACTCAGCAAACAAAAAACAAAAATAGGAGCGCATGAAAATGAAACCAAGAAAAGCCGAAATTAAAACATATATTTAATATCATAAAAAATAGTTTATCATACAAACATACATATACCAAAAATATATAAATAAATTCTGTCTACAATGACACTAATATAATGCAAAAGAGCCCAAGCCACGTGAGAGTAAAGGGTGTAAACACCTAAGTACACAAGCCCTAGTTGTAACAGGATCGCTAGGATCGCTAAATGGCACAAAAAAACAGACCTTAGACACTCAAATTCTTCCGTGTACTCCTCGTCACAGGGCTGGGCTCAAACAGCAACACAGTCAGACCGTCGTCACGGCCTTGCTTCGCTGCGTAATGACGTCACCAACGCGTTTCGTGTCACATGACACTTCATCAGGGGTTGGTCATAGACTCTCAAGGAGGTATTAATATACCTCCCATGGTGCATTCATCAACCAATGAGAAATCTTGTCTGAATATAGCAAATCAACCATCCAATCAGGAACAACTTAACATTACTACACAAATTATTAAACAAACAAAATACAGAAAATAAAATACAGAAAAAAAAAATAATAATAAAAACATGCCAAAATACAATTTAATAATAACTACTAATTAGCCCAATGCTAACAACATCTCAGCTTACTGAAAAAATCAAATTAATCAGGGCTGTGACACACAAAAACCCTTTGATTCCACCCTTTGTCCATATTATTTAAATTTATTATAATATAGTATAAAAGACAAGAGATAGATGTTAATCATATCAAAGACAAAAGATAATGTTAATTTTATCAATAAACAAGACACCTTATTGCAGCTTGTCATAATTAACCCTTAAGGGTCAGAGTGAAACTCTCAGGACTCTTATAGGTAAGTGGGGATGCAAAGAACCCCATATCCTAATTAAAATTGAAATTAAAAGGAAAACATGTGGACATGTATAAATAGTCATAAGGGGTGCATTAATATATATAAACATAAACACCAATAGACTCATACAATTGCACAATAAATACATATCAAATATGAACATATCATACATTAATTCCAAGTATTAATTAAAACCCATAGCAGGAGATGTTATAAACTAGATGTACTTATGGAAACATTGCAGCCTACTATTTTGATAGTTGGGTCAGAGCTAAGCTCGCAGGACCCAGTATGCAAGGAATAATAATGCAAGTGAAAATCACACAAGTACAAAAATTACCCTCTAAATGCAAACAATGTGGGAAAACAACACAAGGGAAGATGAAAAGACAGGAGAAAAAACACAATGGGGAATATGAGGGGAAAACAAGGGGAGGTGGGGGAGGGATATAGGTGGGCAACGTTTTGGAGTTAAGATCCTTTCCTCAGGCCTATTTCGTCAGGTCCAATAGGACAAAAGGTCATTCCCTTAAACTGCGTCCCCAACAGACTGTCAACCTCAAGAAAGATAGTAATAATATAAATGCACTATGTCCAATGCAAATAAATAAATACCTGATGCAACAAAAATAATATGTATCCAACCATCAAAGCCCTCAAAATGTGAAATGCCTGCTCTCACTCGCTCTCACTGCTTCACCCAGAGGTTGCAGACAGAAGCAAGACTGTGCTTGGGAAAAGTCCATCCCAGCGGGACTTAGGGTTCTCGTTCTCCATCCACTTTCAATCGTGCTGCAGGGATATATATATATAGTGACAGTGGGTTGGGCTTTGGCCGTGGTAAGCCTGAGCTTCCCACAAACAGGGAAGGTATGTAACAGGGACTTATCACTGTTTGAGAGAAATTGCCTCTATATCCAGCAGTGTGCTGGTTAATTGCACACAGACAATAAACCAGATTCCACCTGGCTGATTAGGACTTTTAGAAAAGCCTGCTGTGAGAAACAGTAGAGATTTTCCTTAGCACAGACACACTGTGCTGACATAGGGAGATGAAGTCTTGCGCACACAAAAGAGCTGTGCTGAGAACAAGACACCAGACTCTTTTCCTGGACACAGGACACAGGAAGCTGCCAGAGGCTGCACCCTCAAACACACCAAGTCACCTGGACACCACTGACCTGAAGGGCTACCTGCTATAATGTACCTTTTGGGGTGGTACGCTGGTATGGGGCTTTTCCCCAGAGCCTTACAGATAGGGACTGTGGAGTGAGTTAGCCCTTACACAGGGATATGTGTTTGTTGTTTTATGTATATTTTAGTTTGTTGTGTTGTTTAAAGGAACAGTAAATACAACCTTATGTTAATTTCACCCAAATCGTTCTCCATTAAATATACCTCTGCACACATCTCTTACATATGGTGATAGAAGTGGGATGAGAGGAGGCCCTTGAAGTTCAAAGGGACCTAAGACACTGCCTGTGAATTTATTATTTTTGCTTTTGCATGCATACAGTTCCTGCAAAAAGCCTGAGCAACAAACCAAAGAATCACGTGCAGAAGTGACCAGATTTAAAATGCTAAACATCCAGGCAGGAAAGCTACAACTGCACCGGAGAAAGCCACAATGCCACTGCTGGACTGGGAGGACTGCGACAGATGGTAACCCACACAAGGGACTGATGCTTTGACCAGAGTCTACCCCACAACTGGTGTAAGGAAAAAAACCACATGGGATTTTAAAATGGCCGCCCAGCTGAAGTCAAATACAGACTCATCAAGAATGGGGAAGAAAATATGTTTATTGTGTAAAGAGCCCAACCACACGGAGCAGTATCCCTTCAGGCCTTATTCCGATGATGAGGATGATGCTTATGTGTCCCCAGAAAAAGGGTTGCAGCCAGAGGAATATTTTTTCCATGTGCCAAGGAACTGCAGCCGCAAGCAATGCACTGTGGTCAAAAGGAAGATACAGATGTTTTACTTGGCAAGGGCACATCCAGTATTACTGATGAGAAAGAATGTGTGCACAGCACTGCTGATGTTTCAGAACCTATCAAAGTAAAGAAGAAAACGTCTACAGAGACGCCTGTTAGAGCTACAAATTCTGCAAGCAAAGTCTGCTCACCTGTAGGACTACCAGCTGGGGTTCCAGCGAATACAGTGAAAACAGCAGCAATAGCGCCTCCCGAGGTCAGGAAGAAAAATATATCTGATAGCCCCAAAATGGAGGACAAGATGTGACGTTCCTGTAATGAACCCTTCCCCATGAAAGAGTGGCCCTTCCGGTCCTATGAGGATACGGATAAGGATGAATATATCACTTATGGGGTATCCGAACCGAGTCACACCCACAAAACATCCCAAGAATGATGGAGGTGCCTAAACTTGGTATGCACCGTACAAACAAGTCTCTATGACCCCGAATATTCCTGCCAGCTAACACAACTGCAAGAAAAGCCTGGCAGATACAGTGAAGCTGCTGAAGTTTCAAATAAAGACGGAGACCCAAATATCTCTGATGGGACGGAGTTGTCTAAAACAAAAAGGCGGAAAAAGAAAAGCAGTTCTTCACTTACAATGGAAGGAACAGATATGTCTGCAGATCCCGCAGAGAAAAAGGGGGTCCGTGATGCCTGCAGCCTATTGAAAATGGAGGATTTATCATGTGGATTACAGAATATCTAAAGGGCCCAAGGCAGACATCGTGTAACCAAAAAAGTGTCTGTTCAGTGCCAACAGTGAGGAACCCTCAACCAACCATACCAAGGAAGTGGAGCCGGAACCAGTAAGTGACGATCCCTTGACCAGCCCTGAAGATGTACTGCAAGCTGCCAAGCATAACTGTGATCTGCTCCATGAAGAATTGAAAATGGAGAGAGAAAATAATGCGGAGCTACAGAAGACTGTGCTCGCAATTTACTCAGCGGCCAAGACCGAATTGGAGGATCTAAGAACGTATCTAGATACTGCGAACACTACTATTACTACCATGGATGAAAAGCAGAGAAAGTCTGACAAAATGATTGCTAACTTGAAACATAAATATAAGGATGCACTGAAAGAGATTACATTCTCTCAGTAAGAGGTTCGCAATTGACAAAGAGAGTTGGAAGTCTCTCAGAACGAGGTTCATACTTTACGCATAGAGCTGGATGCCTCCCACCAAGAGATCAGCAATCACCATACAGAACTGGAAGTCTCTAAACAGGAACTTCACAGTCTTGCTGAGGAGCTGGATATCTCTCAAAAAGCTATCTACAGTCTTAGTATGGATCTTAAAGTCTCTCAGAAGGCGCTTCACAACCTCAACCTAGAGATAAAAGTCTCTCACCAGGAGACCGGAAGTCTCAACTCAGAATTGCCTAAATGGAAGGAGGACTCCAAGGAGGCCCTCAATATTACAGAGACTGTTAAAAGAGAAAATACAAGGCTGAAAGCAGAAAATTCTGATTTGACTGACCACATCAATGAAATGAATGAAAGGTTCATGAGCTAGAAAAAAGGATTAAACTATTTCAATATGAAATGTTAGAAGCTTTGGAGCAACGCACATAAGCAGAGCATCAAAAGAAAAAAGGAGAAAAGGCGCAAAAATTTGGCAAAAAGTAGTTGTTTAAAGTTAGAGTGAAAGATATAAGAGCACTGTGACAGGGTGAAGTCAACCCCTATCAGTTATGCCTGGGAAACATATGTCTGAGTGCTTCATCCAGCACTCATAAGGGTTAACTCAGGTGGAAGCTAGCTAATCATGATGTAAGCTGACACCTGAGAGCTAGCAAGGTAGATAAGGATCTTGTTACCAGCAGTAGCTGGCTGTGTCAGAGGAGAGCACATGGATAGATGTGCTGCTAGCCAGAATGAGACAGCACACTACTTACTGCAGCCAAAGTAAGATTTCTTTCACTTGTTTGCATGACTGCTTAAAAAGACTCTTACGGTTGGGTATGGTTTAGCCAGCCACTGCTGTGTTAGTCAGTTTTCTCCCAACGTGGAGCAGGATTTATTTGCTTAAAGGGACAGTGTACCCCCATGTTATGTTGCTGTGGAGAAATAAAGCCACTGAACTTTTTCATTTATCCTGAAACTACACGTGTGGACTGTTCCCTGACCTCGGCTACAGGCCGTCCAGCCACAAGCACACAATGCAAAAATACAAAACAAAAATAAATAGACTGCAATGCAAAATAAGAATAGATAGACTGCAATAAAAAACGAAAAGTTTTGCCTGCTGAGTATAAGAATGGTGCCGATACACCTGATGTAGAAATGTAGTCTGTAAATAAAACTCCAAAATGAGCCTGTGATGTTTTTAAGGAAGAAAGTTACAACTCAGCTTGCCAAATAAATGCCGGATTATTGCTGCTGCTGTGCTGGGGAGCATCTCCTGGGGTATTTGCCTCAGTCGGCTTGCTCCCTTGCTTCAAAACTGCTAACTCCTATGGCTGGTTGGTGCTGATTACCGCCTCACAGGGCTCACAGGAAATTACGTCAGGCTGAAGGGCTCCAGCATTGCAACCAGTATGACGCTGGTGTTTGCCACTCCATGAAGACTTGCGGCTGTTGTCTTACTCATGCAGGCTCAGAAAAATTTTAGGGCTGCTACTGTACGTATCTGGGGGCACACAAGAGCAAGTGTGTGTCCACCCAACTGGAACGTGACCCACTGTAACTCCTCCTCCTACGCATTTCACCAATAGAATGGCTTCGTCAGGGAAGCAGAGCACCTACTGCAGAACCAACTGCAAGTTCTGTGTGCGTACCTACAGATTGCCGAAGGGAAGCAGCGATGTCTGCAGGAAGAAAATCTACAGGCTGCCAAATAAGTACAAGTGCTGCAGGAACGTCTGATTACCCATTGTGTCCCCACAAAGGAGCATGAGAAACTGAAGGCTTCCCTGAGCATCACCAGAGCATCGCTGGAGGCCAAGCTTAGAGACCAGGTGACTCAGTACAAGAGGGATCACAAGAAGGTCCAGAAGCTGAGGCAAGCAGCTGCGGCCTGAGTGAAGAAATCAGCAGAGCTCCAAAATATAATGAAGAATGCATTGATGCACACTCAGAGCATACTCCAGAAACAGGATTCTCACTTTGATGAGCTATATTTCTTAAAAAGGGAGAAAAGCAGAAGAGTATTTCAAGAGTACTAAAAAGCTCATGTCCAAACAATGTTTAAAAAGAGAAATATAGTTGTGCAAACGCTCTGCAGCGCTCACCATACAGGCTGACTTCAGAGGAATGAAAACACATTGGCTAAATAGCCAGAATAAAGCAGCCTGCCTTCTCCAATCCATATGGAGAATGCAACATCAAAGAAAGAATTATGAACATTTGAAGCAGTGTGTAATCTTACTCCAGTCAAATGTTAGGAAGTTTCTTCAGCAAAGATACTACAAAATAATGAATGAAGCTGCTGTTGTGATTCAATCCAGATATACGTTCTACATCACAACCAAGCAAGCTGTGTGTTGCTATAAGCGCACCTACAATGTCATCTCAGTACTACGACTGGCTTTCCACACAAATCAGGAAAGAAGAACTGAATTACGACTGAGAAGCGCAATACCAATGCAGTTATTCCACTGTGGCCCCAGGGTCCAATCAATATTCCCCACAATGAAGAAAGCCACTAAAAAGATACAGTCTTTGGCTAGATTGAGGCAGAACTGTTTTGTGTTCACAACTCTACAGGTACAATACTAGGTAACTACCAAACTGAGATGCCACGGGAGTTCATCGGTATGGATAAAAACTCTGCCCAGCTTGAACCCCCCATGAATATGACTACAGAACCCAATGCAGGTGATAACCATAAATTCAGGGAAGAAAGGGTTGCCTGACACAGGGGAAAATACGTTACCAAACTGTCAGAAAAAGACTGTGCTTGGAAAAAGTATTCCTCAAGTGACTGAAGAGTGCTGAGCTCAAGCACCTTCTTGTGGAGAAATTACTGACCTGGAGAAATTACTGACCTGGAGAAAGGCTCCAATCCCAGCGGGACTGAGGGTTCTTGTTCTCCATCCACTTTCATTCGAGCTGCAGGGATATATATATATATATAGTGACAGTGGATTGGGCTTTGGCCGTGGTAAGCCCGAGCTTCCCACAAACGGGAGGTATGTAACAGGGACTTATCACTGTTTGAGAGACACTGTCTCTAAATCCAGCAGTGTGCTGGTTAATTGCACACAGGCAATCAACCAGACTCTACCTGGCAGATTAGGACTTTTAGAAAAGCCTGATATGAGAAACAGGAGAGATTGTCCTTAGGACAGACACACTGTGAAGACATAGGGAGATGAAGTCTTGAGCACACAAAAGAGCTGTGCTGAGAACAAGACACCAGACCTCTTTTCCTGGACACAGAGGACCTAGGAACCTGCCAGAGGCTGGACCCTCAAACACACCAAAACACTTGGACACCACTGACCTGAAGGGCTACCTGCTATAAAGTACCACTGAGACTTTTGGGGTGTGATATGCTAGTAATGGGCTTTCCCCCCCCAGTCTTACAAATAGGGACTGGGGAGTGAGTTAGCCCTCACACAGGGATAGGTGTTTGTTGTTTAATGTATCGTTTTGTTTGCTGTGTTGTTTAAAGGAACAGACAATAAAACCTTATGTTAATTTCATCCTAATAGGTCTCAATTACATGTACCTCTGCACACATCTCTTACAACTATCCTGACTAAAGGCAGTAAAATGCTTAGAAACTGGATGATTTAAGTCCCCCTTGTTTAACAAAAGTGCATGTTCCATGATCCTATTCTTTAAGGGTCTTCTGGTGCATCCCCCATATTGTCTCCTACAACCATGTAAGCAGCTACTTAAAGACATTTGGTGTTCCAATTGAAGCACCTGACCCCCCACCCACCATCACCCCTACTGGAGATGTGGCAGCAGCCTGGTTTGCTCTGGTACTGTTAGCTCACCTGTGGTCTTACAGGAGGTCTGAGGGCTCCGCTGGTGGTATATGGAAGCAGCAACAGGACAGGGTTTCCTTCTTAGTGTGGTGCAGCGCCTCCATCCCATGAGGGTTCTGGCAGAGGCATGATTGGTAACCACAGGCACATACTCTCTTCAGCAACACACTGAGACTCTGGATGGTACAACGGGTCTTTATTCCTCTTCTACATTCCCTGGAGCAGAGCCCAGAGGCTTGAGGCCCTAAGAGTTCCCTCCTCAGCTCTCTCACCCCCTGACAGGGCATGGGGAATCACTCCCACTCCACTGAGGGAGGGAAGACACACACACAGTTTTGTTGAGTGCCAGCTTTTATACCCAGGGGAGGGGCTTGTAACCCTGCCCCATTACCAGGCAGGTCCAGGTACTGATGGGCATCACACGATCTACATGTGACCCAGTCAGTACCCTCCCTATTTATGACACTCCAATCTGCAGGTATGCCTGCCCCTGGATATGCTTAAACAGAGTAAAACCGCTCGTCCATTGAATTTTTAGGTTATTATTCAAGTAAGCAGGTGCTCAGAGGGGTAAAAGATATCTGCGTTTTAACAGTGTTGATCAAAGAGATCAGAAAAGTAACCCCATAGCACCTGGCACTCAATGTTGTATATAATTACTCTAGACACCAATAGTCCAGTAGGCACAATTACCTATTTCAACAAATGTATAGGGGGTTAATAACCCTTGTACCAAGAAGTCCAGTGAAGTCCAGTGAAAATAACAAAACACATATATACACATCATTCAAAAACTATTAAAATACCCCTTCAGAGGTGGCTTATGAGGTTAATGGTAGTTCAGTCAACTATCTGTCATAGATAGGAACTCCAAAAACCTTCTTGCATATATTATGGCAGATCAGTGGTTTTTGTCAAACTGCATAATGTGGAGATTGAGGTAATATGCTCCCTATGATGGTGTAGCTATCATATATCTATTTATTGCCAAATGCACTTCCCTTTGCTAGGCCCTGTGCAGGAGTTTAACCCAAACACTGCTTGATCCTATCAGGACATAGTGTTGAGGCCAGTAGAAAGGCTATAGCCAGGGGCACTAGGCTACACAATTAAGCAAAGATGAAACCCTATCATTTTTCTTAGTTACTGTAGACCTGAAATAGGGTGAGGGTTTCATCTGTGGGCAAGTTTTGCAATGATGACCTTTATATGAACCCTTTTGTGCAATTGAATTCCACATTCTGCTGTGATCTGAATAAACTCAGGGATACATAATTAACAATGATCTTGGCTTGTCTGTACTCAAATTTAGGACCAGAGTGGAAATAGGACCTTAAAATGCGGTAAAACAATAAAACATCCCAGTGTTGTCTTATGATGGATTTAATTTGGTTCGCTTGACTACTGTGCGGAGTGATGAACATTGGGGCATCCCTTTTAAATAGTTCTCTGTTGACCCTTTTTAAAAGGGACAACCTATCCGTAAGCCTCACTTCTTCAAAGGCCCACTCCAAATCCAATGCTCTGCAGCACTTTGCTTTTAACCTCTCATAAAGGTCCTTAGATTGTTTAAGGAAATCATAATCAGAACAATTTCTCTTCAATCTCATGAATTGTCTCTTTGAAATATCTCTTAGTAAGGGTCTTGGATGATGGCTGTTCCCTCGCTGTTCCAACAACAAGTGGATTTTACCCACCGAGGTGCTTCCAACTATATACAGAACGGATGACAGAGACTCATGAGTATGTGAGTGTACTGTTTAAGGATATTGCATGTTGGACTGCTCTCAAACAAACAGCAAAAGGTTGTGTATTGGTGCTCAAGTAATGTAAAGGAACATTTGATGTCAAATGCTTTTTCAGATATAGATTCACTAAAATAGTGGGCACCCTTCTTAATGGATGAAATAAGTGATACAATATTAAATGGGTCTTACACTTTGCTGAATTGGTAATATCCTCAGAGGTAAACGGGTGTAAACTCCAAATTAATTCACAGTCTTATAACCTCAATTGAAGGTTCTCATATGCATACTTTCTTCAGAAAGACACCATTAGTATTGATAGCAAAGTTTTCTCACTTTTTCTTCTGCGCCCACTCAGGGAGTTTCTGCCACGGCGTCATCAGCTGCAAGCAGTTAGAATCCAAAGAGCAGATAAAGTCAAAGCAGCTCAAAGCAAGCGGAGACAGGGTCAGGGTCAACGCAAAAAAAACCTTTATTTTAAAACACATGGATAAAAAAGGAGACACAAAACCCTCTCGTGTTGTGTCTCCTTTTTATCCATGTCTTTAGAATAAAACATGTTTTGCATTGTGCTTACCCTGGCTTTTTACTGTGCACTGCCCTGACTTTCTTTGCTCTTGGTACAATGCTGTAATAATGTATTGCACTGTTTTTCCTGGTTGCTGCACACGGGAGCAAAATATTTATTTTAATCTGAAGGTTCCAGGTAGGCGTTATCTTCCATCATTAAGCCTAGTTCTTTACTGGAGATCACTGAAATTATAAAGGAGCTCCAGATGTTTTAATGTGTACATGAACTGCTATTCTGAGTGACTTTGTTTCCCATGCCCCCAATACCTCTGAGCACCAGAATCCTTATGGGACTATATATTAGTGGATGTGATTAAAAGCAGATTTTGGTGTGACCTAATTCTCGTAACGTTATTTACATTCGCTAACATTAACGGAGGTTTGTTGATACGCAATGTTTTGCTATCGGCTCATTAGAATATATGATTTGCATATGGGTAAGCCAGACGTCCGTTAAAAGTGAACAATCCGATATTTCTCTGAATGGACATCATAACGCTACCCATCTTTGTGGATATGCGTTACGACCATCGAATTGTGTTTTAGGGGTAACGTCACAATAAAACATTTAACAGATCTCTGTGGATCTACCCCTACCTGTTTTAAAGAGCAGTGTTTTGGGAGGTTATATCAGCGCATGTAATTTCTTATGCACCGCTCAATACATACATACCTGTAATACATATCTCACATGGTAAATTATCAGTTTGATATATTGTTTTTACTATTTTCTGCATATGATAAAACAATTTAATTTAAAAAAATGATAATTCTGGTTACAGTAGATTACGAAATATGTTCATTATATGACAGTTACTTATGGTGATGTTGATTAGCTTTTAGTATATACTGTACTGTGCACTGATTTTGACATTGTGTCATACATGCTATGATATCTAATGCAGGGTTCGGGGGCACGAAAAGACCACTAATATTTAAAAATATATTTTTCAAAGAAGAAAAAAGCATATAGGTCAATATCGTATTCTCCCATCTCTGGTATGTCCCGGTTAATATGGAATTGATCTATAAAGCAGCTCAAAACACAAAAACATGCTGAAAAATGTTGTTCCAGGAATAAGACCCATCCTATCCCAACTTATACATCATGTAATGGATTATGTTACTCTGGATTTCTGTAGCAAGTGCTAATTGAGAAACAGAACACCATGAGGCTTTCTCCATGAAGGTTTTCCATCAAGGAAAGCTGCATCCCCTGAGGAAGATTTGCATCAAGCTTTCAAAATCACACAAAGGTTTTTTTTTTAAAATGGCAGTCTGTATGAGTTGGAGGGTTATTCTAGCAGCTAAACCAGAACTCCTTTAGAGTCCTGATGTGAACCCCCTAAAGGTATAGCAAGCTGCCCAAAATAAATACAATCAAAGAGAAGTTATTTGTCGTCTGAAAATGAATGTGGCTGAAATGATGAAAGGTAATTTGTTAGAACTGAGACCTTTGGACTAACATCTGCTTTTTGATGGTCAGGTCACACCTGCCTAATATAGGTATACTGATTACATCAAAAGAGTAGACACATTGCTCTACAAGACAAAGGGTTTTTTTTTCTACCCAGGAGTCCTGCCAAGTTTATAAATGACGAGACCTAAGGTAAGATCAAATAGGTAATGTAAGATCAATGTCACATTAACTCAGTTTTTAAATAGCCCTACTTTTACATTACATAAATACTTTGGTTTAATTTAACTAGGATTACTAAACTAAATGTAGAACACACTAAAATCAATCAATGATTTTGGCCACAATCAACTGTGGAAAAACTCAAAGACATATTTCAAGTGATCACCAGTGCAAACTATTTGGTCATCACTAGTTACCAGGGTAGTAGTAAACCTGTACATTCAAAAGAAGTACACATATAAATAGCTTTTATAAACAGTCCAACCAATGTCTTCCACTGTACCTCATATTTATATCCCTTCCTCTTTGATTGTAGTAAGCATGGCCTTTCCTACTGTACCTACTGTACCAGTGTGTATAAATGTTGCATTTTATTGTCTTGTCTCACAGCCCATTGTACTGCACTGAAGAATATGTTGTTTAGGTGGGAAAGAGGAAAGAACGGCAAACAATAGATTCTGGAAAGAGAATTAGATGAGGGGTAGATAATTCGGTAGGACAACAGGTACAGTAGAAGAAGGCATGCTTGTAGTTGATATAATTATAAAAAATAACTAACAGTGAATGTTTGTATGCAAAAGATGGAATATAGTTTCAAAGTAATATGGGAGCAAGTTTTTGGATATTTCATTCGGGTACAGAGACAGGTGGAACAAGGTGATAGCATGTCCTTTTAAAGTAGGGGTATAAGGAGATTACACATCAAGGAGTCTATTTACTAGACATCATAAAAGTATTTAATGTTTTTGTAAAATGGACTCACATAAATCACAAATTATATGCTTCCATGCATCTATGTACTGACCTTTTTTCCTATTGTGTGACTTCACCATCAATACTGGCTTTAATCAGGTGTATTGGTGCAAACAAACATGATGCGTATGTAACGGATTTTCTGGCCTGTCCTGACCCACCCAATCTCACATTGGCCCCTGTGGTCTAACCAGTCCCCATTACATGGTCGTGTCTGGTGGTGCACCTGTTGGCAACAGGACTCCTGAGTCTCCCGCATGATGTTGTGTGGGGATTGCCAACCAAGACAGGCAGCTGAGGTAGTGGGCATGAGTCCTACCTATATCCAGTGCAACACCTCCACCTCATCAGGATCTCTGCGTCCGCAAGGAGATGGTTCTGATGAGGAACTCCTCCGTGGTGCCTTCCTCTGCAGAATAATTCCACACTCACACAGTGGGGTTATCTTTGAACAGGGCATCTTTATTGTTGCTTGGTGGTATGGGCCAGCTGCCCCTCACAGCTAGCAGCTTAGCCGCTCATTCCTTTGCTGCACTCCATTAGGAAGGTTCCTTCTCCTCTAATAGAGTTGCTCTCCACCTCTCCTCTCAAGGAGATTCACCAGCTTGTCTGTCTGCTTTGAGCTGCACAGCCTCCAGCTATTGCATCAGCCTCTGCAACACTGTTGCAGACCTCCACATGACTCTCTTGAACAGAGTCAGAACACCAACAGGACACAGACTGAACTGAACAGACTAACTTTAGGAAGTGCTGTGCCTTATATAGACTCAGAAAGCAGCCAACCTCTTGTGTCATTAGCAGTGGACACAGAGAATGTTACCACTCCCCTTGTATACATATGACACCTCACCAGGTTATGAGGGAAAACCTCCATGATTGTTACTGGCAACCCTGCATACTTACCAGGATTACTGCCAGTATGAAAGAGATATGTACACCAATTTTACACTTGGCTACATTCTCCCCCTAGTGGAACCCAACGACCCGGCTGGGATCTAAATTTGCGGAACCTATCTTTTCATCATAAACATAATAACAGATACATCCTAACTTAGATGGTGTAACAACCAAGATTACTCCCTGATGGAGTATCCAATACTGGTACTACCATACCCTCTTAAGGTGGCCTACGCACAGCATGGTCCACTGGGTTTAGAGCAGCAATGCTGTAACACTCTGGGTGACATACTGGACACCCACAATCAGCCCATAACTCTGGCCTGGATGCTAGTGGACTGAGAGGATCATGCCCATACACTTCCTTAAGGCATCTCCTGGAGATGTAAGCTATCCTTTCTGCTGTCTCAGTATACCAATTTTCATCTGATACTTCACGATCCCAATTTTCTATGGAACTATCGGTATCCCAATTCTCCTCGTCTGATCCTTCCTCATCATCAGAACTATATCCCCTATCCTCATCAGTGGAACCCATTTCGAACTCAATTTCTCCCTCCCATGGATGGTGAAAATAAAGTAACAACTTTTGGCGATTCCTGGCAACTCTTGCCGACACTGGAGGCACATAGGGTTGTACCCGAGCAACAGGCACAATAGGAGCAATATTACCCAAATCCCCAGAAGACAATCCTGATGTCCCTGTGGACCTAGAATTGGACCCAAGGCACTTAGGCCTACATTTTATATTAATAGTACTACTATTATCACTGGTACATGATGACACCCTTCGCATAGACATTTCCCCTCCCGACCCATCATCAGATGTAAAGCACTCACCCCAGTACAATTTTTCCCCGGTCCGTTCTTCAAAAGTGGCTCGGGACTCCCCAGACAACCCTTGGCTAGACTGGGACCCAGATGAGAAAGTGACAGGGGCAGGGGTTTTAACTAGGGGTTGGGTATAGGGAAAAACTGCCGGCATACGCGGGGCTACGACCCGCAACTTCTCGCTACCTTGCCCGGTACCATCAGACTGGCACTCCGGTTCACTCGCCTCCTTCCTCCCAGGCTTCCGCAGGGCCTGCCAGCTCTTCCCGGACCCAGGCGACCTGGTACAGCTGCTTGGCCGCGAGGACGCGGCCATCTTCCATTCGGTTCCGCTGTGCCCACCCGAAATTATGTCATGGATCTCGCGGGACTCGCTGCCATCTTGCGTTGGGTTCCCCACCGGAACCTCTTCCTCCAGAACGACATCCGCCGCTGGAAGTGATGGTTCTGCTCTCCACTCCGCTCGGGCCTTGGTTAGGCCTCTCTCCGCCGTTGCCACCACCGGTGCCTGGGGAGGGCAAGGATGTCGCTTTCCGCTCCGTCGGCTCGGGATGGTTCCTCCTCCGCCGTCTGCTCCGCCAGTCACCACGGCCGTGGGACTCCGCCTCTCGGGCTGTTTCTGCACCGGCGACATGAGACTCCGCTCCGCCGCGACACAGGTAAGTGCCGGTTCTTTCCCAGTACCGTTGTAGTGGTCTGCCGGAAGGCGTGTCACCACCGTAGTCGGAGTCGCCTGTTCCTCGTCCGAGGAGTCGAACTCCAATTCAGGGAGTGGGACTCCCGTTGGGGACCGACTGTGAGGTTCCGGGTTCTCACCGCGGTTGCAGGCCCCTTTCACTCTAGGCTCCGTTGCAATCATTAGGAGCGATCCCCATTCTGCGGGATCAACTGGTCCTGCTTTGACCGAGAGCGAGGCTTCAGCTGTCAGTTTAGCTGTGTCCGCTCCCGCCTCCACGGTCTGCCCTGGTACGAAGGGCTGCACGGCCCATAGGTAGTGGATGACACATTAGGGGGCACCTAGCCGTTGTGCTGGCTTCTCCACTGGGCAACCTGCACTGCATGCACAGGCACCACAATGTCTCTTTGTCCCCAGCCTTGACTATCAGGAAGCCTCCTGGCAATGAATAGGGATATACCCCAATGTCCATATCGCTCTTTGTAGTGCTGGTTACGGGAGACACTTTGCACAGTGGTCTCTCCTGTTCACCAGCTCCTCGCAACTGTGGGACAGGAATCTTACATCCAGCTCCTCCCTCAGACAACTCGGGTCTCGCTTGGCAGAGGTAGAGACCCCTCCCCCTGGTGAATATTTGGGGAGGGTCCCACAGATTCACGTTAAGGCCCATAATTGGCTCTGAGCCTGTCACAGTCCTGGAGGGCGCGGCCACAGCTTTCGCGCCACAACCCCCAACATGGTGGGGTTCTCTCTTTGGCACCAATCCCGGCCAACTGTCTGCAACTTTTGCATTTGCAGAATTCTCTGCACTCGGCCCACGCGGTCTCCCAGGGAAGCGGGAGCCACCATCTTGGTTTGCCCGGCTATTTACAATCACAATTGAGGTATATCTTTGCATGGGAATCGCCGTCTGGCAGTCAGATTCTTCAATTCCACCGCCCACAATCACAATGTCCTCAATAATGTCCTCAGGGGTAATACCCCTAGGTCCTAGGCAGGACCAAAATGGCGTGGCCACAACCTTGGCGCCACTCCATAGCAGGCTCGCAAAAGTCATTTCCGCAGCTTGCTCTTCTCCAGCACACACGCCATGTGCGCTCTCTCCATCTGCCTCCATCCGCCATCTTGGACCTTTCGCACCGCGCGGATCCTTCATTCTTGCGGTCGCCATTTGATTGCTGTACTTGTTCTGATTGTACATGGAGCTCCTCTCTGTGGGGCAGCCGCCATACCGATACAATAAAGAGTGCCCGATGCACCATCTGTGTACCTAATATAGGTCTGACTCGTGTTTGCACTACCTCAGGCTAGGCTCACTCTTCCTGTGTGCTGTATCTCCTTCCTCCCAGTCTGTGCTCCCTTCGGTAAGTGGTCTGGAATGGCTAGAGTACTCTGGCTCTTCCATGCAGTACTTGGGCGTCTACCTCTCTTGGTCAGCCTAGCGCAGACCCTCTCCAGGATTCCTGACCACGTTAACCTTTAGGCATCCTACCACTAGCACTACCTCAAGGTGACTAGGACAGTTATAGCCCGGCTCCAGACTCCCAACTCCTCTCAGGTTCCCAGGTCGTCCCTGCGGTCTGACAACTCCATCAGCTCCCCTGACTACCCCTGGGTTCCGTCCCAACACAGCACAAAGTGGCAGCATACGCTCTCCTGTTTCCCAGTGTGCCTAGCAAAAGCCTGTCCTGTTGACAGGTATCTCAGCAGTGCCTCCAAAATGTAACGGATTTTCTGGCCTGGCCTGACCCACCCAATCTCACATTGCCCCTGTGGTCTTACCAGTCCCCATTACATGGTCGTGTCTGGTGGTGCACCTGTTGGCAACAGGACTCCTGAGCCTCCCGCATGTTGTTATGGGGGGATTGCCAACCCAGACAGGCAGCTGAGGTAGTGGGCATGAGTCCTACCTATATCCAGTGCAGCGCCTCCACCTCATCAGGATCTCTGCGTCCGCAAGGAGATGGTTCTGATGAGGAACTCCTCCGTGGTGCCTTCCTCTGCATAGTAATTCCACACTCACACAGTGGGGTTATCTTTGAACAGGGCATCTTTATTGTTGCTTGGTGGTATGGGCCAGCTGCCCCTCACAGCTACAGTGGCGACACTGTTTATTCTAATACGGCCGTAACAGCGGTGTGGGGAAATTTTTGAAAAGTCGGCGGCTCGTTTGGGGTTTTCCCTGGCACGTGCGGCGCGTCACTCTGGCGCCGGTCACACGCTCCAGGGTTCCCCGGCATCCCCGATGGCTGCAGAGGCAGCAGGGGTAAGGGGGAAGCCACGCAAAGCTGCGCGCAGCCAGGTGGAGCAGCCAGGGGTTCAGGGAAGGGGAGGGGAAGGGGATGGGAAGTATTTAAATTAAACACGCGGGAAGGGGAAGATGCGGCTCGCTCGCGGCTCCGTTTTGGCGCCAACTGGGCGCCAGCTGAAAAAAGCCCCGGACATAATGGGCAAATGTTAGAATAAACTGTGTCGGTGCAGTAGCAGCTTAGCCGCTCATTCCTTTGCTGCACTCCATTAGGAAGGTTCCTTCTCCTCTAATAGAGTTGCTCTCCACCTCTCCTCTCAAGGAGATTCACCAGCTTGTCTGTCTGCTTTGAGCTGCACAGCCTCCAGCTATTGCATCAGCCTCTGCAACACTGTTGCAGACCTCCACATGACTCTCCTGAACAGAGTCAGAACACCAACAGGACACAGACTGAACTGAACAGACTAACTTTAGGAAGTGCTGTGCCTTATATAGACTCAGAAAGCAGCCAACCTCTTGTGTCACTAGCAGTGGACACAGAGCTTGTTACCACTCCC
This sequence comes from Ascaphus truei, assembly GCF_040206685.1. Classification (NCBI taxonomy): domain Eukaryota; kingdom Metazoa; phylum Chordata; class Amphibia; order Anura; family Ascaphidae; genus Ascaphus; species Ascaphus truei. The sequence goes on from NC_134483.1 coordinate 508,681,446, forward strand.
CTTGTATACATATGACACCTCACCAGGGTGTGAGGGCAAACCTCCATGATTGTTACTGGCAACCCTGCATACTTACCAGGATTACTGCCAGTATGAAAGAAATATGTACACCCATTTTACACATGGCTACACGTATAAAGCACTGATATCAATGATGTGTACTAATTTTTTTTTCTGTGCACCCAGAAAAACAGTTGAAGCTGCATCAAACTTCATTTCAAACAACAACTATGCATCATATGTACTACATAATGCCACATAACGACCTTCATACACACGACACACATTTTATGATGGTTGTAGCACAGATTTTGAAGAACAAAAAAAAATTCACATCCTCTATGTTTTCGGTAAATAGGAGTATGAGAGATTGAAAGAAAACGTGGAACCTTGGAAGTAATATGGTATCAAGGGCCCCATTTATATTGTTATATTATTTACAATTTTAACAGTCATTTTACAATTTAAGATACTTTAAGCAGCTCTTCAAACATATTCTAAATTTCTAAACTCTATAAAGCCCAACAAAATTCAATGGAATACTTGTTTCTTGAGACTAGTGAGAAGTATCTAACCAATAAATCAAAATTTCACTGATTGCAAAGTTAATGTATGTAATATGGTGGAAAATCCTCATGGTGAATATAAAAAATAACAACCGTACACACTAGAGAAAATGCTTGAGGATTTTCCAGATACCCGCACAGCTCTTGGGAATACTGTAGGTATCATGACAGAGGTGACGCCTACCTTGCCATGATTGGTTATGACTATGGATGAGTTATTGTAATGCTTGCGCTCACCACGAACAAGGCGGGACCCTGGTACTGTGGGGTGGGATAGTATGAAACTGTGCACCCACAGCAGTGGGGGCACGCCTGGAGAGTGGGTTGTCAGCGTAGCCGGGTCTGGATTGGAGAGATTGGGTTAGTTCAGATACTTGCCGGAGTCCAGGGGCGGAGCCAGTGGGATGGTCGGAGTCCGTTGTGCCACAGTTGGGGGTTGGAGCCAGGAGATTGGTAGAGTGTCCGTATGCCGGGATCAGGGATACAGAGGTGCGGGTAGTCAGAGGCAAGCCGGGGTCATTATCCAGAGTGGGTCCAATAGTCAAGCGGGGTTTTTATCCAGCGGGTTCCTATAATCAAGCCGGGTCGGTACACAAGAAAGCAACAGAGAGACAGCAACAAGGCACAATGCAAGACACAGCAAACCCAGAAACACAAGGCTACGCAGGTTTATGCTCAGCAAGGTGAAAGTGAAAATCTTTTATGTAAACAGAACAAATGAGGCTGGGGGCAGAGTGCTGCACGGCCTCTGCGGAGGCAGGGATAGGCTGCAGTAGACAAGTGGGCATTTAGGAAGTTGCCACGCAGCTGGGGAGCTGTGCACGACATAACGTGTGTGCGCCGCACGTGACAGACGCGTGACGCGACCGGGGAGCAGAGTGAAGAGCTGTGGGTGTGTGCGCGCTCTGTAAACAGAGTGGGGGAGCACGCTGCAGCAGGTAAGGAAGGAACACACCGCAGAGGACGTGCTCCCCGATTCCTTACAGTTATTAAATAAATTTGATTCAGCAGATCACATAAGGAATGGGACTAAAATGACAGTTGGGCTAATGAGGAACGGTTACAGAAACCATGTTGTGGTAAACATTTGTGAAGACAAGTTTACCTCATCACCTCCTTTGTTTATTAATTGAAAACATCTAAAAAAGTATATATATATATATACAGTGGTCGACAAATCACCAAAAAATCTACTCGCGAACAAAAAAATCTACTCGCCACCTAGAACCACACGTGTGCTGCTTGGGTCAATATGAGCTCGCCACGATGTTAAATACACTCGCCCGGGGCATGCAAATGTATAGGTTTGTTGAACACTGTATATATATATATATATATATATATATGTATATATATATATATATATATATATATATTGTGATAGGGTCATTGACTCTGTGTATGTTAGTAGGAGATGGCAGTATACATGCTTTCCAGTAGACGAGGGGTTAACCCAGCTTATTAAGCAGTCCACAGGTGATTCAAATTAAACTAGTTCACCTGCTTTAAAACAGGAAGAGGAAATGCCTCTGGGGTGGCAGTCTCTCTCAGGCACAGAGAGAAGACAGAGGAGTGTTGACAGACAGACACAGGCTGCTCAGATTGATCCTGTCCCAAGGGGGAATAAAGCTTCCAAGTAAGGAGCCAACTGGTATTGTGGAACATTGTTGGGCTGGTCTAGGTTAGCTAGCCAGCCAGGTAGATAGCCTGCACTTTTGTTTATTCAGAGCCCCGACCGGGGTTAAGTTTTTGTTTACGTTTATTTCATTTAAAGGGACAGAGTACCCATTGTTTTAGTTACCCTTTTTTGGACAAATAAATCCACCAGCACTATTTCACCAGAAATGTCGTGTTGTCTCCTCACTTACCACGGCCATCCTGCCACACATGGTGTCAGAAGTGGGATGTCAAACACCCTGTAAAAGGGGCAGAGCTACAGGTTACGACTGGTGGAACCTGTCCACGCGGTAGCTATCAGTATGGAGGACGTTGTGAAGGTCTTAGTACACAGCACCGCTATTCAGCAGGAAGCTAACAAACAGGGACTGGAAAGCACGGCTGCAGAACGCGAGACAAACCGGATACTTGCAGCCCAGATTGACGTTATCGCAGAAACACAGAGGGAGCTGATTGAGCAGCTGGCCCAGATTAAAATGAACTCAACCAGTACGGCCCAGACACGGCCCGTCCAGGTGAACATGTACCTGCAGAAAATGACGCCGCACGATGACGTCGAGGGATATCTCCGGTCCTTTGAGCGAATCGCTTCCTGGGAAAGTTGGGCCCGCTCCAAATGGGCTGGGATTATCGCACCCTTTTTATTGGGGGAAGCCCAAAAAGCATATTGTGACCTCCATGAAGAAGACTATGACTGTCTGAAAAGCAAAATCCTTGCATGGATTGGAGTGACTCCCGCAGTTTGTGCGCAGAGGTTCCATACGTGGAGATACCAGGAACAGAAGCCACCCAGATCCCAGTTATGGGATTTGATTCACCTAGCGTCCAAGTGGCTAAAACCAGAGGTATATAGCCCGACACGGATCCTTGAGATGGCGGTGTTGGACCACTTCATTCGAGCGTTACCCCAGGACCTTCAAGAGTGGGTGGGGCAGGGAGATCCCCTCACTTGTGATGCCATGGTAGGCGCAGTGGAGCATATTCTGGCTACCCGTGAACTGTCACGCTCCCCTCGCACAACCCAAAACCCACATCCCAACATGAACGGTAGAGGCCAGCGGTGGCGCCAGGACCCACGACCGTTCGCACGATTTGAGCGGGTGGAAGAAAACCCGGATAGGGACAGAAACTCTAAATCTCAGAAAGGGTTTCAAGAATGAACTGGGCCAATTGTTTGTTTTGAGTGTGGGGAGGCGGGGCATATTAAGGCTCACTGCCCACAGTTGTCTGAGCCAATGGAGTGTGCGTAAGGCTCTGTGAAGTATGAATTTTGTGGCGTGGTAGGTATGACCCGCGAGGGAAAACGTACCCACAACTTCCTCACCCCGGTGATTTTAAATGGTAAACCAATCTCCGCCCTGGTAGACTCAGGGAGTAATGTTAACTTGGTATCAGGGAAGTTGGTTAAGCCTCTCCGGTTACACCAGGGTGAGAAGTTGCGGGTATTATGTGTACATGGGTGTACGCTTCCGTACACCACGACTCTGATAAAAGTTAAAGTCGAGGGGCAAGTCATCCAAACTACAGCAGCAATTGTACCAAAGTTACCTCATTCCCTAGTGTTATGCTGTAATTTCCCTGGTTTTGACACCCTGATCAGAGGACAACCCACCTTAAACAATCCTACTCCGGATGAGCTTTTTCCATTTACAGACCCTGAATTTGTCTCTGAGGTGTCTAAAACCCCTAAAATGAAACGAGAACGTAGGAAGGAAAAATACGCCCCCACCCCAGTTAGCACTGGTTACTACTCCTAACTGAGGGGGACCAGAGGGAGAGGAGTTGTCCGAGTCAGGGCCTGTTGATGCTCAGGTGTCCGAGTCACCAGTGGAGGTAACCGGCCAAACTCCAGATAAGGAAGGTTTTGGAAGTCTAGAACTTTCCCTGACTAACTTTGGTAGGGAGCAGGCTAATGATCCTCAGTTGAAAAATGGGTTTAGCCAGGTGGTAGAAGTTAATGGGGTCCCGGTAGAAGGAACAACCAAAGAATCCTATCCCTATTTTTGTATTAAAAATGATTTGTTGTACCATGTGAGCCAAGAGGAGGGCAAAGAAATAGAAAAATTGCTAGTACCCAGTTCATTAGTTATGAAGGTCCTGGAGCTGGCACACTCTCACTTATTGGGGGGTCATCTGGGAGTAGAAAAGACACAGCAAAGAATCTGTTACGCCGGTGCTGCCCACAGACCAGACCCGTCCCCTGTGCTGAGGTGGGACGTAGGGATACACGCACCCGCAGCAAAGGGAGCGCGTCCGGAGTGTGGTGTTAGTGTTGCCAGGCCAGGTATAGTAATGAAGACAATACTTGCCGGTACCGGTAGTTGAGGAGGAGTAGTTATTGCCATAGCCAGGATCAGGGATAGGAGAGTTGCGGATGATCGAAGATATAAGCCGTGTTACAGGGATGCCAGAAGTTACGAAATCCAAGTAGAGCCGAAGTCGAGAGCCAGAGGGGGTAGTCGTCCAATTCGCGTCTATACCTGAGGAGTCACTGAGAGAGTAGTCAAATGCTTCCATACAGAGACTATGTCGAGCGACGAGTGATGTGAAGCACAGGCATAATAAAGCTGGGCAGGCCAATGGGAAAAGGGGGCAGGCCTGGAGGACTGCAAGGAGTTTTCCCTGATAGGAGGGAGGTGTTACAGCCCAGCTGAGTGTAATCCTTGATTTGCATGGAACTGTGTGATGCTTGGGGGCGACGCCTCACTGCAGGAGCAGTGGTAAAAGTGCTCTGTTAGGCGTGTGCTCTGTAAGCTGGGAATGCATGCACATAACGTCTGGGGCTGGCGTGCATGTAGGTGTTCGTGCAGGAGGGCGTGGGCGTGCCTGGCGCTGAGCAGAGGAATCGCCGAGGGGAGTGATCCCGCGACGGCGGCAGGGGAGAGGAGCCATGGAGGCCGGTAAGGCAGGATTGTTTTGTGTGTCCAGGGGCTCCCCGCGGAGAGGGAGTGCTCTGTGTGGGAAGCGAGGAGAACGCCGATTCCTGACAGTACGCCCCTCTTCAGGAACGGCCTCAGGACGGTCCAAGAACGGTTTCTCTGGAAACTTTTTCCTGAAGGACTTAAGAAGGGCCGGGGCATGAATGTCCTTTGAAGGTACCCAGGATTTCTCTTCAGGGCCAAAGCCCTTCCACTGCACCAAGAACTGGAGCTGACCCCTGGATAGGTGAGAATCCAAAAGAGAGTGAACTTTGTATTCCTCGTTATTTTGTACAGTAATGGGATCCGGTTTACGAGTCTGATCCGGAAAGAAGTGACTGGAGATGAATGGTTTTAAGAGGGACACATGAAAGACATTGGGAATCTTCATACTGGGTGGTAGTTGGAGCCGGAATGCCACAGGATTGATTTGTTCACAAATAGGGAATGGTCCCAGGAACTTAGGTGCCAGTTTAGGAGATGGTACCTTGAGGTGGATATTCCTAGAGGAGAGCCATACCAAATCCCCTGGTTTGTAACTGGGCGCCGAACGATGACGACGATCGGCCTGTAGTTTCGATCTGCGGGAGGAGTTGAGAAGGGTAGACTGAATCCTGGACCATGCGGTTTGGAGGGAAGAAATGCGTTCATCTACGGCTGGTACTCCAGAAGGAATGTTGGGGATGGGAAGACAGGGAGGGTGGAACCCATAATTTATAAAGAAGGGTGACTCCCGGGTGGACTCGTTTTTTGCAGAATTGACGGCATTCTCTGCCCACTTCTCCAGGGATTGATTGATTCTCTCCGTTTGTCCATTGGACTGAGGATGATAGGCGGAAGAGAAGGAAGAAGAGATGCCCAATCTCTTCGTGAAAGCTCTCCAAAATTTGGATATGAACTGAGAACCTCTGTCAGAAACAATGGACGAAGGGATCCCATGAATATGAAAAATCTGCTCCGTAAAGATATCAGCAAGGGCGGGGGAGGTGGGTAATCCTTTAATGAAATGGGACATCTTCGAGAACCTGTCCACGACCACCAAGATAGTGTTCATTCCTCTGGACCTGGGCAACTCCACGATGAAGTCCATAGAAATGTGGGACCAGGGGCGGTCGGGAACTGGAAGGGGTAACAGAAAACCCTGAGGCTTTTGACGGAGAGTCTTGCTTTGAGCGCACGTGGGGCATGCGCGGGTAAATTCCAGAATATCTTGAGTCATCCTTGGCCACCAGAAATTCCGACAAATGAGATCAGTAGTCTTCTTAAAACCTGGATGACCTGCAGATTTAGAGGAATGACCCCAAGACAGGACCTCTGGAACAAATTTGGATGGTACAAAGTGTTTGTTGTCGGGAGCGACCAAGTCCTTGGGAATGCATCTCTGGGAGTGCAAAATCTTGTCAAGATTCTTGAAAGTAGTCGTGGCGAGAATCCTCTCATGTGGAAGGATAGTCTCCAACGATTCCTCTGGCCTCTCTTCAGAAGAATGTATACGGGAGAGTGCGTCTGCCTTTACGTTCTTGGTCCCGGGAATATAGGACAGGTGAAAATCGAATCGAGAAAAAAAAAGAGCCCAACGAGCCTGTCGTGGACCAAGGCGTCGAGCGTTCTCTATGTAAAGAAGGTTCTTGTGGTCCGTGAGAATAGTAAACGGCTCTTTTGACCCCTCCAGCAGGTGTCTCCACTCTTGAAGAGCCATCTTCACGGCCAGAAGTTCTCTGTTACCCACGTCATAGTTCCTCTCGGCAGACGAGAATTTCTTGGAAAAATATGCACAGGGATGTAACTTATCTTGGGGCGTGGGTCTCTGGGAAAGAACGGCACCAGCGCCACAATCAGAAGCGACGACCTCCAGGACGAAGGGAAGTTCGATGTTGGGATGACGGAGAATAGGTGCGGATGTAAATGCTTCCTTGAGTGTCTCGAAGGCGGAGATGGCCTCGGGTGACCAAGCAGAAGGATCAGCTCCTTTTTTGTTGAGCGCAGTGAGGAGTGCCACAATGGTGGAAAAACTCCATATAAACTTACGATAGTAATTAGCGAACCCTTAAAAACGTTGTATGGCCTTGAGAGAGTTGGGTCTTGGCCATTCAGTGACTGCTTGAAGTTTACCTGAGTCCATCATAAACCCCTCATCGGAAATGATATACCCCAGGAATGGAGTAGAGGTCGTATGAAAGGTGCACTTCTCCAGTTTGGCGTACAAATGGTGTTCACGGAGACGGGAAAGGACGTAAGAGTGTGGCGTATATGGTCCTGGAGATCTTTGGAAAAAATCAGGATATCATCCAAGTATACAATAACAAAAATATTGAGTACCTTACGAAAGACGTCGTATATGAAATCCTGGAAGACAGCGGGAGCATTACATAAGCCGAAAGGCATTACTAGATATTCGTAGTGTCCACTACGCGTGTTGAAGGCCGTCTTCCATTCATCCCCCTTCCTGATGCGCACCAGGTTATAGGCACCACGTAGATCCAACTTGGAAAAAATCTTGGCCCCCTGTAATTTATCGAACAGTTCGGTAATAAGGGGAAGGGGGTACCGATTCTTAATAGTGATGTGGTTTAAACCCCTGTAGTCGATGCAAGGCCTCAACGACCCATCCTTTTTCTTGAAGAAGAAAAACCCAGCCCCTGCTGGGGAATTGGAGTGACGAATAAAGCCTTTCTTGAGATTCTCCTGGATATATTCATCCATAGCGTGAGATTCTGTTAACGACAAGGGGTAGGTCTTGGACTTGGGTAGGGAGTAACCTGGAACTAGATCGATCGGACAATCGTAAGTCCTGTGTGGCGGCAAGAGGTCTGACTGTACCTTATTGAAAACGTCCCGGAATCGATGGTAAACGGAAGGTAGAATAACTTCGGGAACAGAAGTATTGGCCAGCAGTTGATGAGTCTCGCCTGACCTCGGCCTCCAGGAAATGGGGGCAGAGGAATTCAGTCAATGAGAGTATTGTTAAGCTGTAGCCAAGGAAGACCAAGGGTGATGGGTATCCCAGGAGCGTGAATGGCATCGAGAACTAAGATCTCCTTGTGCAGATGTGAGGACAGAAGCAAGGAGCCGTCTCTAAGGAGATGTGGGCCGGGGTAAGAGGACGTACATTGATACCGACGAGTTCGATGGGAACCTTCTTTCTCACGAGTGGTATGCGGTTTAACCTGGCGAATTCAAGATCCACAAAGTTTCCTCCAGCTCCTGAGTCAATGAAAGCGGCGGTAGAAGTCTTGAACTTATCGCCTGAAAGGGAGACTGGAAATGTAAGTTTCTTAGGGAGTTCACCTTTAGAAAGAGGACGTGGAGACATTACACCCAGAGAGAGCCCCTCTGTACTCACTGGGTGTTTCCGTCCCGGGCGCAGTGGACACTCCCGAACCAGATGTTCCATAGATCCGGAGTAGAAACACAATCCCCTGGCGTGGCGGAACGGCCGTATCGGTGTGCGGATGCGTTGTACCCCCAATTGCATTGGCTCTGGCAACTCCAGTGCAGGAGTGTTGCTGGGAGTACTGGAGAACGGAACTTGAAAGTTATGGACGCGAGTGCGCTGACGCTCTGAGCGGCGTACCTGGATACGTTGATCCACTCGGACAGCCAAATCAATGAGGACCTCCAATTGATCCGGCCTGGATTGGCGAGAGAGTTCATCCTTGATGGGATCTGCCAGGCCTTGCCAGAACACGGAGACGAGAGCCTCTAGTCCCCAGTTAGTCTCGGCTGCTAGAGTCCGGAATTCCACAGCATACTGCGTCACCATTCGCCGTCCCTGAGTGATCTGGAGGAGAGAAACAGATGCCATCTCCCGACGAGCGGAAGAATCGAATACTTGTTGAAACTCGGCTTTAAATGCCGGTTAATCTTGGATAAGGTCAGAACGTCGCTCCCAAACCGGGGAAGCCCAAGCCAGGGCGCTGCCAGTGAGGAGGTTATAAATGTAGGCTACCTTCTTGCAATCAGTATTGTAGAGATGGGGAGCCATTTCAAACTGCACCTCACACTGGTTTAGGAAATCCCTACAATCTTGCGGTTCACCTGCATAAGGCTTGGGGGGAGGAATACTTATATCTGAGCTGCTAACTGCGCTTGCGGAGTGGGGGCTTACATCTGGCGTGGTCGCGGTCGGTACCCTGTCTGAGAGTACTGCGACCTGGCGTGTAAGTGTCACAATTTGATCCGCCATGGCCTGGTTATGCTGAAGCAGATTAGAGAGAAACTGTTGAAGTTCGGTCTGGTCTGCGTCTTGTGGGCTCGACATAATGTTACGCCGGTGCTGCCCGCAGACCAGACCCGTCCCCTGTGCTGAGGTGGGACGTAGGGATACACGCACCAGCAGCAAAGGGAGCGCGTCCGGAGTGTGGTGTTAGTGTTGCCAGGCCAGGTATAGTAATGAAGACAATACTTGCCGGTACCGGTAGTAGAGGAGGAGTAGTTATTGCCGTTGCCAGGATCAGGGATAGGAGAGTTGCGGATGATCGAAGGTATAAGCCGTGTTATGAAGGTATAAGCCGAAGTTACGAAGTCCAAGTAGAGCCGAAGTCGAGAGCCAGAGGGGGTAGTCGTCCAATCCGCGTCTATACCTGAGGAGTCACTGAGAGAGTAGTCAAATGCTTCCATACAGAGACTATGTCGAGCGACGAGTGATGTGAAGCACAGGCATAATAAAGCTGGGCAGGCCAATTGGAAAAGGGTGCAGGCCTGGAGGACTGCAAGGAGTCTTCCCTGATAGGAGGGAGGTGTTACAGCCCAGCTGAGTGTAATCCTTGATTTGCATGGAACTGTGTGATGCTTGGGGGCGATGCCTCACTGCAGGAGCAGTGGTTAAAAGTGCTCTGTTAGGCGTGTGCTCTGTAAGCTGGGAATGCATGCACATAACGTCTGGGGCTGGTGTGCTCGTAGGTGTGTGTGCAGGAGGGCGTGGGCGCGCCCGGCGCTGAGCAGAGGAATCGCCGAGGGGAGTGATCCCACGACGGCGGCAGGGGCGAGGAGCCGTGGAGGCCGGTAAGGCAGGATTGTTTTGTGTGTCCAGGGGCTCCCTGCGGAGAGGGAGTGCTCCGTGTGGGAAGCGAGGAGAACGCCGATTCCTGACAGAATCCTAAAAAGCTTTTACTGGCCAGGGATATATAATGCCGTAAAAAGATTCTGTGCCTCTTGTCCTGAGTGTCAGTTGACAGCCCCCCAACCAAGTTTGAGGGCCCCATTAATCCCTATGCCTATTATTGAGATCCCATTTGAGAGGATCGCCATGGATATAGTGGGTCCGTTGGAGAAATCTGCCACGGGTCATCAATACATCCTAGTGATCCTAGACTATGCCACTTGCTATCCAGAGGTGCTTCCTTTACGTAATACTTCCTCCAAAGCTATAGCTAAGGAATTGTTACAGGTATTCTTCCAACTCGGGATACCGAAGGAAATTTTGACAGATCAGGGTACCCCGTTTACATCTAAGCTTATGCGAGACTTATGTGTAGAGCTAAAAATACAGTCCCTAAGAACCTCTGTTTACCATCCGCAAACGGACGGACTGGTAGAACGATTTAATAAAACTCTGAAGATGATGTTGAGAAAGGTAGTGGCTAGTGATGGGAAGAACTGGAACACCGTGTTGCCTTATCTCTTGTTTGCTATCCGAGAGGTGCCACAGGCCTCTACAGGGTTTTCCCCATTTGAACTCCTGTATGGGAGATGCCCAAGAGGGATTCTGGAAAGCCTCAAAGAAGAATGGGAGCAACAAGCTGTACCAGGGAAAAATGTCATCCAATTTGTGGAAGATTTAAAAGAACGCATTGCGCATATTACCCCCATAGTCAGACAACATTTAGAAGAGGCACAGAGAGCCCAACAAAACCTTTACAACAGACAGGCTACGGTAAGCAACTTCCGACCAGGGGACCGAGTAATGGTGCTTGTTCCCACGGCCGAAAGCAAGCTGTTATCACATTGGCAAGGGCCATATTAAGTTCTAGAACAGGTTGGCCCGGTGAATTATAAAATTCAACAGCCAGATCGGAGGATGGTAGAGCAAATCTATAACATAAATCTATTAAAATCCTGGAAGGATAGAGAGGTATGTCTGACGGTAGTAGCCAATAAATCCGGGAAAGGGGAGGATCCACTCGTTCGACTATCAGCAGAACTCACTCCTGAACAATACAGAGAAGCTGCAGACTTGGTAAAAAGGAACAGGGATGTATTTTCCAGCATACCAGGGAAAACTAGGGTAATTTCCCATGATATCGTCAACAAGTCGGGGATAGCCATTAAGATAAGACCTTATAGGATCCCAGAAGCCAGAAGAGGGGCTATTCAGTCAGAGGTAAAGAAGATGCTAGAGTTAGGGTTAATTGAGGAGTCCCATAGTCAATGGTCCAGCCCTATTGTATTGGTACTTAAGCCAGATGGGTCAATACGGTTCTGTAATGACTTTATAAAAGTCAATGAAGTCTCGAAGTTTGATGCCTATCCTATGACGCGGGTAGACGAGTTAATTGAGAGGTTGGCGAGGGCCCGTTTTCTAACCACTTTAGATCTTACAAAGGGTTATTGGCAAATCCCCTTAACAAGTTCAGCAAAAGAGAAAACAGACTTCTCCACACCTGATGGCCTTTTCAAGTATAAAGTCTTACCCTTTGGCCTTCGTGGGGCACCTGCAACCTTCCAAAGGTTGATGAATAAGTTGTTGCACCCACACTCGAACTACGCCTCAGCGTACTTAGACAAGGTGGTAATTCATAGTCCAGATTGGGACTCACATCTACAAAAGGTTGAGGCAGTGTTGAGAACCTTACGGGAGGCGGGTCTTACAGCCAACCCAGCTAAATGTTCCGTCGGCCTAGCAGAAGCAAAATATCTTGGCTATGTTGTGGGAAGTGGGACAGTAAAACCTCAGCTCAATAAAGTTGAAGCCATTGAGAATTGGCCCCGTCCCCTTAAAAAAAACAGGTTAGGACATTTCTAGGCATTGTAGGTTACTACAGGCGATTTATACACCATGTTGCGATTTATACACCACGCTGCACAGCTTTCAGATTTAGTAAAGGCAAAGGCACCTGATGTTGTAAAATGGAACAGTGATGCGGATACCGCATTATTAGACCTACGTACAGCGCTCTGTAGTAACCCAGTCTTGGTAGCCCCGGATTTTACGAAGGAGTTTTTTCTGCAAACGGACGCCTCCGAAGTAGGTCTCGGAGCAGTACTGTCCCAGTGTGTAGGAGAAGAGGAGCACCCGGTCCTCTATTTAAGTCACAAATTGTGTCCCCGCGAACAAAGATATGCCACAGTAGAAAAAGATTGTTTGGCCGTAAAGTGGGCAACAGACACATTGAAGTATTACCTTTTAGGCAGGTCTTTTATGCTCATTACAGATCACGCACCCCTACAGTGGATGCATAGAAATAAAGAAAAGAACTCAAGAGTTACCTGTTGGTTTCTGTCGTTGCAACCTTTCAACTTCACAGTCCAACATTGGCCAGGCATAATGCACGATAATGCTGATGCACTCTCTAGGGTGCACAGTCTCGGTGCACAGGCCGCTCCACTCGGTAACGCTACGCTGGGAAGGGGGATATGTGACAGGGTCATTGACTCTGTGTGTGTTAGTAGGAGATGGCAGTATGGATGCTTTCCAGTAGACGAGGGGTTAACCCAGTTTATTAAGCAATCCACAGGTGATTTAAATTAAACTAGTTCACCTGCTTTAAAACAGGAAGAGGAAATGCCTCTGGGGCGGCAGTTTCTCTCAGGCACAGAGAGAAGACAGAGGAGTGTTGACAGACAGACTCAGGCTGCTCAGATTGATCCTGTCCCAAGGGGGAATAAAGCTCCCGGGTAAGGAGCCAACTGGTATTGTGGAACATTGTTGGGCTGGTCTAGGTTAGCTAGCCATCCAGGTAGATAGCCAATGTTAATCCAAACTCGGTGTATATTATTTGGCTTTGGGTGGTATGGCTTTTTGTGTAGAATATCAAGGAATTCAATAGTTAAAGCTGCAGTTCAGTCTTTTTTTTTTTTTTTTTAATTAATTTTTTTACTTCAATAGTTTAATGTGGGCAATCTCTACTTACCTAAAGAACTGTATAGTTGCAGGTCATTTTGTTCTCCATGTATTGATCGGTGAAATTTGGTGACATCATTAGTGAAGGGATATGTTTTTCTTCTGCTTCTGTCACTCCTGCACTGACATGTGCTAGTGGGGGGGCAGGGCTGATAAAGGGGTGTGCCTGGGCTTGTGACAGGACATGAAGGGGCAGTGCCTTAGCAAATGGTTGTTAAAATAGAATACAAGAAAATTGGTCTTTCAAAGTTGTTGTTTTTAAAACTGAAAATGCTAAAAGTATTTTTTCTTACTACAGAACTGATTTATTAAAAAAACACACATGCAGGATATTGACTGAACTGCAGATTTAAGTGATGTACAAAATCAACTAAATGGGAGAATAAATAAGAGGTTGCTATTGCTGTGACCTCATTATTATAGGGTGCACAGATAGAGACTGACATGAGATAGCTAAAGCCATAAATAATTAAAAGAAAAGGTGGGTTTTAGTTTCCACAAAGCTCGTCCATTGGTTTTGTTTGATTATAAATAGGATGAGAAGAACAGAAAGTGCACACTTCCTGGTGCAATAATGTTTTTACTATATTAATGAGACAAACAAATAGTGGTAATACACTCACAAACATCCAAATAAAATAAGCAGTAAGCAGTAGTCCACAGATCCGTGCTGGAGATGTGCAGAGTTGTCCTCACGTGGGGATACTCCGCCTGTTGCTACAGTGCGTCCGCTGCATGCTTCCACCCTTCCAGTGATAGGAGTTTCCTTCAGCCCGGGCCAACCACGTTAGCCCATTCCCTGCCTTCTCCCTCACAGTCTTTAGCTCTGCAAAACTCTACAGCTACAGTCTTAGTTTCACCATGCAAATCACCCATACGCGTTTCGAGGCATGGCCTATTCATCAGGGGTGTGGTTTGCTCTGGTGACATACTTCCTTATATACCCATTATGTTAAGGGCTATGCCTAAGGCTTGCTGTCTCCCCCTACTGGTTAGTATTCATAAACACTGCTAGAAGTCCTTCAAGCAACATATACATGGCATGGGAATAAGAGCATTAAAAAGTGCCCTATAACAATACTATACATATTAAAATAATCCTAACAATAACAGTAAGCCTTTATAATTAAAAATACACATTATTATTTAATATTAAAATATACGAATTGAAAAATACCTAAATAAGCTATTGTTCCTAACCCAACATATAAAACATTATTCGTATAAAACATTATTAATCATACCAAAAACATAAATAAAAAACCCCACTAAAATTAAGATATAATAAAAACACACCCAGCATTGTGTGTAAATGTTCACAATTATCTCAAAGATTGAAACCAAATCCCTTAGCATAAAAATGAAACTAGGTCTACCTCTTCATTTAACCCTTCCGGTGTGAGTGTACCCAATTCATGGATCCAAAAGGATTCCCTTTGACGTAACCTGAAGAATTGGCCACCCCCCTTAGGGCCCATCTCAACAATCTCTATCCCTATCACACTTAAGCTACTCGGATCCATATTATGCTTGTTTTTAAAGTGCCTAGAGACTCCATGTGTAAGAACACCTTTGAGTATGTTACCTCTATGCTCTAAAAAGCGCTGTTTCAAAGGACGTTTAGTTCTTCCAACATATTTTAGTCCACAGCCACGACAGAATATACACCACAAACCTACTATTACAATTAATAAAACTTTTAATTGTATATGTTTTATTACTTCTATCTGACCTAAACGACTTCTGTTTGTCCACAGTGTATTTGCACATCAGGCAACGACCCCCACATCTATAAAATCTTTTAATACATCCATTCCTTGTATTTATGTGTTTATTCCTATCAGATTGACTCCTGAGTAGTGTTGGTGCCAGCATATTTTTAAAAGAATCAGCGTTTCTATAGACTACTCTTGGGCGTTCTGTAATCACCTTTTTAAGAATTGAGTCACATTGTAAAAAAAAACAGTGTTGTGCCACTATTTTGTTAATCTGACTTGAGGCTCCATTAAATTTAGTAATGAATAACACCTCCTTATTTGTATCATTGACTACATTTCTATTCTGTTTCTTACCTATTAGAGTTTGAGACCTTTCCTGTTCTAGGGCCCTCTTGTATGCCTTCTCTATAATTGACTCTTGATGCCCTTTATTCAGTAATTTATTTTTCAAAGAGGTAGCTTGATTCTCAAAATCTTTAGTTCTTGAACAATTTCTCCTTAGGCTTTGGAATTGCCTAAAAGGTATATTCCTGATCCATTGACGGTGGTGGTTGCTTGTGGCTTCTAGATATTTGTTACAATCTACCTGTTTGTAAAATGTCTTTGTCTGAATACTCATATCTTCAGTAACAAAAATAAGTAAATCTAAAAAAGAGATGCTGGCTGTGTCAAAATTATAAGTAAATTTTAAGTTAAAAGGATTCTTATTACTATAACTCATAAAACGTATTAAATCTTCATTATTTCCCTGCCAGATTATTAAAATATCGTCTATAAAACAATAATAGAAAATCAGATGCTTTAAAAAGGGATTATTAGCCCAAATAAATAGATGTTCCAGTAACACATCATTATATTTACGAAGCTTGGGGCAAAGGTCGTTCCCATGGCTGGTCCTTTCTTTTGTAAATAGAACTTATCTTGAAATTGGACGTAATTATGACTTAGAATAAATTCCACGCATGTTAGTATAAACTCCCTTTGTTCGTTTGAAATTGAATTATCTTGTTTCAGATAAAATTCTACCGCTTCTATCCCATGTTGGTGCCCAATACTTGTATAAAGAGATTCAACATCGCAGGACACCCATAGGTAATCCTTTCGCCAGGTCACATCTTTAATTAAATTTAAAACGTGAGTCATATCCTTAATATGTGAGGGTAAAACTACTACGTATTTTTGCAAAAAACAGTCTAAATATTTGGACAAATTGGCTGTGAGGGAACCAATCCCTGAAACTATAGGTCTGCCTCCAAGCTGCATGAGGCTACAACTCCTCAATACGGTGGCCTGGGATGCCCAAAATTTGTCATAGAGGTAACATACTCAAAGGTGTTCTTACACATGGAGTCTCTAGGCACTTTAAAAACAAGCATAATATGGATCCGAGTAGCTTAAGTGTGATAGGGATAGAGATTGTTGAGATGGGCCCTAAGGGGGGTGACCAATTCCTCAAGTTACGCCAAAGGGAAACCTTTTGGATCCATGAATTGGGTACACTCACACCGGAAGGGTTAAATGAAGAGGTAGACCTAGTTTCATTTTTATGCTAAGGGATTTGGTTTCAATCTTTGAGATAATTTTGAACATTTACACACAATGCTGGGTGTTTTTTTTATTATATCTTAATTTCAGTGGGGTTTTTTAATTATGTTTTTGGTATGATTAATAATGTTTTATACGTATAATGTTTTATATGTTGGGTTAGGAACAATAGCTTATTTAGGTATTTTTCAATTCGTATTTTTTAATATTGAATAATAATGTGTATTTTTAGTCTTACTGTTATTGTTAGGATTATTTTAATATGTATAGTATTGTTATAGGGCACTTTTTAATGCTCTTATTCCCATACCATATATATGTTGCTTGGAGGACTTCTAGCAGTGTTTATGAATACTAACCAGTAGGGGGAGGCAGCAAGCCTTAGGCATAGCCCTTAACATAATGGTTATATAAGGGAGTATGTCACCAGAGCAAACCACACCCCTGATGAATAGGCCACGCCTCGAAACGCGTAGGGTGATTTGCATGGTGAAACTAAGACTGTAGCTTTAGAGTTTTGCAGAGCTGAAGACTGTGAGGGAGAAGGCAGGGAATGGGCTAATGTTGTTGGCCCGGGCTGTGGTGAGATCATCCCTGCAACCGCCGGGTTGCTGCGACGCCGTACAGAGGAGGAGGTCACGTGGTGATGCATTAGGGAGGCATCACGAGCGGCTGAAGGAAACTCCTATCACCGGAAGGGCGGATGCAAGCAGCGGATGCTTTGTAGCAACAGGCGGAGTATCCCCACGTGAGGACAACTCTGCACATCTCCAGCACGGATCTGCGGACTACTGCTTACTACTTATTTTATTTGGATGTTTGTGAGTGTATTACCACTATTTGTTTGTTTGTCTCATTAATATAGTAAAAACGTTATTGCACCAGGAAGTGTGCGCTTTCTGTTCTTCTCATCCTATTTAGTTTCTATTTAAGTGCTGGGTTAGCACTTCCAACTGAGATAGCGGCACCTTCTTGGAACTTTTTCTTTTGATACAACAATGGGAAAGGGGAAAGGGGTAGAAACCCTCGCATCAGCCTCTAATCAAAAAGAATTGACAACGGTGCAATAAGGGGAAGGAGCAGAATTATAACAAATAAACAAAAGACACCCTGTGGGCAGCACTCGTTGTAAGCAAATATGAATTGGTGATAGATTTAAAATTAAAATGCTTTAATCGTATAATTTAAAATAGATGTCAAAATTGTTGAAATAATGGTCAACTGACTATGGTGACAAAATACAAAAAACAGACAAAAATATATAAAATACTATAACTGAGATCTAGGGGGGGGAGGTGGAGTACCCACCTAACTGCTAATTAGCAGAGATCAACAATCAAAGACTGAATAGTCAACCCCCTAGTTCAGCAATGACAAGGTTAAAAAGCCTGTAAAGTAGATACAGGTGACGGAGAACTTCCCATGCAAAGGTATATACCAATGTGCTATGCACAATAGAGTGAAAGCTCACTAATGGCAATTTGATAGTCCACAATGAAGATGGTGAGGAATACCCTCAATATAGGGTTAAAGCAAGCCTAACTATAGAAAGATTGATATGGTAGGCGATGTGTTATATAATAGTGTGCACAAGAGCTCACAAAGTGTGGTGCTTAGCTCTGGGGCACGGATCTAGTCCGTATCCAGTTATAGCCCCCTAGTATAAATGTGCCACTCAAACATGCTTAATAATACCTCACAATCTACATAGATCAGTCAGTGACTATCAGTAGCTAAATGCACAGGAGCTTACAAAATGTATTTTACAGCTCTGGGGCACGGATCTAGTCCGTATCCAGTTATAGCCCCCTAATACAAATGTGCCATAGTAACAGATAAGTAAGCAGACTTTAATAACATAGTGAGAAAACACATAAATGAGCCGAGGGGAGAGGGAATGTATGCTATGCAAAAAGTAGTCAGCAGCAATTACATTTACACGTGCTGGGTAAGGTGAGGTAATTAAATATGTACCGCATCTCTGTGGGTTTTGTTAAGCCCTCGTCAGGGTTGATACCGCGGAGTAGCGCTGACATAAGCAGTTTTACCTGTTCAAAATCCTGCTGCCAGAAGATACCCTATAACATACCTGGAGTCTATGGTATATAGACCCAGACTCCCTTTACACGCGTGTCGGCACTATACAGTGCCTCTCACCCTCTGCTCGGCATGGGGACGTCAATGCGTGATGACGTCAGTTCTGTAGCCACCTCCCACCTGACGTACGTTTCGCTGGGGCGCTTTATCAAAGGTGGTGAAGTGAGGAACTACATGCATAGTATATATAGTGTATTAAGTACCAGCTAATGCAGGGCAGCTGAGTCTAACCAATTGCTTCTATTGCAGGAGGACGGTAGCTGTCGCGGTGCTGAGGAATTGATCAAAGAAGAGACATTTGAAATAATAAAGTGTAGACTGAGTAAACAAACTGAGTGTGGTATTCATTTGTTCAAGAGCTGAATGTAAATTGTGGTATACTTAGAGACACAGGATATTAATACGTTGTGCTATTAAATGCCAAGACCCATTTCAAAATGGATGTATTAAGTCAATGTTGTTCAGGAAGATGATGCTGACAATCTATATGAAGGGAGAGAATAGGAAACCTTCATTTATCCCTCTGGGTGCCAAAGTACCCAGTACATAAATCCATTTGGATTCTTTTTGTAAGATTAAACGGTTCCAATCACCCCCTCTAGGACTAGGGGGGACGCTCTCAATCCCTGTGAAGTGAAGGTTGGTAATGTCACCGCCATGTACCTGATGAATATGGTTGGCGAGGGGGGTATCTAAATGATTCCTTATAGCCCCCAGGTGTTCCAAAATACGCTGGCGGAATTCACGGATGGTCTTGCCAACATATTTTTTGGTACATTGGCAGGTGACTTGGTAGATGACTCCCTTTGTCCGGCAGTTAATAAACTGCCTGACTTTGTAACTTTTTGTATTATTCCAATTGAAGAAGTTTTTAGAAAGGGACAGATGTGTACAGGCCTTGCATCCTTGGCATTTAAAGTTCCCCACAGATCTATTAGTTAGCCAAGTTGATGTTGTTAATGGTCTCAGATGGCTATGGACCAACTGGTCTTTGAGATTAGGTGCCCGCCTGCTGACCAAAGTTGGTGTAGTTCGCAGGACATCATTAAGATCTGGGTCGTTTAAAAGGACTGGCCAGTGTTTCTTTAATATGGCATTAATCTCTGACCATTGATTGTTGAACGTACCCACAAATCTTATAAGTTTAGAGTCAGCGACTGGGGAGCAATGTGTACTCAATAAAGAGGTTCTATCTGTGAATTTCGCTCTCCGATAAGCTTGTTTAATACATCGTTGGCTGTACCCTCTTTCCCTGAATCGTTCACTCATCTTTTTAGCTTCATGTTCAAAAGCTGTGATGGTGGAGCAGTTCCTGCGAATCCGCAGAAACTGCCCAACAGGGATACCCTCCTTGAGTCGCCTTGGATGGTGACTTTCATAACGCAAAAGGCTGTTGGTGGCTGTCTTTTTTCTGTGGATAGTAGTTTCCACTTTGTCACCAGCACCTCTGGAAATTTTTAAATCAAGGAACGTAACTTCCGGTGTATCAATTTCATACGTTAGATGTAGGTTGTACTCGTTGTTGTTGAGTATGTTGATGAATTCAATAAATGACGCCCTGGTCCCCTGCCACAGGACCAGGACATCATCAATGAAGCGGACCCACAGCAGAATTTGGATCGTATAGGCTTCATTGGCTTCATGGAAAACCACCTCCGCCTCCCACCAACCGAGATACAGGTTCGCATAGGTGGGGGCGCAGGTGGTCCCCATCGCCGTGCCTCTGAGTTGATGGTAAATGACACCATTGAATGTGAAGTAATTATGTGTCAATATGAATCTCAGTAGGTCGAGTACAAGTTGATTGTGCTTCACAAATTCACAACTTCGACTTTTTAGGAAGTAGGATACTGCGTCTATACCCACTTGGTGTACAATAGAGGTATATAATGATTCGACGTCAAGACTAATCAGTAGTGTATCTTTGTCGAGGACTATGTCATTTAGTCGATTGAGGGCATCCTTGGTGTCTCTAAGGAACGATGGTAGGCTGTCAACAAACGGTCGTAGTATTTGGTCAACGTATTTACTACTTTGTTCCGTGAGATTAGATATACCGGACACAATGGGTCTCCCAGGAGGGGGTAGGGTTCCCTTGTGGATCTTCGGTAAGCAATAGAAGGTGGATAGGACTGGTGCGGGGGTTAGGAGTTGTTCATACTCTTTTTTTGATATGACCTTAGATTCTAAGGCGATCGTTAGGATGATTTTGAGATCTTTTTTAAAAGTTTCTGTGGGGCTCATTTTGAGTCTCTTGTAACAAGTGGAGTCTGAGAGGAGGCGTGTGCATTCTGTCACATAATCGACAGTATTCATAATCACTGTGTTACCCCCTTTGTCCGAGGGTTTCACAGTGATTGTGGTATCATTTTGTAAGTCTTTAAGACCTTGTCGTTCGGATACAGAGAGGTTATCAGATTTATTATGCGGTTGCAAATCCTCCAGATCACTTATTACAAGTTTCATAAATACCTCCACATTTGGGCTGGTCACTAGTGGAGGGGTAAATTTTGACCTAGGTTTGAGATCAGAGAATGGGCCTTCTCCTTCAGTTCTATTAGATTCTTCCAGGAGTGCTGTAAGGTCCCGCATATTGTCAATATGTAACTGATCGAAATAGAGTAGGCCTTCATTCTTAAATTGAAATGTTTCGCGTCGTTTAAAGAATTTGTGTAGGAGGAGTTTCCTCCCGAACAGGTTGGTATCTTTAACCCAATCAAAGATCTTAAAATTCTCAGACGGAGAGAATGACAGGCCTTTATTTAGTGCTAGGATCTGATCTGATGTCAGGATTTTGTCAGACAGATTAATTACTTGGTTGATATGCAATGTGTTAGTAATAGTGAAATTTACCTCTGTCTCCTGTATCGTCTTCTCTGTCTGCCCCTGTAACCCCAAACACTTCTGTCTCTTAGACCATCCTTTTTGCCCTCTCCTTGTTTTCCCTTTTCGAAAAACAGGGGATAGCTTGGGCCCTGCTCCAAAAAATGCATCCTATCTGAATCTGGTCTATTAGCTGGTCTATCACTATTTTCTGCCTCATCATTTGAGGTATCCCAGTCAGTTGATGAATCGTTATGGTTAGGTCTAGATCTTTTTTCTGCAAAATGGTGTCTATATATTTTGCCCCCCTCATAATCTTTTGTGTCTCTTTGAAATTTTTTAGCTTTACGTTCTTTCAGCTCTTTTATAAATTTGTCAATATTAGTCTGTAGTTTGTTTTCTGATTCAATGAAATCAGTCTTGTCTCTCCATTGGTCAATATTATCCAAATGTGTCCTTATATCTGCTTTTACGGTGATCAGTTTCTCATTCTGATATTCAATTAGTAATTTCATAAGTGAAACTGAGCATTTACCCAGAATGTTGTCCCAGCTCTTAGTGAACCCCTCATCCTGGAACATATGAGAGGGAGCGATGTTAGCTCTCAAACCGCGTGGTATCCGTTCTGTTCTTAAATAATTCTCGAGACTGGTGACCTCCCACCACAGTCTCGCGCGTTGTTTGAATAGTAGTTCTAATTTTGTAAAGAATGAAATAAGGTCATCACCAGGAGCTGGGACATCAATATTATCACCTGAAAACAGATTTGTGGCCTCTTGCTGCCAGACTGCAAAGTCAAGTTGAGTGGATAAAAAACCAGACATGGTATCAGTATAATCTTAAGTGGCGAGCTGAGAGTAGAAGTGAACACAAGTTCACACTATGTAGTAATACAACAATGGGAAAGGGGAAAGGGGTAGAAACCCTCGCATCAGCATCTAATCAAAAAGAATTGACAACGGTGCAATAAGGGGAAGGAGCAGAATTATAACAAATAAACAAAAGACACCCTGTGGGCAGCACTCGTTGTAAGCAAATATGAATTGGTGATAGATTTAAATTTAAAATGCTTTAATCGTATAATTTAAAATAGATGTCAAAATTGTTGAAATAATGGTCAACTGACTATGGTGACAAAATACAAAAAACAGACAAAAATATATAAAATACTATAACTGAGATCTAGGGGGGGGAGGTGGAGTACCCACCTAACTGCTAATTAGCAGAGATCAACAATCAAAGACTGAATAGTCAACCCCCTAGTTCAGCAATGACAAGGTTAAAAAGCCTGTAAAGTAGATACAGGTGACATAGAACTTCCCATGCAAAGGTATATACCAATGTGCTATGCACAATAGAGTGAAAGCTCACTAATGGCAGTTTGATAGTCCACAATGAAGATGGTGAGGAATACCCTCAATATAGGGTTAAAGCAAGCCTAACTATAGAAAGATTGATATGGTAGGCGATGTGTTATATAATAGTGTGCACAAGAGCTCACAAAGTGTGGTGCTTAGCTCTGGGGCACGGATCTAGTCCGTATCCAGTTATAGCCCCCTAGTATAAATGTGCCACTCAAACATGCTTAATAATACCTCACAATCTACATAGATCAGTCAGTGACTATCAGTAGCTAAATGCACAGGAGCTTACAAAATGTATTTTACAGCTCTGGGGCATGGATCTAGTCCGTATCCAGTTATAGCCCCCTAATACAAATGTGCCATAGTAACAGATAAGTAAGCAGACTTTAATAACATAGTGAGAAAACACATAAATGAGCCGAGGGGAGAGGGAATGTATGCTATGCAAAAAGTAGTCAGCAGCAATTACATTTACACGTGCTGGGTAAGGTGAGGTAATTAAATATGTACCGCATCTCTGTGGGTTTGGTTAAGCCCTCGTCAGGGTTGATACGCGGAGTAGCGCTGACATAAGCAGTTTTACCTGTTCAAAATCCTGCTGCCAGAAGATACCCTATAACATACCTGGAGTCTATGGTATATAGACCCAGACTCCCTTTACACGCGTGTCGGCACTATACAGTGCCTCTCACCCTCTGCTCGGCATGGGGACGTCAATGCGTGATGACGTCAGTTCTGTAGCCGCCTCCCACCTGACGTACGTTTCGCTGGGGCACTTTATCAAAGGTGGTGAAGTGAGGAACTACATGCATAGTATATATAGTGTATTAAGTACCAGCTAATGCAGGGCAGCTGAGTCTAACCAATTGCTTCTATTGCAGGAGGACGGTAGCTGTCGCGGTGCTGAGGAATTGATCAAAGAAGAGACATTTGAAATAATAAAGTGTAGACTGAGTAAACAAACTGAGTGTGGTATTCATTTGTTCAAGAGCTGAATGTAATACAGCTTGTATGCATGTAGTTCCTCACTTCACCACCTTTGATAAAGCGCCCCAGCGAAACGTACGTCAGGTGGGAGGCGGCTACAGAACTGACGTCATCACGCATTGACGTCCCCATGCCGAGCAGAGGGTGAGAGGCACTGTATAGTGCCGACACGCGTGTAAAGGGAGTCTGGGTCTATATACCATAGACTCCAGGTATGTTATAGGGTATCTTCTGGCAGCAGGATTTTGAACAGGTAAAACTGCTTATGTCAGTGCTACTCCGCGGTATCAACCCTGACGAGGGCTTAACCAAACCCACAGAGATGCGGTACATATTTAATTACCTCACCTTACCCAGCACGTGTAAATGTAATTGCTGCTGACTACTTTTTGCATAGCATACATTCCCTCTCCCCTCGGCTCATTTATGTGTTTTCTCACTATGTTATTAAAGTCTGCTTACTTATCTGTTACTATGGCACATTTGTATTAGGGGGCTATAACTGGATACGGACTAGATCCGTGCCCCAGAGCTGTAAAATACATTTTGTAAGCTCCTGTGCATTTAGCTACTGATAGTCACTGACTGATCTATGTAAATTGTGAGGTATTATTAAGCATGTTTGAGTGGCACATTTATACTAGGGGGCTATAACTGGATACGGACTAGATCCGTGCCCCAGAGCTAAGCACCACACTTTGTGAGCTCTTGTGCACACTATTATATAACACATCGCCTACCATATCAATCTTTCTATAGTTAGGCTTGCTTTAACCCTATATTGAGGGTATTCCTCACCATCTTCATTGTGGACTATCAAACTGCCATTAGTGAGCTTTCACTCTATTGTGCATAGCACATTGGTATATACCTTTGCATGGGAAGTTCTCCGTCACCTGTATCTACTTTACAGGCTTTTTAACCTTGTCATTGCTGAACTAGGGGGTTGACTATTCAGTCTTTGATTGTTGATCTCTGCTAATTAGCAGTTAGGTGGGTACTCCACCTCCCCCCCCTAGATCTCAGTTATAGTATTTTATATATTTTTGTCTGTTTTTTGTATTTTGTCACCATAGTCAGTTGACCATTATTTCAACAATTTTGACATCTATTTTAAATTATACGATTAAAGCATTTTAAATTTAAATCTATCACCAATTCATATTTGCTTACAACGAGTGCTGCCCACAGGGTGTCTTTTGTTTATTTGTTATAATTCTGCTCCTTCCCCTTATTGCACCGTTGTCAATTCTTTTTGATTAGATGCTGATGCGAGGGTTTCTACCCCTTTCCCCTTTCCCATTGTTGTATTACTACATAGTGTGAACTTGTGTTCACTTCTACTCTCAGCTCGCCACTTAAGATTATACTGATACCATGTCTGGTTTTTTATCCACTTAACTTGACTTTGCAGTCTGGCAGCAAGAGGCCACAAATCTGTTTTCAGGTGATAATATTGATGTCCCAGCTCCTGGTGATGACCTTATTTCATTCTTTACAAAATTAGAACTACTATTCAAACAACGCGCGAGACTGTGGTGGGAGGTCACCAGTCTCGAGAATTATTTAAGAACAGAACGGATACCACGCGGTTTGAGAGCTAACATCGCTCCCTCTCATATGTTCCAGGATGAGGGGTTCACTAAGAGCTGGGACAACATTCTGGGTAAATGCTCAGTTTCACTTATGAAATTACTAATTGAATATCAGAATGAGAAACTGATCACCGTAAAAGCAGATATAAGGACACATTTGGATAATATTGACCAATGGAGAGGCAAGACTGATTTCATTGAATCAGAAAACAAACTACAGACTAATATTGACAAATTTATAAAAGAGCTGAAAGAACGTAAAGCAAAAAAATTTCAAAGAGACACAAAAGATTATGAGGGGGGCAAAATATACAGACACCATTTTGCAGAAAAAAGATCTAGACCTAACCATAACGATTCATCAACTGACTGGGATACCTCAAATGATGAGGCAGAAAATAGTGATAGACCAGCTAATAGACCAGATTCAGATAGGATGCATTTTTTGGAGCAGGGCCCAAGCTATCCCCTGTTTTTCGAAAAGGGAAAACAAGGAGAGGGCAAAAAGGATGGTCTAAGAGACAGAAGTGTTTGGGGTTACAGGGGCAGACAGAGAAGACGATACAGGAGACAGAGGTAAATTTCACTATTACTAACACATCGCATATCAACCAAGTAATTAATCTGTCTGACAAAATCCTGACATCAGATCAGATCCTAGCACTAAATAAAGGCCTGTCATTCTCTCCGTCTGAGAATTTTAAGATCTTTGATTGGGTTAAAGATACCAACCTGTTCGGGAGGAAACTCCTCCTACACAAATTCTTTAAACGACGCGAAACATTTCAATTTAAGAATGAAGGCCTACTCTATTTCGATCAGTTACATATTGACAATATGCGGGACCTTACAGCACTCCTGGAAGAATCTAATAGAATTGAAGGAGAAGGCCCATTCTCTGATCTCAAACCTAGGTCAAAATTTACCCCTCCACTAGTGACCAGCCCAAATGTGGAGGTATTTATGAAACTTGTAATAAGTGATCTGGAGGATTTGCAACCGCATAATAAATCTGATAACCTCTCTGTATCCGAACGACAAGGTCTTAAAGACTTACAAAATGATACCACAATCACTGTGAAACCCTCGGACAAAGGGGGTAACACAGTGATTATGAATACTGTCGATCATGTGACAGAATGCACACGCCTCCTCTCAGACTCCACTTGTTACAAGAGACTCAAAATGAGCCCCACAGAAACTTTTAAAAAAGATCTCAAAATCATCCTAACGATCGCCTTAGAATCTAAGGTCATATCAAAAAAAGAGTATGAACAACTCCTAACCCCCGCACCAGTCCTATCCACCTTCTATTGCTTACCGAAGATCCACAAGGGAACCCTACCCCCTCCTGGGAGACCCATTGTGTCCGGTATATCTAATCTCACGGAACAAAGTAGTAAATACGTTGACCAAATACTACGACCGTTTGTTGACAGCCTACCATCGTTCCTTAGAGACACCAAGGACGCCCTCAATCGACTAAATGACATAGTCCTCGACAAAGATACACTTCTGATTAGTCTTGACGTCGAATCATTATATACCTCTATTGTACACCAAGTGGGTATAGACGCAGTATCCTACTTCCTAAAAAGTCGAAGTTGTGAATTTGTGAAGCACAATCAACTTGTACTCGACCTACTGAGATTCATATTGACACATAATTACTTCACATTCAATGGTGTCATTTACCATCAACTCAGAGGCACGGCGATGGGGACCACCTGCGCCCCCACCTATGCGAACCTGTATCTCGGTTGGTGGGAGGCGGAGGTGGTTTTCCATGAAGCCAATGAAGCCTATACGATCCAAATTCTGCTGTGGGTCCGCTTCATTGATGATGTCCTGGTCCTGTGGCAGGGGACCAGGGCGTCATTTATTGAATTCATCAACATACTCAACAACAACGAGTTCAACCTTCATCTAACGTATGAAATTGATACACAGGAAGTTACGTTCCTTGATTTAAAAATTTCCAGAGGTGCTGGTGACAAAGTGGAAACTACTATCCACAGAAAAAAGACAGCCACCAACAGCCTTTTGCGTTATGAAAGTCACCATCCAAGGCGACTCAAGGAGGGTATCCCTGTTGGGCAGTTTCTGCGGATTCGCAGGAACTGCTCCACCATCACAGCTTTTGAACATGAAGCTAAAAAGATGAGTGAACGATTCAGGGAAAGAGGGTACAGCCAACGATGTATTAAACAAGCTTATCGGAGAGCGAAATTCACAGATAGAACCTCTTTATTGAGTACACATTGCTCCCCAGTCGCTGACTCTAAACTTATAAGATTTGTGGGTACGTTCAACAATCAATGGTCAGAGATTTATGCCATATTAAAGAAACACTGGCCAGTCCTTTTAAACGACCCAGATCTTAATGATGTCCTGCGAACTACACCAACTTTGGTCAGCAGGCGGGCACCTAATCTCAAAGACCAGTTGGTCCATAGCCATCTGAGACCATTAACAACATCAACTTGGCTAACTAATAGATCTGTGGGGAACTTTAAATGCCAAGGATGCAAGGCCTGTACACATCTGTCCCTTTCTAAAAACTTCTTCAATTGGAATAATACAAAAAGTTACAAAGTCAGGCAGTTTATTAACTGCCGGACAAAGGGAGTCATCTACCAAGTCACCTGCCAATGTACCAAAAAATATGTTGGCAAGACCATCCGTGAATTCCGCCAGCGTATTTTGGAACACCTGGGGGCTATACGGAATCATTTAGATACCCCCCTCGCCAACCATATTCATCAGGTACATGGCGGTGACATTACCAACCTTCACTTCACAGGGATTGAGAGCGTCCCCCCTAGTCCTAGAGGGGGTGATTGGAACCGTTTAATCTTACAAAAAGAATCCAAATGGATTTATGTACTGGGTACTTTGGCACCCAGAGGGATAAATGAAGGTTTCCTATTCTCTCTCTTCATATAGATTGTCAGCATCATCTTCCTGAACAACATTGACTTAATACATCCATTTTGAAATGGGTCTTGGCATTTAATAGCACAACGTATTAATATCCTGTGTCTCTAAGTATACCACAATTTACATTCAGCTCTTGAACAAATGAATACCACACTCAGTTTGTTTACTCAGTCTACACTTTATTATTTCAAATGTCTCTTCTTTGATCAATTCCTCAGCACCGCGACAGCTACCGTCCTCCTGCAATAGAAGCAATTGGTTAGACTCAGCTGCCCTGCATTAGCTGGTACTTAATACACTATATATACTATGCATGTAGTTCCTCACTTCACCACCTTTGATAAAGCGCCCCAGCGAAACGTACGTCAGGTGGGAGGCGGCTACAGAACTGACGTCATCACGCATTGACGTCCCCATGCCGAGCAGAGGGTGAGAGGCACTGTATAGTGCCGACACGCGTGTAAAGGGAGTCTGGGTCTATATACCATAGACTCCAGGTATGTTATAGGGTATCTTCTGGCAGCAGGATTTTGAACAGGTAAAACTGCTTATGTCAGCGCTACTCCGCGGTATCAACCCTGACGAGGGCTTAACCAAACCCACAGAGATGCGGTACATATTTAATTACCTCACCTTACCCAGCACGTGTAAATGTAATTGCTGCTGACTACTTTTTGCATAGCATACATTCCCTCTCCCCTCGGCTCATTTATGTGTTTTCTCACTATGTTATTAAAGTCTGCTTACTTATCTGTTACTATGGCACATTTGTATTAGGGGGCTATAACTGGATACGGACTAGATCCGTGCCCCAGAGCTGTAAAATACATTTTGTAAGCTCCTGTGCATTTAGCTACTGATAGTCACTGACTGATCTATGTATATTGTGAGGTATTATTAAGCATGTTTGAGTGGCACATTTATACTAGGGGGCTATAACTGGATACGGACTAGATCCGTGCCCCAGAGCTAAGCACCACACTTTGTGAGCTCTTGTGCACACTATTATATAACACATCGCCTACCATATCAATCTTTCTATAGTTAGGCTTGCTTTAACCCTATATTGAGGGTATTCCTCACCATCTTCATTGTGGACTATCAAACTGCCATTAGTGAGCTTTCACTCTATTGTGCATAGCACATTGGTATATACCTTTGCATGGGAAGTTCTCCGTCACCTGTATCTACTTTACAGGCTTTTTAACCTTGTCATTGCTGAACTAGGGGGTTGACTATTCAGTCTTTGATTGTTGATCTCTGCTAATTAGCAGTTAGGTGGGTACTCCACCTCCCCCCCCTAGATCTCAGTTATAGTATTTTATATATTTTTGTCTGTTTTTTGTATTTTGTCACCATAGTCAGTTGACCATTATTTCAACAATTTTGACATCTATTTTAAATTATACGATTAAAGCATTTTAATTTTAAATCTATCACCAATTCATATTTGCTTACAACGAGTGCTGCCCACAGGGTGTCTTTTGTTTATTTGTTATAACTTTTTCTTTTGGACTGTTTCTGGCAACCAATTTTAGGATTGGACTCTAAGGTTGTATTTAAACCTCTTTGGGGCCAACTCAGGGACATATATACATTCACAATTGCTTGTTGATAAGCGCCTGTAGCTGAACTGTATGTATTGTGATTATTTAACACACTAATTTGCTTTTTCTTGAGTTTTCCAGGTAATACACATTTTTTGTTTGATTATGGCAGAAAATAAAATAAATATACATTAAATAAAGAGAAATATTTGAATTAATTATTTTAGATTTTTTTAAAAATAAATATTTACTAAATATGAATTAATTCAATAAATTCCACTGGGGTCTTTTGTATAATTTTATTTAGTAAATATTTATGGAAAAATATATATATGTATAATGTATATAATCATCTTCAGCCCTTGTTGATTCATTGCTTGATGAAGGCCTCCCCAATGATCTTCCAGGGACTGCAATTGCAAGCTTCTCTTACCGTTGCTTCAAAACATTTTTCTGATTTAATCCTCCCATCTTACCATCTCCAATGGTTATCATCTTGGCTCTAAATCTCTTGGAATCAAATAAAGTACTGTACCATCTTTGTCAAATGATGGTCATTTTTTCTTGCGATATGTCCAGCAGACTGTATTTTAATTTCTTCACTGTTGTGATGATTGTCACATAATTTTGTTTGATTTTAAACCAATTCATTCATTTTCCTGTCTCTTCAGGTAATAACCAGCATACATCTCTCCATACTTCTTTTGATTGTCTGAAGCTTCTGATTTATCTTCGCATTTAGGTTCCAAGTTTCACATCCATATGTGACGATGGGCAGAATACACTGGTTGAAAACTTTCTTCTTGTGGCACAGTGAAAGGTTCCTTTGAAATCTTGTCTTTTTTCTTCCAAATGCACTCCATCCCATTTTTGTTCTCCTATCGATTTCATTCAAAATGTTCCCTTCCATTGTTATTTGCCGGCCAAGGTAAAATTAGCCTTTGACTTCTTCTAGTTCTATTCCATTTATTTCAATATTTGCAGACTTGACACATTTGTTGCACATCACTTTGGTCTGTCTGAGATTTATATGAAGGCCCACCTTACTTGCTTCGGCGAGTTCTCCAATTTGTTGCTGGAGGTCTCAAATCCTTTTTCATAATCTACGAATCCTAAAATGAGTAGTAAAACATTAATTATTTAAGGAAGCCACTTTGTTCATGTGTTTCATTGTGTTCAACCGCAAAATTGTATTTGTTCTCTAGGCTGGTCCAGTCCAGGGTCTGTTATAGCCGATTACTGAGTATCTGCATAAAATTCCTCTAAGTGATTGGAAGTAGACTATTTGTCTGTAGTTCTTGAGGATGTCTTTGCCTCTTTTTTATGGATGAGGATAACTATGGCATTGCTCCTTTGGTATGGAATTTTCCTGTTTCTCATGCAGAATTGTTACTACATCTTCCCCAGCTTCTTTCAATATTTCAGTTGCATTTCCATCTTCCTCAGGAACCTTCCCATTATGCATGAATTATATTGCCTTTACCACTTCTTCTGGAAGGACACATGGTATTGGATTATGCCCTATCTTATCTGTGTTCACGTACAATTTCATTTAGAAGTCATCAATTCACTATGTGATAAGTCTTTTTTTATAGATCCATTGTCTTGTTCAATTGCAACGATTTGTTCTTCCCAACCATAATTGCGACTGTCTTCTTTAACCTTTTGTTATCTTCTTCAATAGTCTTCTTCAATATATCACAGTTAAATGTTCTTACATCTTCATTTATACATTTGCAAATTGTCTTGCACAGCTTTGCATATTACATTCTTATTCTTGCGTCTTGGAATCGCTACATTTATTGTCGTCTCCTAATTAATTGCTTTGTGTTATCAGATATTTTCGTATCCTTTTTTTTTTAATGATATCTCCATTTATGTCTGCGCTTTCACCTATAATGTTTAGAATAATGAAAAGGCACCTTTTCATTATCCCAATTCGGATTGAAGCACGCCTTTCGGAACCAGGATACATTCTCTATATCTTGAGTATTGTCATCCACTCCAACTTTCAGCAGTATTACTTCATCGACAGCCATTGTGGTCATGGTATTCCACCCACCCAGCACAGAGCGAACTACACACCCTACAGGGGGGCTCCATAATTGCACTACCTGTCCTCGGCAGTAAAGGTTTCAACCTCCCCTCCTTTCCATCTTTCTTTGTGTGGAACATCAGGTGAGAGGGTCTACGCATTATCCCACATAAAAATTGGGCTTTATGGATCGACTAAGATATTTCTATACTAATTATTACTTATGGTTCTGAACATTTTACTTATGTGAATTACATGAACATACTACGTTGTATTCGAAGCACCTTATACTTAAATGATTTGCATAGGCGCCACAGTCCCTTAATAATCAATAGTGTAGATGACAAAATAAAAATGCAAATAAGTGCAAAAAACAAAAAAATAAATAAAAATGAAAAAATAAAAATTGCAAAAATGTAATATATGAGATATTATCAGATTGGATACCTCTCAACCTTACCAAGGAAATGTGCTAAGATTTCCCACAGATACACTAATTGTTTGGAATGGGAAGGGAGCGATCCAATCAGGTATACCCCATATAAGTGAATACACGTGAAACAGCTATAATAGTACAATATGATGTAATTAGAAAATGAATAAAACAAAACTAGTTGAGGTGAAAACGTCTTGTCTTCAAAAGAGTGAATTAATAAAAAGTGAAGTACAACCAGGAGGTGTGTAGATATTACTTCTTCTTTTCAAAGGCGAGTTGGAACCACTCTGCTTTCACACCAGTAGACTATGCCAGATAATCAGCTCTCAGCAGGGTATATGCAAAAACAAAAGACACAGAGCGGCCCAATAGTGCAGATTGCAATACACAGGATTTATGTTGTAAAAAGGTAAGAGATGTACTCACACTAAGTACAAAGTTTCTGTACACATAAGGGTTTCTTTAGCAATTTAATGCTTTCAGTCGGAGCGGTGTGTGCTCCCAAGTCTTCTCCTCTGCTACTCGCTGTGCCGCCGACGGTGGCGTGTGACGTCACTTTCGGTTCACGGATAGCCGCATCCGGGGGAAAAGGGATGGCAACCAGCAGTGATGAGGAGTCTGTGGGAGCGTCCTAGCGATCGGCGTCTTCTCTTGGAGGCAGCTGCTTCAAACTCGTTGGCTCTACGCGTTTCGCTGTGGTGCACAGCTTCGTCAGGAGCAATGAATGACTAGTGTGGGTGTCATATGTTTATATAGTGTTCTCTGATTGTTTTACAAGTGTTCATCCAATCCAATCTAACAATACATAATTAAACCCACAGGATTGCCTTTAAATAGGCACAGGTCTTTCTGTGGTCCAAAAATATGAAAAATAAAAAAAGGAATTCATTTATGGTACTCTTGAGTACAATTACAACTTAATAAAATTGACAATACCTATTATATAATAAAATACCTAATATCATATAAAAATAAAAACTAAACAAACTAGAAAAACTAAAAAACTGTTAAGTTAGGTATAACAACTCCTCATTGGTAATGTGTATTTAGTAAACAGGTCTTTGTGAAAATAAATCTCATTAAAAAGTTTTGCCATATGAAAAATTGATGATATTTGTAGCATGGTATATATTGGAGGGAGAAAAAGAGAGACATAGAGAAATTATCAGTATTATTTATAACATCATTCCTTTATAAAAACTTTTATGTAATTAAGTAATTAAAACCTTATTTCTATTTAAAATAGACAGGAGTGCCCTTGCGGGTTACAATATGTAGGGAAAACATCTAGACCTATACGTACCCGCATTATCGAACATCTAAGTAACATAAGAAGGGGCATTTTAACTCACAGCGTCTCTAAACATTACGCTAAACACCATCAGTCAAACCCAGATAGCCTTAGATTTATTGCTATTGAAAATGTACAACAACACTGGAGGGGACGCTGTAGAGAGGTGGATTTAAGTAAGAGAGAAATGTACTGGATCCACAAATTGAACACACTGATTCCAAATGGTTTAAATTCAGACTTTGAGATTCTGCCGTTCTTACATACTTAATGCACCTATTACTAAGAACACTTCCTCTTTTTACTTTTCAAGATATGTTGCTATACACTGTGCCCTATTATATTTTTAAAAATCACATTTATTAATCATTTATAAATATTTTAAATAAATACCATTTATCTTCGCTTATTGCACTTTTTTATCAATGTGTGTTATGTGACAATACAAACTGTACACAATAAAATAATGTAGAGATATATAGTTATATTAAAACATTTAGTGCTTTTGTTAATTTTTATATTTTAATTTTTATATTTTATTTTTTATTTTTATATTATTGTTGAATGTCAAGCAAACGGAGCTGATTCTAACCCTGTCTATTTTAAATAGAAATAAGGTTTTAATTACTTAATTACATAAAAGTTTTTATAAAGGAATGATGTTATAAATAATACTGATAATTTCTCTATGTCTCTCTTTTTCTCCCTCCAATATATACCATGCTACAAATATCATCAATTTTTCGTATGGCAAAACTTTTTAATGAGATTTATTTTCACAAAGACCTGTTTACTAAATACACATTACCAATGAGGAGTTGTTATACCTAACTTAACAGTTTTTTAGTTTTTCTAGTTTGTTTAGTTTTTATTTTTATATGATATTAGGTATTTTATTATATAATAGGTATTGTCAATTTTATTAAGTTGTAATTGTACTCAAGAGTACCATAAATGAATTCCTTTTTTTATTTTTCATATTTTTGGACCACAGAAAGACCTGTGCCTATTTAAAGGCAATCCTGTGGGTTTAATTATGTATTGTTAGATTGGATTGGATGAACACTTGTAAAACAATCAGAGAACACTATATAAACATATGACACCCACACTAGTCATTCATTGCTCCTGACGAAGCTGTGCACCACAGCGAAACGCGTAGAGCCAACGAGTTTGAAGCAGCTGCGTCCAAGAGAAGACGCCGATCGCTAGGACGCTCCCACAGACTCCTCATCACTGCTGGTTGCCATCCCTTTTCCACCGGATGCGGCTATCCGTGAACCGAAAGTGACGTCACACGCCACCGTCGGCGGCACAGCGAGTAGCAGAGGAGAAGACTTGGGAGCACACACCGCTCCGACTGAAAGCATTAAATTGCTAAAGAAACCCTTATGTGTACAGAAACTTTGTACTTAGTGTGAGTACATCTCTTACCTTTTTACAACATAAATCCTGTGTATTGCAATCTGCACTATTGGGCCGCTCTGTGTCTTTTGTTTTTGCATTTACCCTGCTGAGAGCTGATTATCTGACATAGTCTACTGGTGTGAAAGCAGAGTGGTTCCAACTCGCCTTTGAAAGGAAGAAGTAATATCTACACACCTCCTGGTTGTACTTCACTTTTTATTAATTCACTCTTTTGAAGACAAGACGTTTTCACCTCAACTAGTTTTGTTTTATTCATTTTCTAATTACATCATATTGTACTATTATAGCTGTTTCACGTGTATTCACTTATATGGGGTATACCTGATTGGATCGCTCCCTTCCCATTCCAAACAATTAGTGTATTCGAAGCACCTATCAGGGATTCACTTCCCACATTTTACTTTTCAACAATCTTTAGAAGTTCTTCAGAATCGCAATTTTTCAGTTATAGTTTAAATTCTCTGCTGTTATTCCTGTGGTTTTTAGACTATGATTTGTCTGAGAAGTAACAATAGATGAGAAATTTTTGAATTAAATCAATAGGAGAATGAAGATAGGATGCAGTGCATTTGAAAGAAACAAGACAAGCTTTCAAGGGAACTTCACTGTGCTTCAAGAGGATAGTTATAAATGAGGTGTATTCTGCCTGTGCTCATGTATGGATTTGAAATATGGACCCTATGTGCGAAGATAATTCAGAAGATTCAAAACACTCAAAGATGTATGGAGAGATGTATGCTGGGTGTTACCCAAAGAGACACGACAAATAATGAATGGGCTTGAAACTAAACAAAATCTGTGACATCATCACATGGGTAAAGAAATTAAAATAGCAGTGGGATGGACATATGGCAAGAAGAAATTACAAAGATGGTTCTTGACTGGCTTACAATGGAAATTAAAAGACCAAGACGACAACCAAAAGTAAGATGGGAGGAGGAAATCAGAACATTTTTGGAACAACGTAGAGAAAATAGGTTTGCAACTGCAGTACCTGGAATACCATTGGGAAGCCCTTCATTCAGCAGTGCATAGACTAGGACTAAAGATGGTGATAGATACGAGATGTATACGTACATATCCACTTTTGTGAGTGTCTATATAAGAAAGCATTGTGAGTGAGTATATATAAACTAACAAAACACATTTTACTGTGTATTTCTGTCATGTTGGATGTAGCATTGGGCTTCTCTGTCATCTGTTTTATATATATATATAAAATAGATGACAGAGAAGCCCAATGCTACATCCAACATGACAGAAATACACAGTAAATATATACCTCAATTGGCACTAAAGCACTATTAAGTGATTTAATGAGACATTCATCTAAGTTAACATCATGTGATGTCTTACAGCATATTTTCAAAGGCAATAACTAAATCTTAGGTCATGTTTTCTCCCAGAAACAGCATTGGGTTAAGTATATCGACCAATAGTGATAATTCTATGCAAAAGAAGCATGCCCTTTAACAGCACATATCCACAAAGTTCCATTAGATTAGCACTAGAACTTCACATTTTATCAGTTAGGTTAAAACTAAAATTGACTTTACTTACATTCAGTCCATGGAATATTGTTTTTACAGGGTCTGGATGATTGCCACACCATAGTTAGGTATGATTTAACTAATATAGCATTATTTCCATTGTTATGTTACTCTCCTTTCTTATTTTTTGTAACTTTAAACACCTATTTCAGGGTTTGGATGGCAGTTAGGCTAAGACATACTTAACGTCACATTATTGGAAGCTAACGTAACGTTGAGCTACATTAATGTGATGTTAAGCCTTGTTGAAGAGCTAAAGAGCGCCCATTGTTTTGGCATATAATGCAAACTTAAATGTAACAAAAGATGGACGTCCTCTGGGGCGTGTGGACCCAGCAAATATGTAGAGTAGAGAAAAAAAACAGCATTGTATTACTGAACACAATTACTAATTCAAAAAATGATAGGAAAAGGCACTTACACATATATAATATGGGGTGTAGTATTGTTTGAAGATAGCCAGAAGGGGAGACAAGGGAAGGATAGGGAGTGATCACAAAGCCATACTAATTGGGTAGTTAAATAGTAAATGTGGTAATCGAATTGTGGGTGCAAACTGTGAACTGACAAGTGAATCAGAAAAAGGGGGGGGAAGGGAAACACAAAATGGTTGTGCCCCTAAAAGAATTCACTAAACTGCACACCACAGGTGTAAAATGTAACTTTTAATAAATTGACTTAAAACATATATTACCAAAGATAGGTGTAACGTGAATTAAAAATAAATTAAATCGAATAGTTAATATATATCTCGTGCATCTTTGTCATCTAGTGTGTATAATAGTAATATCCCAGTTTATCAGCTATTGATGTGGGATTAAAGGCATATGATGCATTAGGTCAGGGTATAAGCCCCTCTGTATCAGCTGTTAGATCAGATGGTAACTATATGACAGTCAGCGAGACCAATGAGGTAATAGAAAGAATTATAGTGATATCCAGACCTCCTAAAATGAACATATAATTAAATAATTCCGTAATTGGATCTGTCACTTGAGGTGCATAACCTGTGAATACAGGAACTAGCACTCACAGCCCCAGTGTTGATGGGTTGATGGGTTGATGGGACTATCCCACAGTAAAATTTTCCCTGAAGAAGCTCCTTTGCTGGAGGGAAACGCGCGTTGGACGTGCAATGTTGTCAGTCTCCTACTTGGAGCTGTTTTTAATGTAGTTTTGTTAGGTTCCTGTCTCAGTATGTTTAGATCACAGAACTTGGCGAATTCAGTCTAGTTTGTGCAGTCAGCGAGCACTGTGGCCATTCCTCCTACCCCCATGTGTATGTATATGCTGTGAACTCATCAACACTGGGGCTGTGAGTGCTAGTTCCTGTATTCACAGGTTATGCACCTCAAGTGACAGATCCAATTACGGAATGATTTAATTATATGTTCATTTTAGGAGGTCTGGATATCACTATAATTCTTTTTATTACCTCATTGGTCTCGCTGACTGTCATATAGTTACCATCTGTTCTAACAGCTGATACAGAGGGGCTTATACCCTGACCTATTGCATCATATGCCTTTAATCCCACCAGCAATAGCTGATTAACTGGGATATTACTATTATACACACTAGATGACATAGATGCACGAGATATATATTTACTATTCGATTTAATTTATTTTTAACTCACGTTACACCTATCTTTGGTAATATATGTTTTAAGTCAATTTATTAAAAGTTAAATTTTACACCTGTGGTGTGCAGTTTGTGAATTCTTTTAGGGGCACAACCATTTTGTGTTGCCCTTCCCCCCCTTTTTCTGAAGATAGCCAGAAGGGACTGAACTTTCAAACTGATTATTCTACTACCTTACACAATTTAGTGTCATCAGCAAATATGGAGACTTTGCTCTCTTTGTCAAGCTCAATGCCATTAATAATGAATTTCAAAAGCAGGGGTCCCAGTACCGATCCCTGAGGTACTCCTCTCACAACTTTAGCTGAACATGAAAATGTTATCTATCCTTCAACCAGTTTTCAATCCAGGTGCAAATATTTTTACAGAATAAAATTTGCCTTAGGCTAAGGCCCCGGTCACGCCGCTGTAACGCGCGCCCGTGATATTGGCGGCGCGTTCAGCTGATTCCCCGGTCTGCAGCTCACTGCAGGAGGAGAGACCGGGGGGGTGTGGTGGGGGAGTGATGGGGGCGCGGCCATGATGTCACCCGGCAGGTTCGCCCTCATTGGCTGAACCGCCGGGGGGCGTGCCTAATCGCTCGACGCGAGTCCTGCTCTCAATTCTATTGAGAGCAGGAGCAGCTCTCGCCCGAGCGCTGCGGCCCCCCCTCGCAGCGGGCCCGGCGCCATTGAGGGGCGGGCTCTCGTCCGTGCAGCGTCCGCCACAGCGGACACTGTAGTAGGCAGCGGGGGCAAGGCCTTATTTTGCAAATTAACCTTTTGTGTGGAACCATATCAAAAGCTTTGCAAAATCTAAGTAGACCACATCAACTGCATTACCCTGGTCTAAATTCTTACTTACCTCATCAAAAATACTAGTAAGGTTAGTTTGGCACGACCTATCCTTCATAAATCTATGCAATCTTGTGGTACTGAGCATGTGGTAAAAGAGTCCATGAGTATTATATGTAATGGTTTGGCTATTACTGAACTTAGCTCCTTAAGAACTCTTGAATGTATGCCATCGGGGGCCAGGTGCCTCCTTTACTTAATTTTTAGGTTTTGCCAAGACTTCTGGAAATACAAAATCCTTTTTGCCACATTTTTGAGCCAGAAAATAACTATATTGTATATTAATCTGTTATTGAGAAAAACTTGCCAAGTCTGTATTTGCAGTTAGAGTTTTTGCATAGGCAAATCTGATTTTGATATGGTGAAATCCTGAATTGTGTGTTTTACTGCTGCTGTGGCTGAGTCCTGTTTATCTCGTAAGATGTGCTGATTCTTAAAAAGTTTTATTTGTTGCTTTTCTTCTTAGTATTTCCAGCAGGGTAAATTGGCTTTCTTTTCTCTCCCTATTTTAACTAATGAAAACATGAAATCGCATTGCAATATGTGCCTGTTACAGTGGATTGCTCTAGTATAAAGTCCCTGTCTAAATTAACATATGCTGGATTTTTAACACATGGAAGGGGTTAAAGATGCACTGCCGTCCAATTTATGGCCAAGAGGAAAAACATTCAAGCTGCTTTACTTCTAATTACAAATCATATCGGTACGTTAAAGTATAGGATAAATTAATTTTAGGATAACTTCAGATAACCAACATTGTATTATAGCCAACAATATTAAAGCCAATTTGTGAACGGACAAATGAATTACCTTCCTGCAGAAAGTCTGGCAAGCTTCATAAGTAGGGGAGAGTCTTCCAGGAACTTCACAAGCCATGTGTTTTCTAAATGGAGAGACAATCAAATGTACCTCCTGCATTATTGTGGGAATGGCATTTATACAACAGGAGTCTGCTGCTGTTAACACTAATACTTAATATCAGATCATATAGGGCAAATAAGGCATATATGGATAATACAGGGAAATTAAATAGCCACAACACAAAATAGCTATAAATAGTCACATAGAGAGTAGAGAGATTTTGCAGACAGATCACAGGGTGTTTAAATAAAACAAATAGACAGATCAGATCCAAGGTACTTAACTCAATTATCACAGAACCCTGGGTAAATAACTAGAAATAATAAGATACACATCTGCACATAATTGTTAACAGCTATGAATATCTGGCAAAATGTTCTAAGCTGGACTTGATAACTCTAATGTCCTCTTCAGTTATTCTGAATGTTTATTTGAAAGGTACTTGTGCTCTTAAGAAAACTACAATACTAGAGATTATCACTCAAATTTTTTCATAAATAAAGAAAAAAATCCCAATTGAGCAAACACAACATGCATTTGGCTTTCACAATGTAGTGGTTTACATTGCCAAATGTCAAAGGGGATCGTAGGGGGTGAGGCAGAGTTCCAGGAGGCTCCATGGAGAGGTTTGCAACAGGCTAAATTGTTTCCCAGACAAAACTACTGGCAATATGCATTTTTAGCATTTTTTTTCCCATATTGGGTTGAAGCGGCCAATCAAGGAGTTTAGGGGCAGCGGTTTTGAGCCAATAACAAAGGTAGTGCATCTCAGCCCAGCCCCTGTCCTGTCATTAGGCCATATACTGTAGGCCAATCAGAGATGCTAGGCCGGAGCCAATGAGGGAGCTGCAACTTTAAACAAAGGACTCATAATCTGGCGGGAATGCAGTCACTTGTGCAGAGGACTGAGATGCACTATTTTACCGAAGCACAAAAACGGAACACATGGCTTTCCCAGTCACGTGGGAAGTCTGGGATGTGCAGACAGAATTGTATACATTCACTCGAGTTTTCTAACAATATCGTTGCGTACGAATATTCGACCTTGAATCAAATTACCCCGCATTAACGTACGCAATGGGACTGGAGCATGTACGTAAAGCGAAAATGTACTTAAAGTGAAGCACCTTTTCCCCACTTATTGATGCATGTACTGTACTGTAATCGTCATATACTTGTGTAACGGGTATTCCACCCCACCCAATCTCATATGTAGTGTGGGTGAGTAGAACATGTAGTGTTACCGGTGTGGTGCGTATACCTGCAGGCTCACAGGAGGTCTGAGCCTCCGCTAATGAGAGCCTGGGGTGAATCCTCTGGAACGGATCTTCGTTTACAGCGCCTCCACCTATGTAGGATTCTATGGAAATGTAGAATGACCCTACATAGGAACCCAATCAGAAACCACACACACAGTGATTATAATAACTAAGGGCTTTACTACGAACATAGAGAATATCATAATCAATTACATAACCTCATAACCTGTGTCCCTCTCACGAGGAGACACTACCCGTGACGTCTCGCAGGACGTTTCCCCAACACTAGGTGATCCCACCCAGTGTCCAGTGAAACCCCCACACCCAATGTCCCGTACTCCTACGGAGATAGTCAATGGGTGACTGCGCAGTCACTAAAACCTCTAGGCCTGTTGGTGCACATGTGTTGGTATAATACCTGCCGAGCATTCCGGTGCTCGGGTCCGCAACAGTCTTCTCAAAGGGTCAATCGGCGAGGACTCCTCCAACCGAACTCATGCACTTGT
Organism: Ascaphus truei; assembly: GCF_040206685.1. Classification (NCBI taxonomy): domain Eukaryota; kingdom Metazoa; phylum Chordata; class Amphibia; order Anura; family Ascaphidae; genus Ascaphus; species Ascaphus truei. Next base: position 508,723,128 of record NC_134483.1, read on the forward strand.
GGACTGCTAGGGCGGTCCCCTCGGGAACACAGTCTCTGTGGACCCCAACGTGGGTCCAACCGCTTTCCGGGAACAGCAACCGCCGCTCTTTCCCTATCTCTCTAACGGGCAGTAGCGTGACAGGAACCCTAACCTAGGGCCTGTCCCTGATGTACCGCAACCTGAGGTGACTTGGGGAAAACTCCTAGGGCCTGCGGGGGGTTAATAACCTGCCCCACTCTCCTAGCTACCCAAGCCCCTAATCCTCCCTATAACTAGCTACTCGCTACTCCTAACACTACCACGCCTGCAGCTGACACACAGCTCTCACAATCAGCCTGCAGACAGTAACACACGCTGCACACACACTGCACTCAGTACATGCAGCGTCACATGCAACACTCAACACAGCAACCTGGAACCCGCAGCAATAACCCACTGCACACACTGTGCCTATTTGCCAGTGCGCACAGCACTACCCGCTGTGGCACTGCCAAACCTGCACCTTACACACACTAAGGGTGACCTCCCTATCTAGGGCCGTCCCTTATCAGTTACCCACTAACCTGGTGGGGAGTTGGGGCCTACCTGGAGGGTTTGGGTACCTATCTGGATGCAGGAGCTGCACTCACTCCCTGCATCCTTCCTTCCCCTTCAGCTCCGCTGCTCCAACTGACTCACGCAGCTCTCTGCCCGCGAAATGTATCCAATTCCCCTCAGACTCTTGGCCCTCATTGGCCACACTGTCCCTCCTGGTGTGCCTGGCCCTAAGCCTCATGGGAATTGTAGTCCCGAGGCCCTTACTATAACATTGGGGCCGCGTGCGCTCCTCCCCTCTGCCTACACTAACTCCTAATGGCCGCCGCAACCCTTCCTGAGCTGTCCCTACTCTCGCGCGACTCTCCTGCGCTTTCCCTGCCCTCACGCAACTGTTCCCTGGCTCTAGGGTTCTCCCTGCGCATGCGCGACTATCTCGGGCCGCCGGGGACTCACTGCGCATGCGCGACCTGGCGCAAAATGGCGGCGCCCTATCCGCCCGGCTCCGGGGGCGCCGGGAGCCCTGAGACGCGCGTGCGGCCTTGGCAACCGGCCGCACGCGTCCCCGGCAACCCCCGAGCCGGGACCTGACCGCCCTCTCCCCTGCCACTGCCGAACGGAGCCGCCATTGGACGCGGCGGCCCCCGCGATCGGCAGTCAGGTGAGGGGGGTGCGGTAGCGCTGGGGAGACATGGCTACACTCTCCCCCTGGTGAAACACCCAACGCCCTCGCTTGGGGAACGACATAGCATGGTACAATTTCACATACTGAATATTTTCGTGGCATAACCCGTACACATAACATATCGATTTTGCACATCAGGTTACATGATACATCACCCCCAGTAACCGAGACCAGCTGAGACTATTGATGGGATGCCCCGAACTGAACATGTGGGGGTACCTCACTTTTGCATCCGTGAGCCTCCCCCAGAAAAATTTCTTGGAGAGCACACTCTAAAGCGACAGTTACGGGCTCTTCGCTACTTCCTCCCCCTGGTGGAAGGAGTAGCACAGTGTCTCTGAAGCAGGCCTTTACCCGGTCATCCGCGGCAGGGATGCGGTAGACCAGGAGGCCAGGACCTTTCCCGCGGTCCACTACCTGAGGAATGGGGTGCTCCTTTTTGGGCTTAAAGGAGGCAGCTTTCCCTGAATCTCTCTCCACACAGTCTTTGTCCCCATAAGTTTGCGAGACTTCCACTGAGAAGCGAGCACTGGACAATGTCTCGGTTTCACCTGGCAGGGGGGAAAAAGTAGACACCTTACCCCTGCGGTGATTCACGGTGGCCAACAGGTCCTCGGGGACGCTGTCAGTTCCGATCTTGGTGGTATCGGGACCTATCCCCAACTCTTCTGGGACAGTCCACTCACTGACTCGAACTTCGGGAGCGTTGGATCCCAGTCCTGGGACCACTTGTGTCGGAGCACACGGGCTCACACTCCGCTCAGGAACCGTAGCTTTGGCCTTCTTCACGGCCACCTCCATCGGAGTCTGTGGGGAACAAGGGGGTTCCTTACCACTCGGCTGGCTGACGATGTGCTTCTCTTCTTCCGGAAGGATCGGCGGTAGACACTGGTCCACTCTCTTCTCTGGACAGCTACCTTCTAATGAGGACACCTCCACCAGGACGCGATGCAGAGGGGAGCCCTTCGCCCTGGTGACCAGACTTAAGGAGCCATCGTGCTCTGCGGTCACCTGGAGGCTCACCTCCAACACCCCTGGGGCAGTCGACTCACCCTTGTCGTCTGTAGGTACTGGTCCCACGCTTAGGACCGATGGTACCTCTGTAGTAGGTCGGACTGACCATTGTAGGGCACACGGGCCCACAGCAGGGTCCGCAACATCGGGATACACCTCTTCCAGGGTACACGGACCCACAGCAGACTCTGTATCCTCTGTATCACCGCTGGGGTGGTTCGCCGGTAGGCGCATCGCCACCGATGGTAATTCCACCTTTTCCCCGGAAGATATCATGATCGAATCCTCCGCAAGGTAGTCACCAGATTCTCCTGAAATGCAGTCAGTGGTTGTGGGTACGAAGCTGGCGTGCTCCGGTACCTCCACTGCGGTCACACTCTTCTCCGCCAAGGGTTCACTTGGCTCCATAGCTGGCTCTGTAGGCTGGGGTACAATAGGCATCAAGAAAATTGCACCGCAGCAATCACATCTGGGCTCCCACGCCAGTGCTCCCCTAGAACAGTCACAGGTGGGGCTAAAGCACTGTGTACACGGCTCCCCATCTACCTCAGTGATCCTGAAGTCTAGTGGCACTTGGCACATGTCGGCTCACTCGTCATAGGCTTCTTGCAAGCAGGGGCACAATAGCATAAGGAGATCTATTCCTGGCGCTCGCCAGGGCACATACACATTAGGGTGTATCCCCTGACAGTCTATCACATCCTCATGCATCATCTCATCCTCAGAGATCAGGGTGTCTATCACAGCGTCCACGTATGGTTGAAGATAACCGTGCTTGCTCCCCCTGGTGGAATCTAAAGGAAGGGCACTTTTTACAAGGGATTGGTTTTCGCTCTGCTCTGAGTCACTCACATCACAGGGGAGGGGCTCTGACTTTCGCGCCAAACCCGGACAGAATATTGCGACATCTTTCTGTGCAGGCTTGCAGTCAGCAGCACGTACGCTCTACTGATTTGGCGGGAGACGCCATTTTGTTGGGTCGGCATAGACTAGGGGGTACCCTTCTGAGGGGCCCCCGGGCATTAACAGCGTGGACGGTGCCTCTGCCAGGCATATATCCTCAGTGTGAGTTACAACAAAAAGTATGGTTTTCCATGTGGACGTGGGATCTTGTTCTTCCTCTAAGACACATGCCCACGGCCACAAAGGAATTTTACACATATACTCCCGGACTTTAACCGCGGGTATAAGAGCGGGAATGCCTCCAACCGCCACTACCTGGCCAGGTTCCATATACTGCCTCAAAGCCCAGGCAAGGACCTCGTCTCTGGACTTCACAAACATGGCGACAAAAATAGGAACGGGACAATTTAGGAAAAAAATGGACAGGGCACCCCAGGTGGTCTCTCAGCAGCGCCTCCAATTGTAACGGGTATTCCACCCCACCCAATCTCATATGTAGTGTGGGTGAGTGGAACATGTAGTGTTACCGGTGTGGTGCGTATACCTGCAGGCTCACAGGAGGTCTGAGCCTCCGCTAATGAGAGCCTGGGGTGAATCCTCTGGAACGGATCTTCGTTTACAGCGCCTCCACCTATGTAGGATTCTATGGAAATGTAGAATGACCCTACATAGGAACCCAATCAGAAACCACACACACAGTGATTATAATAACTAAGGGCTTTACTACGAACATAGAGAATATCATAATCAATTACATAACCTCATAACCTGTGTCCCTCTCACGAGGAGACACTACCCGTGATGTCTCGCAGGACGTTTCCCCAACACTAGGTGATCCCACCCAGTGTCCAGTGAAACCCCCACACCCAATGTCCCGTACTCCTACGGAGATAGTCAATGGGTGACTGCGCAGTCACTAAAACCTTGGTGCACATGTGTTGGTATAATACCTGCCGAGCACTCTGGTGCTCAGGTCCGCAACAGTCTTCTCAAAGGGTCAATCGGCGAGGACTCCTCCAACCGAACTCATGCACTTGTGGACTGCTAGGGCGGTCCCCTCGGGAACACAGTCTCTGTGGACCCCAATGTGGGTCCAACCGCTTTCCGGGAACAGCAACCGCCGCTCTTTCCCTATCTCTCTAACGGGCAGTAGCGTGACAGGAACCCTAACCTAGGGCCTGTCCCTGATGTACCGCAACCTGAGGTGACTTGGGGAAAACTCCTAGGGCCTGCGGGGGGTTAATAACCTGCCCCACTCTCCTAGCTACCCAAGCCCCTAATCCTCCCTATAACTAGCTACTCGCTACTCCTAACACTACCACGCCTGCAGCTGACACACAGCTCTCACAATCAGCCTGCAGACAGTAACACACGCTGCACACACATTGCACTCAGTACATGCAGCGTCACATGCAACACTCAACACAGCAACCTGGGACCCGCAGCAATAACCCACTGCACACACTGTGCCTATTTGCCAGTGCGCACAGCACTACCCGCTGTGGCACTGCCAAACCTGCACCTTACACACACTAAGGGTGACCTCCCTATCTAGGGCCGTCCCTTATCAGTTACCCACTAACCTGGTGGGGAGTTGGGGCCTACCTGGAGGGTGTGGGTACCTATCTGGATGCAGGAGCTGCACTCACTCCCTGCATCCTTCCTTCCCCTTCAGCTCCGCTGCTCCAACTGACTCACGCAGCTCTCTGCCCGCGAAATGTATCCAATTCCCCTCAGACTCTTGGCCCTCATTGGCCACACTGTCCCTCCTGGTGTGCCTGGCCCTAAGCCTCATGGGAATTGTAGTCCCGAGGCCCTTACTATAACATTGGGGCCGCGTGCGCTCCTCCCCTCTGCCTACACTAACTCCTAATGGCCGCCGCAACCCTTCCTGAGCTGTCCCTACTCTCGCGCGACTCTCCTGCGCTTTCCCTGCCCTCACGCAACTGTTCCCTGGCTCTAGGGTTCTCCCTGCGCATGCGCGACTATCTCGGGCCGCCGGGGACTCACTGCGCATGCGCGACCCGGCGCAACATGGCGGCGCCCTATCCGCCCGGCTCCGGGAGCGCCGGGAGCCCTGAGACGCGCGTGCGGCCTTGGCAACCGGCCGCACGCGTCCCCGGCAACCCCCGAGCCGGGACCTGACCGCCCTCTCCCCTGCCACTGCCGAACGGAGCCGCCATTGGACGCGACGGCCCCCGCGATCGGCAGTCAGGTGAGGGGGGTGCGGTAGCGCTGGGGAGACATGGCTACACTCTCCCCCTGGTGAAACACCCAACGCCCTCGCTTGGGGAACGACATAGCATGGTACAATTTCACATACTGAATATTTTCGTGGCATAACCCGTACACATAACATATCGATTTTGCACATCAGGTTACGTGATACATCACCCCCAGTAACCGAGACCAGCTGAGACTATTGATGGGATGCCCCGAACTGAACATGTGGGGGTACCTCACTTTTGCATCCGTGAGCCTCCCCCAGAAAAATTTCTTGGAGAGCACATTCTAAAGCGACAGTTACGGGCTCTTCGCTACTTCCTCCCCCTGGTGGAAGGAGTAGCACAGTGTCTCTGAAGCAGGCCTTTACCCGGTCATCCGCGGCAGGGATGCGGTAGACCAGGAGGCCAGGACCTTTCCCGCGGTCCACTACCTGAGGAATGGGGTGCTCCTTTTTGGGCTTAAAGGAGGCAGCTTTCCCTGAATCTCTCTCCACACAGTCTTTGTCCCCATAAGTTTGCGAGACTTCCACTGAGAAGCGAGCACTGGACAATGTCTCGGTTTCACCTGGCAGGGGGGAAAAAGTAGACACCTTACCCCTGCGGTGATTCACGGTGGCCAACAGGTCCTCGGGGACGCTGTCAGTTCCCACCTTGGTGGTATCGGGACCTATCCCCAACTCTTCTGGGACAGTCCACTCACTGACTCGAACTTCGGGAGCGTTGGATCCCAGTCCTGGGACCACTTGTGTCGGAGCACACGGGCTCACACTCCGCTCAGGAACCGTAGCTTTGGCCTTCTTCACGGCCACCTCCATCGGAGTCTGTGGGGAACAAGGGGGTTCCTTACCACTCGGCTGGCTGACGATGTGCTTCTCTTCTTCCGGAAGGATCGGCGGTAGACACTGGTCCACTCTCTTCTCTGGACAGCTACCTTCTAATGAGGACACCTCCACCAGGACGCGATGCAGAGGGGAGCCCTTCGCCCTGGTGACCAGACTTAAGGAGCCATCGTGCTCTGCGGTCACCTGGAGGCTCACCTCCAACACCCCTGGGGCAGTCGACTCACCCTTGTCGTCTGTAGGTACTGGTCCCACGCTTAGGACCGATGGTACCTCTGTAGTAGGTCGGACTGACCATTGTAGGGCACACGGGCCCACAGCAGGGTCCGCAACATCGGGATACACCTCTTCCAGGGTACACGGACCCACAGCAGACTCTGTATCCTCTGCATCACCGCTGGGGTGGTTCGCCGGTAGGCGCATCGCCACCGATGGTAATTCCACCTTTTCCCCGGAAGATATCATGATCGAATCCTCCGCAAGGTAGTCACCAGATTCTCCTGAAATGCAGTCAGTGGTTGTGGGTACGAAGCTGGCGTGCTCCGGTACCTCCACTGCGGTCACACTCTTCTCCGCCAAGGGTTCACTTGGCTCCATAGCTGGCTCTGTAGGCTGGGGTACAATAGGCATCAAGAAAATTGCACCGCAGCAATCACATCTGGGCTCCCACGCCAGTGCTCCCCTAGAACAGTCACAGGTGGGGCTAAAGCACTGTGTACACGGCTCCCCATCTACCTCAGTGATCCTGAAGTCTAGTGGCACTTGGCACATGTCGGCTCACTCGTCATAGGCTTCTTGCAAGCAGGGGCACAATAGCATAAGGAGATCTATTCCTGGCGCTCGCCAGGGCACATTCACATTAGGGTGTATCCCCTGACAGTCTATCACATCCTCATGCATCATCTCATCCTCAGAGATCAGGGTGTCTATCACAGCGTCCACGTATGGTTGAAGATAACCGTGCTTGCTCCCCCTGGTGGAATCTAAAGGAAGGGCACTTTTTACAAGGGATTGGTTTTCGCTCTGCTCTGAGTCACTCACATCACAGGGGAGGGGCTCTGACTTTCGCGCCAAACCCGGACAGAATGTTGCGACATCTTTCTGTGCAGGCTTGCAGTCAGCAGCACGTACGCTCTACTGATTTGGCGGGAGACGCCATTTTGTTGGGTCGGCATAGACTAGGGGGTACCCTTCTGAGGGGCCCCCGGGCGTTAACAGCGTGGACGGTGCCTCTGCCAGGCATATATCCTCAGTGTGAGTTACAACAAAAAGTATGGTTTTCCATGTGGACGTGGGACCTTGTTCTTCCTCTAAGACACATGCCCACAGCCACCCAGGAATTTTACACATATACTCCCGGACTTTAACCGCGGGTATAAGAGCGGGAATGCCTCCAACCGCCACTACCTGGCCAGGTTCCATATACTGCCTCAAAGCCCAGGCAAGGACCTCGTCTCTGGACTTCACAAACATGGCGACAAAAATAGGAACGGGACAATTTAGAAAAAAAATGGACAGGGCACCCCAGGTGGTCTCTCAGCAGCGCCTCCAATTGTAACGGGTATTCCACCCCACCCAATCTCATATGTAGTGTGGGTGAGTAGAACATGTAGTGTTACCGGTGTGGTGCGTATACCTGCAGGCTCACAGGAGGTCTGAGCCTCCGCTAATGAGAGCCTGGGGTGAATCCTCTGGAACGGATCTTCGTTTACAGCGCCTCCACCTATGTAGGATTCTATGGAAATGTAGAATGACCCTACATAGGAACCCAATCAGAAACCACACACACAGTGATTATAATAACTAAGGGCTTTACTACGAACATAGAGAATATCATAATCAATTACATAACCTCATAACCTGTGTCCCTCTCACGAGGAGACACTACCCGTGACGTCTCGCAGGACGTTTCCCCAACACTAGGTGATCCCACCCAGTGTCCAGTGAAACCCCCACACCCAATGTCCCGTACTCCTACGGAGATAGTCAATGGGTGACTGCGCAGTCACTAAAACCTCTAGGCCTGTTGGTGCACATGTGTTGGTATAATACCTGCCGAGCACTCTGGTGCTCAGGTCCGCAACAGTCTTCTCAAAGGGTCAATCGGCGAGGACTCCTCCAACCGAACTCATGCACTTGTGGACCGCTAGGGCGGTCCCCTCGGGAACACAGTCTCTGTGGACCCCAACGTGGGTCCAACCGCTTTCCGGGAACAGCAACCGCCGCTCTTTCCCTATCTCTCTAACGGGCAGTAGCGTGACAGGAACCCTAACCTAGGGCCTGTCCCTGATGTACCGCAACCTGAGGTGACTTGGGGAAAACTCCTAGGGCCTGCGGGGGGTTAATAACCTGCCCCACTCTCCTAGCTACCCAAGCCCCTAATCCTCCCTATAACTAGCTACTCGCTACTCCTAACACTACCACGCCTGCAGCTGACACACAGCTCTCACAATCAGCCTGCAGACAGTAACACACGCTGCACACACACTGCACTCAGTACATGCAGCGTCACATGCAACACTCAACACAGCAACCTGGAACCCGCAGCAATAACCCACTGCACACACTGTGCCTATTTGCCAGTGCGCACAGCACTACCCGCTGTGGCACTGCCAAACCTGCACCTTACACACACTAAGGGTGACCTCCCTATCTAGGGCCGTCCCTTATCAGTTACCCACTAACCTGGTGGGGAGTTGGGGCCTACCTGGAGGGTTTGGGTACCTATCTGGATGCAGGAGCTGCACTCACTCCCTGCATCCTTCCTTCCCCTTCAGCTCCGCTGCTCCAACTGACTCACACAGCTCTCTGCCCGCGAAATGTATCCAATTCCCCTCAGACTCTTGGCCCTCATTGGCCACACTGTCCCTCCTGGTGTGCCTGGCCCTAAGCCTCATGGGAATTGTAGTCCCGAGGCCCTTACTATAACATTGGGGCCGTGTGCGCTCCTCCCCTCTGCCTACACTAACTCCTAATGGCCGCCGCAACCCTTCCTGAGCTGTCCCTACTCTCGCGCGACTCTCCTGCGCTTTCCCTGCCCTCACGCAACTGTTCCCTGGCTCTAGGGTTCTCCCTGCGCATGCGCGACTATCTCGGGCCGCCGGGGACTCACTGCGCATGCGCGACCCGGCGCAACATGGCGGCGCCCTATCCGCCCGGCTCCGGGAGCGCCGGGAGCCCTGAGACGCGCGTGCGGCCTTGGCAACCGGCCGCACGTGTCCCCGGCAACCCCCGAGCCAGGACCTGACCGCCCTCTCCCCTGCCACTGCCGAACGGAGCCGCCATTGGACGCGGCGGCCCCCGCGATCGGCAGTCAGGTGAGGGGGGTGCGGTAGCACTGGGGAGACCTGGCTACACTTGCATAACTAATGTCAATAACGCATTTGTAAAAGGCTCTATAGTCTCCCCGCTTGCTAACAGCTTCGGTACAGGTAAGGAGCTGGTATTGCTGTTCAGGACATGCTGACAGGTGCATGCGTGAGCTGCTGTTTACCTATTGGGCGATATGTCCTTACTCGCGAGTTTACTTAAAGTGAGTGTCCTTAAACCAGAGTATGCCTGTATATATATATTGTGATGTCCACACCATGTTGCAGTCTCTTTTAGTACCAATTTAAGGCAGGAAACACTATATCTCTCTATATGGGGTTTATTTACAGGGATTAATTCATACACCAACTGGCACATCGTCCCTTTAAGTCCAAACAAAACATTAAAAGAACATAAAAACATAAAAAGAACACCTATTCCCTTTAGGGAAATCTAACTACACGTAGCTTTCACCCTCACTAGTTGGATGGCCAGCTAAGCTGGTTCCCACCCGCAAAACATGCCCTGGCATAGGCAACAAAGTATACAATCTCTGCACACAATAATAAAGGGTTTTTCTTATCTGTTAGTCATTGGAGCAGATGTCCCCGCTTCAGCACGGTCTCTTGTCCTCCCATCCTAGGGGAACTCATCCCCACGTGATCTCAGAAGAACTCTCCTCCGTGTCACCCTCTTCTCTGTCCCCCTTCTCTGGTTATAGCAGTGTCAATCACTCTCAGTCTGGCAGCTTCCTGTGTCTTTTAAAACACTTTCCTATTCACTTTCCTATTCACTCAGGAGTCCAGCCTGATTTATTTGTTTTCGACTTCTGATTTTCTCTAGGGAAGATTAAATCTGTGTGTTGAAAAGTCCTATAGCTTCCCTATTCCAGCACCTAGAGGACTGTGATGGTATCACAATATATATATATATATAAAAGGAGAAAAAAGTGCTGGCTTCTTGTGTAAAATCAGTATCCTCGTCATGCGCAGGAATGTAGTAAAAATAGCAGTGCAATCACCCTAAGCGTTTCTTCAGCCACGGCTGATTTAATTAGGGGATATTGCTACCACTCCTGATATCAGTTATATATAGTCCCATAGTTCAATGTATGATGGTTATCATATGTAACTGATTTTATAATAATCCAATCCTACTATGGGTTCTAACTTAACATATAAAGGAACCATGACAATATATTAATACATAGACCTAAAATCACAAAACATATTATACAATAATATATTGGACAATAATCATATCAATGTTTTAATGGTGAATATCAGAAGAACAACACTGAAAAGTGTAACTTGTGTAGAAAACCCTTATAGGCTATAAATTTTAAAATAAATTGGACATGGGTGTTTTCTGAAAAAAAGCAACCACACAGGTCAGATTTTCTAGAGAGTTGAACTTGAAATAGACATAAACTACATGAAACGGCCAGATAATGGCTCAATAATGGAACAATATATGAAAAGAACAGGTAAAGGGGTCACCATGCCAACACAGCACCCTATGATAAAAACTCTAACCTGTGTGGTTGCTATATATGTTTTTTCAGAAAAAACCCACATCCACACCAGAGGAGGAGGTTGGTTGCTGATCCAGACTAGGAACCAAAAGAAGTGGGACTAACATTGAGCACTGAGATTTGCCGGAGAATCCTATTGTGTGGGGGCACAGGCAGCGGAGGTCCCGTGGTCAATAACTGATGTCGGATCAGGCAGAGTACCTCGCCTGAGCAGTGAATGGAGCACGAGCTGAGCTCATACAATGCTATTTTAAATCGGATGTTTGTGAGTGTTCACTTGTATCCTGTCCAGTTTATTAAACCTGTATCACTGATTTAACACAAGGAGCGGACTCTTTTTTCTTTTTTTCTTATCTAAGTTTTGTTAAGGAGGTAGTTGCGTTCACAAAGAAAGTTGCCAGGCTCAAGAGGGTGTATATATTGGAAATTTTGGGTCACAGTGTTCACTTCAGCGAATTGCTAGCTACGTTTCTGGACGTTTTATTTAATTAATTGTCATAGCAGTTACATTTTATTGAATTTTCTTTATATATATATATATATATATATATATATATATATATATATATATATATATATATATATATATATATATAAAAGAGGCAGGAAAGCCTCATGATAGGGTCAGTAAAAGTGCCAAAAAATGTGTTAGGCTTATCCTTCAGTAATTTATTCTTCATATAACAATAAATAATAGGCACACTGTCTCTTTAAGGCAAACCAAATCATAAAACAAAAACCTACTCCCTTTTGGGAGACTAACTATACAACATCTCCCTAGCTATCCACCTGGGTAGCATGGCTACTTCCAGTTTAAACAATCATACAATTGTCTGGAATTAAAAATAATGTCCTTATCTGTGATTCGGGAACTCTGTCCCAAGAGAGTCTAGGCAATAACTTTTGAATAATGCAACACACCTTTGCTCCCTCAGCAGGGTTGGAACGTTGGTTCCTTGTATACCAGGGCTGCGTCCAGCGGCTTGTTGTGATTCTTTTTCTGGTTGTGGGTCCCAGGTGGTCCTGGAGGACCCTACTTCCTGGAGGTCTGGGGAACTGGAGCAACTAGTGTCCGTCCTGGTTGGGAAAAGTCTCTCTCTGCTGGCAGCTGATTGCCTACCTTTTAAACCACTTTTTAATTCATGAGCTGTTTGTTTAATTAGCTGCAGGTGCAGCTACTGTAGATCCTACAGCGGAGTTTATCCTCCTGCATGCTGGAAAACCCACACACTGCATCTCTCTCTAGTATACACAGACATGGGCTCTATCACATATCTCCCTGCCCAGCATAACATTGTCCTGTGGAGTAGCCTGTGCACCATTTCCGTGCACTAGCATCTCTGACAAAAACGTCGGACGTCCATCTCTTTTTTCTTCTTGACTTCACTCCAGTCTGTTCTGTGTCCAGCTTCTAGCTGGATCCATGGATCTGGTTCTCCTTGGTGAAATGTATTTTTCCATGATCCTTTTTACTCCCATCAGACACTTTGTTTTTTCCCTTTGGGGCAATTACTGGGACTTCTGGGCCAGAAGAATGGTATTTTGCTATCTCTTTCTAAAATTCTAACCACAATATGTACTGTAGTTGTGATTGTAGAGAAGACCAGTGTCAAAGTCTTGTACCTTTTGACCTCACCCAGTATCTCTTCAAGTATTCGCTCTAATTCATCATGTTTTAGTTGCTTGCGGAGGACTTCTTGCTCCAGTTTATATTTATATTTCCCCACCTCCTCTTTCACTCACTGAGCAACGAGTAATTCCACACATCGCGTGATCTCCTCGTCTGTGTCACTTGGACGATGATCTGTGTCTGGTTCGGCATCATTTAGCTCCAGTACTTCAACTTTGGCGAAATTCTCATCAACTCCAAGTATACCCCATGGCACTTCTCTATTAAAGTCGGCAGACTTGTAGACTTGGGCCTTTTTCTTGACTCATTCATTTACTCAGATGGAAGCACCGCTGGGTAGTGAGTGACGCCTTTCTCAGCGTACATTAGCGGACACATCACTGTCTCATTCTCATCAGAGACTGCATCTTTATAGTGGCTGCTTTCTAGGAAAGCTTTCCTCCCTATGTAGGCGGATTGTATGGCGACAGTCGCAGTGCGTTTACGCAAATAGCTTTCTCCCTCAATCCCTTCTTTTATAAAAGCTCTGTAGCATTTCTGAAGAGGTACAGTAATTTCAGTATGCAGGATAAAGGGATGTGCACTTTTAGCAGGTTGAAAGGGGCTACATTCATGACCCCATCATTAGCACACCTTAACGATGCAATTTTATAAAGAGGCAGGATTCAATTAGTTATCCTATATAGGTGGACCAAGTGGAAATTAAGCACTTGATTGGTAAACACAGCCCCATTGTAAAATCATAAAATAACAAACAAAATGCTAAAGACCACAATTACTTTTTGGGGGTGAAAGTCTCAGAAAAAGAGGGTGCTTCACATCTAGATAAATCTACTAAGAAAAAGAGAAGCAAAAACAAAGCACTCACAATCTCCAATTAATAAAAAACAGACTTAATGATTATTAAAAAAAATGTATTTAAAATAATTAAATCAGAGACTCACATAGTCACCACCTTGCTCAATTGCAACTTTACACATCATATAAACATTATTGTAACAGGGAAATGGTTCTAAATCCAGCAGGGAGCTGGTTAAGTGCACCAGGCAATTAACCAGACTCCAGCTGCCTAATCAGAGCTCTGTGAAATAGTGTCAAGTGAGACACAGGAGGAAGGTTCCTGAGCTCACAATTGGGGCTGACCCAGGAAGGACAGAAGAGAGATTTCCTAGTCCACAACTGGGCTGACCCGGGGAACAACAGATGTTTTGAGCTGCCTAAGGACTGCAGGCCGACAGCAACACAAAGGGGACAAGACCTCTAAACCTGGACGCTGACATTCCCATAGCACACAAGGGTGTGGACCCAGGAGAGCAGAGAAGCCTTCTCATACAGCTACAAGGAACAGATAAGACTTTCTTATGGGATTGTTGTATATCTGGGTATATAATTAGCTTATAACGCAATGTGAGTATAGCGCCCGTTTTTAAAAGCGTTTTTTTTTTTTTTAATATTAATGCTTTATTGCTACGGACAAACACACAAGGATATGATACAGCATCTACAGGTATATGCTTCATGCATACATCTCTCTGCTGCTCACTTTTCCCCCACCCCCTCCCTGTGTTTGTTTTCAGACAGGTAATTAGCGCTCCCAATTAATGCTTCAGTGAGCTGGGATTGAAAAATGTGTTTAAAAACAGGATGCTTTAGCAGATCAATTTAAGAAGTTCAGCTTTTTTGGAATGATTATTTTAGCTGTGGTGTGCAAGCAATGCAGCAGTCTATTTACTTTATACATTCACTGTAGAGGCACCAGATAATAAAAAAACTTCTTATGGTGTGCAGTACACTCTAATTTATTCTACAATAAACCCCTTATAGGTGTAGCCCATGCCCCCCTCCCCCCCAGACACAGATCGTGCCTCTAAGGTGTATTGCGGGCTGGCTACATGTGTATGGTGGTGCATACCTGCTTGGAACAGGAGGGCCTGAGTCTCCCGCGTTGGTGTGGGGGATAACAGGGCCAGGCTTCTGGGGTATATGCCTCCATTCTTTAGTGGTTGTGGTGCAGCGCCTCCATTCTCTGGCGAAACCTAGGGGATAGGTTGGAATCTTCACAGAGAAAGCCCTGGTCCCAGGGCGAGAGATTCCAATCTCACACAGTCTTATATAAAACAGCAATGTCTTTATTGTCTTTTCTCAGTGATGCAGCACACAGCAGCAGTTCATTGGCAGTATTAGTCACGGCAGTACACAGGTAGCTTACCTACTCTCCTCTTCCTCCAGGATTTGCACCCATGCAGGATGGCTGTAACAGGGCCTCAATACCCCTACCATCACCCGAGGGTAGGCCCTCTGGGTGAGGCTAGATCTCCCCCCATCACCCCCTCAGCAGGGTGATGGGCATTGGTCCACAATAGCTGTATCAGCTCTACTCAGACGGGCTCTGAGTTCTTCTCTCCTGTCTCCTCCAAATTCGCTCAGCACTCTCTCTCTCTGAACTGTGCAGCTCACATACTCCTCTCATCAGCTCCCAGGACAGACAGGACTATCTGTCACATTCTCCTCTATCGTCAGACTCACGACCTCCACACTCCAGCTACTGACTCTCCAACAGAACTGACTCATACTCCCTCCAGACTGACTGACACAGACACACAGGCCTGCCACAGATTCAGGGGCCTACCTCTATCAAGCAAGGCAGGGCTTGGTGGGGGGAAAACCCATGATTACTACTGGTGCCTGCTCTTACCAGGGCTTACTCCAGTAGGAGAAGGATTGGTAGCCCACTATTTCTTACAGGGGCTACACAGGTATCACCTACCACATCTATATGTTATAGAAAAACTCATCAAGAGCACTATTTTCCTCAGGTTTGTCACATTTCTGAACCCTATACTAGACATACTAAAAACAGGATAGAAGTGTCATCTACTCTAACTTCTAATACACATATTATGCAACTCATAATACTAAAGGATAGTATCAGCAACCATTTGCTTTCTGTGTTTTCTTCCTAATCAGCATTCAGAATATTTCTCTTTTTTTTATATGCAATTATTAAATGATCTTCTACAGCAGTTTCATTTGTTTTGAAGCCATTTTATTTTTTAAGACTGGTCACGCGGTCACACACACAGTCACACACAGTTACACAGTCACACACACAGTCACACACACAGTCACACTTCCTGGAGTGGTTAATAAACTTGTAAACCGACAAGATTTGTATACATTGTCAGTAAAATTGGTAGTTTGCGCCAAACAAATTCCAACCAATCAACAAAGTTCTTATTAGAACATCATGCACACTTTTCCAAATAGCTGAGCTCCTGCTGGTACATGGCTGATAGATGTTAGACTGATTGATAGTAGCACCAGAGTACTGATTACTCCATAGCGTCTTGGTAGTCATGGGGATAGAATGTGCATTCATGAGCAGTACAAAGTTCACACATAACCCCGTCAGATTGATGGCATCAGCATGAAGGCTGCCTCTGCAGTACACTCTGCAGTCAAAACACAGTTAAGCATACCAAACCATTACCCCCTCCCCCCTCCTACCTTGATGATGCTGCTGTTGCTGGCGCCTCCCTCCCTCAAACACACAAAGAGCTCCTACCTCTTCACTCTACCAGCTCAGGGATACCTTGTGGAAAAGCTACAAAGTAACTGGCACTACCAAGGATTTCAATCACTACAGATGCACGCGGAACGTGCACAAGGCAAACAAGGCATGCAAAGCACAATATTACTCTGACAATTTCCACCAAAATACAACAAACCCAGCTAACTTCTGGAAGGTTATCAACAATATATTCCAGCCTCCAAACCATCAACAACCAAGTAATATCACTAAGGGGGATATTACTCTGACAAACCCCACTGACATTGCAAATGCATTCAATGATTACTTTGTGGGGTGTGCCACTAACTTATTAGCAAAACGCAGCCCAAACCACAAACTCGAATCTCATCCTGGGAGTACCCCTATAGTCCCACCCCCTCCCAACACTGCCCACAATTTTCAATTTGGCCCAGTATCTGAAGAGGAGATTATACAAGCGCTCCTCAAACTAAAACTAAGCAGCCAATGTGGACCTGACTTACTACAATCTAGGTTCCTACTACTTGGTGCCCCAGCCATTGCCAAACCAATTGCATCCATAATCAACTCTATCCTGTCTGCAGGCCATATCCCTAAGACCTGGAAAACTGCCAGAGTTGTCCCAATCTTCAAAAGTGGAGACAAAAACACTGTCCCAAACTACAGGCCAATCTCACTTCTCCCAATTCTATCCAAAGTCATGGAAAAATGTGTCCACTCCCAATTAAGCGATTTCTATACCAAGACAAATTTCCATAGCCAATTCCAATCTGGGTTTCGTCCCAAACACTCCACCGTAACTACCCTGCTAAAAGTTTGCAATGAAATCCAGTGTGGAATGGAATGAGGACAACTCACTGGTGCAGTATTCCTAGATTTTGCAAAGGCTTTTGACACAGTTGATCATGCTATCCTGCTTAACAAACTCCAGTGCTCTGGAATAGGGAAGCATGCTTTTAACTGGTTTCAGTCCTACCTATCAGGAAGATCCCAACATGTGTCCATCTCAGGCTCTAACTCCAACCCCCTGGATATCACCTGTGGTGTCCCGCAAGGCTCTGTTCTGGGGCCCCTACTCTTCTCGATGTTCATTAATGATCTTCCCACAGCTTATAAGGAAGCCTCAATACACATGTATGCAGACGACACAATCCTATATGCACACAGCCATAGCCTCTCTGACCTTCAACACATACTTCAGTCTGACTTTTTGAGACTCGAAAACTGGATTTCCCAAAACAAACTGTTTTTAAACACTGACAAGACTGTAACAATGGTGTTTGGGACCAAGACTAAATTTTTAAAGCTTCCTGTGACTGAGCTCCTGATTAGAACCAACGCTAACACCACCCTAACCCCTGTCACTAATTTTAAATACATGGGCTTATGGTTTGACTCCCACTTAACATTCGGGATGCACATTGATACCCTGACAACCAAGACCTATGCCAAACTAGAGGTACTTTACAGGAACAAATCCTCCCTAAGTCTCCTGGTCAGAAAGTGTATCGCACAGCAGATGCTAATGCCAATTATTGACTATGGAGACATAGTATATGGCTCAGCACCTCAAACCCACTTTAGCAAACTTGACAGCCTCTACAATTCAATTTGTCGTTTTGTTCTCCAATGCAACTACAAGACACATCACTGCGATATGCTCAAAGAACTAGATTGGTCATCACTCGAGTCTAGGCGCAAAGATCACCTTTCCTGTCTTACCTTTAAATTCTTCATGGGCAAGCTACCCAGCTATCTGAACAAGCTCCTCACCCCTACCACACGCAGCACCTATCACCTGAGATCTGACTCCAACAGACTGTTCATGGTCCCAAGGCTCAACAAAGTATCCGGACGTTCCTCCTTCTCCTACCGTGCACCCCAAAACTGGAACAACCTACCGGAGACTCTCACATCCACCACAAGTTTAAGTTCTTTCAAATCTAAGGCTGTCTCACACTTTAATCTGGTCTGTAACGGTTTCATATGCCCATAATATATATTTTCTTTTACTATGCACGCAATGTCTTGTATATAATGTATACCCTATTCATTTATGTAACTGTATTTGTAGCCATGTATTATTTGTTTTACTCTGTGCCCAGGACATACTTGAAAACGAGAGGTAACTCTCAATGTATTACTTCCTGGTAAAATATTTTGTAAATAAATAAATACATCTGGGAATTGTGCTGCTGCTGTCGGCTCCTCCCTCCCCTCTTCTCCCTCTCCGGAAGCTACAAGCAGGAAAGCAGTGAGCTGCAGACACTGGTAACTCACGGAACCCTTGATTGCGGCAGACATTTTTTTTCCAAGTGCATACTCATTCCACTTTAATTCAGTTCCTAATCCAAAGTGCCTAGACATCCATACGTAACACTGCTTTCAAGCAAATACATAGTTTCCCACTCTCTGTATTCGGAAATTGTATGTAATAAGGATAATAAGGAGTTGAAATTGGTCATCTAACATCCTTTACTTCAAGAAAAAACTAAATTACAGGGACTTGTTGGTCATATTTATTTAGCCTCTCTAACTACAGCATATGTTCTCCTGCCTACCTTAGTGCTGGACGTATATGTACAGAACATTATCAGAGTTACTCACGAAAGGCCACATGTGATCTTCCTCCGGTTCTGCTAGGCTTGCTTTAAGTCATTGTTTTAAGACAGTTGCCAATAGACCCATGAGCTCAAACCAACGTTGTTCTCATCCAACTCTTCTGGATTAAATTGGAAAATTGCAGGATTTCAGGGTGCTCTCACACCGCCAAGCTTGTAGAGTTAATATTATTGCTACCATATAAGGACCATGTAGATCAACGCAGTGGGAGACTCCAGGACACCAATTTTCCTGCTCACAAACACTGTGACCTTCTAATCCACGTTTTGCCCTCCCACATATGGGCGCTTTATCTGGGCCTGATCACATAGAATATCCGTTTATATGTAACATCCTCCAGAAATTATTTAACACAAACTATCATATGTTGAATCAGTTTACATGACTAAATGTGTAATTGACATAATTAGCAACATTAAATATACAATGCAAATTCCATACATGATCAAAAAGATATTTACATACCAAATGAATCTAGATGATTTATTTATGATCTCCTACTGTAGGAACATAGAGAAATTAAGTTATTTGCTGACTCTTAAAGGTGCTCTGCTATCTAAAGCAAGGGTAGCAAGGCATTTTTGCCTGGCCACTGTCCTCTTTCTTCCACCCCCTCCTACTCTCTCACTCAGTTTCCCCCTCCTCTCACTCAATTCCCCCATCCTCCTCTCTCACTCTATTTCTCTCCTCCTCTAACTAAATTGCCCACCCCCTCCCCTGCTCTTACTCAATTCCTTCTCCCTCTAAGAATTTTACCTTGGGTTGTGGTCCGATCCCATGCTGGAGAGGAGCTTGGGCCCCCATTGGTGGATGTGGAAGTTGGATCTGACTTCCAGGTGGGCCAAACTTCTGGCACCAACTTGATGCTGGCGGGTGCTGAGGATATTTGGTTTCCCGCAGTGCACAGAGGCCCCAGTGGCCGGAGGTGGAAAACAGTGGAGCCCCCCCCCCCCCCCCCACCCTTGAGTGGCTGATCCTCGAGTATCATCAAGCAGGTCATTCCAAATGCCATCATATGCCCCTTTGTGACCCGGGGCGACAGCTTGGCCACCCCTGATATAAAGTATAGACCTATTTAACCTCTCTTTTTAAGAGGCATCCTTCCAAATTACCCTGTCACAGGTCCAATTTGATCTTATCTATGCTGAACCAGAACTCTTTGATAGATCCATGGTGAACGTTAGTGAAGTTTCTCGTGGCACTACTCAGTACAGCATTTTTAAAATATTATTTTTGTGCTCCAAAATATGCCTTCTACATTCTCAATAGTTTTGCCCACATCTATTTTAGGGCAGGGGAACCTAAGAACATAAGTAACCCCCTTGCTTTTAAATTCAAGAACCTTTTTATCATAAATGTCTTACTCACATCAGCACAAACAAAGGTTTTTCTACTTTCCACAAATGGGCATGAACCGCAACCACAATAACTATAGCAATGCATGGAAATATTAATTTGTCTCTGTAAAGCATCCATCTTTTACATGTATTCAGTTTAAACTAAAAGATCCCGTAATCATAATACATTATTGATTGCTGTTTTCTTGTGATAGGCCCCAGTGACAATTTGATTAGCTTGTTTGTGTATTACTAAATCCAGAAATATAATTTTTTCTTCACTAGCTGTATAGGTAAGTTTAAGGTTGAAATCTTTATCATTCAAAATATCAACCAATTTATGAAGATCCTCAAGAGAGCCCTTCCAAATCAACAAAAAAATCAGTGAGTCCTCGCTTACCGAAGTCCCGCTTACAGACGGATGCCTTATCCGACGCCACATAATGCAGTCCACCACCGATTAACATGGACCCGCAATCCGTCAGTCTGTTAACTGACGGCGGTTTACAGGACACATTCTGTCAGATAAGCGTGGACCGTCTGTATAATCAATGGATCTAATCCAAATGGCCCCATGTTCATTCATAACCTTAGAAAATACCACTTATTGCTCCCCCCAACCTAAGTGGAGGCAGGCACATATGGGGCACATGTGGCCCCCATGGCTGTGCCCTAAATCTGTAAATAGAATGTATCATTAAACAGGAAGCAATTGTTCCTCAATACAAAATCCAATCGTTTTATCTCAAAATCATTGCGATTACTATCGCATAGACAAATAATGATCAATTGCCCCCATTCCAATCTTGTGAGGAATAGATGTATACAACCCTTCAACATCCAAGGTAACCAAAATGGCTTTAGTATAATTGTAATTTTGTTAAGGCATTTCCAAACATCTACCATGTCTTTCACATAAGATGGTAAACAAAATAAAAAATGATCTAATTATTGTGTAGCAGCTATCTCTCTCTGTAATGCTACCTATACCAGACACAACTGGGCATTCAAGTAGTTTCTTTAGGAATTTTAGGGATAAAATACAAAATTGGAATTTTTGGGATTCGCAACTGCCATAAACTTGTGCTCCTTGTCATTGATTAATCCATTCTCTAAGGCACCTTTCAGGATCTCAGACAAAGTCTATTTGATACTGCTGGTAGGATCCAAGGTAAGTTTCTTGTAACATTTGTAATTATTTCATTTCCAAATTATTTCTGCTTTATACTGTACATGTCTTCTTTCATCAACACTATGTCTCCACCCTTGTCCTAGGACTTGATTATTATCTCTTTACGGCCCTGAAGATCTTCTTTTAATGCCATTCTCTCTCATTTATTTAAATTACTGATGCTACAGATATCAAAATTGCTCCGTCTTATCTTCTCAACCAATTTCACAAAGATTTCTACATCGGGACACGTAGATATTAGTGGAGAAAAGACTGATGCATATCCGTGAACCCTTTTTCTTTATTGCTACAAGTGTCATCAAGACCCTCCGGATAGAGTTCATGAAGAACATTAATATTCATATCAAAAGTATACTGATTATCCTATAAAAGATCATCCAAACTTGCAACTATCTTCGGTTCCTGCATACAGTATTTCGAATAATTTTTCATTCATCTTTTATGGGAATCATTTTTGACAAAACCATCTTCCTTGCAAACAGGTTACTTTATAACTGTACATTTTTCCCCATGAGAAGTAGGTGACAAAGTTAACCCTTTCTTTAAAGGGATATATGGTCCTTTGCTAATTCAATATCAGTAAGGTTGATGACAGTCACATTAGGTTTCCATAACTCCATTGCTTGTACCTGAACTGTTTGTGAGTGACCTGATTCCTATAACCACACCTCTCTCGATCACTTCGTGTTTTCCTAAATCATGATCTATATCTGTTCTGTCCAGAAAAGGAGAGGAGGGGGGTGAGGGCACCGTCATTATCTATGTGAAATGTCTATTGTCTATGATAAGAAGAATCTGATTCAGTACCAGAGCTATACAAATCTGTATATTGATTCTTCAGCAAAGATTTATGTTTACATAGTTACATAGTAGATGAGGTTGAAAAATGACGTACGTCCATCAAGTTCAACCTATGCTAAATTTAGACAACAGATACTTTATCCTATATCTATACTTACTTATTGATCCAGATCAATAATTTGATTTGATTGATCCAGATAAGTTTAATTTTCAATAAAGTTCTATAAGAATAACCTCTGTGATTTTTAAAGTCATCACACTCCTATTACATGTATTCTTCTTTTGGGTCATAATTTCCCACTGTCCTTGTTCTACCTCATTTTTAAATTGAGAATTCAACCTTCCAAAGGTGTTCAAGAAGGGATTTAATTAATCAATACTTTTAGAGATTTCAATTTTTAATTCTGCAACCAATCTAATTTCTTCTTCAATAATCAACTGAATTAACTCAAGATTACTTTTGTTAATAAGTGTTCGCATTTCATAACAAATTATATATCTGTAAATTATGATCCATGGCTCAATTTCAATCTTAATCCTCTAGGGATCATCCCTGTGCTTCTAAACTTGAAACCTCCAATTTGCAATGATGTTTGGTAACCAATTAATTAGGAATCTAAAACATGCCCTGCAGTTCCTATGAGTTCATAAAAAAATCTAGATTCATTTGGTATGTGAATAGGGATAATTTGGAGTATTTGGAGAAGTGGACCATCCCTTCATAAAAATCTTTTTGATCATGTATGGTATTTGTATATTTAATGTTTCTGATTTTGTTGATTACACATTTAGCCATGTAAACTGATTCAACATTTATGATAATATGCTATTTCACCTCAAATAATTTCTTGTGAATGTTGCCTTTAATTATGAACAGATGTGCTATATGAACAGGCCCAGATAAAGCCCCTTCATGTGGGAGAGGTGTGAAAAGTGAATCTGAACGTCACAGTGTTTGTGAACAGGAGAACTTGTGTGCAAGGGTGCTCAAATCCAGTCCTAAAGCCCCCCAGCAGGTCAAGTTTTCAAGATATCCCTGCTTCAGCACAGGTGGCTCAATTGGTCCCAGCTTCAGCACAGCTGTCTCATTCAACTAATATCCTGAAAACCTGACCTGTTTGGTGTGATATAGGACTGGAGTTGAGCAGCCCAGTCCTAGAGCCTTGCACTGTGTTGACCTGAATGATCATAATATGAACTCTGCAAGCAATAAGGTATGGCTCCAATAAAAGAAACCTGCAATTTAGCAATTTAATCCAGCGGAGCTGGAGAAGGACCATATGTTGGTTTGAGCAAATGAGTCTAATAGCAGCAGCTGAAAACTCTGACTTTACACAAACTTAACAGACCTGGAGGTAGATAACATTTGTGGTTCTTGACTCGTGAGTAACCATGATTATAACCAGGGCTGTCTGGGATATTTTCAGGGCTCGGTGCAGGGACATGTGTGGGACCTCGGCTCTTACATTCTCTGGCAGGAACCATCTAGCAACATCTCCTCCTCTCGTCATCTGCCCCTACAAAGTCCAGTCATCATGGCTCCATGACGTCAAATAGCGTCACATTACCATGACAACGAGACTTCACGTGACGTCACATGACATTGCGGAGCCATGAGGAATCACATTGTCATGGCAATGGGATGCTGCATGGCATTGTGACATCACATGACATCCCACTGTTATGCCAACGTAATGCCATTGGACATCGCGGAACCATGATAACATGAGCATGCAAGAGTAGATTCCGGGAGATGCCACCAGAGAAGGTAAGTTTTACAGAGGCTTTGCTCTCACCCACCCTCCTCCCCCGGAAATCAGTTTAATTGTTGTGGTGGAGAGTGTGGGGCCTCTGTAACCACGGGGGTTCAATGCACAGGGACCGACGGTACCACCATCATGCTGGCCCTGATTATAACATCTTCTGTACAATCTGTACAGCACTAAGGTGGCTAGTAGGACATACAGTATCCATAGTCACAGAGGATTCCCAGAATCCCTAGCTGCAATGGAAGCATTGAATGCTAGGAGATAGTGAGGAAAGGCAGGGTTGCAGACCTGTCTCATATGTGTGAATGTGCGCACAAGTGATATATTTATTTGCTGTATGGTGGAGGGTTTGGTCACTTTTACCCACCATAACCTATTTAATGTGTGGTCGAAACCTATCCCAGCTTCAAATTGCAAAGCATGGTGGGATGAAATTCATGATTGAGAAATTAATTTAGAGGGTGTGTGTGTGCCTGTGTGTGTGTGCCTACCTCTTTGTGTATGTGTGTGTCTGCCTCTAGGTGCCTCTGTCTCCCAAGCGCCGAGTCCGGTCACTACTGCGAATGTGCTCCAGACTCCAGCCGCCACTGCACATGTGTGGTGAGTCTGGCTGCCCCTGTGCATGTGTGCCAGAGTCTGGTCACCACTGCGCATGTGCGGCAAGAAACGGCAGTGTTTTTAACCTCTGTGCAGCCTGAAATAGTGGTTTTGTGTGCATGTGCAAGCGCGATGGGCACGTGCAATGGATACGCGACCATTAGGAGCGTGACGTCACCCGCATTACGGATTTTCATTACAATGTAACGATTTTTTCCCATGAACACTCTGTAGGTGCCAGCAAAGAAGTTTCACTTCAAAAAAACACAAAATAATTGACATTACAATTCAATAAAAACAAACATTTGCCAATAACCCATTGATTGTTACTATGGTAAACCATACCCACGATATGGGCATGCATTGCCGCAATGGCAATTAATGGACAACCTAAAAAAAAACAACCACAAAATAATAGACATTAAAATTCAATAAAAACAAACATTTGCCCAAAAAAATATTGATTGTCAATGTGGTAAACCATGCCCACAATATGGGCATGGTTGCCACAATGGTAATGAAATTAAATACATCTACAAGGAATGAGCTGTGGTGAGGTTTTTGCTGGAAAAATCTGGAAGATAAATGGGCCGGGAAAATGGAATGGTGATAGGAAGTGATCAACTAGAAACCATACTAATAAGTGAAATAATCAGTAGAAATCATGATAAGTGGGTGCAACTGTGAACTGAAAGTGAATCAGTAAAATGATGAGTTCCCTAGACAGTGTGCTTGCTCAAAAAGAAATTCACTTAAATGCACACCACTAACAATTTTAAAATATAACTTTTAATAATATTTACTTAAAACATATATTACCGATTGTGAGTCTAACAGTAAATAAAAAGTCAATCAACCAATAGTAGAACAATATACTCATAAACTCCTTTTGATGCACTTAGATTTAATAATATTGTTTACTGAGATAGGGATTAAATGGCGTAATTTAGTGTTGATGGAAAAATCATCAAGGAGCCAGAGCAAAATTACACAATGATACACCTAATGGGTATTGAGATGGAAACTAAACTAAAGAGCTGTGTGTGGTGTGTGGTGTTAGGTTGCCTATCGAGTCAGCTCAGTGTGCACATTGGTCGCTTGCGTCCCTCAGGAATTTTCTTTATATTTCTTTGTTGTTACCCATGCTGAAAAACGCCATTGTTGCTTTGCAGTGGTGGTTACCTGGTTACGTTAGACGCTATCCGACACTGTGTTTCCCTGTGCGGACGCCGGTATTTAATTGATAGTCACTACAGTCGCTATTTTCATTATGTAATAACATGGTATGCTCCGTACATATGCTTTGCTATTTATTCGTGGAAACCTAGCATACGCATTGAACGCTTGTGTTTTCTAGCAATTACCTTTATATATTTATTATTTGTAGTTGTGACGTATGTTGCGCATGTGCGCCATTGTTAATGGTTACTAAGATACATGAGACGCCACCCGACACCACTGTTGCTCAGTGCTGATGTCGTATTTGATTAGCTAGTGTCTACAGCTGTTTAACATCATGGTTTAGCCTATCAGTTATCTGTTTGTTGATGGTTGGTGGGTATATATGTTTGTCAGGTATCATTATGTACAGAGCACTCCCTTGAGAAAGGTCCTGTGCCAAGGACCGAAACGTCGGGTTTATGTGCCAGTTTTTCTACTGAATACACGCTTTTTTTGTACCTCCTGAATGTGCTGTCTCCTTCTTGCCTTGTGATCTTGGGATCCTGGATTTACTCGGTAAGGAACCTATCTATACATTACCTGTATGGGACAAGCACCTATTTCCAGTTTATGTGTGTGCCATCTGCCTATTTTATATATATATATATATATATATATATATATATATATGCAAATACAACTGTATGCTCATCTGCATATCTTAGGCAGGTCTGCAACCCCGCCTTTCCCCATTATCACCCAGCATACAGCACTTCCACTGCAGCAAGGGATTCTGGGAAATGACATGAAAATGAGCACACAGTGTCACTTTTTGCCTCAAAAACCATTTTTAACATGGTTCCCTATAGGCTTAAGCTTGCTGCATGGTCACAGCTTTGAGCACAGCCAGGGTTAAGGTGCATACCCAGAAAACCACCCACCGGCAGCTGTTTCGACCTTAATGGGTCTCATTATTGTGTGGGGTTGATTTTAACTGGGTATGCAAAGAGGCTATGGGATAGGCTATACCATAATACTGAGTTAAGTTATGGTGAGTAAAAAAAGTGACAAAAACCCTCCACAGGAAAGCAAATATGCAAATACAACTGTATGCTCATCTGCATGTCTTAGGCAGGTCTGCAACCCCGCCTTTCCCCATTATCACCCAGCATACAGCACTTCCACTGCAGCAAGGGATTCTGGGAATTGACATGCAAATGAGCACACAGTGTCACTTTTTGCCTCAAAAACCATTTTTAACATGGTTCCCTATAGGCTTAAGCTTGCTGCATGGTCACAGCTTTGAGCACAGCCAGGGTTAAGGTGAACTTGCCCCTACGCTATTGCTCAATGAGGAATAGAACTCCTCTGAGGGCTACCTTACCCTTTCAAAAATGGCCGCCGTAACAGGGCAATTTACACTGCACATGTGCGGGATGCAAGGGATAAGTCTCGTGAGACTGTTCACTCATGATAATGATGTCACTAATGGCAAAATCCTATGACCACAACAAAGATGGCGGGCGCAACAGCTATATTACAAGTGCCCATGTGTGGAGCTTGGTGCACAACTCTCGCGAGAGTTTGATAGGACACCTCGCTTCAGGAAGTGGATACTGGGATTACCCCAGCACTAATACACCTTTCAATACAGCTGCCGGAACACCGCTGACACTAATTAGGAGCTTGTATCAAGTAATGAAATTGATTATATGTGCTTCATGTGTTTTTTGGCACGAATTTTGCAATTGTCTGCTTACTATTTAAATGCCCCTGCCACATAGCCTTAGTACCACTCGTGAGGAAGGCTTAGTTGCCGAAACGCGTTAGTGGGCTAATTTTAATTTTTGCTGCTGTTTATCCTGCCTGCCTTTGCCCTATTTTGGACAACCAACTAAGTCCTATATTTTTGGACTTTTCCAGTGGACAGTGCTGTGCTGATCTTTGTATGCAGTATCTTTACATCAAGGAGCTGAGTATCTTGGGTTATTATATCCCTCCCTGTTTTTGTTTCCCATCTGCTTTAATATATGTATTTGGGTCACTAAATATACATACCTTTATGTCTCCTTTGCCCTAGCATTACCTGAGTTGCAATAGGTTTACACCTTGCTAGTGATATTTTTTACTGCTATCAGTATAGCACTTATGTTATTTTCTGTAAGAATTTTATCATGCTTATATGTGTAGACCTGTGATGCTCTATGGTTTCTTATACATGTGGTGACCGGCCGGTCCATATTGCCTTATTGTGGGAACTTCTGTTCCCACAGTAAGCTAGTTTCATAAGGGCATTATATCTTTTTGGGTCCATTATTATATGTTGCATTCTATGTTTTTTTTGTTTTTCTTTGTCCATTGGTTTTTTCATTATTCATTAGTCAGGCAGGCTCTCCAGTTAGTTGTTTGTATGTCTGTTATTTTTTTCTAATTTAATTAAAGTACCCCTTTTATTCTTTGCAAACATTTGTCTGAGTGCTAATTTAGAGGTTTTCTTTTTTGTGTTTCTATATATATATATATATATATATATATATATATATATATATATATATATATATATATATATATATATAAGTGATAACAAATCACTGGCACTCCAATAGAAATTCAATAATGAATAGGTGCATGATGTCCCATATAAATAATAAAAGTATACATTACCGCATAGCAGCAAAAAAGGAGACAGCACTCAGGTGAATGAAAATAAAGGTATTAAATACAGCACATAACTCCATAACAGGTGGCACCACCCTGAGGAAGATCCCCCTGTGGGATCGAAACATTGGAGTTATGTGCTGTATTTAATACATTTATTTTCATTCACCTGAGTGCTGTCTCCTTTTTTGCTGCTATGCGGTAATGTATACTTTTATATATATATATATATATATATATATATATATATATATATATATATATATATATATATATATATATATAAATTCCAGCAACCAACCTCACACTGATGATACACATCAAGGTTGAAACATGTCTGTGAGTGGGTTTACTAGCTTTGCATCTCCCAAGCCCTTGCTTAAAAGCTGTGTCTAAAGCATCATGCATTGGCTAAGCGTTGTTCATGTAATGTTAGCTTGAGATAAAAGGTGGCACTTTGTGCTCATTTGCATGTCATTTCCCAGAATCCCTTGCTGCATTGGAAGTGCTGTGTGCTGGGCAATAATGGTGAAAGACAGGGTTGCAGACCTGTCTAAGACATGCATATGAATATACAGTAATATTTACAGTTGCTATATGCTTTACTGTGGAGGGTTTTTGTCACTTTTTTTACCCACCATAACCTTAATAAGTGTGGTGATTTTATTTATATATATATATATATATATATATATATATAAGTGTGGGTATATATAGTGTAGGTGAGGTATTGGTGGATATAATGACCCACAAATATAAAACCAATGCACACACCCCTGCACAAGCAGAGACAGCCAAAGCTGTAAAGGATGGCTCAGTGTACAATATGCTGCCTTTCAATATATATATAGGGTGTAGACAAGGTATAAGGTGGATATGATAACCCCAAAATATAAATCAAAGCTATAAAGGATGAGCCATCCCTTATAGCTCTGGCTATCTCTGCCTGTACAGACTTGTTTACCTTGGTTCATATTTACTGGGTTACTACATTCATCTATACCTAGCCTACACCCTATATATACATTGTAAGGCAACATATTGCACACTGAGCCCTCATTTATACTTTGGTTTAGAGAGCTTTAATAAATTGAACTTTTTCAGGTTGGGCTCAAGTTGGGAGTGGAGAAACCCAGGGATCAGTACTGGGACCCCTGCTTTTTAACTTGTTTATAAATTACCTTGAAGTTGGCATAGAGAGAACATTCTCCATCTTTGCTGATGACACTAAATTGTGTAAGGTAGTAGAATCAGAGCAGGATGTAATTTCTCTCCAGAAGAACTTAGATAGACTGAAAATTTCGCCAGGTAAATGGCAGATGAGGTTTAATACAGATACATATAGGTTTTGCATTTGGAAAACAAAAATAAACAGGCTACTTACAAATTAATTGAGGATAAATTAGGAGACTTCTTAATGGAGAAGGATTTAAGAGTGTTTGTAGAGAGCAGGCTTAGCAATAGTGCACAAAATCATGCAAAGTCATGCAAATGCAAATGCAAACCAGATCTAATCTTTCATTAAACGGGGAATGGATGGATGGAGGGAAGTAAACATAATTATGCCCCTTTTATAAAGCATTAGTAAGACCACACCTCGAATATGAAGTACAATTTTGGGCACCACTCCTTAGAAAATACATAATGGAACTAGAGAAAGTGCAGGGAAGAGCCACCAAATTAATAAAGGGGATGGATAATCTGATTTATGAGGAGAGGATAGCTAAATTAAATGTGTTTACTTTTGAAAAGAGGCATCTAAGAGGGGATATGATAACTATATACAAATATATTCAGGGATAATACAAGGAGCATTCAAAGTAACTATTCATCCCAAGAGCAGTACAAACAATATGGCGGCATCCCTTAAGGTTGGAGGCAAGGATATTTAACCAGCAACAAAGGAAAGGGTTCTTTACTGTAAGGGCAGTTAAAATGTGGAATTTATAACCTATTGAGACTGTGATGGAAGATACAATAGATGTGTTCAAAAAAATGTTGGACATCTTTTTGGAAAGGAAAGGTATACAGGGATATACCAAATAGGTTAAGATGGGAAGGATGTAAATCTAGAAAGTAATATTTGGAGTCAAGAAGGAATTCTGTAAGGATTCTGTTCGATCCGTGCCGTTTTTGTACTACAGTCCAGGTTTTCTGTCTCTCCTGCCCTTTCTGCTCACTGTGGCCATTTTGGGTACTGGCAGTCTGCTTTATAAGGCTGCAGTTCCTGGTGGGAGTCGCCGAGCAAAGTTCTGTGTGCTGAAGCTCCGTTTAATATTCACAGTCACGCATTAACCTTTTGCATACTTGGAATCCCTGTTGCTGTCCCCGAACCGTGACCCTGACCTCACTGCCTTCCGCCTGCCCTGACCTTTTGGCTTTTGCCTGTTGTCTGGACTCTGCACCTCTGCCGCCTGCCCTGACCTTTTTGCCTGTTGCCTGGACTCTGCACCTCTGCCGCCTGCCCTGACCTTTTGCCTGTTGCCTGGATTCTGCACCACTGCCGCCAGCCCTGACTCCTGCCTGCTTACCGACTATGACTATTCTTACAGGACTCTGTCCTTGGGCTCTGGTCAGTTATTCTGCACTCCTACTTCAGCCCTGCGGGTCTGCCTCCTGATTTGAGACGAGCACCGTCACAATATCATTAGTGGATATTTCACAGGAGTTTTTGTTTGCCTTCCTCTGTATCAATATACTGTAAGAACAAATATAGGATTAGTATCTGTCGTCTAAATTTAGCATAAGTTGAACTTGATGGATGTATGTCTTTTTTCAACCTCTTAACTATAACCTATGTAACTATTGTGACATAGTCCAAAGATGTTAGGCAGCTTTCTGCCCCCTTTTAGGTCAG
This sequence comes from Ascaphus truei, assembly GCF_040206685.1. Classification (NCBI taxonomy): domain Eukaryota; kingdom Metazoa; phylum Chordata; class Amphibia; order Anura; family Ascaphidae; genus Ascaphus; species Ascaphus truei. The sequence continues at coordinate 508,754,327 of NC_134483.1, forward strand.
AAAGTGCAGGAATAGTTAAAAAAATGATCCATTCCACAGCTTCACATTAACTCAGGCTGCTGGATGGAAAATCCAGACCACAGATTACAATGGGTCTAGTTCTCCCTCACCTGCTCTTCTAATCACATGCACAGGTATTTAGAGCAGAGAGGTTTGCATTTCAGCCTCTGTCCTTAGAGCCTGGGGGCTGGGAGTGTCGCTGCTCCCCTGCATCCAGTTTCGGGGTGGATGGCCCCTCCAAGTATCACAGTACCAGAGGATTTGCCTGGACACTTGGGACCGAGTTCCCACCACGAACAGATAAGACAAACAAATATGTATTGCTGTTTCTAAAAGACTATGCTGTATCTAGTGACCCTAAATGAGAGGGTATTGTTTTAAGATGGGGAACCAGGTTAGTTGGCCCGGCAGCAGTTAGAGGCTGATTATGATGTGTAGTTAGATCCCTGAAAGGGATAGGATTTTGTTTATATAATTTGGTTTCTTGTTACTTGAAATAACAGTGTGGGAAATACTATGACACTGATATAAGTTAACCGCTGAATGAAAATGTCTGAGTGCCTCTAACCTACACATGTTAAAGCTGCAGTCCCTTATTTGGATGAAAATAAAGCAGGCAGAAGCCTGAGTTAAGCAATGTAATACTTTGCATGATCCTGTTTTTGTATAAATAACCCTAGAAGACTGTGTCGGGAAGAACCCAGACAGACGTCAGCGCTACAAAAGAGGGGCGTTTGTCACAATATATAACGTATTATAACCTATATCACAAGTTATTTTAGGAGCATCTTTTACACCACTTTGTTTAGCAGAGGGTGATGTCTGCCCAGCCATATCAATAGTTGAAATGTTTAGCTGATATGTGTGAGTTATTCAGTTTGTAATGTACATTTATTTGAAATTGCACCACGCTCATGGGCGTCATGATAGGTAATACACATGCGTAACGCGTCAGTAATAACCGCTAAGGGGATTAAGGAGTTACAGGTCACTAGTTTGTTTTTTCATTCTACTGTCAGTGCCCACTGATGACGAAGAGGATGAGGATGGCCTTCAACCTGGCAGGGGTAAGTAAAAATGGTATTTCTATATGCCAGAGTAAGTGCTACAGACAAAACTGGAGAACTAAATAAATATTTTAAATAGCTGATAAATAGTTTATAATAGTATAATTAAAATTAATTTAATATTGATATTAGGTTCTGTATAAAAATAGAAAACAATAGTCAGCTTGGGGCGCTCAATAACCTTTGTGGTGAGTACAGCCTTAAAAAACATGTACAAACAAAATCAATTCCACATTAAATACACATATAAATATGAATGAATAAAAAAACCAGAGAGATTTAAAAGTCCAATCTTGAGGGTGCTGCTATCTTCAACTGGAAGCAACCCAGGCGTTCCACAAGTAAACTATAGAAATATAAAAGAGCAGAAAAGCGCACACCTCATAGTGCAGTATTAAAGGCTTTACTTGGCACAAGAGTTAAAAATGCACTTACAAGATCTTCGTGTATAAAGAGCAATAGGTATAGTGGTTGCTGCAGTCCAGGAGCAGTCTGTGTGTGGAGTCCCACGTTCCTGCTTGCGTGGGTGGCACCTCAGATCTCCCTGTGCCTCCGCATCAAATGGACGATGTGCCGCCACATCACCACGTCGTGACGTCACTGCTTGCCGAACGGTAGTCGCCGGATTGGGTACAGAGTCTGTCTTCATTGTTTACAATTTTATCAGCTCAACGTGAGATAAACTGATAAAGTTGGATTAGGTATCAAGAAGTTTTGTAATAACAATAATATTTTTTTCTTATTTAGAGCTGACAAAATATGCATTTCGGTATATAGAATTTTGCAGGCACAATGAGTTCCTGCCCCAAAGAGCTTGATATCTAATATTGTGCTTGAGGCACAGAGAGATAAAGGGCCATATTTATCATACTGTATGTGCTACTCCATAAGACACCTTCCATCCTGCCAGACAATGTAATACTGCATTTAATTGAATTGGCTGTAAAGAAACATATTTACTAATTTACTAAGACACGTTGATCCTGAGTTAGAGTTTTGCCAGGAATGCAAATATAGTATCAGCGTAAAAATATTAGCACTGCTCCAAAATAATGACTGTGTATATGATGTGATTTAGAGTTTAGAGTAGAGGCTACAGTGTCATTTAGCATCTGGCCTAAAATTATGCTAATAAGGTCTTAGAGTAGAAGAAAGTCAGAGTCCGCTGTCACGGCCGTCACCCTTTGACGCTATCACATCCCTGAGGAACTACTTTATCTCAACCAATATCGCTGTGATCTGTGGACAGTGCTTGTCAAGATGGCCCAAACCAGGAAGTGGTTAATTTCACCCACAACTTCAAATGCAGTAAGTGGCTTCACTCGCTTCATTTCATGATTGAGGATGAAACTGGCTACACCTGGTCTAGGCCTTTATAAGGAAACCATTTCCAGTCAGCTAGTGCCCAAGCAAGGTGTTTAATACCTTGTGGTCCTGAACCCCCACCTGGTTTCTTGCTTCGCACTTTGCCTGCCCTGAACGTTTGCCTGAATTTAGATTCTACTTGCCTTTCTCCTGCCCTGATTTTGGACTGTGTCCCAGACTATGCTGCTGCACCCTGCCCTGATCTTGAAAACGTGACCCTGACTACTCTGCGGCACCTTGTCCCAAGCTTGGCTTGTGACCCGAACTTGTATCCTTTTCATGACTCTGCCCTGTCAGTTTCCACAACTGCAGATTGTACGTCTGTGTAACAATTTGTGTGTGTAATGTCTACACATATTTGCATCATCAGACTAAATAATTTCCTTTCTCTGACCTCTTGGTCTATTGCCCTATAAAGCATTCTTTGCTTTTGAATCAATAGTCTAGCATTAGCAGCCATGGCTCATAAAAATCTATTTAAATAAGTTAGGAATTGACACCCCTACACTCTGCCCATCACACAAAATGTAATTTGCGTCTACTTGTATTGTGAACTCTAAATTGAATTGTAATTTTTTTTCGAGTTGGAAACATCCCATTTGCACCCATGCAAAAAGTTATCTCTATAATTCCTTTGCCGTTAGAAAATTCTAAATCAGACCCATTCTTTGTTGCAAGACACCTTACAGCCCATCTAATGGGCCATATTTACTTAGCTGTGCTGAAAGGTTTCTTATCGAGTGGCATGGCTTAGTAAATATGGCCCAAAGGGACTTGTCTATTGAAACAAGAAGACATAATAGTGATTTCAAATAGGTTCACCTGCTTCAAATGCTGTTTTCTTACCTCTAACCACTAACTAACTGCTTCAGCCCTCTATAAAGTAAATAGTAAGTATAGATATATGCACTCTGCACTTTAATGATTGTTGAATTTCAGCGGATGTTATCAAGACATGTTTCATCAAATAAAAGGCAATACATATTTTCTTGCATTATTGTTTAGCATAAGCTTGAGTGATAAGATTTTCTCCTGCTTCCATGGCTATCCTAAACTATCTGGATAATATCTAAATAAACAGCTTGAGTTTTAGCTGCACTTCTGGGAACCTCCCAGGTGCAGTCAATTGATTTTTTCCTGCAAACATGTCAATGGATTTTTAAATGCATTTTTTTTCAGCTAACAAATGTTGTAACAACTGTTGTACACAAACAAATATATGAGTACAATAAATGTCAAAAAAACCTCTGACCTTTTCTAAGCATTGACCAAGACAGCAGCTGGCAATGTCTGCAGGCTATAGGCCTAATTTGTATAATAGGACAAAAAATAAAGACAATTAGCCATGAACAAATTATTCTACACTCAAATTAGTTACCCTTAACTAAGCTCACAATTCGGGAAAATAATTACTCAGTTGTAATTTTCAAAATGTCGCTCTAATTACAGTACCTTGATTCTTTAAAATATTGAAAGATTATTATATTATAATAGTATAATTATATAAATCCAGCATCAGTTTATATCTGACAAATTATTCTTAACTTCAGAGATACACTAATGACCAATATATTACCGCATAATTCTTACATGCAGAGATGGATTTGTGTCACTAATAGCTTGTGACACAGTATTGGTGGATATATAGAACTTGTGGTATTTGTGACACTGTTACAATTTCACTGGGAATGATGGTTGTTCAAAGTGAGAAATGTTACAAATAAATATATCTATTTAATGACGTTTGTAATTCAGAGGGACAAGAAAACATAACTGTACTCCACTCGACATGGAACTGACCTAAAATCTCTTGGCTCTTTAGCTCTACTTGCGCTTTTGTACATCTTCAGTTTTTTGGCTGTGTTAAAGCACCAATTCTTAATTAAAGTTCCGTATATTTAGGCCAATGCATTTATCTATGATGCTGATTTATCCATTCTCCTGTAATCGATCAGCGAAGATCCTGCTTCCCCAGGCATGCAATATGGCTGCCTATTTCAAAATAGGAAGTTGTGTGGCTATCTAAATGTAATTGCATATTTGGTAAATTTTACGTGTTGGGGTAGGAGGTTAATTTAAGGGGTTTAGAGGTATGGTAGAGGGCCTAATTTAAGGGGTTTTAGTGGTTAGGGTAAGGTATTAGGGTAGGGATTTAAGGGTATGGGCTTAAGGTAGGGGTTTTTAGGGTAAGGCACTTACCTTAGCTTTAAAGTTTCTCAGCTGCAAAAGTGAGGAACAACCGGAGCAATTAGATGGCTCCATATTTAGCAAACAAAAGGCTACGGGGTATATCAGGCCTGCACAATACGCGGCCCGCAGCGGCTTTCTGCTCTCCCCCCACTAGCCCGCTGTCACCATCCCCCGCAAGTCCGCTGTCACCCTCCCCTGCGAGCCCGCTCTCCCCCTCGCAGGGTAGCAGCGCGCTCTAGCATTGAGGCACTTCCTGCCTGCTGCTTACTAGAGGTTAATGTGTGGTGCAGGGGGGGTTGATGTGAAGTGCTGGGGGCTTGATGTAAAGTGCTGGGGGCTTGATGTGAGGTGCTGGGGGCTTGATGTGAGGTGCTGGGGGCTTGATGTGAGGTGCTGGGGGGTTGATGAGAAGTGCTGTGGGCTTGATATGAGGTGCTGGGGGCTTGATGTGAGGTGCTGGGGGTTAATGTGAGGTGCTGGGGGGTTAATGTGAGGTGCTGGGGGGTTAATGTGAGGTGCTGGGGGTTAATGTGAGGTGCTGGGGGGCTTGATGTGAGGTGCTGGGGGCTTGATGTGAGGTGCTGGGGGCTTGATGTGAGGTGCTGGGGGCTTGATGTGTGGTGCAGGGGGGGGTTGGTGTGAGGTGCTGGGGGCTTGATGTGAGGTGCTGGGGGGTTAATGTGAGGTGCTGTGGGGTTAATGTGAGGTGCTGGGGGGGTTGATGTGAGGTGCTGGGGGTTGATGTGAGGTGCTGGGGGGTTAATGTGAGTGCTGGGGGATTAATGTGAGTTGCTGGGGGTTTAATGTGAAGTGCTGGGGGGTTAATGTGAGGTGCTGGGGGGTTAATGTGAGGTGCTGAATGATGGAAGGTGCAGGGGGGATAATGATGGGAGGTGCAGGGGGGGTGGGATGTATGTGGTGTGCAGGGGGGTATTGTGTGTTTGATGTGGAGGGGGAGAATTATGTGTGTGGGTGAGGGGGAGAGATGGGGTACAAGAGATAGATAGAGAGTATCGCAAAGGTTGATAGTGAGGGGTTCTGGGGGAGATATAAGGATGATGGTGAGGGGTGCTGGGGGAGATATATGAGAATGATGATGATGATTTTACCCGTGCGGCCCAATTTTTTTTTTTCCTTGGAGCAGTTCGGCCCTCCTCACGTTACGAGTTGTGCAGGCCTGGGGTATATCCTCAAAAATCAGTTAAATCTGGCCTACTAATGTTACATTACCTAATTAGGTCATTGGAATAGGTAGCAGTAACTGCCACTATGAGTTTGAAACCTAATTTCTGGTACCCAAGTTAGAAATATACACATTTCAAAAGGTGTTTGCAAGGATTTAATCCAGATTATGCATCAACACAACCAATGATGCTACCACTGGTCCACTTCTTCTCTTATGGGATCATGTCCCCCCATCACTGCCATTTCTCGTATGTGTGTAAGTTTACCTTAACCATATATGTAACACTACATACAGTAGTACTGCAGGCACAATACTAGCAACTGTTGTAAAAGATAGAAAGAAGGGCATGAAAGAAAATAAAAGGGAAAATATATTACATCATAGTGGTATTTAGGGAGATTTACAGAAACATTATTAATGGAGTTTGGGTTACAGAGAAGAAAGTGCATCTGGTGTATGTAGTAAGTTTGTGATAAGTCTTTATTAAGACACTTCTTAAAAAAATTCAGATTGGTCTTGTTGACCCAACATCAAGCAAAAAGCCATAGCACAAGTATGCTTTAATTGTAGATAAAAAAACACCCTATACATTACATAAATAGGGTGAGTATCCCCATCTGTCATCTGTGTTTGCTTCCATGATTGTGAAGCTTCTTCCTTCATTCTCTGAAAGAGAAATGGATGCATGGAACAGCCTTGCGTAAGTGGTCAGGACATATACTGTCAAGGAACTAATGTACTATGCACTTTGGCACCAGGACTTTGCAGCATGTCACTTTGATAAACGCTGCGTCTTAGACTGTTGACTTACTGTAGGCCAGAGCGCAATGGACTGAGCATTAACACAAAGCATGACTTGCACTGCACATGGGCCAAGGAAATAATCAGATATCAGAACCTGCAACAAACTAAGTGCCAGCTCAGACAGAACGCGATGCAACGTGCGCGCGCTTACGTGCGCGCGCACGTCCGTCGTAATTTCGGGTTGTTCGGTGGGAGTTTTCAAACTGAAAACTCCACCAGCGGCAAAGTGCAGCATTGTCGCTGCGACATTTTCCCGCCACTACCCGAATTTAAATTTGGTGCTACTGTCACGCGACGTGAGATGGTTCAGCCAATAGAGGCGAACCAGCTCCGTGACGTGTCTGTTACACGCCCCCGCCACGCCCCCAAACGGCACGAGCCAACGCCTACAGTTTGAGCAGAGATCGCTGAGCTGCAGGAGCGCGCGACGGAGGCGCGAACGCATGCACGGTCCTGCAGCAGCCTGTCTGAGCGAGCCCTAACACTTCTCCTTGATCATTGCGGGGCTGTGTAGAACATCAATGAACAAGCAGCCAAATCAATTTTTCAAATGATTACTTTAATATTGTTGTTTATGTAAGAGACGAGAGTATATTCCATTTAAGTTGATAATTTTTGTGTTCTGAGGCTTATATTTTTGATGACCCACAGAATCAGAAGCATGGCATGTAAAATGCAATTTGTATATACTCTGAGTAAAATATTTACTAATTTTGAATGCTTAAATTTAGTGTCTCTTACCTTGGTCAAAGAGACAGGTGACATATCTATTTCTTCCTACCCAGACACCAACTTCCTATGGAATGCATACTGAGGATAAATGCAACTTGGCATCATTATAGCTTCCGTTTTAATGAGTATCCATTACAAAATTGAGGCAATAAGCTATTCATAAAAAGAGCTGTTAGTGAAAGAAGTGTGAGTAATTCAATCATTTCAGTTATTTCAATCATTTCTTACATTTGTTAAACTCTTAGGCAAAGTGCAGAAGAATGTCAGCTTACATAATCATTTATTCTTACTTTCTGATGTTTTCTCACTTTTATTTTACATGTCCCCTAGCTGCCTGGAAATATTTAGTAAACTACTTATTATACTTCTCCCTGTATTAATAAAATGTACTTTTAAACTTTTCTTAAATTCTAGTAATAATATTAATAATAAGAAGATCAATAGTAGTTGTACAGTTTTGTACACAACATATCTTAATTTTTTTACATTTTATAAGGGTACAAACTATGATTAAGTAATAATCATTTGGTACTACTAACCTTTATCTTTTTAAAGGATTATATATAAGATTAAAAGATTAGATTTAGTTCAAGACCTGCTTCCCGCAGATGTTTTGAGCTCCCACTATGGATCCTATTCAATTTACAGGCAGTCCTCGTTTTACAACGCTTCGCTTTACAACGAATGGCTTATACAACGCTATGCAATGCATACCTATGTTCATTTTTACAACGCCAAAACGGCTTATGCAACGCTCTTACAATGCTTTGCAAAGTTGTTTATGTGTATATAATATATATATATAATATATTATACTATATAATATATTATTATATTTTATGTTATATTTTATATATATATATATATATATATATATATATATAATACAGTATAAACACTATATAATTTATGTGTGTGCTGCGTATCTTATTGCCTGCATAAAATATTTTGTGTATTTTAGTGTTAAAAATGCCTTCAGGAACGGAACCTTTCATTTAAACAGTGTTCCTATAGGAAAACGTGTTTCGCTTTAAGACGTTTCGCTATCCAACGCCATTTTGAGTAACACATTGTGTCGGATAACTGAGGACTGCCTGTAAGTACTTTTGGAAGACATCTTTCACATGCTGGAGTAAAGTTTATGCCCCATCATTTGAAGTGATCTCTTCTTCAGCATGATGTATTGTATGGAATACTACAGACTGGCGAATGTGTAGAAATTGAAGTCACAAATTCTTATCTGGTCTTTTTTTAACAAAATTTGATTCGCAGACAGATTTTCGTGGTGGTTTGGATAGTTAAAGATTCCTGTTCTAAGATTAACTACATCTCATCTAGCACAGGCTTGTTAATATGTTAACTATTATATTCCTTGAACAAAAGCGAAGATTATTTAGCGGGGAAATATAATAAATAAATATATATATATATATATATATATATACATATATATATATATATATATATATATATATATATATATATATATATATATATATATATATATATATATATATATATATATATACACATACATACATACATTTTTGTAAAAAAAATTCTAATAATGTTTTCATGTTTTGTTTTTGGACATTGTTTATGCATTAGCATATCTTCCAGACTACCTCGGTGTACTCTTTTTTTTTTTTTAACACAAGTGCTTAAATTATTTGAAGGGAGGATTGAGGGGATATATACAGTATACACAACTGGAGACACTACTAAATTGAATCCGCCTCCTCTTCCACCTCTCCGATGGTGGATTTAATTCTGAAAATCGTATTTGACAGCAAAAGCTTGGAAATATCTGCAGATCAGATTCAGACAGGTTTGCCCATCTCTAGGTATAACCCTTTTTATTCAATCTTTCGGATATGCATGTCTTTATTTCTGTTGTGACGTATGTAGCCCTGGTCCCCAGCGGCTCCTAGAGACTCCCCTCCTTTGTGGCGGCGCAATCGCGGGTGCCGCTGGGGCCAGCGACGGACCCGCCGGCTGCTTTCAAAGGTGGGGGCAAGAGCAGGGAGCGGTGAGAGCCTTAGGAGGCTTGGCGGCATACCCGGTTAGAGGCTAGGGAGTTGCAGGCGGCCCTGAAGAGTTGCGCATGCACAGAAAGGAGCGCGCGAACCCTAACCTACCAGGAAGGCTCTTGGAAGGGACTACAAGTCCCATGAGCCTCAGCAGCGCCCCATGTGACGCCAGGGAGCCAATAGGGCTGGAGGATGGCCCTGCAGGAGGAAAGAGATACATTTCGCGGGCTTGGAGCATGTTCAGCAGTGGGAGCCAGGAGAAGCTAGGGGAAGGAGGTAGGGTGCAGGAGTCAGTGACTCCCTGCACTAGGCCAGCAGCCCCCAAGGCCCCAGCTAGCCCTGAGTCACCCAGTAGTGTGAGTTGTGTCAGGGACAGCCCCCAGGTTAGGGACCCTGCCACTTACTACCTAGAGCCAGTTAGGGACACAGCAGAAGCTGCGCGTCCGTCCAGAGGTTTGGGCTCAGACCTTCGCTGTTGCTGCATCAGCCATCCAGGTGGGATCGCCCCGGGCGGTAGTTCTGGTGTACAGTCGACGACAGGATCCTTTGTGAAGTTCCTTGGCAGGCCCAGGCATCGGAGTGCCCGGCAGGTAATCTACAAGTGCACCAACGAGTCATATCACATTCACAAGGGACATAGTGGCTGCGCAGTCACACATATCCATCTCACTTGAGGGTGGGGTAATACTGTGTGGGGTTACTGGACACTGGGTGGGATCATCCGGTGGGGGTGGAGGTGAAGGTAGCGTCCTGCGGAACGCCGTAGTTACTGTCTCCTCTAGGGAGGGACACCTGTTGATATATGTGCATATGCTTATGGTTGCTGCAAGTAAAGTCATTGGTTGTTTTACATACATTGTGTGGAGTGATATATATATTTCCTGCGAGGAACCACTCCCCCTCTGGTGGGAGCCATCGCAGGTGGAGGCGCTGCACCCAGTACGAGGTTATTCATATTGTCATTCATGCCCCAGGCTCTCCGTGGCGGAGGCTTAGGCCTCCTTTGATCCTAACAGGTAAAGCACAACACTGGGTAATGCATATAGATCCCCTCATATACACCCTATCTGCGATTGGGGGGGGGGAATATGGGTTACACGTAGAAGGGTTTTGCTGGATTTTTTTTCAAACTGAAAATAAGAATGACATTTCTAAAAATGGGGTGGAATTCTTCAGGATCTGATTGCTGAAATGTGTGCTATGTGGGTTGCAGTAGCAAATTGGGCAAGGCTGTTTTCATTCTGGAGTGCTCTGAGACATATTTATTTTTAGTTATTGAAATGATAACTAGCTTTATTGCCCCTCTTTTGGAGCACTCCAATACTCTCCCACATTTTGTACGGTATATATGTACAATAAGTATGTATCTACATTTGAATGTATATACTGCCAAGAATGCATGCAGTATTTGACAAAATAAATAATAAAAACTTTGGCTTATTATACGATTGGCACTACCATTTTATAAGCATGCCATGGGAAAGGCAAACGTGCTCCACAGAGCAACAATGTATGTGGTATGTTGAGAGACATTTTTTTTAAAATAATTATCATTTTCTATTAGTAGAAATGTGTGAATCTTTCACATAAGACCGCCAACCATGCACAATTTGCCCATTTTCAGTCTCTAAACAGGCTGCAGCTGAGTTACACAGTTCTCAAGCACTTCAGCAAGCCTTAAATTAATGTGCATTGCAGTTTCATTTAATATGCTTATTTGCTAGGGTCTCTAAAATCACTAGATTCTCCTAATGCTGAGACTATAATTAGGGCACACAGCATGTTTCACTCACTGTCTGGGAATATTACGCTGGAACCTTACTCATTTGGTGACATTAATTGCCCTATGAATTTTTGCTAAATGTTTCACTGGGAATTTAATTTGGAGGGATTTATTTTACATTTCTAATCTATAATGTACTATTTTACCATTATTACTGTAACGTTATAAATGTAATTTTATTATATCAGTGTAATATATCATATGTTATGTAATATCAGTGAACATTCACACATTATTAATATCCTTTATTAGTAGCCAACATATTCTCACAAAGGAAAAAAAGAAATACAGTATATATTAACACGCTAACACATACATTTAGTACAGTAGGTCGAATTCCTTGATCAAAAGGTTCTTTTAATTATAGTATATTCTTCTCATTTTATGATCACATTAATGTAATCCTATTGTATCTTCAGCATAAATATTGCAATATTTGATGATCTATCCATTCAGCTTTCATTTAGTAAAAAGAAAAATCTGTGAAATGTAGCAATCAAACATAAGTGCTATATTCTTGTTTTTTTAAGATGTTGCAGGTATGGGGATCATTTAAAAATACTTTTTTTTTGTTTGTTTTATTTTTCATCGTTTTTCTTTTCTATTGACGTTCATACATAGAGCTATGTATTTGTTTTCCATTTCATTTTTTTTTTTTAGGCTAGTTACACGGGTAATTAAGTTTAAGAACTGTAAACCAATACGTCACCTTGATGAAGTGCTAACATGTCAGAGTTTATGGACTTCATCCATTCTGGGTGTCTCTGATTAATACTGTCACATCTCATTAACGTTAGTAAAGTAAATGCTGGATTATAATATGCACTAAAATATTTATGTACTTAACACCCCAAGCTTTGAGACACATATCTCTTTTTAAATGCAGTAGTGAGTTTGAACGCCATCTGCTAAATGTTGGCATTTGTGCTATTCCCTCTTCATCAAACGTTTGGAGGATTCAGAACATAGATGGTGTAGAGTTGAGTAAAAGGAGTACATGAATATGTATATATATATATATATATATATAAAATTTTTTTTTTTTTTTTTAGCAAAGTGTTGACCTTCTGCTCAGGGAGTTGGGCCTCTCCCATGAGCTTTCCTTCCTGAGTAGAATGAGTTGTACAAATGTACAAATGTGAGGTATCACCCTGAGGATAAGTAGACATGGCTTTGCGCCTTGATCCTATTTATCAAACGGAACAGGAGCAAAACAAAGAAAGATCCTCCACTGTAGACAAACAAAAAGCTAATCAATCAGTGAGAGTGATCGTGATGGGAAGCATTACTGTCAGATTATAGAAATACAAAGGTTGAATTTTTTCTTATGATTGCAATTAGATGGTGAAATGTTGTGATTTTTTTCTTTAAGAATAGAAATAAATGATTGGATAGAGGAATACAAGTAGAGGTGTATTTATTCTTAAATTTTAGGATAGATTATACATTAACACAACTATACCTTGCTTAATTAAGCCATTTTAAAAGTCGCAAAAATATAGTCTTAGTCAATTATTTCTCTAAAACAAGAATGCATTTTATCAAACAAATATATAATGTCATGTTGAAAACAATAACATGTAAAACAACATGTAGCATTTTCATTCTTATTAAAAAGGTCTGCATCTTTAAGTTATAGGAGAAAGGGGCTTGGCTTTTTCTGTTTTTAATTGTTTTTTTGTTTATTAAATGAACAACGGGGAGCATAGATTTTCACTTTCCCCTGGCTGTATTTACGGAACTGAAATGTTATCTCAACATGCAATAATGGAATTGTAATGTATGACAACAGACCATTCTACTTTTATATATCAGATCAACCTTATTAAAACAGAGCCATTGAACAAATGTTTTAAAGTACAGAGCTACAGTGACATGAATAGATTTACTTCTTCAATCAAGGAAATTAAATCATTGATATTACTATAGCATTACAATAACCTGTCAAGTCTTTCAAAAGTGCAGAGTTCATTTCATTGTTTGAAAAAAAAATTGTGAAATGTAAACGAGTTAAAGATATTAGCTATGCAATATCATCCCCGCATAAATAAATTGTTCTCTATTGGGGATATCATATAACTCAGATTTCCCACCAATATTTATATGACAAAAAGCTGACGTGTAGTGAAACCTATGGCCATACCTGGGGCTTTTGTCATTAGTCTGACAAGTAACTAATTAACAAGTACCCTGTCCTCTGTTTTAGATTATTGTCTTGACACTTCTAGGATTACGCCACATGACAGAGTAGAAGGGTGTTAGTCTTTTTAAATTGACAGTTAAGTGTACAGGTTGGTGTTTTAGCCACAAGGCACTGGCTAAAATCATCATCCTCCCAGCACATGACAGAATGGCTAGAAATTTGAGACATCTCTGATAACTTTTAACTGCCACAAGTGAACCTCTTTTATACCCTCAAATGTAGTTTTGACAGTTGCATTCTTTTACTCTAAAACAATTAAAGGAAATCTTGATCTTTATGTATGTTAACTTAAAAATTATTGTACTGCTCAGTACACATAATGTGCAAATGTATCTCCAAAACGGATATTATTGTAATACTTCATGCTTCATCTGAGTTATTTGTTGACATTTTCATCCAAATTGGAGCGATTCTGGTAGCAAAGGTGACTAGTGATTACTTAGTAACAGGCTAATTGTTCATTTTTTAACAAGTATTTGTATACACATTCGCAACAGACAGAGCTATTCCAGAGTTAAAATTCAGTTACTATAACCTTATCACTCAGAAAAGGACTTAAGTAAATACACAGATATTTGTAATGATCAATATTAATCATTAAGTCCATAATCACTATTTAGTCAATATAGGTGTAAAAGGCCTCTGGCATCTCATGCTACTGGCATTTATTTATTTTTAAAATGTTTTACCAGGAAGTAATACATTGAGAGTTACCTCTCCTTTTCAAGTATGTCCATGGCACAGAGATACGATGACAAATACATACTGTAGTTACATTAAATGAACAGGGTTATTCATTATATATGTAGCACACTTTCCCCCACCCCCAGGGAGATGTGTGGCTATGGTGTGTGTGTAGGGTGCAATACCTGTGGCTCACAGGAGGCCTGAGTCTCGCTGCTGGGAACCTGGGGTGTACCTGAATCGATGATCAGTAGCGCCTTCACCTGTACGGGATTCTACTACGTGGAATGACCCCGTTACAGGAACCACATGTAACAAAACACACTTTGGTAAGTATAACAGTTTTACTACACAGATCTCTTAAACAAATACATACAACCACCTGGTCACACACGACCGTCCCCTTTAAGACCCTTTTTGTGCCCCACACTGGATACGCAATCCCCAAAGTACATAGGGGTCCTTGGGCATCCAAACACCCTGGTGTCCATGAGTAATTAGTCCTGCCTAAAAGTGTGGTGCAGCGCTACCCACTAAAGTGTATGGTTGGTGCACTTTTTGTACCTCCCCAGACGTTCCTGCACCGGGTATGGTGGAAAATGATGAGGATCCACTGATATAGCACTGTTGCATAGCCTCCGCCTCTACAGTGGGTGGGTCCCACGTGGAGTGTACCACCATGTATAATGTATCTGTAATGCAGCTGGGTGATCTGGTCCCAGATCACCTAAGGCCAGGATGCAGCCGCTCCTGCCTGTATCCCTCACACTGAAGCTACAGGGGCAGTGTCCCTATCGCTGGGCCTGTCCCTGCAGCAACCACAAGCTGAGTGGAGTTGGGGCCTAGCTGGTGTCTAACAGGTGGTCTCTGGCCTAGTGCAGGTGCTACAGACATCTGCACCCAATTGACATCCCAGTTCCGACTTCCCGGCGTTTCTCAGCACGCGAAATGTATCTCTCTGAAGCAGGGAATCCTGGCTCCTCCAGGTCTGGCAGAACAAATGGACTGCCATTGTGGCTGCCAGGACGTGGGTACTTGAGCCTTTCCCTGCCACCCAAATGACTTTCACACATCTGGCATCCTCTGGTTACTTTGAACTCTGTTGTCCAGCAGACTTACTGGCACCAACTTGGAAGCCCTGACAGTCTGTCTGAACATTGGTTCTGAAAGTCTCAGCTCATTTACAGTGCACAACAGTTCATTACAGCACTATCACAGTATTAATAAAAATATACTTTTAATACCTTCCTAAGTCTCTGGGTATGGGGAATAGAATAGAAATATGCACTTTTATTTATCAGTGTTACGCCGGTACTGCCCGCAGACCAGACCCGTCCCTTCTACTGAGGTGAGGAATGTATATGGGCACACACCCGCAGCAAAAGGAGCGTGTCCGGAGTGTGGTGATTTTGGCGTTGCCAGGCCAGGTGACGTTTAGCTAGCAATACTTGCCGGTACCGGTGTAGAAGTGCCGTCGTCGTTGCCGTTTTAGCCAAGGTCAGGGATTGGAGAATTCCGGAAGGTCGTTGTCCAAGCAGGGGTCGAGAGCCAGAGAAGGACGTCCGCCAAGCCAAGTCGTAACCTGAGTGAATGAGAGAGAGAATGCCAGAATAGTGATCCTAATGGAAACTATGTCGAGCAATGACTGAATGGCAGGACAGGCAATATAAAGCGTGGCTGACCAATAGGAAGAGGAGGCAGGCCTGTAGGAGTGCATGGAGCTGTCCTGGATAGGCTGTCCAAAGGAGGATACAGGTGAGCAGTCTTTATGCCTGATTGATCCTTGTGTGTGTGTTTGGGGCGGAGCCTCACTGCAGGAGCAGTGAATAAATTAAGAGAGTCCTGCGTGTGCTCTGTAAGAGAGACGGACGCGCGCTCGTAAACGGTAGCAGCCGCATGAGAGAGGGAAGATCCTGCAGGAGCGCGAGACCGCAGAGGACGACGGAGAACCCCCAGTGCCGCCGGAGGTAAGTGACGCCAGCGAGGAGTGCGCGCCACGGCAGCGGGGTTTAACGAAGGTGAGGAGGGACCAGGGCGCGGGTGCCACGATCCCAGAGTTCTCCCCCCCACCCCCTTCAGGATCGGCCTCAGGACGATCCTTCCATGGTTTTGATGGAAACTTCTTTCGGAAGCGTTTGAGGAGTCCTGGAGCATGAATATCTTTCAGGGGTACCCATGACCTCTCTTCGGGTCCAAAACCTTTCCAGTGGACCAAGAAGTGAACTTTACCTCTCGAAAGACGGGAATCCAGTAAAGCCTGTATCTCGTACTCTTCGTTACCCTGTACCATCACAGGATCTGGTTTAGAAGTGTGGTCCGGAAAGAGGCTACTGGAGATGAATGGCTTGAGAAGTGAGGTGTGAAACACATTCGGAATCTTCATGCTTTGAGGAAGTTGGAGTCGGAAGGAAACTGGATTTACCTACTCCATGATGGAAAAGGGACCCAGAAACCTAGGAGCCAATTTGAGGGAAGGAGTTTTGAGATGGATGTTCTTGGATGATAGCCAAACCTTGTCCCCGGGTTTGTAGTTGGGTGCCGGACGACGGTGACGATCAGCTTGGGTTTTAACTGTCAAGGATGCTTTTTGTAGTGCAGATTGGATTCTGGACCAAGAGTCTTGTAGGAGAGCAATATGCTCGTCCACGGCTGGTACTCCAGAGGAGTCTTTAGCAATCGGTAGGCGAGCCGGATGGAATACGTAGTTGATTAAGAAGGGGGTCTCGCGGGTAGACTCATTCCTGGAAGAATTAAAAGCGTACTCAGCCCAGATAAGTAATTCTGCCCAGTCATCCTGAGAATTAGAGACAAAGCACCTTAAGTATTTCTCGAGGGATTGATTAACCCTCTCGGTCTGTCCATTGGATTGGGGGTGATATCCAGAAGAAAAGGAAGATGAGATACCAGTCTCTTGGTGAAATTCCTCCAGAATTTGGAGACGAACTGGGAGCCCCAATCAGACACGATGGATGTGGGAATCCCATGGATACGGAAAATCTCTTTGGAGAAAATATCAGCCAGGGCGGGTGAGGAGGGTAATCCTTTGAGAGGAATAAAATGTGCCATCTTGGAAAACCGGTCCACTACCACAAGAATGGTGTTCATGCCATTCGACCTAGGCAACTCCACAATAAAATCCATCGATATGTGGGACCAGGGACGCTCCGGAATGGGTAAGGGTAAGAGAAGACCCTGAGGTTTCAGATGAGGAATTTTGTTACGTGCACATACCGGACAGGACCGTGTAAATTCAAGAATGGTTTTAACCATATTGGGCCACCAGAAAGTGCGACGGATGAGATCCAACGTCTTCTTGAATCCTGGATGCCCTGCCGAGCGGACGGCATGTCCCCATTCCAGTACCTCAGGAACGAATCTGGGCTCTACGCCAAAGAGTCTTTCGGAACCTCAAGACCGGTCGTAAGATGTTTTTGTGATTTAATGATCTTCTCAAGATTCTTGAACGCCACAGCCGCAATGATCCTTTGTTTAGGAAGGATGGACTCGGTGGTCTTTTCCGGTCTCTCTTCAGAAGAGTATTGCCTGGAGAGGGCATCCGCTTTGACGTTCTTTGTGCCGGGAATATATGAGAGAACAAAATTAAATCTGGAGAAAAATAACGACCATCGGGCCTGGTGAGGACCTAAACGACGGGCATTCTCAATGTACAATAGGTTTTTATGGTCCGTGAGAATAATGAATGGCTCTTTTGACCCCTCCAGAAGATGTCTCCATTCTTGAAGAGCCATCTTGACGGCCAAAAGTTCCCTATTTCCCACGTCATAATTTCTTTCTGCAGGAGAAAACTTTTTGGAGAAAAACCCGCAAGGGTGAAGTTTGTCCTGGGGAGAAAATTTCTGAGAGAGAACCGCACCTGCCCCACAGTCCGAAGCATCAACCTCTAGGGTGAATGGGAAATTAGTGTTCGGATGTCGAAGGATGGGAGCGGAGACAAAGGCTTGTTTCAGCGTTTTGAAAGCCGAGACTGCCTCTGGTGACCAAGATGAAGGATCTGCCCCTTTTTTGGTCAGTGTAGTGATAGGAGCGATGATAGTAGAAAAATTACGGATAAATTTCCGGTAATAGTTGGAAAAACCTAAAAATCGTTGAATGGATTTGAGGGAATTGGGTTGCGGCCAATCCATGACGGCTTTCAGCTTCTCTGGGTCCATGGCTAAGCCTCTGTTGGAGATAATATACCCAAGAAAGGAAGTGGTAGACTGGTGAAAAAGGCATTTCTCCATTTTAGCATATAACCGGTTCTCTCGGAGGCGTGAAAGCACAAACTTCGTGTGAATGATATGATCCTGTAAGTTTTGGGAAAAAATAAGAATGTCATCCAGGTAGACAATGACAAAACGATTAAGAACATTCCGAAAGATGTCATTAATAAAGTCCTGAAAAACTGCTGGTGCATTGCACAAACCGAAGGGCATCACTAGGTATTCGTAGTGTCCACTACGGGTGTTGAAAGCAGTTTTCCATTCATCACCCTCTCGGATGCGGATGAGGTTGTATGCCCCACGGAGGTCAAGTTTGGTAAAGAGGTTGGCCCCCTGAAGTCTGTCGAAGAGTTCGGAGATGAGTGGGAGTGGATAACGATTTTTCACCGTAATATGGTTCAGACCCCGGTAATCAATACATGGTCTGAGAGTACCATTCTTCTTCTTGACGAAGAAGAATCCGGCCCCCGCGGGAGAGTTGGAATGACGTATAAAGCCCTGCTTAAGGTTCTCACGAATATATTCGTCCATGGCTTCCGTCTCGGGCAGCGAGAGAGGGTAAGATTTGGCATTTGGCAAGGTGTATCCGGGTACCAGGTCAATCGGACAATCGTAGGAACGATGAGGAGGTAGGAGCTCAGACTGCGTCTTGCTAAAAACGTCCAAAAATTCAGCGTAAGGAGAAGGTAATTCCCTCTGAGGATTGGATGTGTTAGCTAAAAGAAAGGACGGTCGCTCCGTAGACACTGAAGATCCTTCTGACCTGGACCTCCAGTCAATGGGATTAGGAGATACCCAATCGATGAGCGGATTGTGCTTCTGTAACCAGGGCAGTCCGAACGTAATCGGTGTACCCGGGGCATGAATCACGTCAAAGCCTAGGGTCTCTTCATGGGAATGAGTAGAAAAGGTGATAGGTCCGGTCTCCAAGGAGATATATGCCGGAGTGAGAGGACGATTATCTATCCCGACCAAGGCAACGGGAGAGTTCTTCTTGGAAAGTGGGATCTGATTTTGTTCAGAAAATGTCTGATCCATGAAGTTCCCTCCTGCGCCGGAATCGATAAACGCTGCTGTGGAGGTACGGAAGGTAGGACCAGAAAGGGAAACGGGAATGGTCAATCTTTTGGGGAGTTCCCTTCTGTGTAGGGGGCAAGGAGATTTAGCACCCAGAAAGCGCCCCTTCGTACTCACTGGGTTTGGTCGTTTCCCGAAGGTGGTGGATTGTCACGGGTACGCTGTTGAAGATCCGCAATGAAGGCACGACTCTCCGGCTGAGCGAAGCTGTCGCAAGGGCACCTGAGGTTGTTGGACTCTGAGTTGCATCGGCTCTGGAGCTTCCAGCGCAGGCAGCGGAGAGAAAGCGGGTCTCGGGATAGTAGAAAACCTGGAGAAGGAAGCACGAAAAGGCGTAGACCGGGATTGCTGACGCTGAGCGCGGCGTACCTGAAGGCGCTGATCCATACGATTGGCCAGGGTGATGAGGTCCTCCAGCAGTCCTGGCCTGGGTTGAGAGGCGAGTTCATCCTTCAGGGAATCCGATAGGCCATTCCAGAAGACGGAGACTAAGGCCTCCTGACCCCAACGAGTCTCAGCTGCTATGGTCCTGAATTCCAAGGCATATTGGGCCACAGGCCGACGTCCCTGTGTAAGGTGCAGCAGGGAATCAGAAGCAGTTTCTTGTCATGCGGGGGTATCGAAGACCTGTCAAAAGTCACGTCTGAAGGCTGCGTAATCTCAAGTAATCTCAGGTCGCAGTTCCCAGATCGGGGAAGCCCATGCCAGTGCGTTACCTGTGAGCAGACTGTATACATAAGCTACCTTTTTCCGACCAGTAGAATACAGTTGCGGAGCCATCTCGAACTGGATCTCACACTGGTTGAGAAAGCCGCGACAAGTGTGGGGATCCCCTGCGTAGGGCTTCGGAGCCGGAATCTTCGGACTGAGGACAAAGTGGAAGTAGAATCGGACTGCGCCGGCGGCGCAGACGCAGGTGGTGCCTGTAGAGATAGGTCCTGTACCTGTTGGGAGAGGAGAACCACTTGATCCGTTAAGGCCTGGATTTGTTGATACATGGCCGTCATCATAGAGTCCACATCAGTCTGGTCTGCGTCTTGTGGGCTTGACATAATGTTACACCTGTACTGCCCGCAGACAAGACACGTCCCTTCTACTGAGGTGAGGAACGTATATGGGCACGCACCCGCAGCAAAAGGAGTGTGTCCGGAGTGTGGTGATTTTGGCGTTGCCAGACCAGGTGACGTTTAGCTAGCAATACTTGCCGGTACCGGTGTAGAAGTGCCGTCGTCGTTGCCGTTTTAGCCAAGGTCAGGGATTGGAGAATTCCGGAAGGTCGTTGTCCAAGCAGGGGTCGAGAGCCAGAGAAGGACGTCCGCCAAGCCAAGTCGTAACCTGAGTGAATGAGAGAGAGAATGCCAGAATAGTGATCCTAGTGGAAACTATGTCGAGCAATGACTGAATGGCAGGACAGGCAATATAAAGCGTGGCTGACCAATAGGAAGAGGAGGCAGGCCTGTAGGAGTGCATGGAGCTGTCCTGGATAGGCTGTCCAAAGGAGGATACAGGTGAGCAGTCTTTATGCCTGATTTATCCTTGTGTGTGTGTTGGGGGCGGAGCCTCACTGCAGGAGCAGTGAATAAATTAAGAGAGTCCTGCGCGTGCTCTGTAACAGAGACGGACGCGCGCTCATAAACGGTAGCAGCCGCATGAGAGAGGGAAGATCCTGCAGGAGTGCGAGACCGCAGAGGACGACGGAGAACACCCAGAGCCGCCGGAGGTAAGTGACGCCAGCGAGGAGTGCGCGCCACGGCAGCGGGGTTTAATGAAGGTGAGGAGGGACCAGGGCGCGGGTGCCGCGATCCCAGAGTCCTCACAATCAGCCCTTATTCCCCACACACTATCTACAGGACTTAGACTAGACTCTGAGAGCCCTCACAACCTCATATATGGTTGGAGCACCTCCCCCCACCCCCCCCCCCCCCCTGAAACACATGCCCTGGCAAGCTCATCTCGCTGGCATGCCTGGAAAGGTAAAAATACAAACATTCTTTATTAACGCAAATGACAGGTTATGCATATAGCGTTACTAGGCTCGAGCTGACTCTCTTGAACACTTATACTCAGATCCGGGGTAACCAAAACAAGGCTTGAACTTTATAAAGAGCCTGGTTACCCCCTCACCATCACAACACTATCATAACATCTAGTTGAATTTACTTGGCTAACCATGTTCTAGGGCAGGGGATGCAAACTTTTAGTGCTGCACCCCCCTGTCTCTCTCCCCCCCGGCTCTCGAGACCCTTGCCTACCTTCACCGGCATCAGATCACACTGCAGGGTCATGCAACGTAACGCGTCACGTGACCCGCGACGTCTTTTGACCCGTGTGATGTCACATAGCGCCACGGCATCATTTGATGCCGCGTTGCCATGGCGACATGTCACAGAGCGGCTGAATCCCGGTAAGTAAACAGTTGCAGAGGCCTCACATGATCCACGGCATTTCATTTAAATGTCTGAGGGAAGAGTGCAGGACCTCTGCAACTGCCCGCGCCCCCCCAACAAAATCTCCCGCCCCCCCTGGGGGTCGCGCCCCCCACTTTGCGCACCGCTGCTCTAGGGATATATATTATTCATAGACTTCTCCACCACCTTCACTATATTCCACTGTCAAGGTGACAAGCCCAACAACTCTATAGGTCAGTGTGTGAAATATATGAACCCGAATTGTCTACAGAATATGGGATAAAAGGCCTGAATGAGAGAAGAGAGGAGAGCACAGCTGCAAGCGCAGAAAAATGGGGGATCCAGATGAATATGCTGATAAAACATGTAAGTGTTTATTTGCAGGAAGGAATAACTAGCAACATCATTGTCGCAAAAAAGATAGTCCTCTTACGCGTTTCACGCTCTAGGTGCTTTATCAAAGATAAAACATAACACAACATTTGTCTTAAAGCTCTGAATACTGTATCTTACATAGAACTACATGAACTCAGATCTATTGTCAGTCTGAAAGAAAGCGTGGCATTATAGGAATACTGAAGAGGAAAAAAAACACATTTAATTTGGACAAAGACATACTGACAAAATATGTACAAAAAGTGTATTTAAGAAAAAGTATTAAAGAAAAAAATCAAGTTGATTTTCTTTTCCCTTGGATAACTGTTTAACTCATGTTTTAATTCCACAAAAAATGTGTTTTTTAATTTTGGATGGGATTTTGGTTCTAAACATTTGTGTGTTTTGGTTTTGTTCTTGTTTTTCCACAGCTTGATACAGTATGTCTAGTTTTGAATGTTTACCAAATTAAGGAGAAAAAAATCAAATTAAGCATGAAAATGCTGTAAAAGCAATATAAAGCTATAACGCGTAGCTCACCACAAATGAAGCGCGACCGCGGTGCTGAGGTAGGGAATTGAGTAACGCCGACCCACAGCCATGCGGGCGCGCCTAGTATGTAGATTGGTCGTGCTAGCCAGGTCAGAGTATAGACGTGAGAATCATAGAGGGAACTTGCCAGGTCAGGATTGGAGAGCATCAGATCATCGGGGTACGTTGCCAGGTTCAGGATTGGAGACTGGAGAAAGGTAGGTGATATTCCAGATCAGTAGAAGAGAGGTGCGGAGTCCAAGGTACGTACAGGTGCACCGGCGAGTATTCTAAAACTTGCCTTAAACTTGCCTTGGAAAATCTGGGGCAATCACCAACAAGACCCATGTACATGCTGGGTACATGCTGCAACATTTCAGTGACATTTCTGCAGAGACTAATGGCCCATGGGATTAATACAGCAGGGTTCCCTGGCAATCCCATTCAGTTTGAATGGGACTGCCAGGGACCCCCGCTGTTAATCCAATGTGCCATTAGTCTGTCTGCAGAAATGTCACTGAAATGTTGCAGCATGTACCCAGTATGTATATGGGTCTTGTTGGTGATTGCCCCAGATTTGTTTTAGAATACTCGTCGGCACTACAGTAGCAGGGTCAGGCAGCGGCAGGATCAACAGGCAAGGCAGACCAGGCAAGGCAGGAGAATACAGGAACAGGATGTAGCAAGATACAGCGTCACACAAAACTAAGCTCAGCAATGAGAGTCTGGAGCAAGAGGGTATATATATATATGGAGATCCTCCAATGAAGAGACAGGGTGGTATCAGGAAACCGAATCATATAGGCTGCTGGTGCACGCAGGTGTGCCATATGATGCAGCCTAATCAGGCATGGAGGTGGGACCGAGCCCGCGCCGACCTGCCCGCGTCACTGAGGTCAGGGGGTGGACCCCGGACCGCAAGTCACTCCCACGCCGGTCCTGTCCGTCACCAGGGCGGGGGCGGAGACTAGGGTGTGAGTAGGAGGGGAGGCTGGATGAACGCACACGCTGCGCCGGAGCAGGGAGCGGAGACGGAGCCCGCGGACGGGCAGACAGGCCGCTAAATATCCACGCGCGCGTAAATGGGCCCGCGAGACTGCGCATCCTGGGTTTCCGTGGTAGCAGGTGTTTCCAGGTGAGGAGATGGTCTCCGGCCGCCAGGATGGCGGATCCTCACAAAAGCATAAAAAATGGTTAAAATAAGTTTAAAAAAAATAATAAAAACAATTATGAAAATAATATAACTGAAAAATCTAAAATTAACAAAAAGATATGACGAAACCCCCCTGGTATTTGTATTTAGTTTTGGAATGTAAGGTTCTTACAGATTTTATTGTCACATCTGTCTTTGCCCATCTCTGACTATTACACCTTCTATTTAGCTGTAGCAATCAAGTATATATTAAAGCACACCATAACATTAACTTGAATTTCTTATATATCTATTTATTTGAAAGTTGCTAATGTTTGGGGCTGGCCCCGTTGGACTTTGTAGATCAATGTGCATTTGGTACCTGAGAACAAAAACAAAAACAAAAACAGCAGCGCAAAACCGCAATAGTGAAGTATATCAAATAAATGTATCTAAATAGTAAGGTAAGTAATCTGCGTACATAAGGTAAAAAGAACAAGCGCAGTGTATGGATTTAACAAAATCGTTACCACACAGCAAAACTGGAGACACAAGCTGGAACCGAACCCTCTGGTGATTGATCACAGGTGGTATTTGGACTTCATCACAGCTACTCAGGGATGGTGGTAGATTACACAATTAGTCGATCTTGGGGTGCACATCTTATTCAGGGGAACCTTTCCAAGGCAGATGGTAACCAAAATCTCGAGCAGGTTACTTCCAGGGGTACAGCAGTCAGTTCAGTTGATGTTGGTAGGTCTTTCGCGCGCATGTATCGCGCAATGTTAGTCCATACGACCCGGATCAAAGCATATCATGTGACCACAGTGTAGCACTTAGAATGTATAACAATCAGCAGCAGAATCGCAGCTGATAGCTGATGACAGCCGCAAGTAGTCTACCACTAAAGTAGAAACAGATCCATGAATAAAAATAGTAAATTACAATATAATTACTTGACTAATTTGTCAGCGCAATACTCCGCGGAGGAGCGGTTGTCATCAGCCAATTCTAACCAAACAGTGGAAATACTAGTACAAGACATGAAAAAATGCAATAAACATTTGCAAAACAACCCTTTAATAAACATGTATGTATATAGCTCCATAGGAATATATATACATACATGGGCATAAAATGGACATTAAAAAAATAAATCTGACATGTTAGAAAAAAACAAAAAAAAAGTTACAACTTAAATAAAATAAAAATTTTTACTTTACTTACCATTAGATGACCAATGACCGACTTCCGGGGGAACCGCTATGTCTGCAACAAATCCAAAGACAGGAACCAGGAACCCATCAAATAAAAAAACCTTTGTAATCCAATGTGGTGTCTTGTTTCTTGTCTTTATAATCCATACCGTCTGTGGTCTTCTTTTCTGTGTCTTCTTCACCGTCTGCGGGGTCTTCAGGGTCTTCTGGCTTCTTCTTCTGCGATGCACTGTTCATCTTCTTCAGAGGGGAGGTCCTCTCCCCATGGCGTCTAGCTGGAAAATGAGACGACATAGGCTTTTATAGGCCTATGACGTCACATTTTGCATCAAATGCTTCTCACGGTCCTGATTGAAGCCAGATTTATTTTTTTAATGTCCATTTTATGCCCATGTATGTATATGTATCCCTATGGAGCTATATACATATATGTTTATTAAAGGGTTGTTTTGCAAATGTTTATTGCATTTTTTCATGTCTTGTACTGGTATTTCCCCTGTTTGGTTAGAATTGTGTGTGTGAAATGTTATATAGAATTAGTTATGTCATTTCAGATGATGATGATTGCATGGGTTAATGTTGGGACCCTGCCTTTATTTTTTATTGTGGCTTATTTGGTGAAGTTAGATTGTGTATGATCGTGTTAGTTAGAAATAGAATTGTTTTTGCAATGGTTTTGTTTTTGCATAACAATATTGAATAGTGTTTTTGGTATAGATTTGCTTGTAATGTATTTTGGATGGCATTAATTGTGTATTGGTAAATTATGCTTGTCTACTTGCTTTGTTTAAATTTAATGTTTATTTTCAAGCGTGTATTTGTTTTGAACCATTGATTGCTATTGTGCACATGATGGAAATATTATTTGCATCATGTACACATTGTACAATTTTATGTTTTATTGCAATTTGCTATTTACTAGTTTGGATAGGTGCTTTCAGTATTCTATTATGAGATGTGTTTTAATTGTCATTTGGCTTTGTTTTTAATTTGGCAGTGATGTTGTCAATTAGAGAGCGGAAGTTTTCAATTTGTACTTGGATATCCTTTACCATTTCTTTGTAGATTACTTAATCATACATATATTTGTATATATATACACAGAAAGATTTTACCAGATGGGGGTCCGGGAAAAACGAGACAGCACACAGGCAGGGAAATCCAAAGATATTGTATTCAAGACAAATACATGGCACTGCATCCAACGTTTCGGTCATCAAAGTGTGACCTTCCTCAGGGTTGTGCTGTGTATATATATATATATATATATATATATATATATATATATATATATATATATATGTGTGTATATGTGAATGATGAAGCCACTCTACAAATGAATGGGTGCATGTGGCTTAACCCATTAATAACTTTAGCGCTTATTAACTGTTATTGTTATTAAGCGGTTAAGTAACACCACAATATATTTGCTATATGGTGTAGGTGGGTTATGTATAGTTTATTAATAATTGTTATGTTTCTTGCGGGTGTGTGTATTGTTTTGAATGTGGATATTGGGGGTAGGGGAAATTGTCCCCAAGGGACAGAGGGTAGGCCTCCCGGTGTGTAGGGGTGATGGTGGTTATGCCTCACAGGGGTGGGTAGGGGGGTGGGTAGGGGGTGTATTTATGTTAAAGTATTTATGTGTTTTTTAATTATTTTTTGGGAGCACAAACTTGATACTGCAGGAAAGCGGAGACCCCTGCGGGAACACCCGAGGACCACGCCAGCTTATAGTACCATTCCTGCATCTAAAAAATAACTATGGCTTATGTATAGAAGGGGGGTTTAGGGTTGTTGGGGGCACAGAGGCTGATTGTGTTGTGTATTGCAATGTTTATTGGGGGCAATTGTCCCCAATAAACATGCTACTGTGACTTAACCCCTTCATTACCTTAACGGATAGCCGCTAAGGTAATGAAGCAGCATTACAGTATTTGTATTAATAGTGTACATGTGCAGAGTGTCTCCGGACATGAACCGTGTTGGTTTTATGTCCGGAGACCCCCTGCTTCCCAAGATACAGGCCCAGTTATGAGATGCCGGTATCTCCTATGAATGGAAATGTCCCGCGTCACGTGATTGGGCTATCTCCATGCATAGGAGATACCGGCACCTCATAATGGGGCCTGTATGTCGTGAAGCAGGGGGTTCTCGGACATAAAACCAACGCGGTTCATCTCCGGAGACCCCCTGCACATCTACAATATTAATAGATTTGTTATGTAAAAAAAGTTTATTTGCTGGCGAGATTTGTGCAGAGAGGCGATCTCGCTCTCTGCTGACAGATCTCGCCAGCGGAGCCCTTCTTGCCAGGGCTTGCAATCTCTCTGCCAGATTCCTCTCCCAGATATGTGCACTTTCCATCATACTGCGAGGGGAATCCGCCAAAAAAATTGAGAGCTCTACGTCTGGCGAATGGCCATTCTCGCAGTTTTCTGCATAGGCCCCTTAAATGGATGTAATTACTACATAAACCCAGGGATGATCAATATAGCCCAGAGCACTGAATCACTTTAAAGGTGATAAAGCAAAAGGGTACAGACAAAAAATGAATGAATAAAAAAACTGCACAAAAAACATATAAAGCGTGTCCACAGTTTAAGTAGTGTTAGCTGTGAGGTCACCAATGACCAGTTTTTGAACCGTAGTTCATCAGTGCAGAACATTTTCTGAGTGTCCCCTAAGGTGTCTTCCAGCACAGAATAAGGGTACTCAACTCCAGTCCTCACGCCCCCCCCCCCCCCCCAACAGGTCAGGTTTCAGAATATCCGAGCTTCAGCAGAGGTGGCTCAATCAGAGGCTCAGTCAAAGACTGAATTTTTATTCAGTCAAAGACTGAGGGGCCTATGCACGAAGCGTTCATAAAAACAATTGCCAGGCCATTTAAACCGCCATTTTTGTGAGCGTTGCTATCACGGTATTCAGAAAGCCTTAATTAACTGTGATAGCAAAATTCACAAACCGGGCGAGTAGCCAGCGGCGTGAAGATCGGCTCTGAAAAGGCCTTACCTAGCAATTCCTTTCAGCTGCAGAGAGTGCTCCTCAGAGAGAGCTGCTTCTCCCTACGCTAATCTCGCCTGAAATTTGTTTTTTAATATACATTTTATTACTAGTGTAGATGAGCAGGGGGTTTCCGGAGCAGAACCGCATTGATTTCAGTTCCGGGGACACCCTGCTTCCCGAGATACAGGCCCCGTTATGGGGTGCCGGTATGTATTATGCATTTAAATGTCTCGCGTCACGTGACCGTGGGAATAAAATGCATAGGAGATACCGACATACCATAATGGGGCCTGTATCTTGGGAAGCAAGGGGTTCCCGGAACTCAAATCAACAAGGTTCTGCTCCGGAGAACCCCTGCTACAATACACTATTTATAAATCTCAAATAAAAAATTAAACAAATTTGTTACCGAAGCGGCTATCTGCTATGGTAATGAATCTGCTTTAATGTATATTGTATGTTAGCAGGGGATGTCCTGAGCTGAAGCCCTTTGATTTCAGCCTCAGCGACCCCCTGCTTCCTGAGTTACAGGCCCTGGTATGGGGCATCTGGGGTCCGGTATCGCCACCATTTTTAAATCGTCTGCGTCACCTGACCAGGGGATTTATATAATGAAGAAGATACCGGCATCTCATAGGGCTCCCGAGGCTAAAATAAATGCAGTTAATCTCAGGAGACCCCCTGCTTCCGCACATTAATAATAAAAATTACATTAAGGCAGCTTAATTATCTTAGCGGATAGCCGCTAAGGCAATGAAGGGATTAAGGAACAACAGTAGCTTTATTGGGACAGAGGGGTTGAGTGAAGCAGGTAATTGGACCTTCATTCACTCCCTCTGCCCCCAATAAATATTACAATATGTACTAACCACCAATACATAACCCACCCACCTCCTGTACCCCCACATAAAACCATAATTAATTTTTTGATACACAGGATTGAAACCAGAGGCTGGAACGGGTCCCCAGATGGTCCCCACGGTTTTCTGGCGGGGTGTCTGGTGGCCCACGGGTTTCTGTGGGCCCTTGGGTGGTCCCTGTGGGTTTCTGGGGGCCCTCAGGTGGTCCTCGTGGGTGTCTTAGGATCCTTGGGTGGTCCCCGTGGGTGTCCGTGGTTCCTCGGGTGGTCCCCGTGGGTCCCTGCTCGCCTGAGGTACCAATCCTATTGCAAATAAAAAAAATTGGCATACATTGCAATTAATACACCCCCCCCAACACATACAGTACAGTAATGGGCAAAATAACTATTATCCAGATATGGATAATAGATAATTTGCCTATTATTAAACACAGCATTAGCCAGCCAGCATAAATAAAGTAAATGAACCTTTCTACTTACCCCTGCCATCATGAAGGTCATCATCATCAGTATACTGCACGGCCATGTCCTCCGTTGCGAGAAAGAATACAATAAATAATACAATTTAATAGCCTCTAACCCCTTAATCACCTAAGTGGTTAATAACCATTATAATAATTAAGGGGTTAACCCACCCTCCCCTACTACACACCCTGGAGTCCTAACCACCAACCCTGGGCCCACTATACCCACACTATACCACTAAACCACTAGCCAACACATCAATTAAAACCTGTAGCCAAAAAAAAAAATTAAATAAAAATGCTAAACCATTGGAAAATTAAATAAAAACATTACAAACAACGTGAGCCAAACAATAAACAGAAAACTAAAATAAAACAATCAATAGAAAAAAAGCATTTGCGAAATAATGCATTGGCTATCACTGTATTGATCTGTACCCTAAACGGGCACAGATGAATACATTTTCAGTCAATGGGCAATGAAAAACATGAAAATACTACAATACAATCAGAAAACCTGTAAAAATACAATTACATACATTCAATATTTTTCTTACCTTTAGAAGCGTTGGCCACCTGAATCCCGGCAAATCAACAAGCTGACATACCGTGACATAATCAGTCAATCCAACGCCATCCACCTTGAAGATCAGGAACAGGTAACAACATTCTTCTTTCTTTTATCGTCATTCACCGTCTTCTTACTTCATCTGTCATTATTTCTTCTTTTCTGTAATCTTCTATCTTAATCTGTCAATCCAAAAACCACAGACGCACATAGTGAAGTATGCAAAGTAATATATATATATTGTTTAGGGTAAGATATCTGCGTACATCAGATTAGAAAGTTACCAGCATTTCATGTACATTAACATGAGTGAGTGGAGATGATGCATCTGCCGCCAACCATCTGGGGATCTTCCTTAATGCAGCACGGCACACTCTGCAGCTGAGGACAAGCCTCCGTTTGAGTCCTTCTTTGGGTTACAGGAGTCTAGTTGAAGAGCTTCACTCGAGGGGAACTCCGTTCATCTCTCCTAGCCTCGTTACCGGCTCCGTCGGCGATGGAGGTCAACAGCTTCTCAGGCAAGCTGTTACCTCAAAAGTCCCGTGTGTCCTGGGTGATCGGCCGCAAAGTAAGGACGGCCGTAAAGTGAGGATGTTTTTACCGCACTGTCCACAATCGCGGGAAACTGCCTAGTATTTCGGCTCCACGCAATACCAGAGAGTAAAGCTAGCATACAGATAGGTTTTAAAATGTGATATAAATGCTAAAAATTATCCAACGCGTTTCGAAGCGAAGGCTTCTTCTTCAGGGAAGATCCCCAGATGTAATGACCTTTGACTTTTTGCAGCATGGAGGTTATTAGTTATTTTGGTGAGGGCTGTTTCAGTGGAGTGAGGAGTGCAGAAGTCAGAATGTAGAGGATCTAGTAAAGAACAGGTGGTGAGAAAGTGAAGCAAGAGAGAGAACACAAGGTGTTCAAAGAGTTTAGAGGCAAAAAGTAGGAGGGAGATAATTAGAGAGACAGGTACGGTTAAGCTTGCTGTTTTTGAGTAAGCGTATAACTGTTATGTGCTTGAAGGAGATGGGAAAGGTACCAGAGTAGAGTGAGGAGTTGAAAATATGTATACATCTAGGGATTATTGTAGGACCAAGAGCTTGAGTTGATGGGATGTAATGGGGTCAAGAGGGCAGGTGGTTGAGGGAGAAGAGGAGATCAGAAGCGACACATTCTCCTCTATAATAGAGGATAAGGAGTCAAGAAAGTCAGTAGGAGAGTTAGAAAGAGGTGTAGAATATGAGGAGGATATAGAGGGGGATGTCTTGTCAAATAGAATCCACCTTTGTCTTGAAATAGTCAGCAAAGTCCTGAGGTGAAATAGAGGAAGACAGACAGGTAACAACAGATGGGGGTCTGAGAAGAGAGTCAAAGACAGAGAATAGTCTTCATGGGTTAAATTGTTGATTAGTGATGAAATGTAGTTTTGTTTAGACTGGGAGAGGGCAGAATTGAAAAAGGATAGGATACATTTGTAGTTAAGGAAGTCTGCGAGAGTTTGAGATTTCCTACAGAGGCATTCAGAGGAGCAAGTACAGGTGCAGAGCATACATGTGTGGCAGTTTAGCCTGGGTCTGGGGTTAGAAGGGCGAGAGCGGGAGAGAAAATGAATGGGCCTGTAGATAATATGAAACAATGATAGCTGCATAGACACACAGAATAGTTTAACTAGCCCATACATTGACATTTTTTACCCTTTTAAACTTTTTGTGTCATCAAATAATTGGAGTGACAATCTAGTAAAGTTATAATTGCAAAAGATATTTAAAGCATTACTTATTTACCATACATAATTAAAAACAGAAATCTCTTGGAAATTGAGAATGGGACTGCTTGCTGCTTTCAGGAGGCTGTGGTATAATGCATTGGCTACTTACAATATACTATGTGGATATTTTTTAGAGGATATAGCAGTGTTTAAAACGTTTTAAAATGTGGGCTCAGATCTTGCAGACTATGCAAGATTGAACATTGAAATGTGAATATATTGATTTTGTTTGGCGTCATCCTGTACATTTAAAATAATTAACTTTGTTCTGCACAATTGAATATTTTTATTCTTGTTTTCCACACTTAAAATTGAACATAACCCACCTATCTGAGAAAGGCAGTAAATAATATAAGCCTGGGCCCCTTAACCCATCTAACTTCTGTAAATTCCGAATCCCAAAATATGCAGAAGTGGAAATCATGCAATATATTCAATTAAAAATGTTATAAGAAAAGTTGAAAATATAGTCTTCAGGCTAGAGAGCTTAAAGCACAGTTAAGAGGTGTCTAGAGACTGTAAATGGGAAATATGATGCTTAGATCTAATAGTGTCCGGTGTCTGTAATAGCTACAAATGAAGTCAATCAATAGCATGGACAAAATACCACAGTAATGCTTTTCAGTGTTAGATATCTCTAAATGAGTACAGATGGTACGTCTTCATTTGAAGTTCTTTGATCAGATGGAATATTACATGGATTTTTGTCCCTAACAAAGCTTGACGCAAAACAAGACACAGGAGAATGTAATAGGCCAGAAGGTCAAGTTAACCTTGTGGTTACATAGCAAAGTGCAGTGGGAGACAGTGAAAGGTCCGATATTCAGAAGTTTTGTACATATGTAGAGTCAGAAAGTCTGGCTGGTATCTATGATCCTAGCATTAGCAAGCAAAGGAAGAAGCGTTAATGGGGTTTAGGGAAAAGATTGGTAACCTAATATTAGTGAACCAATACATCTGTCACTTCTCTGTTCATTAGGTTGATTAAACTGTCAAAACGTAGAGAGACTGAATACTGGAAATAAATGTTGCAGTTGATATTTAACAGCAATCCTGATTCTTCTTGCATGAGGGAGATACTTTGTTCTTTTTCCCCTGGTAGTGAGGTAAAAGTTACCATGATAAAATATCTTTCTTGATGGTTCATGAATTAAAATGCCATGCAGAACATGAGTTAATAGCTGAGCTTTATTTTTCATTGTGTATTTTATACTATATATTACATGTTGTATCAGTGTTTCCCCCACCCAATCGCAGGTAGGGGCCATTACAGGGTGTATGGTGCATATACCTGCTGGCAACAGGGGAGCTGAGTCATCCGCTGAAGGTAGTGGGGACACAGGAACAGGCTTTTGGGGTTCATACCCCACATATCTCCATAGCAGAGCAGTGTCTTCATCTGCCGTAGGCTCCAGGAACTGAAGGTGATCTCCCACGGTAGAACTATTTACCTCTCCCCCCAGTAAGGTAATGCGCCAGACAGGAGATATATTGCAAAACAGGAACGGGTTTATTACTGTACTCTGCAGTAACAGATACATGGCAGTCTTCTGACGGATATAGTCTGTCGGATCAGTTATCACTGAAGATGGTCCCTGGACCGTCACTACAGGCCAAGGGCACCCGCAGCCGTCCTAGCTCTTCCCCACCTCCCTAGCGGAGGCAGAGGTAAGGTACACACTCACTCTCCCTGAAGGGGAAGAGGAATAGCATAGGCCCAATATGTAGCCTCTCCAATGTGTGACCTGCCATCCTCAAGTGGGGAAGGAACAACCCTAACTTTTGGGTGGTCCTGCCCTTAAGTACAGCCAGAAGGCGGGCATCCCGTTGTCCCAGCTACAACTGGATGTACCACCCCCGCTGTCACTCAAGTGCAGTACCAAAGGTAAGGGTGAAAAGCCCATACCAACTACTGACAACCTGATAGTACCAGGGTTTACTAACAGCCCATTGGGTGGCCACGAGGGGCCCTGCTACATGTATTCTATATTTATATTCTAATAGCGGCACAATTTGTTACATTTGTAAAAAAAAAAGCTATTGCAGTATTGAAATGCAGGAGAAGACACATACAGTAACACGAGCTAGACTGTTCTATACATGCATGTCTTGTTAAAGTTTTCTCAATTTTAGTAAATAACAAAAACTGGTGTAGTTTAAGATCATTATCTTTTTTGTAATTACATATCCAGATAGTCACCATTTAGTGACAGGATGAATGGAACAAAAACAAAAGCTGAAAATTATTTTCCATAATGCAATGGCACCAACAACAGATATAGCAAGACTTATTGTTTTCAGTGCCCAGTGTGACAGGCCCAGTTAGGAAGGATTATCGCTGTGTGGTGGTTCAATTCCGAAGCATGGATATCCTGCAGTGCGACCATGCAAACACTATCTCTATAGCTATAGCTTTGAGCTTTTTCAGCCGCAGTTCCGGAGACAGTAAATCTCAATACATCTGTACATAGAGTGTATGTCAAAGGATTGGTGTGTTATCTAAGAGATCCTAAGGCAGCACAGTGCATTTTTTCTAGAATTAGTATATTAATATATTTTGTATCAGTTTTGGCTATTCAGGCATTTATTTTAAATGCAAGTGTTATGGGATGTGATTATTTAGAACATGAAATTAATTTTATCTGAGCAAAGAATTATTATAAATACGTAAAACACAAAAAAAATTCTTACTACAATTAAATAAATAATAGGCTATGTGGTGTTATAGCAGTCATCCCACTAGTGTTAGTACATAGTACAGTACAGAGTGTTTTTTTTTATATATACAAACAAGGATTCCATATTGTTCATTCAGCAGACTTTTTAGATTTCTGTTGACGTAATTATTTTTTTAAGGTTATACAGTATTTATATTTATATTTCTATAGCACCAAAAATGTACATAGGGATTTACAAAAGAAACAATGGATCGCAGGGAATTATCATCCGTTAAGTGTAACTAACATAATATGAGATATTAGAATAGAAAATCCCTGCCCTGGAGAGATTACAATGTAAGTACAGTATAACAACTGATATTTATTATTAAATAAATGTTTAACAATATTTCAAACATAGTAAGTTATACCACTGGAACCGACAAACCTTCCATTTGCATTGAAGTTTGGACCAGGTCTTACCAGTTCAAATACATCTGTCTTTTCTAATAGAAAGAAATCCCCTTAAGAATAGCAAAGGCTGTTATCACATCTGCCCTTAGTTTCCTTAGCTCCAGGCCAAATATGTTCAGTGCCGAAAATCTTTTCCTGTTTTTACCTGTTAATCCCTTATTCATTTCCTGTTGTCCTACAATAAATACTTTTTATTTATTTTTTATTGTGGACACAATGCAATGTACTAAATATGTAATTGCATTAGCCTCCCGGAGAGAATAATTCATTTAACTACATTACTTACTGTATTTTTTTCTTCTTGCATATGTCTTTCTTTTTGTACTGTTATCTCTAAAATGTTTCTTGTTTTTTTTTGTTTTTTTTGTAACTTACATTTTATTTCCAATATGCACAGACAAAACGTAATTTCAATACAATACATTACATATGCCGATATCCACTACATTATGTCCAGGAAGTAAAAAACACAGGTATATAAAATTTGAGTGAGTGGGGGACGGGACTGGGAAAGGGGATGGGGACTTCCATTCCAGGTCTAGCTCGCCTCTGACTTAAGAACTCCCTCACTTGTGTACTCTCATTCGACTCTTTGCGTATGCCTTCTAGACCTCTGTCTTTGTATATATTGAGCTAATGGACCCAACCACTATTTCTGGACGGCCGCCAAATGAGAACGCACCTAGGTCTATCATGGCAAAATTGTGGTCATGCTCACCCCTGGTATATCTGATTGGAGTAGCCATGGCTGCCATGTTTTGGGGAATTTGTGCCTGTATCATTTACTAGGCTTGTAAGCTTCTCCATCTGACAGACAAATCCTATTTTATTTCTAATTTTTGAGATTACGGGAGAATCCTTTTGTTTCCATAATGCTGCTATCTCTCACCTCGTTGCTGTTGCTACTGCACCGACACACTTTATTCGAGCAAATACCCAGTATGTACCTGGCAGATACCTGGAATGCGCTGCTCCTCACCTCTGACAAGCCCCGTTGCGTTTGCCTTCCCAGCCTGGGTTCATGCCTGGCTGACGGGCGGCTGATCTGTTAAATTAAAATGATTAGGATTTAATAGGCTGCAATGCTTCGCGTGTCTACCAGATGGCATAAATTCATGAATTGTAACGCAATATATATATTTATACTGTGCAGTATTGCAGCCAGCGGGAATAAAATGCTTCAATCCCTGCCTGGAAATAACCCAATGCACTCGGGCAGAAAACAGTCACAAACCTCAATACACCCGGGTATACCCGAATTTGTGGGACTAGCCGAGCTCGAATAAAGTGTGTCGCCAGTGTACATGCACAATAAGTTTGTTTCTTCTCTGGACAGCTGCTGTGCTGGCCAGTTTAACAGAAACAGTCAGGGATCGAATGGGATCATGAGGCCCAAAATCCTCTGTAGTCAAATATGAATTTCCTGCCAGATAAGCTGAATCAGAGGGCAAGACCACAGCATGTGTAACAAATCTGCTTGCTCTCCACATTGTTTGGGACACAATGGGGAGTAACCCGCAACAAATTTGGATAATTTTAACGGGTGAGATACCATCTCATCATTACCTTATATGCGTTCTCCTTCAGAGACATGCAGATTGAGCTTTTTGCTGCAGCCATCCCAATCTTCTACTTCCAGGGTTTCCCCCAGGTCCGCCTCCCATTGTGAAATTACATGTAATTGTTGTGAGTACTCTTGGCCCGAACAGATCACTTACTTATTGTAATGAGTGCTCACCACAAACAGGATGGGACCGCGAGGCTGAGGTGGGGATGTCAGAATACACTGACCTACAACTGCGTAACCACGTCCGGATTGCAGAGTCATAGTCGTGTAGCTGGGTCAGGGTAGGAGAGGTTAGAATGGTCGTGATACTCGCCGTGGTCTGGGGTTGGAGAAGTCAGATGGTCGTGGTACTCACCGTGGTCTAGGACTGGAGAAGTTGGATGGTCGTTGTGCATAGCCGGGGTCCAGGAGTAGAGAAGGTGGGAGTCCAAATACAAGCCGAGGTCAGGGGTCAGAGAAGGCAGCGGTCCAGGTATAAGCTAAGGTCAAAGGTAGAGAAATCAAGGCAGAATGCAAGAGCAACAGCAGGGCAGCAGGATGCTTGAGGCAAGCACTTCAAAACATAAACCAAGCCAATTTGCCTCAGGGCTGGCTGAGCATATAAGGAGGAGGGTGCCAATGGTAAGGCTTGCAGGCAATGAGACATAGATAGGTTGTCCAGTGATGGGTAGGGGCGGAGTGCACTGCAGGTGTGGAGTAATTGATGTTATTAACTCCTCGCTTGTCCCTGGGGATGCGGCGCCGGCGTGGAATGTGAACAGGAGCGCCCTCCGTTGCATCATGGGATGCGGTGCGGGAGTGGAGCATATGTCCGGTCCTCGTAGTGGGAATGCGGCGCTTGCGTGAGAAGAGTCACCCGCGATGTCATGGGGCGGGCCTAAGACCAATCCGTGAAGTCTCCCCCCGACTGACAGCACGACTCCTGTGCAGAGCCTCAGAGAGAGTTTCGTCACCCCTCCCGTTGTGGGGTGCGTCACAGGGGCGGGACCGAGGTCCAATCCTGACACTTATACAATTGAGAAGTGAGTCCACATGTGTCTGTTTTTAAAATACAGAGCTTCTCGAAATTTACTAATAGGGGGAAGGGTGACAATTTTATATAAAGTGCTCTGATTTGGAGGTATCTAAAGAATTCTGTGGGGGATTTCTTTTTATGCCTTAGTTTGTTTAAAACTTTAAATATTATTTCCTGCCTCTAAATCTTTAAGCCTAACAATTCCTTTATTTTTCCAAATTGCTAAATCTCTATTATTCAGACCCGGAGCAAAGTGTGTGTTATCAAAAATCTGAATTTAGTAGCTTCCCAAACCTCCAACGAATTAGACATTGAAGAAAGTGACTCTTTGAAGGATTTAAATATCGACTTTTGGGACCAGAATAAATTGTATAATTCAATTGGAGAACATATCCCTCCCTCTAATTCTACCCATCATTTCCATCTGGAATCTGTGTGCCATTGCAATACTGTAGTGTCCACGGTTATTTTAACACAAACAAGTGGCAATCGCCAAAAGACCTAGGTACATGCTGGATACATGCCATAAACTTGCCTTAAACTAGACCCAACATTTCTGCATTGATTAATGGCCCATCAGATTAACAATGGGGGTCTCTAGCAGTCCCATTCAAACTGAATGGAAGAGCCAGGGACCCCTGCTGTGTTATTCCTATGGGTCATTAGTCAATGCAGAAATGCCTTAAAATTGCCTTAAACTAGCCAGGTTACACCCAGCACATACCCAGAATGTAACTGGGCTAGTTTAAGGCAAGCTTAAGAATACTCATGGTCTCGTCTGTACATGACTTAACAGAGCCACTCTATGGCTAGTACGATAACAAACAAGGTACCGCTAAGCCCCCTGTCAACATTGGTCTTTAAAGTAACCTTCCTCTAATTCTTGTTTTTTTTTAGTTCCAAGTAAATGTGGTGATAAGGGATTGTAGAGAGAGAATATCTTCCAACCATATCGGTATTGGCAGGGTCTGGAACAGATAAATTATACAAGGGAGAAGATTAATTATGATACAGTGTTTCTTGCCTATCCAAGAGATGTTATATATTGACCACATTCTTATATCCTCTCTTAGAGTCCGAATCAATTTGGGGTAATTCGCCTGGCCTTTGTAGTTGTTGGTGAGGAATATTCCCAAATATTTAATGGCTTGGGGTTGCCACAAAGTTAAAATTGATTGCTAGCAACTTCTCCTTCTCCTTTGGGGGATTAATGTTTAACGCCTCTGATTTAGCATTACTTATCTTAAAGTCTGATTTTTATTTTTAAAGGAACTCAAGAGAAGAAAAAGGTTGGGCAAGGAGGTATCAAAAAACCATAATCCGCATAGAGAGCAACTTTATGAGTTTGAGTGTTCATTTATAGCCCCATATTATCTGGGTTTCTACGTATGTGGTTAGCTAATGGTTCCATACACATGGCAAAAAGTAAGGGGGAAAGACGGCAACCTGGTCTAGTGCCACTTTTGATCTTAAATGGATCAGATTGGAATCCCTGATAAGTTACCCTGGCCACTGAACTGGAGTATAATGCAGCAATGGCACGTAAGATTCTGTTCCCAAACCGAAATGCCCCAAGTGTGGCGTTAAGATACAACCAGTTTATCCTATCAAACGCCTTTTCTGCATCCAGACTAGCACCATAATTGGGATCTTCTTTGTATGTGCCAATTCAATCAGATCAACTATGTGCCTTGTATTCTGATGCCTGTCTGCCTGGAATGAAACCCACCTGATCCGGATGCACCAGTCTGGGTAGAGTACGGCTTATTTTATTAGCTAATAGTTTTGAGTAGATTTTGATATCCGAATTTATTAGGGAGATTGGCCGGTAACACTTACAGTTAGTCGGGTCCTTCACTTGTTTAAGTATCAGGGAGATAGAAGCTTGGAGCATCTGTTCTGGGAATGAGGCCCCATCTAATTGTAGCCAGGTATCCCCTGGGCTACTAATCTACCCTGTCTAACACATAAACCTTGGTTCCAGCACAGGCAGTGTTAGGGGTAAATCCATGCTCCTTGCGGCAGCAGTACACAACTCCCTTGAGTGACAGGGGGTGGGCCTAAGGTCTGGGTACTGCCCTATCTGGAGACCCTCCCCTGGGTACAAAAGGGGCTGCAACTTAAATTTAGTTCTATTCTGTGCAGAGTAGGAAGTGTGGAGCCAGGGCTCTGGTCCGCCTTCCTTCCCCTCCCTCAGGGGAGTGGGATTAGCTAACCCATACTTCACCAGTTAGTATGGAGTCAAGGATAGATCTTTGGGGCCTGAAGCCATGGGGGTTGAGTCCAGGGACCAAAGTAAAGTGTATGCAGTGAGGTATGCTGTGAACTTGCTGCAATGAAGAACCGTTACTTGTTTTATACTCCTGCTTGAGGCTGCAATTTCTTCAGGGAGGAAGTGAGTGTTTTCCACAGGGGACTGCACCTATAGGCCGTGTGGGAATGGAGGCGCTGCAACTCTAAGCAAAAAGCTGTGAAGATCCCTAAAAGCCTGTCCTGAAATCCCCACTACAACCAGTGGATGCTCAGAGCCTCCTGTGAGTCATACAGGTAGGATGGGGGAGCGTGGGTTACATTTGGAGGCGCTGCTGAAATGTAACATCTGAGAAAGCAGGCAGGCTGTGCAGCTAAGGTATCTCCAATTATGCAAAGCTGAGATGTAATTGAAAACCTCTGTATCAGGGCCCGTTCTCTCAGAATTGTGGATAGTGTACCTAGGTGCTCTTGGGATACGAGGGACCAGAACCCCTTGAAGGAGAAACTATCACACGAATGTCCAACTTTTATCAAGCTGGCATGTGCTTACAAATACTATATCAGGGCCAGTTCTCTCAGGAGGAGTTTTTGTGTAGGGTACCTGGGATTGCTGGGGCTTAAAGGGGACCATAATAACCTGAAGGGGGCTATATCTTTCCAAAATCAGTACAGTATGTGTGGGTAGTGTCCGAGGAGGGGCTCTTGCCTCAAGAGGCCAGAACCGCAGTTTGATGAGCTG
Source organism: Ascaphus truei (assembly GCF_040206685.1). NCBI lineage: Eukaryota > Metazoa > Chordata > Amphibia > Anura > Ascaphidae > Ascaphus > Ascaphus truei. Next base: position 508,794,699 of record NC_134483.1, read on the forward strand.
CAGCAATACTATAGCTCAGCACAGGGAGCCACAGTTTGCGCTATCAGAACTGTCCACGTGTAGTAGCGTCCGGGGGGGGGGAGGGGGCTCTCGAAGATCGGGTGACCAGAACCGGCATTTTAAATGAGCTATAGCAATACATTAAATAGCGGTTCCTGCCAAAAAATGGGAGAACCGCGTGGTGATGTTGGCAGAGTTGCAACTTCCTTTGCAAAATGGTGCAGGGCTTGGCGCGAAGCTAAAGTCGCGCCCATCTATAATGTGCCTGTACTCCTGGATCCACCAGGGGGAGGAGGCAAAAGATTATTGTGTCACCACTAGGGGCATAGCCAGACACGAGCTACCGTACCCTCAGTTGCGTGTGGTAAGTTAACGAAGCAGGAGCTAGTCAATACTGTTCCCGTTTTAAACTATGAATATGACTGAGTGCACGATATCACAGTATATACTGCCAAGAGGCTTCCTGGTAGTACAAGTGAATGGGGAAAGCTTCCGACAATGCATTTGTCCCAGCTGCGATTGCCCCAGCAGGGACGTGAGCCTGGAGTAGAAATGTAAAAGATGCGGGACTCTCCACCTTAAGCCCAAGGTGTCACCACCACCCATGCCGGACCAGACGAAGGTGCACGCCTTTTACAATACGCTATGTGAGTTGCAGAGACTTATGCAACAAGCATCCCTCAGGGAGGAGCAGAGTTGTTTGATGGCTATCTACAATTTGTTCTTCACAAAATTCAGAGGCAGCAAAGAAAAAAACAACAAGAAAAAATATATAAGTGCAGATGTATGGGTTACAGTCTGAAATGACTATTGAGAGTCTTGGCTCATATAAATTGCCTACTCACAGGATGTGAATGATATACAGTATGCATGAATCCAAATCAGTGGCAAATTCCTGGCTTTGTGATGTATCAGGAGAGATGTCTCTCAATGCAGGAGGGAATATAGAGGGAAGGGCTTCCATAGTGCAGATCAATTTATAAAAGTATTTTTTGTTAAAAAGTATTAGAATCGCACTGACAATAGATACAACAGTGACATTGTGAGATGAACTGCTCACCGTCTCCGTCCCCGTTATGACACGCTTGTCTGGGGAGTCTTCCCCAGCTGGTAGCTTCTTTGCTGATATCGGTCCCAGACTCCGCTATTTCACTTCCAGTTTTGCCGCGTCACTTTTTCAGGGGGGGGAGGTGAGTGTTTTCCACAGGGGACTGCACCTATTCCTATATGCCCTGTGGGGAATGGAGGCGCTCTAACACAGAGCGAAAAGCTGTGAAGATCCCTAAAGTGTTGTAACAATGCTCGTCTCAAGCAGGATATGGACCCACAGGGCTGAGGTAAAAATATCAACGAACTGACCTGAGCCGAGGGACAGAGTCCTGATCGAGTAGTGAGTCGTAAGCCGAAGGTCAGGGCTGGCAGCAGAGTTGTGTAGTCGGTGAGAATGCAGAGGTTGAGGCAGGCGGAAGACAGGGGTGGTCGAGGTATGTAGCCGGGTCTGGTAATGTGGAAGACAAAAGGTAAGTGTGTTGCATGTACTCAGCATGATCTGAAACTTCCTCTTACAGGGCTGTCCTTTTAAAGGAAGCTGCAGGAGAAAAAAATGCAGGATCCTACCACAGAGGGTGAGCTAGAGCAAAATCCCGGTCCGGACTCAGAAAAAACGGGACGGATTCTGCGAAACCTCATAAGCCTGTCCTGAAATCCCCATTACCATCGGCGGATGCTCTGAACCTCCTGTGAGCCATACAGGTAGCACCATCACCAGGTAACCTCAGGAAATTTCCCTTAGGGTGGGTGAGCATGGGTTACATAATATTGCATTATACATCCTGAGTATATGAGGGGCAATTAAGTCGACGTATTTCAGAATACAAATTTGAAAATTCATCTGGGCCAGGGGCCTTTGAGGGCTTTAGCTGCTTAATAACTTAACTCTTGTTAACTCTTCCAGCGTGAATTCCCTTGCTAACGACTCCTCCTCCTCACCCAACCTCGGCAACCGGGCCTCTAATAGAAAAGTCTTTAGGGCCTGTTTTATATTAGCATTATGTACGGCCTTCTCCCCATCGTATAGACTCTCATAATAGCTTTTACATTCTTCTACTATCAATTTAGGATTAGAGGTCAACCCTCCTGTTTTACGATTAATAGATTGGATATTATAATTTGACTGTCTGTTCCTAAGTTTTGATACAAGCAGGGTATCTGGTTTGTTTGCCTTTTCATACAATTTCCACTTTAACCAACTGATTGCATTTTCTACCTGGGAGGTTAGGAGCAGATTTATCTCAATTCGAGTATCCTTCAGTTCCTTAGTGTTTCAGCTTTATTGTTTTTTTTTTTTTTATGTTCCCCTGACAAGTTTGCCAATTTTGCTTGTAATTTTCTAATTTTTTCGTTTTTCTCCCTTTTTCTCCCAGTTGCGATGCTAATGAGGGAACCTCTGAGATTTGCCTTCTGTGCCTCCCACAGCGTAACATGTGAACTCACACTCCCTTCATTAGTTTTGAAGAAGCACTCAATTTCTTTATCTATCTCTTGTATTACCTCTGGAATTTTCAGGAGGCGTTCATTTAACTTCCAGTTTGCTCCTGGTCTGTTCAGGCGGAGATCCGCACACCTCAATTCAATTTGTGCGTGATCAGACCATGAAATGTCATGAATCTAGGTCGCTGCGACCATTGGGACCATTCTGTTTAAAATAAAGAATTAATCAATTCTACTGTAGCTCATATGTGGATTAGAAAAAAAAGTATATCCCTTCTCATTGGGTGCAACTCCCTCCCTCCATATGTCTGATAGCTGTGCCTCTTTTAATTCTTTTACATGCATGTGTGTTTCTTCCTTTCGTAGATGAGAGGGCCGTGTTGACCTATCTATATCTGGATCTACTGCTATATTAAAGTCTCCAGCAAGCATAGTGTATCCTGTCTTGATTTTACTTAACACTTCAAAAAAAGAAGGGAAAAATAATGGGTCTGTTTCACATGGGGCAAGCACATTGGCAATTGTCAGCATCTGATCCTATATTGTTCCTACCAATGTTAGAAATCTGCCCTCCTTTTCCCTCCAAACTTGTTCAACAACCAATGGGAGCCTGTTGTTGATTAGAATCATTTCTCCTCTCTTCTTGGTCTGAGCTGAAGATAGGGAAAACTGCCTAAAATTTTTAACAAAATATTTAGGGGGGCAGTCCGTGAAAAAGTGTGTCTATTGCAAAATTAATAAATCTGCATTCTTTCTTTTGTAATCTTATATAGCTAAGCACCTCTTAGCTGAGCTGTTAAAGCATTTTACATTATGGGACAATATTGTTATCGACATTTTTTATCCATCACTGGACTGCACATTTTGTTTCTCAAGTCATTTCCAAGTCTGCCCACAGCTACCTCTTGATTTTGTGAGAGGAAAATGACCCTGGAAGCTACCTCATGGACTGGGGTAGAAGGGTGGGGGTTGGTGGAGGGGGGAGAGGGAAACAGCACCATCTAAAACAACAGAAATAAACTGAAACAATGACAAAAAACTCCAATTCCTCTGGAGGTCAAGCGGCTGATGCCAGAATAAACTCGCTTCAGAACTCCTGGAGAAGGATTCAACAAACTCTTCAGCAGGCATTCCTTAGACAGAAGAAGCAGGCGGATTGACATCGCCGAGAGGCACCTAAATTCAGCCAAGGAGACAAAGTGTGGCTCTCTTCAAAGAATATAAGACTGAAGACGCCTACGATGAAATTGGCTACAAGGTTCCTGGACCCGTTCACCATCATTGAACAAGTCAATCCTGCGGCATACCGCCTACAACTACCCCACTATTGAAACCCGTCTTTCTAAGTCCTCAGTTTCTGGACGTCTCTCCATGACCGCCACCGGTCATTGTACAAGGACAAGAGGAATTCGAAATTCGGTCAATAATCGATTCCAGATTCTCCAGAGGAACTGTCCAATTCTTGGTACACTGGAAGGGTTTTGGACACGAAGAACGCTCCTGGGTATCTCAACATTAGATCCTTGCTCCCGGCCTGTTAATGCCCTTATATGCCAGATTCCCGCACAAGCCTTATGGAAATCGTCCTGAGGCCGATCCTCAAGGGGGGGTATACTGTAAGGAATTGGGGAACAGAGCTCCCTCCTTAGCTGCTGCTACTCAGTCCTCCAACTTGGCACCAGTGTGTGCGCGCATGTAGCTCTTCTAGAGTTGCCTCGGAGCGTAGCTCCGCCCCAGGATGCACCACGTGTCGCGCGTCAGCTGCGCGTTCACATGACAATGTGCACCACTCCCCAGCTGCGCGTCAAGTAATCAGACTGCCACCCTTCTCCTGTGCCTATCATGGCTCCCGCTGGGGCTGCGCCTCCGCTCCGCCCCCTGTCCTATTGGCTGCTATGCCATATATATACCCTGCCCGTACTCTCTAGCATTGCTCAGCATAATCACTTGTAGCCTTGTGTGCCTCACAGTTCTGTTGTGCCTAGCTCTTGTTCCCATCTCGTCTTGCAGTTTGTCTCCTCGTGTACCGACCCGGCTTGTTTGTAAAACCCCTCTGGATATCGACCTTGGCTTACCCTCGACTACGTTTCCTCTCTAACCCAAGACCACGGCTACACGGACTTCGACGATTCTCAACTCTCCAATCCCAGACCACGGCTTAACTGACTTCGACTACGCTGCTCTCTATAACCCAAGACCCCGGCGAGTATACAGATTAACCCACTCTCTCCTACCCAGACCTGGCTACGCTGACAATCCGCCTTTCAGGCACGCCTCCGCTGCTGTCGGTGCATGTTTTCATACCTTCCCACCTCAGTACCGGGGTCTTGTTTTGTTTGTGGGTAGCGCAAACATTACAAGAATGGTTGTGAGATTTCAGGTTTGTCCGTGTGGGTTGGGAAATGAATTGCGTTAGTTTAAGTTACTTGAGATGTATCTGGATTTTGTGGATTTTAGGTTCAAGCAAATTGAAGTTGAAATCCCCAAGAACTAGCAGCTAACTCTTCTCATTCAGAGAGGAAATGGAGCCAAGAAACTGGGTGATGTCAGTCAGGTACTGGAGAGGGGCTTTAGGGGGCGGTAGATGCCAGCAATCAAGATAGGTTTAGAAAAGGGGAGGTAGATTTTGCCAACTAGGATTTCAAAAGAGGGTGGGCTTGGGGGGCAATTTAACAGTGTCAATTGTAAGGTGCCTGCAATATAAAATAACAACCCTCCTCCTCTCTTTGACCTAGTCTAATAATACAAGTCCAGAAGTATGAAACATATACAATAGTTAAATTATACATTAATTACATGTAATTACATTTAGCCTCTCTCTGTGCCCTTCTGTGTCCCTTTTTCTGCCCCTCTTTTTGTTTCTGTGCCAGCCTCCACAAACCTGGTGGCTGGAGAATGGAGGAATAGGTGGGAAATCAACAATGTTTTGCTTAATTTAAACCTTTAATAATGGGGAGGTACTCAGCAGATGTTAAGCTCTGCCCCTTATCTGCCTGTAGACAGGGAGCCAGAAGATAGGCTATAAATAGGAGGGTGGTCAAACTCCACATCAGATCCCTGGAAGAGAGAAGCAGAGGGCTCTCAGTTGTATATAGTAATGTAAATAAGTAGTACAGGGTAGGCATTACTTTCTTTGTTTTATAAGTAGGGAAGTGCCCTGTGACAGGGTAAATAAAAGCCACCAGCTATATGCCTAGAAAACCTATGTCTAGTCTGCAGTGCAGCACTGACTAGGTTAACTTCAGCTGGGAACCTCAGGACAATTAGTTGGAACCCAGCTGCCTAATCATGGTGTGTTAAAACCCCAGGCTGTAGACACAGCTGCCAAAGAGATTACTGATTCAAGGTCTGATTAGCAAAGTAGTTAAATTGTGAACTGTCTGTCCCCTGCATATAAAAAGGGTAGCTACCTTATATATAGACTGTCTGCTAAAGAGAAACTGTTTTGTTTGGTTTGCTGAAGAAAAAGCCATTCTTTCTTTTGTTTGCTGAAGAAAAGCTATTTTTGTTTTGTGTGCTGTATATCTTTTAAGGCTGAATAAATAAGCCTTGTCAAGAAACCCATGTGTGTAGTTGCATGTACCCTGCAACATATGGTGTCAGAAGTGGGATGGATTTTTTTGAAAGGCCCCTGCAGTCAAAGGGCCACACACACACACATACACACAAGAATGAAAAAAATGGAAGAATTTTTTTAAGAGTTTTTGTGCGAGCAGACCAAACAGCAGGGACAGTTAATGCAGGAACAGGCCCGGCTACAAGCAGAGAGAGATGAAAGACTATGGCAGTAGCAAACCCAGCTCCTAACACAGCAGCAGGCAGCACAGGAGGAGCGAATGGCCAAGTTGCTGACCTAATTCCAGGGGTCTGCCAGTCCAGAACTTGCAAGCAAACCCCCGGTACTCCTGAGGAAAATGGCTCCGAACGAGGATCCAGAGGCTTTTTTACTGACATTTGAAAGAGTTGCTGAAGCTCAGGGCTGGGCTACAGATTGCTGGGCAACTGCTTTGGCCCCGCTCCTCATAGGAGAAGCCCAGGCCTCATATCAGGGCCTCCCAGCAGATCAGGCATGGACTACCGACAAGTAAAAGCCGCCATACTGGATCGCTTAGGTCTGACCCCAGAGACCTATCGGCAGCAGTTCCGGAACATGAAGTACATCGCTAAGATGAGACCGCGGGTCCTCGCACAGCGATTATTGGACTTGTGTACACGCTGGATACAACCCGAGGAGTGCACTAAGGAGGCAATTCTTTAGCAGGTGGTTTTGGAACAATTTCTACAAATAATACCCCCTTCCGCACGCTCATGGGTAAAACGCCACGCTGCTGAAACCCTAGCTTTGGTGGTCCGACTCGTGGAGAACTTCCTTGGGGCTGAGCAGCAGGCGAGTGTCCTGGACCCGACTCCACCGGCACTTGCGGACGCCCAAAGAGGGAGATCGAATAAACGGGGAACCTACGGCCCGTCCATACGCCACCGCCAAATCCAACGGAAGGAGCAGTCGTTCCAGCAAGGACGGAGTCCAAATGCTGGTCCCCGCCAAGACTCTCATCTCCTTCCTGATGTCGTCTCGTCGCAAAATGAGAGGAACTTCTGAGGACGTCGCCCACAGGACCCACCAGATGCCTGGTCTCCAGTATCCGGTCCAGCGGAGCGCTATCCACAGCCCCCTCCTGCGAGGGAACCCTCTCCATGTTCCGCCTGCGGAGAACAAGGCCACCGGTATGTGGACTGTCCATTGATGGATTGTTCATTCAGCAGGACCGTCGCCCTGGCTTTTACTGGGGAAAATTACAAGCCCTGGCTACTTCCAGCCCTGATGTGGGGAAAAAACGTCCAGGCCCTTGTAGATTCGGGCTCTGGGAAAACTCTAGTCCTCCAGGAACTGTTACCGCCCAACGTGTGTTCTTTTGACTCCCCATGGAGCATAGAATGTGTACACGGCGATGTAAAACGCTATCCGACAGCCAAAATCCGGCTACAGGTAAAAGGTCAGGAGGCTTACCTCAAAGTAGGAGTCACTCCTTGGCTCCCTGCCCCCGTTGTGCTTGGTCGGGACTGGCCTTTCTTTTCGGACATAATGGTCCCAGTCTTTCACGAGGAGCCTCCTTCTAGGGCTCAGAAGAACCCTGGCAAACTGTTCCCCTTCTCGGCAGACCTTTTTCCCAGTAGACACCGGGTTCAAAAGACTCGGAAGCAAAGACGCTTGGACAAACAGGACTGGTTGCAGAAATCTGGGTCTCAAGGTGACCATTCTAGTAGTCAGAGGTCACAAGTGATGGCTGGGGATGGCCAAAGGGAGGGGGATATGGGCCCTGGAGATTTACCAGACCTGTACCTCCCTGACTTTTGCCAGAAGCAAAGGGAAGACCCAGTCCTTGCTAGACAGTATGACAAGGTGGTGAAAATTGATGAACAGATTTTAGATGCACAGGGGGTGATAGTATTCCCCCATTTTGAGCTATCAAAGGATATCCTATATAGGGTGAATAGGCAGACACAAACGGGGAGGTCACCAGACAGACAGATATTGGTTCCCAAGGCGTTTGTTAAATCTGTGTTCACTCTAGCCCATACTGTCCCTTGGGGTGGTCACCTGGGCAGGGATAAAACATTGGACCGTATTTCATCCCGATTCTATTGGCCAGTGATATTGCTAAGCTATGAGTAGCATGTCCGGAGTGCCAGCTAACTAGTCCAAAAGGACAAAAACCAGCCCCTTTGGTTCCTCTACCCTTGGTGTCAGTTCCCTTTGAGAGGATTGGGGTAGACTTGGTAGGACCTCTAGAACCTTCTGCGAAAGGACACAGGTTTATCCTTGTAATAGTTGATTATGCGACAAGATATCCTGAGGCGTTCCCCCTGAGAACAGCAATGGCGAAGCAAGTAGCCAACAAATTGTTGGAACTGTTCTCACGGGTTGGACTTCCCCAGGTTATGTTGACAGAAATTCCATGGCTAAACTGATGTAGGATGTCTTAAAGTTACTAGAGGTCAAGTCTGTTCGGACATCGGTCTACCATCCGCAGACAGACGGATTGTGGAAAGATTTAACCGAACTCTAAAAGGGATGCTGAGGAAAATTTATAGATTCAGAGAAGAGAGCCTGGGATGAACTTCGACCTTTTCTGCTGTTTGCAGTGCGGGAAGTTCCCCAGGCCTCCACGGGATTCTCTCCATTTGAATTGCTCTATGGTTGCCAACCCCGGGGTATCCTAGACCTCCTAAACGAGTCCTGGGAGGAACAGCAGTCCCCTTCTAAGAATACCCTGCAATATGTACTAGACCTTAGGAAGCACCTAGATGTGGTCGGCCATTTTGCCAGGGAGAATCTTAGATCAGCCCAGGACAGTCAGGAGAGACATTACAATCAGAATGCTCGCATGAGTGTTTCACCCAGGAGACCAGGTGATGTTATTGTTACCCAGTTGCGAGAGTAAACTCCTGGCCAAATGGCAGGGCCCATTCGAAGTACTCCGCCGTACGGGTGATGTGGATTACGAGATCGCTCAACCAGGGTCCAGGAAGGTTAAACAAATTTACCATGGGAACTTGCTGAAACCCTGGAAGATGCAGCCGTCTCTATTCATCCACCCGGTGGAGGAGGAAACGGACTTGGGTCCTCAGCCTCCACGGGAGACCATCGTGAGTGACAATAAAATCCCAATGGGTAAACAGTTGTCCTCTGAACAAAAAGGGGACTTGTTAGCAATAATTACACAATTCCAGGATGTTCTTTCTGACTTACCAGGACAAACTAACTTAATTTCCCATGCAATCGAGACAGCACCTGGGGTAAAAGTACGTTCCCGTCCTTATAGGTTGCCTGAAAGTCGTAGGGCCCTGGTGGAGAAGGAGGTACAAGAAATGTTACACTTAGGAGTGATTGAGGAATCATGCAGTGAGTGGTGTAGTCCACTAGTTATGGTCCCTAAACCCGATGGGAAGGTAAGATTTTGTGTGGACCTCCGAAAGGTCAATGCGGTATCCAAGTTTGACGCATATCTGATGCCAAGTGTGGATGAATTAATTGACGCCCTTGGTAACGCGGAATATATATCCACGCTGGACTTGACAAAAGGATACTGGCAAATACCCTTGGAGGAAAAGTCCAAATGCAAAACAGCCTTTGCCACTCCCATGGGTTTATACCAGTTTGTGACAATGCCATTTGGACTGCATGGAGCCCCAGCCACATTTCAGAAACTCATGGATAAGGTACTGAGGCCCCATAGGAATTATGCCGCAGCCTACCTAGATGACATTGTCATTTATAGTAAACACTGGCGGGCCCATCTAAATAGGCTAAAAGCGGTCCTCAAATCTCTAAGAGAGTCAGGGCTCACAGCGAACCCTAAGAAATGTGCCCTGGGTAAGGCGGAAACTAAATACTTAGGGTATGCAGTGGCAGGTGGAAAAGTAAGGCCACTAGCCGACAAGGTAGTTGCCCTGAAAGAAGTTCCGACCCCCCAAACAAAAACGCAGGTACGCTCTCTGCTGGGTTTAGCAGGGTACTACTGGCGGTTCATCCCCAACTATTCGGAAGTGGCAGCCCCTTTAACGGACTTCACAAAAAAGTATGCCCCTACACAAGTGGTGTGGTCAAGGGATTGTCAGAGAGCCTTTGAGGACATAAAAAGGTGTCTATCAGAGGGTCCCATCCTTAGAAGCCCAGACTTCAACAGCCCTTTTATAGTGCAAACAGATGCATCAGAGATAGGGCGAGGGGCAGTGTTGTCACAACAGTTTGAGGGAGTTGAACATCCTATCCTTTTCCTGAGTAGGAAATTGTTCCCAAGGGAAAAAAACTACTCAGTGATTGAGAAAGAGTGCCTCGCAGTAAAGTGGGCAATCGAGGCTTTGAGGCATTACCTGGCAGGAGTCCATTTTACTTTGGTGATGGATCATGCTCCACTGAAGTGGTTAAATAGTATGAAGGATTCCAATGCTAGGATGACTAGGTGGTATATGGCCCTTCAACCCTTCTCATTTGAGATTCAGCATAGGCCGGGAAAAGAGAACGCAAATGCTGACTTCTTTTCTAGAGAAGGGGTGGATGGTCGGGCTTCAGCCATGCGTAGCCCCAGCCACACACTAACAGGGGAGGAATGTGACAGGGTAAATAAAAACCACCAGCTGTATGCCTGGAAAACCTATGAGAGGAGTAAGCTGCTGTAGAGATTACTGATTCAAGGTCTGATTAGCAAAGTAGTTAAATTGTGAACTGTCTGTCCCCTGCATAGAAAAAGGGTAGCTACCTTATATATAGACTGTCTGCTAAAGAGAAACTGTTTTGTTTGGTTTGCTGAAGAAAAAGCCATTCTTTATTTTGTTTGCTGAAGAAAAGCTATTTTTGTTTTGTGTGCTGTATATCTTTTAAGGCAGAATAAATAAGCCTTGTCAAGAAACCCACGTGTGTAGTTGCATGTACCCTGCAACATGCCCTTTGAAGTTAGGTTCCCTAGAATGAGGGAAGCAGAGATGTATAGACTCCCAGGTGGGAGGCCTGTATCCCTTAGGGGTTACCCAAATTGTAGCCCGGGACTAGCCTGACAAAGCATAAACATGGAGCCTCTTGACACTCCTTTGGAGAGCACCCCAACGGAATAATGAGTGGGGCGCACTTTAGAGGATCCAACCCTGCCACCCCAGCACTGAAGCATTCATATGGAATGGGCAGGGCAGAGGGCAAAGATCAAAACCTTTTTTAGTGAAGAGAGGAAATGGTAGCCCAAGCAGGGACATTGGAAGTAATAGAAGAAAATTCCATAAGATGAATAAATCAGTTATGTACACTGTATAGCCAAGCAACTAACCACCTGTTTAAAGAATGTCCCTCTCCAGGAATGCAGTAATGCATCTGGAGAATAATCTGTATTTCTATGAAATGCAAATAAAGACCACTCTGTTCATAACTACAGTATAAAGTTCCTGGCGTCCATCCTTTCTACATCATCACCCAGCTGCACGGACCCAGCACCCTGATAAGGTAATACATTGAGTGGGGCAATGACAGAGACTATCCAATGTAAACTCCTTAGGAGCAAGGCAGGGAGGGTTACATGAATTATAAGATGGGGGTTTATTTTGGTTTTGATCACACTAGACTCTGCACTAATACAACAGGAGAAGCAGTATAGTGGAATCAATAATGACATGTTGTGCTAATCTGTATGATGTGAGCATAATGCTACATATGCACCTCCCCCCTCCTAGGGAATATATATATATATATATATATATATATATATATATATATATATATATATATATACATACATACATACATACATACATACATACATACATATATATATATATATATATATATATATATATATATATATATATATATATACAGTATATATATATATATATACAGGAGAGAAAAAACACAGGCGTAAAAAGTGATAAGTGAAAACTGTTGCAAAGTATCAGGGAAGAATTAATAGCATATGGACGAAACCAATGAAGATGAATCTGAAATAATAAAAAAGAAGCAAAATATGGTGAAGTATGCTTGTATTCTTCAGAATGCGCAAAAGACAAAATGCTACTTACAAAGTAGCAGATAAAACAGGCATGTAGGATATCAAGATCCTCTCCTCACTGCTGATCTGTATGGTGGCTAGTTGGTTCTGGCTTCACCTGGAACGCCGAGACTCCGCACAGGATCAGATGTGTCTACAGCTGCCTCCAGTGTTGTCCTGGTTATCCCTCCAGTCTCGCAGGATTGCGAGTATGACGTCAGCGCGTTGTTGTATCCGTTGAAGGGAGGAATTGGCATACACTGTCCAGCTAATACTAGACCAATATTGCCAGAAAGAGATAAGAACTCAGAGAGTCAGGGAGACCTGTAGGAAATGCTATTCCAGCCTCCACCCTATGCGTATCGTCTTGAAAAAGACTTCATCAGGGCTATGCATCTCTGTTGCTAGCAAGTGTATTTAAAGGCTGTACTAGCTCCTAATAGGTTAATTGGCTAGCCAACGCCCAAATGCCTTATAGCTGCACAGAGACATATGCTGAATAGTATACAAATACAATGAACCCTTAAAGTTATACATATACATATTCTAACCAATTTAATAAACATTATTAATACACACTAGCTGATATACCCGGCGCTGCCCGGGATTTAATGTTGTGGCTCCCCCTTTCTCTCCTTTCCACTGTCTCCCCCCTCTCTTTCTCCCCCATTCACAGTAATACCCCCCTTCAAAGCTCCGTTACCCCCCATGTTCACAGCTCTGGTCCCCCCCCCCCCCCCCCAGTTCACATCTCGGATTTCCCCACCCCCACCCCTGTTGCCAGCTGTGATTCCCCCTGTGTATTTGTCAGCTGACCTGACTTAGGGGGGAAGTGTATGTCAGGACTTTGACTGAGTGGGTGACTTTGACTGAGTGGGCGGGTGAATGAGTGTGTGGGTGACTGAGTGGGTGGGTGATTGACTGGGTAGGTAGGAGACTTACCTTGACTGGGTGGGTGGTGGTTCCTGGCGGCAGACGGTTCCCCTCCTGGCCCTGATATCTCCGTGGCATCTGCCTGGGGCAGGAGGTGAGGTCAGGAAGTTGGCGGGGGGGGCAAGAGTGGCAATTGGGGCAGGAGGGCCACACCGCGCTTCCCCTCTGTTCCTCTTTGGGAGTGAGGGGGGAGGAGGCTGAAGTTGGCGGCTGGGGGAGAGAGAGAGTCAGAGAGAGAGAGTCAGAGTCAGAGTCAGTCTCAATCTCAGTCTCAGTCAGGTGAGGCCGAGGGGGAAGAGAGTGGCAGTTGAGTGACATCATAGAGCCACCAATCTGATTGGCCAGTGGCTGAGGACCAATCAGATTCACCGCATCTAGCACCAACCATACAAATTTCAAATTTATATATTAAGATAAGAATATAAAAATCTTTTAAAATAAAGAATGCAAAAACTCTGTTTTAGAGGTATATATTATTTCAACCATAGATATTGTATAGCATTATTATTATTATCAGAAAGAACTTTGTACTTTATAATTCAACTTCCTAGTTGCATAAAACATATATATAAAAATTATACAAAACTATTTAAAATACATAAAATATAAAACATACATAAACGAAAAAGAATAAGAACAGAAAAATAAATTTTTATTTTTATTATTATACATGGTTGACTATAGGCTTTCTTATCTTCGGGACCGAAGGGCTATATATGAGTTATTACTCTAACCTGTGAAATTACATGGGTTGATATTATTGCAAAAATGCACCAAGATCTATATCGGTATTGAGACCAAGTGGAACCAACGTTTTCATTGTATGGATCCACTTGGTCTCAAGCTTGGAGATGGCATTAATATTATCGCCTCATCACCAGTTAGCAGATAGCCTATCGATCACAATAAAACGAATGCCTACCGGATCACAATTATGTTTCTCAACATATTCTCTGGAAAATTGCTCGATACTGAACCGATCCCTGAAATTATCGGGCGGAATCGAGGTAAGACAGGTGATTTATGTATCTTAGGTAAATGATACAGGACTGGGATAACTGGATGTTGTTCTATATGTAGCATTTCATATTCCCGGAGAGCTACAGTATAATGGCATATTTTTTGGCCTGCTTAAGTAGAGATTTTAAGTAATTAACAAAAGTGACTTTGGGATCTTCTATAGGCTTTGGAATTCTCTTCAAATTTGAGTGCTTCCTTTAAATAATCTGCTTGATAGTATAAACAGCCCTCCGCCTTTGTCTGCTCTTCTGTATACAATATTCCTGTTGTTAACCAATTCCTTCAATGATTTTTTCCTCAAGTGTAGATATGTTATCCTTGATGTGAATGTCTTTTTTACACAAGTTTGCCAAGTCCTTGTTAACACAGTGCAAAATGTTATCTATTGGTCTACTTCAAGAATGCACGGGATACAATTTAGATCTGTTTTTCAGTTCACTATTTGTACTGTACGTGGAATGTTTGAAGACTCAAATTCCAATGCTGAAAATCATCTAGAGTATTACTGCAGTAACAGTGCTTCCTAAAGAAGTGGACAACAGAACATCTATTGGCCCTGGATACTGAATTCAAACTTAGCCGGAAAGGAGGGCATGCTCTATCCCAGACCTCACATATCAACACTAAACTACAGTGTATTGCTGCCATGATGCCTCTATTATTTAAATTTGCTGAGACTTCACTTCTTTTTTAAATATGTGTTTCTTTCTACAAGCCTCTTTATGGGTCCGATTCACTAAGCAGTGAGCTTTTGCGCCCGATTGGGAAATTTGTAATCCCACGATAAAAAATTAAGCCAGACGCAGGATTCACTAAGAAGTGAAGCACATTTGGGTAGGTGCGGGCAAAACATGTCTGATCGCGCAAGCAGTTTTTCTTCCCCCTACAGGATGCGCTGCTTCCCCCACCCACTGGGAGATCTTGCCTGGCTACAGGGTCTGTGTGGTGCTCGGTACCTGTTTGGCTCAGGAGATGCTGACAGTTCCGCGATGACATGGGAAACAGGACAGGTTTACATTGATTCTTGGTGTTCTTCTCCTTGGTGACAGCGCCTCCAGTCATAGGAGGCTTCAACAGAGCTGAAGGCAGTCCCTACCATAACAGTCTTTACTCCATTACTCCTGTCCACTTAGCCAGAAGTATAAAAAGGGATGCTTTATTGTAGCAGCCACTGTTGATGTCATTACTGCGAATGCATTAGTTGCCAGGCTTCTAAATGGTGCTGGCTTGCTGGCAATATTGAGGCCTTGCTAGATTAGCTCTTGAACTCACCCCATGAGGGGCTGAAAAAATGTCTCTCTCCTAGCTGGGAGGAGACTGTACGTCCTTACCCCATGAAGGGGGAAGCTTGACTGACACTCACTCCCCTTTAATGGGCTGAGTTCTTTCCTGTAATTTAGTCACTTCCTCCCTGAGTCTTAGAGGGGAGTGCACAGGACCTGCACCATAATAGGCTGCACACAGATTCCTATGTCACCTCCTTCCTGTCACTCAGGGAGTCAGTAGGAGGAGGGGAAACCCCCATAGGATAGCCTGTCACTGCCTGTAGCTACTAGGGCTTACGTGACAGGGAGGCAGAAAGATAGCCTGGACCAGCCATGGCTATACTCTCCCCTAGGTGAAAATTTCCATGTCCTCACTGGGATCCAATTTGGGCACCATCCAGTAACCTGGAGCCTACAATACAGCAAACAGGTTACAACTGATTTATTACATAACCATACAGTACACAGACTACTACCCCATATCATCTACTGGTTGCAGCAATGATAAGAAATTAACTTTTCCAACATAAAAAAGACTAAAATCCCTATTTATAATATTTAGGGTCAGGCTTCTTCACGACCCACACATCAAACATCTTGACCCAAAGGAAATAGGTCTTAGATGAACCAGGACTCTGTCTGATCTCTACTCTGTCTTTATAGATACAGGTGCCAACCAACCATTACTCCATAACGGAACATACCTTGGAATCTGTTATAAATACCTTCTCTGAGGTTTTAGCTTTAAGTATTCCAAGCCCGCCTGCTTAAGCCAATCGTGACTGTTGGTCTCAATTTCATCCCTTATTGGCTCTGGCACATAGGGAAAAGTGTATCCGTGAGACTGCCGGTACCTGTGTAGTATGGCCAGGTCAGCTCTATTAAGTTTTAAGATTTTACACCCAGCACCTTGGCCAGGCAGAACCCAAAATGTAGGTTCACTTGGTTCCACCTCCTGATATTGAATAGAGGGCCCTTTTGGTACTCTTACCCCTAAATTGATTTCACCCATCCTCTTACAGAGGGCTTCAGCTATATCCTCATCTGATAGGCATCTTTCATCCCACCAGTGATCTATTACTGGACCATTGACCAGCAGTAGCCGGGTTCTGTCCATACAGGCAGCATAACCCTGAAATAGGGGATCCCACCACTTAAGGGGTCCTCATGTTGTTGTTCCATAGTGGGACTACTGGGTCTAGTGTCCACCCGGGAGGACACACTAGACATTGCGATTGTGGAGACAGTGATGAGTCCCTAAAGGATGTGATTGACCCTTAATATTTAACCACACTCGCGAATAATTGATTCTCCCGTAGTCATTGGGGTACCTCTTTGACATGACCCGGGTGTTCACATGCGGTTTTGGTGAAGATTTTAATGTCATCTAGATAGACAATGACGTATTGTTCCAGGAGATCCCTGAAAACCTCATTGACAAAGTCGTAGAATACCGCGGGAGCATTACAAATGCCGAAATGCATGACAAGGTATTCGTAATGTCCACTGTTTTCCACTCATACCCCTGTTGGTTTCTTACAAGATTGTAGGCTTCTCATAAGTCCAATTTAGTAAAAATGGTGGAACCCTGTAGTCTGTCAGAGTTCAGTGATGAGAGGTAAGGGGTAGCGGTTCTTGATTGTGATTTTATTAAGTCCCCGATAATCAATACATGTCTGAGGGATCCATCCTTTTTCTTTACAAAGAAGAACCCTGCACCTGCAGGAGACGAAGACTTCCAGATGAAGCCACTTTTCAGGTTCTCTTTGATGTAGTCCTTCATGGCCTTGGTCTCTGGAGTTGACAGTGAGTAAGAACATCCTCGCAGAGGCACCCAGCTGGGTAGAAGGTCCATGGGGCAGTCAAAAACCAGCGGGGTGGAAGCTCCTCGGATTGAGTCTTGCTGAATACGTCCTGAAATGCAGAATAGATTTGAGGCAGATGATAAGTTACCTGCTCTGGTACTGAAATCCCACATAGACCTTTGGACAGCACAAAGCAGTTCTGTAGGCATTATGAACTCCATTGAAAAGGCTACTCTTCTGTCCAGTCGATCCGAGTGTTATGTAGTTGAAGTCATGGGAGGCCCAGGATGGCGTCGACGGTAGGAGAATGAATTATATCAAATTGGATCATTTAGGTATGAATCTCTCCTCTCTGCAACTGGAATGGGATAGTTTGAAGATAAATGATGGCGGGTTGTAAGGGTCGACAGTCAATCGCCTCTTGCCGTACCAGGTGACTTTTACGTGCCAAAGGGATTTTGTTTTTTTCCCGCAAACCCCTGGTCCATGAAATTTTCCCCTGACCCAGAGTCCAGAAAGGCCCGAGTTGTGGCCTTGAAGGTATCACCGGTTAGGGTGATAGGTATCAAAATACTGATCGGCATCTTGGGAGGAGAAGTAGATAATGTTCCCAGTGTGATCCTCCCTGGTCTGGCTGGGGACTTGGCATTTCCCGACTTCTGGGGTCAAGCAATTACCTGGTGTCCAACATTACCGCAATAAAGGCAGAGACCAGCATTACATCTGCGTTGTTTCTCACCGGGCGACAGCTTGTTGCCTCCGAGCTGCATGGGTTCTTCCAGATCTGGAAGAGGAGGATTAAGAACCTCTGTATAGTAGCTGTAAAAATACACAGTACATCAAAGTACAACAATACGTTACCAACACACGTGGTCAAGGGTGAAACCTTCATTTATCTAGATGGAGCCTACTGGAGTCTTCTTGGTACCGGAACAAAAAGTGTTTCTTTCATATGAGTAAACACAGCCTTGAAAAAGACATGCAAGCTAGCTCCAAGACACCCAAACAAACAGGTAACCAGGTCACACACGATGCAGGGGCGGACTCCTTGAACTCAGGAACTGGACTGGCCCTAAATACCTATCTGTTTTTCTTTCATAAGTGAAGGTCACTAAGTTAAATTCCTTGGCCAAAGCATTTGTAAGCTTGCAGACCACGTCTAGGTGTGCCTACTTTTTCTGCAGGTCCAAAGACTCTCTCTGCGAGTGTTCTCTTACCTCTAATATGATGAAGAAGTCCTATAGACTTGTTTGGAGGTCTGTGACCCCTCCTCCCTGTTTCAAAGCTCGCCCTGCTCACCTTTAAATAGCTAGTCCTGAGAGGCAGCTGTGAATGAGCAGTTTATTAAGACTCCTTCCTCATATTAGAGAGGTAAAGAGAACATTCGCAAAGATAGTGATGACTTGCAGAAAAAGAGGGCACATTTTGACGTGGTCTGCAAGCTTACAAATGCTTTGGCCATGGACTTTAGTTAAGTGACCCTCACTTATGAGTGAAGAACAGTTCCAGGTAGTCCTCGTTATCCAACGTTTCACTTTACAACGAATGGCATATCCAACGCTTTACAATGCAACCCTAAGGGCCATTTTTCGACACTGGAATGCATTATCCAACGTCTGAATGCGTTATCCAATGCTCACCATCACTGATTAACATGGGACTCAGTTTACAACTGCTTCGCTATCCAACGCTACTTCTAGAACGGATTCCGTTGGATAACCGATGACTGCCTGTATGTTTTTAACTATACTGTATGAATTGTCATGTTGGATGTAGCATTGGGGTTCTCTGTCTATTGTTTATAGAAATGTATATCTTTCCCTTATTAGAACGGCGCCTGGTAGTTTGTGGCAACACAAAGGATTTTACACGCACGTTCCGAAACGTGAAAAGGGGTTGCATCCGTCCCGATAAAGCCAAAGCGACATGCCAATTCATGGGCATCCTATTCCTAAAATGGAATACCCAGATACAAACTGGGGACACATATGAACTTCAGGGCAATACATTGCATGCATGGGGAATACAGAACAGTCATGGGAAAGTAATAGGGACAGTGCAAAACAGGTTTATAAAAAAGTATTTTCTGTGACTGCAGAGCAGGTTTTTTACAGAGAAAGAAAAGCCCATTTGTGCTCTGCCACCACACTAACCTTTCTTTTTGTATACCATGCTTGTTATAAGGCTAAAAATATGTATCTAATTCTAATTTTTCATTTATATTTGTGTTTCAATTACATAGTTTGTCCACATTTTGTTCTCACCTCAACAACACTACATGAAATAATTCAGCAATAGCGTGTAAATTTGGTATTTGGTATTCATTGAGTGCTAACATTTTCATAGAAACTGAATGATTAGTCACAAAAGCATGATTTCGAATGCATATATATCCCTGCACTAACCCTTACACAATGGGCAAGTTTGACACTTGATTATACGGCATAATGATGAATGCATCATTTTAATGTCTTGTTATGTGTCAAAATATAAGATCATATCAATATGACATAATGGAAGCACACATGCTTGAAACGTAAGAGAGGAGACAGAATTGTTTAACAAATGTGTGCTTCTTCTTTCTCCTTTCATCCATTTACCTTACCAATTAGACAGGAGGTATGTGTTAATCCAAGCCCAAGCCCAAAAAAGAGTAATAGTAAGAAGAATTGCTCAACACATTTTTCCTCCTATTGGGGATAGACGCGCCTGCAGACAGATTTTGAGAAGATGGTCTGATCTTTGGTGTTATCAAAGTGGTTTTCTAGGAAGGATCAGAAAACAACAGTTAAGAGGTAAATTAAAAATCATAATAGATATAATTAGAGGAAGCTTTAATAAATAATCACATGTCTGAAGTGTCAAATACACTCCAATGTTTGGAAATATGCGTCAAAACAGCAAGCACAAGCACTTCTTTTTTGCACAATGGTGTACGTTCACAAGCACCTTACTGAGAAGGAAGCACATGAAGTTTTTATGGCAACGAGGCCTATTAATTACTCATTTGAGATTTGTCAGATATTAGTTGTCATGAATTAATTCATTAGTGATTCTATAATATTATTTACCTTTACAGTGCATTTATCACAGACCTGGTAAGGCATGGGACCTCTCACACCAGAGACCCTTATGACTAGAGATGGGCAAAAAAAATGTTTGGATCCACCTAAGATCGGTCAGTTCTTTTCGACCGTGGATTTACGTGGATCAGTCACAAAAAGGGTGATCCTCCTTTTTCTGATTTTTTTTTTTTTTTGTATCATTTACAATCCAAATGGCCGATTAATAATCTACGGTAAAATTATAAAAAAAATTGCACTCAGATTAAATCTATGCAGAGGACAAAGAGCACAGATATTTAACAATCTGAGGGCTACTTTTTAATACTCAGCGGGGCGGAATTTGGATTCAATATAGAATCTGAGTGTGGATTCTTTAAAAACAATCCACCCAGTGCTACTCATATGCTTCTTTAAGCAAGTGTAGCCCTGATGTAGCTAGCCCTGTTTCCCATTGAACACAGGAAGCTACCAGTGCTGCCCTTGTACCTGTTGGCTCACAGGAGCCTAAGCCTCTGCCACGGAGTGCCTGGGGTGGATCACTTACTATATGGCACAGCGCCTCCACCTGTGAGGGATCCCAGCAGAGCGGAAGCAGCCCCTCACAGGACACAATAAAATGAACACATACAATGGTAAAAAATAGAAGAACTTTTACTGTAATGAGATACAGCAGGGCCCCGGGTATACGGCGGTTTCCGTTCCAGGGGCCCGCCGTATAGTGAAAATCGCCGGAAAGCGGATCCAGCGATTTTCAGTTCTGTGCCTGCACAGAACGGCGTTTATGCCGTTCTGCGCATGCGCGGCCTATGGTCTGCGCGTGCAAACTACGGTATGCGGGAGCAGACAACGGTCTGCGCATGCGTGCCGGACGCAACCTCCCGTTCTGCGCATGCACGACTCAGAATCAAAGATGGCGGCCCCCTTCTCGGTGCCGCCTATTCAGCGGATCGCCGAAAAGTGGGGCGCCGAGAAGCGGGGCCCTGCTGTATAACGGATGACTCTACACTTTACTCTATAGTGAGTAGATACACAACTGCCCCACACCTCGCAGGGCCTCTTCCCACCTTATTCCTCCAACATTGTGTACGCCACACTGTAATGTATAAATCCCTTGGTCACTTATTTCAATAGTGTCCCCAAAGAACCCACCCTTATAGGCATGATCAGCACCTGTGTTGTACCGGTATGTTGGTGCAATTTAAAGACAGTACCTGCCGGGCGCTCCAGCACCTGGTCTGCAAATACTTCAAAAAGGATCCGCCGCTTCACGATCTCCTCCGCGGCGTCCCTCAAGGGTGGTCCCACCCAGATAATGTCTCTCCGGGCATGCGCGAGAACCCAGCGCAACTTGGCGGCGCCCTGTATCTTCTGCCGGCGGTAGCCCACAGCGACGCGGCCGCCCCTGCAGCTACCAGACACTCTGCAAAGGTAGGGGGGAAAAGAAGGGGGACCGGAGGACCTGGCTACATCTATATATACATTATCACAACCACACATTAACTCCCTTTCTTCTGTCTTATCTATATGGTTAAGACTAAATTCACAAAGTTTCTCTTCTTTATATAGGATGGGGCCTTCCAAACTCACACCGGAAGTTCTACCTTAAGGTTGTAGGAAAGGAGATTTTGCCAGCAATAAAGGAATGGGTTCTTTACATTAACAGCAGTTAAAATGTGGAATTCCTTACCCATGGAGACTGTGATGGCAGATACAATAGATTTGTTTAAAAAAAGGTTGGACATCGTTTTAGAAAGGAAAGGTATACAAGTGTAGCCCCGGTCTCTTTTCAGCTCCAGAGACCCCCCTTGCCTGCGAGCCAAGTAGTCGCGGGTGCTGCCAGAGGCAGCGACGGACCCGCCAGCACGCAGAGAAGGTGGGGGCCGGAGCAGGGAGCTCTCCGAGTTCTGGGAGTATCGGCGGCGCACCCGACTAGCGGGGGCCGCCATTGTGTGTGCTCGCGCATGCGCAGTGGTCGCGCAAGCGCAGAAGGTATACAGGAGTTGCGGCAGCCATTACCAAGTCACGCATGTGCAGTGGAAGCGCGCACGCAGCCCCAATGCATCAGTAGCCTCCACGGGACTACAAGTCCCATGGGGCTTAGGGCCAAATACCCCAGGTGTCCCAGAGTGGCCAATGAGGGCCAAGAATTCTCAGCAAGAGGGAAAGAGATACTTTTCACAGGCTTAGGAAAGTTAGTTGGAGCTGGGAGCAGGAAGGGGGAGGAAGGGTGTAGGGAGCAAGTGGCTCCTACACCAGGTCAGGTTATCCCCAGGTCCAAGGTAGGCCCCACTCCCCACTAGGTTAGTGGGTAGGCTCTGAGGGAAGGCCCCTAAGGTAGGGACCCTGCCCTTAGGTTTGTGTGTGTGTGTAGTCTTGTCAGTGACACAGCTGCAGTGCTGTGTGCACTGACAAGAAGACACAGTGTTGAGTGCAGTGCAGCTGCAGCAGTTATTTGGTTGAGCAAGAGAGAAGGGATATGGAGGGTGAAGGAAGAGGTAGTGTCGGTGCAGTGGGTCAGTGACCCGCCTGCATAGGACAGTTCTACCCCGTAGGCCCCTAGGAGAATTCCTGAGTCACAGTTGGTTGCAGTTCTGCAGGGAAGCCCTATAGTGATAGGAACGTCATCCCCTTACTGAGCAACAGCTAGGGACAAAGGTACAGAGTTGCGGTTGTGGCGAGTCGTTTGGGACCAGACGGCTGGACATTGCAACACAGGAGGCAGGCCGCTGATTCGTCTGATTCTTTTTGAAGTTGTTACCGGTCACCGCCGTGACCGGAAGGTATTTACATCAAGTGCACCAACACCGGTCAACAGGCGCTGATCCCACCTTAGGTATAACTCTTTGGGGACACTAGTGAAGTGGCCAAAGGACTGAGCCTATACAAATATATTACTTTACATGGACACGGTGTGTGGGGCACGCGGTGAGGGGACGGAGACGTTACTCCTGATGAGAGTGGCCGAGCCACTAGTGTATGAGCGTTATAGTATAAGTATGATGTGATGTGTGTTATTGCCACGGTTCATTATAAAAAGGTTACTATTGCTTACAGTAAAACTGGTTGCACGCATATGTGTTGTTATGTTTCTTGCCCAGGGGAATCTTACTTAACAGGGATCCTGGGTAAGTGGAGGCGCTGCACTAATAAGTGTAACCCCAGGCTCCCAGCTAGCGGAGGCTCAGATCTCCTGGAGCCACAGGTGTGTGCAGTACCGGTAGTCTCTTTGGGAGCGTCAGAAAAAGGGCTACACAGGGATATACTAAATAATTAAACATGGGAAGCATGTTGATCAAGGGAGTGATCTGATTGCCAATTCTTATATTAGGAAATAATTTTGTTTTCCCCTTATGAGATATCATTGGATTATATTTCACTGGGGTTTTTTGTTTGCCTTCCTCTGGATCAATATACTGTAAGTACGGATATATGATAAAGTATCTGTCGTCTAAACCTCATCTACTACTGTATGTAACTATGCATTTAAACACCTGATTCTAATTATCCCCTTTTATTTGGCTTACTTTTGCACATACCCTCACTCTTAATTAATCATTGTTTGTCTAATTCATACATCATTTTATTTCAAAAGACATGGAATTGGTTGATACTGTATAAACCCTATTGGATATTTAAGAAAATACTTTTTGATTCAAGAAGGGTATGGAAAATCTATGGAATTTCTGTAATTATCATTGGAGTTCACATACATTTTTTCTGCACTGCATATAAATGTCCACTGCAAGAACAGTGGTACGATGATACGAAACTGTATTATTACAATTGCTGAAATGTTTAATTGTGGTTTCTTCTTAACTAAAGAAAAGCTTTTATTCTGAATAGATAATCATCCTGCTATTTCAGAACTGGGAAATATATTCTCTTTATTGATTTTTTTTTATTGTTTTTGATCCTACAGCTGACTCCCAGATAATGACAAAACCGAATATAACAATGTGTTTCCAGAGCAATAATTTGAAACAGTTGTAAAATAGTGAAATATGTTAAGGGATGAGCAGTTGTATTCAGAAATGTATGAAAGATGAGGATTACCATAAAATGTGTGAATTATTAGTGTTTTGTTACAATTGAATCAAAACCATAAATCTGAACAAATTCCATCACAATATACATGTTTATATAATTTGACTGAAAAGAAATGATAAACATTCCACACACAAAAAAACCCCCAGATAAGACAATTTGATATGTAGGAGTCTGTTTATTAAAACTGTGCCACATATACAAAGAAGAAGCATTCACATTGAAACCAATACGTTTTCTTATTTGATGTGTCTGGTACAGTATTACATTTTCCCTCTAGTTTTCCAGCCGGGAGACTTTGATAAATGACCCACGTAGTCCTGCTGTTCATTGAAACAGTTTGGAAGTAGAAAATGATGGGGTGGGCAGTGGCACTTCCACTTGTGCTTTTGGTTTTGGCTCAAATAAAATGTGTTTTGGAGTTGGATATGGTTTTTGTTCTAAGAAAATTCTTTTTGATTTTTGTTTTTGTTTGTTTTTCCAAAACTCAGTATGCTTACATTTGATTTGTATTTTTACCCACTTTTGGAAAAAAAAATAAAAATAACATGAAAAATGTTAAAATAGCACAATACATGCATAAAATAAGTATAAAACCATAAACACTACAGGCATATGCCGGTTTAAGGACACTCACTTTAATACACTCGCGAGTAAGGACATATCGCCCAATAGGCAAACGGCAGCTCGCGCATGCGCCTGTCAGCACGTCCTGAACATCAATACCGGCTCCCTACCTG
This sequence comes from Ascaphus truei, assembly GCF_040206685.1. NCBI lineage: Eukaryota > Metazoa > Chordata > Amphibia > Anura > Ascaphidae > Ascaphus > Ascaphus truei. Next base: position 508,819,594 of record NC_134483.1, read on the forward strand.
TACCAAAGCTGTGTGCAAGCGGGGAGACTATAGAGCCTGTTACAAATGCGTTATTTACATCAGTTATGCACGTGTATGACATTTGCAGTACAGCACATGCATCGATAAGTGGAAAAAAGGTAGTGCTACACTTTAAGTACATTTTCGCTTTACATACATGCTCCGGTCCCTTTGCGTATGTTAATGCGGGGCATGCCTGTATTGGGGAACTAAAATAATATAATTGAAAATCTTAAAATAATTTCAAAAGATATGGTGAGAAACAGCTGGAGATGGACACTTGGTTTTGTGTTCTGGTTTTACTTCTAAATAATTTCTGGGTATTGGTTTTGATTCTAACAATTGCAAGGATTTTGGTTTTGGAATGTAACTCTGGTAGGTTCTGTTTTCAAACACTTGGTTTTGTCCATCTCCATATATTGTCTATCTATCTATCTATCTATCTATCTATCTATCTATCTATCTATCTATCTATCTATCTATCTATCTATCTATCTATCTATCCAAGACAAAATAGACAGAAGGCGCAACAGTTGAACGGAAGTGAAAAAATAAGTGCGCAACTACAAACAGTTCAAAAGTGAAGTGATGATGTGTGATAAATAAAAAATGTGACCTTGTAAATACAAAATGATTTAAGGAGCGTCTGCAGCTGTGGCACCAGGGATGGCTCAGGTACCCCCTAATTAGACAGAAAATACAAAAAAACACAGCGCACAACGCTCATAGTGCATACAAGTGAGGTAAGTATTAAGCGTACATTAAAACAGATTAATCAGGCATATCAAGGGTTAATGTTACCCATGCACCAATCAGGACGCCAGTGGAGATGTCATCGGTTAAGGCACACGTAGCTCACATTGTCACGATCGCTCGATCTCAGGATAAGGCCTGAATGGTCTCCGGCAAGGTGGTATGCAGTTCAGCCAGCTCGTGAAGCAGACGAGTAGTGTCCGCAGATTAAGCAGTCTCTGCTGCAGCAGGACACACGCTGTTCAGCTCTCTGGTCCGGCGCTTCCGGGTTCGTGACGTCACTCAGCGGCGAAAGCACGTCGCAATCTTTCTAAACACCGAGTTGGCTCACAAAGGAGGGGTGCAAAGTCCAGGGTTCACAGAGTGATTTGTTCCGCAAAGTCCACTCTGTGAACCCTGGACTTTGCACCCCTCCTTTGCGAGCCAACTCGGTGTTTAGAAAGATCGCGACGTGCTGTCGCCGCCGAGAGACGTCACAAACCCGGAAGCACCGGACCAGAGAGCTGAACAGCGTGTGTCCTGCTGCAGCAGAGACTGCTTAATCTGCGGACACTACTCGTCTGCTTCACGAGCTGGCTGAACTGCATACCACCTTGCCGGAGACCATTCAGGCCTTATCCTGAGATCGAGCGTTCGTGACAAGGAGAGCTACGTGTGCCTTAACCGATGACATCTCCACTGGCGTCCTGATTGGTGCATGGGTAACATTAACCCTTGATATGCCTGATTAATCTGTTTTAATGTACGCTTAATACTTACCTCACTTGTTTGGTTACGAATATAATATTTAATGCACTATGAGCGTTGTGCGCTGTGTTTTTTTGTATTTTCCAGCAACAGTTGAACAGTTGGTGTAGACTGATAATATGGTATAAATATAGCAATTAGCGAAAAAAAAACGTCCTCAATATTATATGGATCCCACCGGAGTATAGTCATATGTAGAAGCACATGCACACCGCTGGTAGGTGCTGGAGGGGGGTACTTATCTGCCGGTGCACTGTATCCAGGGAGGTCCAGACATCCCAGAGGTACTTAAGCAAAGGAATGGAAGCAGGCACACGGTCTTTCTAAAGGTGCAGTTTATTGTGCCACCAAAGGTCCAACGTTTCGGCAAATAGATTGCCTTTATCAAGGAGCGCTGTGTTTTTTTGTATTTTCCAGCAACAGTTGAACAGTTGGTGTAGACTGATAATATGGTATAAATATAGCAATTAGCTAAAAAAAAACGTCCTCAATATTATATGGATCCCACCGGAGTATAGTCCTGTAAATAACAGAAAAGCAGAACAGAAAATTGGTTAGCCCAATGGGAGAAGCACAGAGATTCACTTTCTGTTTTTAATAACAGAAAAGAACCACATATGGTGAAGTACACTATAAAAGGTGTATTTGCGCAACAAATGAAAGCTACTTACAGTATGACAGTTTAAATCAGCACTGTGGGTGTTTGCCACCACACGGACAATCAGACGTACAAATGCGGCATCTCCCTTTGCACTCCGATATGTCCTGGTATGGCTGTTAGACTCCAGGAATCAGAGTGTTACGGATATTCCTCTCCTGGTCCTGCCTCAGTGACGTCAAGCGGCAGTGGGGAATTCCGTCAGCTGTTTGGAGTCCCGTGGTTGAATTATTTTATGTTGTTTATCTACTGATATAGCAGCACTAGCAAATATGCGATAGTCAACTTGGCATAGAGTGATGCCTGAACAGTTAAAACTACGCATTTCGTTTCACTTGGAAACTTCCTCAGGGGTGATGTCACTTAGTATGCACCTGTATGTTTATATAGTTACAGAGATCATACTATTGGTTGATTGTTCCCAGGGGGCCTGCCAATTACACAGGATCTCCAAGGTTCAATAAAACAGATAAGATGGAATGATACGGAAGTAAGTCTTATAAATGGAAAAAGTGCTCTATAGAGCTAAGGACTGTACATAACATAATAATAGTACATAGTTTAATCAAATATAAAAATCAATATTAAAATAATACAAATACGTATTAATCATAAAACATATATGACTATATGTAGAAAAAAAATGAAACATGTATATATTATCCCAAAAATGGGAATAAACTCAGGAAACACAGTGACAAATTTCTAATAGTGACAGATATAGAGGGAAATAAGACTTGATGTATATTTTAGATGTAGATTTGAACTGTGGAGGGGATTATATACAGTAGATGGGAGGTATGGCATTCCTTAGTTTTGTTAATTTAATAGGAAGGCCCCCAAATCTATATCAACATTTAGACCATGTGGTATAAGAGTTTTAAGTGAATGGATCCACCTAGTATCACGTGGGGTTTTGGTTATGGAACTCTTTGTAACGTTTAGAAAGATTCGGGAACAATCTGTATAGGTATTGAAAAGCTTCCATTCAATTGGAGAGGGGGTGATACTGTGAATGAGATCTCCAGAATTGAAACTAGCATGATCCATTCACTTAAAATTTAATTTCAAGCAAAGTTTCTGAAAATCTGTTGTGACCCATCATTTAAAGTTTTTAAAGCCTGGTGAAATTTTGTGAATGTGGACCACATTTCAACGTTTTAGTTTCTGGCAAAATCCAATATCTGCCGGTTTCATGAACTTGTGTGAAGGTTTTGCACATCTCTACTCAGAATAATATAAAAATTTTCTTAAGTAATATATTTGTTATAATTATTCAGTTTGGAACACTGCCCCATAATTCATAGGCTAATAGGGTATTTAATTTGGGTTTCATCTTGCACAGCCTATTGTTACTTTCATAGCATTTTGTATTTTTGGGAGGGGAGGAGGGCACATTTCCTAACTCTCTATTTTTATTTTATTAATATAGAAGAAACAAATGTTTATAAAGCCTACTAAATTGGTTATCAAATTTAGAGGAAAATAAGTTGTATGATACAATCTAGTGAATCATACATTCCTCAGGGAGGATTTAAATAAATATAGCAGAGGGTTAGTTAAAATACAACCCCCCAAAAAAATATATAATGTATAATGCATTCACACTTTATAAAACTTTCTCCATAACCTGACAATCTATCAGCCGTAAATCTCAGTAAATATAGGTACTTTCTTGAAATCTTTCCACCATTCAATGAAATTAGTTTACCAAGTTGACACCATATTGGTCTTCCCATCTTTTTGGTACAAAGGTAATCTAATCTAGAAAGTACGTTAAGTTCAATATAGTTCTTAATCCTTTGATCTGAAAATCCTTTTGGAAGTGTCATTATATTTACCTGCTGTATATTTTACACTTTTTAACCCACAGGCATCAATACATCTCAATTAAGATATATAACATTTTTAAGGAGAGTCGAAAACAGTAAGGAATCATTTCAATCCAAAAAGTGAGTCATAGACAATCTTCTGTCCCAGTGATGTGACTGTCATGGTAACAATGACCTTTCTCATGTAATGTGATACTTGCTTTCAGAGTAAGTTTGAATAAACCCTGCCCTAAGCAGAATTACATGAAAACTCATTTGTTAAGCGGAATTTCTCTTAGGGTAGGATCTCACAAAATCACTGAAGCATTCTGTAAAGTATTACTGGTTTTGTAATACTATGGGAAACAAAACTCAATCTCATAAATTCAACTTGATTGACCAAACATAGTTTGGATTTTACTATTGAGTAAAAAAAATGTAAACAATGACTTAGTGAATTACCACCCATGTTACTAAAACATGCTGTGGTTTAAATAAAATAATTATACAATTGACTGTTGATTTTAAATGAGTGCCAATAATCTGTCTGTCTGTCTGTATGTCAACCATGCTGCAATCAAAAGAGCTGAAAAGTAGAACACCACTCATACAATGTTCCAAAATATTTCTACTTAGGGCACTGCTACAAAAATGTGCTTGGATTCATTAATTAAACTAACCCCGCTGACCATCCTAGTGCTCTTTCGATAGCAATAGAGAAGTTACTCCTGCAGAGAAAAAATCTGTTTGTGTCTAAAATGGGAACCATTCAACATCAGTGTTCCAGACAAACAAGGGATATGTTTGCGCTACATTAATATGCTATATGATATACTGCAATAAGAAGTCACAATTGGAATGTCTATGACAGTGAAGGGTTTAGGAATAACTTTATCGAAGGCCAAGGGTGGGGTTGAATGTTGACAAAAGAATAAGCATATTACTGTGTCTAAGCAAATAACAGTGTCAATAACTTAGACATATACCCTAAATGTGAAAAAAGCCATTGATCATTTGTTATAACAAGCTTGCATTAGGAAATTTAAAAAAAAAACATTCTTCATTAGTCATTTTTTTATCATAGTTTGCATAGCCATTGTGCATTCTGTAAGGTGTTGAGACAGTTTCAGTCCTTTTATTAATGAAAGATTTGTGCATTACACTGGGAATGGATCCTAATAATTTGAAACGCGAGGTCATTACTAAGTATATGTCCTTAGGCTCCGAGAGAAAACACACCGCTTATGTTGAAATAACTCCAATAGGAAGGATTTTTATGCAGAGAATGAAGGGATGAAGAATGACCAATTATAAGCTGTGTTGTCTTTAGATGAAAGAACCTTTTTGTGGTAGTCTTCAATCTCTTGTTTGGGCTGTCAACAGCAATTTGACAAAGAATGTCCCATTGCCTGACCTGTTTTTTCAACATAGTAACCTATATTGTATGTCATCTAAGCTCACATGAATAACAAAGTGTGCAAAAATGCAGTTCTGGCAAATTATAATTCTGCCTACTATTAAAAATTAAGTCATTTTTAAAAATAGAATAATCTTTTTCAAAACATAACATGTTATTTTTTTTTCTTCAATCTCATTCACTTCACCCCCTACCTCCAACACACACTTCCGAGGCCAAAGCTCATGATAACTGTTATGTGGTGAATGGTCAATTGTTACAAAATTCTAATTGGTTCTGGGTCAGTCTCTTTGAAAACATTGCTGTGCTCTAGTAATTTTGTCAATTAATTCCTAACAATTAACAACTGACAAAACTTCAGATCTTTTCAGAAAATGTTCTGATTTTTACATTAAACTCTTCACCCCCAAGAGTCACGCTTAGAGATCAACTTTCACATGATCTGCCATTCCAAATCTTTTGAAGCTACAGCTTTAAAATGTTGCATGTGGTTTTAATGGTAATGAGATACTGCAATGATATTGTCATATTGTACACACCTGTGTGATTGCGTTTATGGTCATGCTCAGACGAAAGAAATGGTATTTATGAATCTTGTTCGCTGAGGCTTGCTTGGTGTCCCAAATATGCCCACAATTTTAATTTTTACATTTTTGAAAGTTAGAATTAATAATAGACTTTGGAGGTTATTAAATCTCCCAGCTGCACAATTGGTTTAAAATCTGTACAAAGATATTGCACCAGATTTATCAATGGAAAAACTCAAATTGCTTTCAATAGGATTCTTTTCATTTGACAAATATGGATCTGTTTTTCTTTTTGCCCTGTTTTCTTCCTAATTTTGCGGCTGGCAGACTTTTGTCATTTGACCCTTTTGTGTTTGTTTGGGGAAATGACATGACACCATTTCTGGACAAAACAAAGTCATTTTGTTAATGATGTTTATAACCCAAAGCAAAGATCTCAAGGTGTAATGGCACTTTTCCAAAGAAGGGCTCTGATAAGGATCAAGGATCATCATAGTGTGATTAAACGATTTTAGGTGTTACTAAATTCACCCAAAACGTATTTACAAACCAAAGATGTTTCTTCTTTTTTTTTAAACTAAATGTGATTCACATTAAAATAGATGTTTTGTATTCTCTTCCTAAAGAATAGCTATAACACAAGCATTTAAAATCAGATGGTTTGAATTATTCAGCAGCAAAAGACAGGGTCAATGCTATATTTTTTATGTTTTTGTTGGTTTATTGTATTATAGGAATTGGTAGATTTCTGCGATATTGCATTTAAAATACCCCTAATTTCAGAAATATTTCAAACAAACTGTGTCCCGGCATGTTTAGAACCACTGACAACATAATTTACAGCACCCCAATAAATAAGTGAGACATCATTATTATTCTTAACGATTCCTTTCGCTGGCTCCAATCTAAGACTAGAGCAGGAGTGGTCAACTGCAGTCTCCAAGGATCACCAACAGATCCGGTTTTAAGGATATCCCTGCTTCAGCACAGGTGGCTCAATCAGTGGCTCAGTCATTGATTGAGCCACCTGTGCTGAAGCAAGGATATCCTTACAACCTGACCTATTGGTAGCCCTTGAGGACTGGAGTTGGCCACCCAATGGAAGAGGGAGCAAACTGTTGAATATCAATACTGTACATCGATTACACAATTCTTCCCTGCGTAGCATATCCATATAGTCCTAGTTGTGGCATCCTGAGCATGTCTTAGTAGAGAGCATTGTTCCATGTTGACCGTTGGATGAAATATTATGGGACAAGAGTCATATACTTAATTGCATCCTTTTTATCACAATTAGGGGTCATATGTATCATGTGGAGAAATGTGAAGATTACCCAAAAAACAGGTGCAAATTGTGTCATTTCCGCTCTGCGTCACCTTGCATCATATTGTGTCATTGTCCCAATTTTGCTGAGCTTGCACCATTGAGCACTTTGCAGAAGAGATAGGCAGTGCATTACTTTAATCAGACGTATGAATCTTTGTGTCTATATCTAGTTTTCCTTTATCTTTCTGTCAAATAAATCTCAGGTTTAGGTGGCATTATCGTTTGCTCACAAAATATCTGCAGCAAATGTAGGAGGCAAGATTAATAAGCTTTACACTGTGTATGCTCCGGGCACACATTTTTGCTCTGTTTTGGAGAAATTTTGCAACCTTTTAATATTTAGTGGTATATGTATTAAGGCAAAGTGGTGCAATTCTGGGGAACAACATCTGCACCACGGGTATCAAGGAAAATCTGCAATTTAAATCAATAGTCATTTTTCTTTGATACACCTGGTGCCGTTTGTTTTGCCCCATAATTGCACTATTTTTTCCTTGATACATCATGGCCACTGTGTATCCCATAATACAACTCTGAGGACAGCAATACATGAAAAGGCAGAGACATCCATAGAAAAATGTGATAGATCGTGTTTGCTCAGGAGGTCATATGAGATGTTTAAGGCAGAGAGGGATATCAGCATAAAGTTTAATACAATCCTGAGCATCAGCTTGTGTATTATGCCACCATAAAGGCCTATACTGACCTTTATAAATACTGCTGCATTGGTTATTGATGTTGGAGTGGTAGAAGTGATATATGTGTTTACCTTTTGTGCCAAACCATGTGACTGTGTAATGGTAAAGACCTTTCTAGATAAGTAACATCTTATTATTACATTATATTAGGTTTCTCCATTCAATCTCATGTTCTTTGCTTGCCATTCTATATCCATTCATTTTATTCACCACCATCAGCTCCCTAAACAAATCAGGATGTTGGTTTGACTATACATATGTCAAGTGATAGTTTCTATTTACCCCTTCTGGTCGATTAACATAATTTAGAAGAGAGTAAGACAGGGGGGGGGGGGGGGGCTACAAATATGTTTTCTTTGTTAATATATATTTTAAGTTTATTGATTTTAACAATGTTATGTGTTTGTATTTCACAGCACACTATGTGTTCACCCTTTGTGCTGCGCATAATTCTGCAGTCTGGCTTTTCATTCCCCCACCCCGCACTTGGGGTATACTGTGAGCCTCTGACGCGACGGTTGGTATTGCGCAAGCACACTCCGCCGATGGTCCGGAGCTCACTGTGTCTGCTCGCACTGCGGGGAGGGACTAGTGTCTTGCAGAGCGCAGTTGCATGCGCACTTAGAGCCCCAGTGAGGTATACAGTCAGGGCCATTTGATGATGCACTTTCCCCGCGCCCCACGGCCTCCATTGACATGGAGGACTCTCCCTCAGCTGGTCACTGTGCAAGCGCGCACTACTGGGGGTTGCCAGACCACGCATGTCTCTGGATTGGTAGTTGGGGGCGGAGTTAGTCGCCGTCGTCCCTGTGTCTTAATATACTGATTAGATGTATACACATCAGAAGACCATTAGCTATCAGAGAGGGTGGATCGCATGTGAGCTGTGAGTATTGGCTGGTTATGTCATTCTGTGCCTATATATATGTTAATATAGTTGTGATATGTATACCTTCAGAAAGCACTCTGTGAAGCGTGAAACATTGGTGGTGCTCTCCATTGCCCTGTTTTTCCATGACCAATAAATAATCTTTTTTATGGGATACGCACCATCCTTTCTACTTTTTTGATACCTACAGAAGTGCTCTTCCAGTTTTTCTCCTTTTCTACTTACCTTTTGTGCCAATAAGGCACTTGTTTCCTTATTTAACATACTTTTCTATTTTTGGGGACAAGTTTATAGAGTAGCCATTATTTTATTTATTTTTAAAACAGAGAAAAGTGTGAGGGAAAAAATACTGACAATGTACGATCAGGAATTTTTGAGGTTGTCTTTCCTAAAGTTTACATTTCTATATTGCAAGTCCCCAACAAAATAAACAATTGATGCGCTTGAGATTTTTTAGGATCTTGACAGCAGGATCGATTTAATCACAGGCTCTCAGTCACCTCTGCTTTCTTCTGCCGAGTCAGTGACACTTCTCATGTCTCATGACAACCCAAAGATGAAGAACATGAAGATAACAATGGGTAGTAAAAACTTAGAGGTAATACTGGACATGTATGTGTATACCGGTATTACCTCTCTCAACATACACTAGTATGTATGTATGTATGTATGTACTGTATGTCTTTATTTATATAGTGCCATTAATGTACATAGCGCTTCACAGCAGTAATACACGTAACATTCATATAAATAACAAATAATATAAATAACACATAATGGGAAGAAGTGCTTCAGATATAAAAGTAACATTTAGGAAAATGAGTCCCTGCTCCGAAGAGCTAACAATTTAGTGACTTGACTAGCTTGGAGGGCCATGAGATTCTTCTAGCAGGAAGAGACCAGGGCTGTTGCTATGGGGCTGGGCAGCTTCATCCATCGGGATTGGCTGCTGTGTAATGAAGCCAATAAGGAGGAGGTGTCAGGAGCCTGGGGGTGGGGCCAAGGAGAGGAGGAAACAGCATAGAGCGGAGAGAGGTGTGTGTGTTGAGTGCATCGCACCATTCACCATTGTGTATGGTTGTAGAAGCCACCTACCAGCCCTACCCGCACACACAAGAAATCTCAATTTAGGAGACAGTGAAATACTTTGGTGTGGCCCTTTTTCTATTGGCCGGGGATAGAGGTGTTACATATAAATGCCAGATATTTTTTGGAAAATGTGCTAAACACCTAGATATTACTGCTTTAACATGTCACTGCCATTGCTTGATCTTGGTCCTATGAGGAACTGTACCATTGGGGACCTCATTTTTGCATGACATGTACACTTATTTTTGTTTGAAATAATCTATGAATAAAACTCTTAAGTCATATGAAGATGAAACTTTTACAAAGTGCTCTGCAGGTTCTTCAAACATCCTGAAACCTAGAAGGTCATCAGTTCTAGCAAGATAAAGATATTAGTCTGTAATGTAGTTGTGGGGAGCCTCTGGCTTGCATGAAATGTACACTTTGATGTATTTTATGTACCAATAAAAGGTATCACAATCTGCATAAAAATTATTAAACCTCAAAACTGTTACTTAGGGGCACATTCTTGAACCTGCGATATTATCTTTCTCAAATCAAATAATTTTTAAAGGCAATAAGTAGCGGGAAACATTTGTTTCAACTTATCATATTTTATAAGATTTTCCCATTCTGAAGAACTGCATCTATTCAAATCAGAAATTCTGTGTGAATAAAGCAACAGTACAAAGTGCAGAATGAGTTTGTTATCCAAACAGAATTAAAATAACATACAATAAATAAATCCTACAGGACCCCTATAAGCTCTATATGAGCTTATAGGGGTCCTGTATGTTTTGCAATTCTTGTTCAGCTGGTCCTAGCTGATTTGGAGGGTGGCTCCTCCTTCCCTAGTTCGTAGCTCACCCCCTCCCACTTTTAAATGGTTAAAGCTCACTCCATTGCACCTTCCACACCCATGGGAACATGCATGCCGTTTGATTGCGACAAATTTAATATAGAGTGCTTTTCCTGGTATTATACAGGTTAATAAGAGCTTCAATAAGACTTAGAACTATGCAACTGACAGATTTATTATAAATCATTCTTCCTGGTAATGTACAGGTTATTAAGAATCTATTTTAGTGTTAGGACCCTTGAGACGTGGTCTGCCTTGGAGGGGCTCAAGGGCTTACAACACTTTGGCCAAAGGGTTAACTAAAAGACCATTTTATTCAAAAGAGAGATATATATATATATATATATATATATATATATAATATATATATATATATATATATATATATATATATATATATATATATATATATATATAATATATATATATAGGCACTGTGTGTTAGTGTCTTTGGATGTAGCACTGAGCACTGTCTGTGTTTCATGTTCTGTCTCTGGTTTTCAATAAATAAATTAGCTATTTTACACTTATTGCATTTATTAAATGTTATATATATATTTAATCAAGAATGAATAGATGATACGGTTCTGAGGCTAACAAAATGATTTTATTTGTACGAGCTTTCGAGATACACTGATCTCTTCTTCCAGCGATGTTACATTGAATAAAGCAGGCAAGGGTTTTACTTAAAAAGAGTGTCTATTGGAATGTAATCTGTGACCAGAGCCTATCCCTCCCCCTGTGTAGTATGCAATTTATGTCTTGAGGTGTTAAGTAGTCCCTGAATGTTAGTGATGTAAGTGTGTGTGTCTGTTTGTGTGTGTGTGTGTGTGTGTGTATAAATAAATAAATAAAGAGCCCACAGTGTATACAACGCTTTATATAAGGTGTGTGGGAAGTGGGAGTGTATATCAATGGTGTGGGTAGGTGTGGAAATGTAAGCGGGTGTTGCATTACTAAAAGTGTGTGTAGATACTATATGGTCCCCATTGGTATATAGGGATGGAATTACATAGAGTATTTGTATGTGTGTGCATACATAAGGAACAGTATGTATAGACATGGCCATTAGCACTCATGGGAAGAGAGTTCTCTCGTGTCTGTAGTGACTCATAAAACTGCGGTCTCGGTTTAGGCACCGCTAAGTGTCCCGAACAGTTGCATAAATTTGTATTCATGCAGCCATCTCTCTTTCAGTGTTCTAAGATTACCTTTGACTATGGTCACCTTCAGATCATTCATCTTATGGCCAGAGTCAGAGAAATGTTCATTGACAGGACTGTTTCTTGTTCAGAGTGTGATGCTGTGGCGATGTAGATTCATTCTCTTATTTAGCCCCTGTCCCATCTCACCTATGTAGTAGCATCACCCTGGGCATTTCATGCACATGATGAGGTAAGCGACTGTAAGGAATTGGGGAACACGTCCCCTGCGGCGTGTTCCCTCCTTACCTGTTGCATCTCAGTCCCCCGCTCTGTTTACAGAGTGCACACGCAGCTCTTCTACCCATACTACGGAGCTTGGCTCCGCCCACTGGTCACATCACGCGTCTCTCTCATGCGGCACGCACACGTGATGTCGTGCACCGCTCCCCAGCTGCAAGCAAGTACATACACCTGTCTCCTGTGCCTTGCAGCCAATCTTTGCATCCGCTTCTCAATCCTAGTCATGCATCTCTCCTATTTAAACCCTGCTCTTTCACTTCCTCATTGCTGAGCATAACCTGTGAGGCCTTGTGTTCCTGCCTTCTGTTTTGCCTTGCCTTGTGCCTTGCTGCTTTCTCTCCAGTTGCTTTCATGTGTACCGACCCGGCTTGAATATAGGACCCTCTCTGGATAACGACCCTGGCTTGCCTCTGACTACCCACACCTCACCATCCCTGAACATGGCTTTTGGACACGCTACTACTCTCCCGGCTCCAACCCCAGACCACGGCACAACGGACATCAACCATTCTACTGGCTCTGCCCCCGGACCCGGCAAGTATCTGGACTAACCCGATCTCTCCAACCCAGACTTGGCTATGCTGACTCTCCACCCTCCAGGCGTGCCTCCAGCTGCTGTGGGTGCACAGTTTCGCAATTTCCCACCTCAGTGTTCCGCCTTGTTCGTGGTGAGTGCAAGTATTACAACAACATTGCTGGAGGAACAGGTGAACCTTCCTCTGACTTTGTACTCCAGATTCCTGTGTGGTATTTGTATTGTGCCCGTTGTGTGAAGCATTGCGCAGGTTTTGCTTCTTGCGTCCTGGCATGGTCTTGTCCCGCATTCAGTTGTACTGTTGAATACTTTACTTCTCACCATCATTTTCTTGAGATTATGAGGTTGTCTGTATGATAATAAGGGTGTTTCAGGGAACACCTGTTGCAGTCTTGTATCTTCCTGGAGAATGGGTTGTAGTTCCCGGGCGATCTTGCGTAGGGCTTCAAGGTGTGGGTTATATATGACCACCAAAGGTACCCTGTTGCTTGTCTCTTTCTGTCTGAGATCACTTCTTGGTATTCTGGTGGCTTTGTGGATTTGCTGGTCTACAATTCTGTGGTTATATCCGAAATCCGATCTCAAGGCTGTAATCCTCTGGCCTCTGTCTGCTGTGTCGGAGCATATCCGGTTGTATCGTGTGGCTTGACTGTAGATGGTTGCATGCTTAGTGTGTGTCAGGTGGAAGCTGTTGTCCCTCAAATAGCTGGTCTGTCTGTAGGTTTGTGGTATACAGAAGTCTATAGTTGGTTGTTCTTTATAGTAATGGTGGTGTCTAGGAAGTATACTTCATCCGGGGAATGGGTGAGTTTGAGGTTGATGATCGGGTGAAATGTATTGAAGTTCTCATGGAACTGTAGGAGATCCTGTTCACCAGAGGTCTAAATTAGGAGAATGTCATTGATGTACTGAAGGTATGTAAGGGGTTTCAAGTGACAGGTGGAAAGAAAGTCACTTTCCAGTTTTGCGCAGGACAGATTTGCATACTGTGGCGTCATCCGAGTGCCCATAGCGGTCCTGGTTGTCTGGAGGTACGTGTCATTTCCAAATGTGAAGTAGTTATGGGTGAGAATAAATTTGATGCATTTAGTTACTGTCTCTGTGAGTGGCTCCTGCGGTCCCAGAAAGTATCTGCAGGCTGAAATCCCATCTTTGTGGGGGATGTTTGTGTAAAGTGACTCTACATCCATGGTTGCTAGTAGTGTTCCTGTTGGGAGGGGCCAGTGGCATTAAGTTTGTTATATATATATATTATACATAAATACAGTGGTGAGAAAATGTTTGTGAACCACTTAGGCTTTTTACAAATTTCACGTTAATCAAACCCTAAATGTTATTAGATCTTAATCTAAGTCATAATAATAGATAAACATAACCTGACAAACAAATTACACAAAAACATGATACTTTTTCAACATTTATTTATCCATAAATGATTAAACATTTCAATATCCATATGGAAAAGTATGTGAACCTTTAGATTCAGTATCTGGTGGCAACCCTTTGAGCAGCAGTGACTTCAACTAAGGATTTCCTGTAACTGCTGGTCTGTACTTCACATTGGTTTTGAGGAATTTTGGCCCATTTCCCCTTACAGAACTACTTCAACTCAGTAGCATTTGAGGGCTTTCTTGCATGGACAGCTGGCTTCAGGTCCTGTCACAACATTTCAAAGGGGTTTAGGTCTGGACTTTGACTAGGCCATTCTAAAATGTGGAATTTCTTCTTCTGCAGCCATTCTTTTGTAAACCTGTGTAGCCATGTGTAAAAATGGTGTACATCTCTTTCTCATGCTGGCAGTAAGCCTGGTAAGTATGCAGGGTTGCCTGCAACAATCATGGAGGTTTGCCCTCAAACCCTGGTGAGGTGTCATATGTAACAAAGGAAGTGACAACATGCTTTGTGTCCACTGTTAGTGACACAGAGGTGGGTTTGTTTCTGGAGGTTATATAAGACACAGCACTGCCTAAAGTTAGAGGTTCTGTTCCAGTTCTGAAGTAGTCTACCAGAGTGTCTGCAGCAGTTCAAGGCTGTCAGAGTCAAGTGCAAGCTAACTACACACTGTGACCAGGGACCTGGCACAGATGGTGATCTCCCTTAGGGGAGAGGTGAACAACTCTATTAAGAGAGGAGGAATCTTCTGAAGGGGGGGTACCTCAACAAGATGAGCGGCTAAGCACGACTGCGATGAGGGGCAGTCTGCCTATGAAGATGTCATTAAAGATGCCCTGGATCAAAAGTTCCCTTCTGTGTGAGAGTGAAGTTATTCCACAGAAGGCTGCACCTGAGAGGAGTTCCCCATCAGATACTTCCCCTGCTGCCGCAGAGATCCTGATGGGGTGGAGGCGCTGTAACCTAATGCGAGTAGGACTCCGAGCACACTACCTCAGATGCCTGTCATGGTGATATTCCCCATTCCAACCAAGCGGGAAACTCAGGAGTCCTGTTGCCAGCAGGTGCACCACATATCACACAGACATGTAATGGGGCCAGTAGACCACATGGGCCAATGTGAGATTGGGTGGGGTCCCGGAAAACCGTTACATTTTTGGAGGCGCTGCTGAGATCTGTATCAACAGGTTAGGCCTTTGCTGGGCACACTAGGAAACAGGGAGAGTGTATGCTGCCAGTCAGTGCTGTGTATGGGGACGGAGCCTAGGGGTAGTCAGAGTATGATAATATACTTGTCTATGGCGACCTAGGATCCTGAGAGGAGTAAGTGGATCTGGAGACAGGGCTATAGCTGTCCTAGTCACCATGAGGCGGCTAGTTGTAGGATGCCTGAAGGGATAGCCTGGATAACTCGGGTCAGGAATTCTGGAGAGGATCTGCACTAGAGATAGCCAAGAAGGGTTGACGCACTAGTACTGCATGGGAAATGCCAGAGTACTCTAGCCAGTAACCAGGACACTTACCGCAGAGCACACACTGGAGGAAGGTGGACACAGCATACACTGAGAGAGTGAGCCTAGCCTGAGGTAGTGCAACAGGAGTCAAACGTACAATAGATACATGTAGGTGGTGCACCATGGCATTCTTTATTGCATCGAAATGGCAGCTGCCCGCAGAGAGGAGCACCATGTGTGATAATAGAAATTACAAAGTAAAGATGGCGACCGCAAGAGGTGAAGTTCCACGCGGTGCGGAGAATCAAAGATGGCGACCAGCGCCAGACAGAGAGAGCGCACGTGGTGTGTATACCACAAAGGAGAGAGTTGCAGAAGGGAATTTTGCAAGTTTGTTATGGAGTGGCGCCAAGGCTGTGGCCGCACCGTTTGTGTCCTGCCTAGGATCCCGGGGTGCTACCCTGGAGGACAGTGTGGAGGACATTGTTGTAATGTGCGGTGTGGATGGAGAACCTGATTGCCAGACGGTGATCCCAAGACAAAAATCTACCTCAGTTGCTATAGTGAATGGCCGTGTAAACCAAGATGACGGTTCCTGCTTCCCTGTGAGACCGCGTGGGCCGAGTGCAGAGAATTCTGCAAATGCAAAGATTGCAAGAAGTTGGCCGGGATTGGCGTCAAGTAAAGAACCCCACCCTGCTGGGGGTAGTGGTGTGAAAGCTGTGGCCGCGCCCTCCTGGTCTGTGACAGGCTCAGAGCCAGTGCTGGGTCACCCAGTGAATCTGTGGGACCCTCCCCTAATATCCACCAGGGGGAGGGGTCTCTACCCTTGTCAAATGAGAATGGAGCTAGCTGAGGGAGGAGTTAAAGGATCGACCCCTGCTCTTCAGTTGCGAGGTGCTGGTGAACAGGCAAGACCACTGTGCAAAGTATCCCCTGTAACCAGTACTACCAGTGAGAAAGAAATGGACAGTTCAGCCCACCCCTTCTCATTGCCAGGAGGCTTCCTGGTAATAAAGGCCGGTGATACTGAAACCGTACGATGCCTGTGCATGCAGTGCCGACTGCCGGGCGGAGAAGCCAGTACCACGGCGAGGTGTCCCAAATGTGGCATCTACTATCTGTGGGCCGTGCAGCCCTTTGCGCCTGGGCAGACCGTGGAGGCAGATGGAGAAACAGCCAAGCTGACGGCTGAAGCCTCCCACCAAATCAAAGCAGAGAAAACTGATCCCGGAGGATGGGGATCGCTATTGATGATAGCCACAGAGCAGAAAGAAACTGCAACCGTGGCGAGAACCCGGAAACTCGCTGGCAGTCCCCTGCGGAGGTACCGCTACCCGTGTCGGAGGCCGCTTCGTCGGACGACGGACAAGCCAGCCCGACATCAGTGGTGATGCACCTAACGGGGTGGTGGACAAGAATCAGCACTTACCTGCGAAGCAGCAGAGCTGAGTCCGAGGTGCCGAGATAACCTGTGCGGAGATAACCGGAGCGGCGGAGTCCCACGGCCGGGGTGACTTCCAACGCGGAAGGCGGAGACGACACCATGCTGAGCCGAAGGAGCGGTGAGACACACCCATACCCTCCACAGGCACCGATGGTGGCGACGGCAAAGGAAGGCCCAGCCAAGGCCCAAGCGGAGCGGCAAGAAAAACCTTCACTTCCCGGCGGCGGATGTCGTTGTGGAGGAAGATGTTCCGGTGGGGAACCCAATCCAAGATGGCGGCGCGGAGTCCCGCGAGATTGATGACATCACTTCCGGCGGACACTGCGGAACCGGATGGAAGATGGCCGTGACCGTGCGACCGCCGTGCTGCACCAGGTCACCTGGAACCGGGAAGGGCAAGAGCTGGCAGGCTATGCGGAAGCCTGGAAATCAAGAGACTGGTGAGCCCGAACCACAACCTGCTGGTACCGGCCGAGGTATAGTGAAGCTGCGGGTCGCTGTACTGCATCGACCGATATCCCTCCCCTATGCTTTGCCCCCGGCCACTGCCCAATGCCCTGTCCCTGTCACCTCGTCATCCGGTTCCCAATCGAGCCAAGGGTTGTCTGGGGAATCACGGGACACTTCCGATGAATGGACTGGGTCGAATTTGGATTGGGGGAATTGTTTCACATCCGATGAGGGATCAGGAAGAGAAATGTTTTTGCGCAAAATGTCATCATGTACTAGTGATAATAATAGTAATGTTAATTTAAGGTGTAGGCCTAAGCGCCTTGGATCCAATTCTAGGTCCACAGGGACATCCGGAATTTCTTCAGGGGGAGAACCGGAGGAAAGTGAGTCTAATATGGCAGTCACAGAGCAGGTAAAAGAGAAGGAGACCAGATGGTGGGCACCCATGTTTGAGGGATATGAGGCCTGGTTGGACCGTACACGGTTCATCCTAAAGAGGGATGGCATAGTGGACCACTGGTGGGAAATAGGTGAGTTCTCTGAAGAGGAGCGCATTGAGGAGCTCCAAAAACGGTGGTATGATATACAGAAGGGGTTAGTTACTCCCTGAGGGTCATCTACATTCTGTGACCTAGTCGAGCCTGATGAGCCATTGTCGTGGGTACTGCTAGGCAGGGCAGGCAACAAGAAACTCATCCGCACTAGCAGGGCTGAGAGAACAATTGTAGCTAAGTATAAAAAGTCTCATGGCCTGGAGTATCCATACGTGCCGGAACCCTTAATGCAAGAGATTGAGAAGAATAGGGATACGTGGTTGAGGGAGACTGTGGAGGAGTATATTATGACCAAGTCAGGTGGTTATGCAGGATTCAAGACCGAGGAGCGAATCTCCTATCTTATGAGAGTATGGAGTGTTGGGCGCAACATCTTCATGAATAGGATGGAGTATAGGCCAGAGAATGGGCCGCCTAGAACATACAGTGTAAGGATGCCAATGGTAGGGAGGTGCAGAAACCAGACCCTAGGCACTATTATTAATTAGGGTTCTCCACAGGAGCAGTGCTGTCTTGCAGGTCAGGATGTACTGTTGTGCAATTATGTTAATACAGTGATAATGTGTGGGTGTTGAAATAATGTAATCTATGATAAATATTGTGATGTTGTTGTGTGTTGCAGTGCTACCTGGACGAAGGTTCCACAAATTTAGATCCCAGCCGGGGACGTTGGGTTCCACCAGGGGGAGATTGTAGCCAAGTGTAAAAATGGTGTACATCTCTTTCTCATGCTGGCAGTAAGCCTGGTAAGTATGCAGGGTTGCCTGCAACAATCATGGAGGTTTGCCCTCAAACCCTGGTGAGGTGTCATATGTAACAAAGGAAGTGACAACATGCTTTGTGACACAGAGGTGGGTTTGTTTCTGGAGGTTATATAAGATACAACACTGCCTAAAGTTAGAGGTTCTGTTCCAGTTCTGAAGTAGTCTACCAGAGTGTCTGCAGCAGTTCAAGGCTGTCAGAGTCAAGTGCAAACTAACTACACACTGTGACCAGGGACCTGGCACAGATTGTGATCTCCCTTAGGGGAGATGTGAACCAACTCTATTAAGAGAGAAGGAACCTTCTGAAGGGGGGTTCCTCAACAAGATGAGCGGCTAAGCACAACTGCGATGAGGGGCAGTCTGCCTATGAAGATGTCATTAAAGATGCCCTGGTTCAAAAGATCCCTTCTGTGTGAGAGTGAAGTTATTCCACAGAAGGCTGCACCTGAGAGGAGTTCCCCATCAGATACTTCCCCTGCTGCCGCAGAGATCCTGATGGGGTGGAGGCGCTGTAACCGAATGTGAGTAGGACTCCGAGCACACTACCTCAGACGCCTGTCATGGTGATATTCCCCATACCAACCAAGCGGGAGACTCCGGAGTCCTGTTGCCAGCAGGTGCACCACATATCACACAGACATATATTGGGGCCAGTAGACCACAGAGGCCAATGTGAGATTGGGTGGGGGCCCGTAAAACCGTTACACCTGTTTTATGTTTAGGATCATAGTTTTGCTGCATGACCCACTTTCGCTTCAGCTCCCGGACAGATGGCCTGACATTCTCCCCTAGAATTTTCTCAGAATTCATGGTTGTGTCAATGATGGACTTTCTCCATTTGTCTGAAAGTGGATTGGTCGAGTCCAAATTCTTAGAACTTGTTTTGTAACCCTTTCTAGACTGATGATCATCAATAACTGCTCTTCTGAGATCTGCAGAGATTTCTTTTGATTGTGGCATGACGTGTTCCCACACAACTGTATGGTGAAGACCATACTCACAAAGTTTCTAATCTTTATTTAGGGAGGGGCATCCCAAACTCACCTCTTAAGATCTACCTAATTATTTAAACACTTGGTGGGTAGTTGTACCTATTATTGACCATTAGAGCGTTAAGAGTTAATCCTGTGTCAGTACATTTTATTGTTTTTTACACAGTATGTGCTTATGTTTACACAGTATGTGCTCCTCCCACTACGCTGGCATCCCTCACAGGTGGAGGCGCTGCGCCGAGAGTATTGTATTATATCACCCTGGGCACCCCATGGTGGAGGCTTAGGCCCATGTGAACAACAGGTAAAGGCAGCATCAGTAGCATCTTTACAGTATACCCTCATGCTCACTTGGGGGGGATACAAGGGCTACATATCTATCTATTGTATAGAATAAAAGTAGAATTTCAGCACACTTAAAATACATTAATAACTATTCGAATAAATGGACTGTAAGGTGTATTCCCGCACCAAAAGGTGTCTCATGGCAGAAGACTGTTTATTAGATATGCTTTTCAATCCCTGAAGAGGATATAGTGCTTTGTGCAGGTATGAGCACTCAAAGAGAGCTCAAAACTAAGTATACTCTGATAGTGATGCTAGCCATCAGCTGGCTTAGCTCACACAGCTCAACATCTATTGTTCTGAATAACAGAGGTTGTGTGGATTCAGCTTCCAGTCCGGTTGGTTCTGACACCCATTCTTAAGGTGTCTTAGACTTGTCAACCAAATAACCCTTTTTACGCTGTGGGAATCAAATGTTATCACTTCCTGCATTGTGTAGAGTTGTATTTATTTTAAAATAAAATATTTCAATTCAGTATGTGTCTGCCACTCTAGCAGATGGCACAGTGAATATTGTTTGTCCCTTCTCTGTTATACCATAGCCACATTTGGGCAGATCTGTCATGTAGCACCAAAATGAGTGCTCATAGCTGTAGTAGCTACCGTCCCCTGGTTTCCTTTAAAAGCAGACCTGTTCCACTTCCTGGTTGACAGTTTACTATTCCTTGTGGAGCACACCTGAGATACCTGTGAGATATGCTAATAGCTAGATAAGCTACATGTGTGAGCTGTGAGCATCTTAAAAGCTGGAGCAGTGAGCAGTACTACTGGAGCAGTGAGCAGTTCACACTGCTGGAGCTGCTGCCTAAAAAAACAGTTGTTGTGGGTTCTAGTCCTGTTGGGTCTGATGAAATTCCAATTATTGGGTTGGTACTGTAGGCTTATCAACTCTATATAGTTGGTATGGAAATAAATCCTTTTATGAAGTGAGGGAGGGGACTTTAAATACACTTTGCATATATCCCAGCCAGGTTCCTCAGGTAGGCTCCTTTTGTTGCACAGGGATGTAGGAGGGGATATATATATACAATTGGAGACACAACTAAATTGAAACTCTCTCTCTCTTTCTCTCTCTCTCTCTCTCGTTAGTGACACAGGACAGGAGAGAGAGGGAGAGGTCACGGAAGGAGAGGTAAATGTGGGGGTCATCGGCATAGAGATGACACTGAAAGCCAAAAGATTGTATTCATTTGGCAAGAGAGGAGGCGTAGAGTGAGAAGATAAGGGAGTCCAAGGACAGAGAAGGAAACACTGAAGGAGCTGTTGGATAGGTAGAATGTGAACCAGGTAAAGGTTGTGTCATTGAGGCCAATGGATTGGAGATTGTTCCAGAGAAGGGTGTGATCGACAGTGTCGAAGGCCTCAGAGAGATCCATGACAATTAGTAAGGAGAAGTGACCCTTAGCTTTATCTTAGATTAGGTAATTTGAAACTGGTTAGTGCTGTCTCATTGGAGTGTAGAGGGGGGAAACCAGATTGCAAAGGGTCAAGCATGGATTTAGAGAAGAGAAAGTGAATTGCACTTCCATTATTACTAGAATAGGACCCTGTTCTCTACAGATGATTAAGGTATGTTTAAATATAGCTCTTCTTAAGGTGAATGGTCCATACGGTGCAATTAATTTCCTTCTGGATATCAATATAGTTATAAGAGCATTTTGTAATCAGAGATTCAATTCCATATTTAGCAACATGGCTTAAAATTGTCTACATTGAAAGTAATTTGTGCTAGAGGATTTTGTGAGCTTTTCATTAGTACAATTCCAAAATCCTCCGCACCAAGTACATAAAACAACACAAAAAAATGCCTATTCACCAGGAAATCTTACAAAATGTGAGATATACTGTCTAACTGTTGCCAAGACTGACAGATGCACACATTTGAAATAACTGGCATGCTTTTCATATTTGTAGGCCAGGGCATTTTGTGTAAAATCAGCAAAATCAGTGACAGTAATTTTCTGGGTTTTTCTTTTTGCCAAATGAAAGATTTAATAAAAAAAATAAAAAATTAACAATGTATTAATAGAATTCCTTTTTTTTTTTTTAAATTAAAGTGCTGGAAAAAAATGTACTTTAAGTGTAACAAAAAGGGCGATTTTAGAACAACAGTGTTTTACGAAATGTATTTTACATTTTGCAACAGGATTTTGCTGTAATATTATGTGGTTATGTACAAAAGTAGGGACACAAGTTGAGGAAATAATGCACCTGATGTATCAAGGAATAATGTCCCATATGATAAAATGGGAATTTTCTTAATACATATGATGCCTTGTTTGCTTCTGCAGTTGGGAGGCTTTGGAGTCTATGTACTGACAGGGTCTTTTACATACTTTTTTTGCTCAAAATTGTAGTGCTAAAAAGAAATACAAACCCATATGATGCATAATTCCTTCTCTGAAATAATTGGCATCAAATTGCATACCTGATTGATACAATTGAAATTAAAACCTTTTGGTATTTGTACATGTCAAATATTAGTTAATATTGTTGTCTAACTCACCTCCCCAAAACCATCATACTACTCCCAAATAATACAGTCACCACCAGGTCCACCTTATACTAGAAAAAACATGTAATTCAAGCAAACCCCAATTTAGCAAAATATGTCTCTTCAAAAAGATACTAGGTTCAATTAGAGCTCAAAGACTCTACTTATTACGTTAGATTTAAAAATACAAAAAGTGTAGTGCTTGATACAGAAAAGAAAGTTTACAAAAACATCAATATATAAATGCAAACAGTTTTACAAAATGATAAGACCAAAAAAAATCATGTGTTACCAATACAACACCCCTCTAGATGAATTCTAGCTATAGATTCACAATAACCCCTTTTAAAAGCCAAAACTTTTTCCTCTGATAAAAAGCAGGCAGCTTGGTCCCACCTTTTTTTGTGTCTTTTCTTCCATTAACGATGGATACTTTTAAGACCAGCCTTCCTTTGATAAAGGGAATCTGTGTAATTACTGTTTAATCTGATGACTAAATAGACAACATTGATGACAGCCCCACTTGTAATCTGTTTTAACCTTTTGGGTCTCATCACTGTTGAAGATTGTTTATTAGTTTGTAATATGAAGCTGGTAGTGGCTACAACCAGATACAATGAAAGTTATGGTGAGTAAAGAAGTGACAAAAACCCTCCACTGAACAACAGCAACTAAAAATAAAATTTGTGAACACATTTACATGTCTCAGACAGATCCACAACCTTGCCTTTTCCCATTGTCTTTTAACATACAATGCTTCCACTGCAGCCAGACAGGGCCGCCAATAGATACAGTATTGGGGCCCATGACAAATGAAAGAAGCACTGGGGTGGAAAGAAATGATGGGCATGGGCCTGGGAAGGAGAAGACGAAGGTATGGGGGTGAGAAAAAGAAGAAGTTATTGGGGAGGCGACAAGAAGAAGGTATGGAGGAAGGGGAAAGAAAAAAAAGTTTAGGGAAATGGAGAAAAAGAAAAGGGTATTGGGGAAGGGAGAAGAAGAAAGGGGTATTGAGGAAGGGAGAAGAAGAGAAGGGTATGGTATTGAGGAAGGGAGAAGAAAACATTTTGGGAATGAGAGAAGGAGAAGGAGAAGGAGGAGAAGAAGAAGAAGAAGAAGAAGAAGAAGAAGAAGAAGAAGAAGAAGAAGAAGAAGAAGAAGAAGAAGAAGAAGATATTGGGGAAGGGAGAAGAAGAAGAAGTTATTGGGGAAGGGAGAAGAAGGCGAAGGAGAAGAAGGAGAAGGTATTGGGGGAAGAAGATTAAGGTTTTGGTAGGAGAAAGAATAAGTTATTGGGAGGGAGGAAGAAAGTGGTATTGGAGGGAGCAGGGATAAGGAGGTACGGGGAGAAAAAGGAATGAGGGGAAAAGCTATGGGGCATTGGAGAAGGACGTATGGGGATAGAAGGAGGTATGGTGGGTACTAACTGGAAAACAATAAAAGATGATAGGACACCTCTTAATACATATTACTAAACACACCAATCTGTGTATAGGACTCACAGTGAAGACCCCAGTGAGAACTCTGATGAACCTGCTTCTAGAATATTGGGTGAGCTATATATACCCTTGAAACTCCATAGGATCACTGGTCACCAGACAAGCAGGAATGGGGCGCACCAGATTGAGCCAAACCAGTTAAAGTGTGTGTGTGTGTGTGTGTGTGTGTGTTGACCAATGTTATGTGCTCTGTTGAACACAGTTCAAAAATTAGAAGCTTCTTAGATATGTAGAAAGTGATTGCTGTCCGGAACCATTCCTCACAATGTGGCAACCATGGCTTAGTACAGTTACATATGATGAAAAGTTCCCATCCTGAAGAAAACTGTTTCTTCAAATCTCATAAATTCTCGAGCAGTTTTTCTTTCATTATAAATCTATGGTATTGTTTTTAATTCCAACTCAATTGTTCTATTTTCCCCTCCCACCACCTCTCTCTCATTTCCGTTTTTTCTGTAGCACTCCCTGAAATACTTGGAATTATAAAAAGAAAATAAATAGTTTTTTTTTTAAAAAACTCAAATATATATTCTTCTGCTTGGCAGAAGTCTACCCCTTTATATTTGACATATGTAACGATTAGATCTTGGTGATTACCATCATTAAATAAGGCATGCATACATATGCATTAAAAAATGTCAAAAATGTTCTTGGAAATATTGTAAAAAATGTCAACTGTTAAGGTGCCCCAGTAACCTTCAGCCTTTTGTCTGACTGCATGCTAATTGCTAAATATCCTTTCACTCTTAAAGCTAGTCCTCCAGCTGTGCATTAGTCAGTTTAGTTCTCATTGGGGTAGAGGAGAATAGGAAAACACGAACTCCTACCTCTAAGAATCCTTATTGTACAGTATATGAACATATTCAAGCTTTCAAAAATAATTTTAAAAATCGTTGTCTGATTTTTTTTAAGGCAATAAGTCACTAAAACGTGACCCATTAAATTACCACTATCAATATTACACTTGAGTCTTACACTGCCTCTTTCTATCTTCATACCAGGGGCCCGTTTACCATCAGTGACATGGATGCACATCCTTTGCCTTTAAAAACAATATAGTGATTGACTAGCTTCTAGTTAAGTATAAACATCAGAAAATAACAATTAAAATATGTTAATCAGATATGAAATGGTCTTATGTGAAGGGTCAACCTTTTGTATTTTGAACATGTTCTTGAGTTGCAATCCCGTTCAAAATTTTTTTTTTTTAAAGGCACAGAAAATCAGTCATTTTTTAATTGTTTTATATTATAAAAGATGGCCTCGTTTATTGAATAATTAAGCAGCGAAAGCACGATTTGTTGAGGAGAAAATTGATCATCTCTAATAACAAATATCTATGGAGTGCTTAATTATAACACTGGAATGTTGTTATAAAATCAACTATACTTAGAATTACCCTGGACTTCTGAAAAACGACCTTATAACAAACATTTAAGAATACAGTATCAGGGGTTGCCCTTTATTTGCATTACATATTTGTGAGTGTTTAATTATATTTATAATACCAACAAAAAAAAAAGGAAAACCCGAAAAGTTTGAAATTGCCACGCCAAGGTAATTATTAACGTGCATATTGGCACATGCAGTACATTTGCCAGGCACATTATTTCATATACACAGCACAAGAGGGTGTAGGTAAAAAAAAAAAAAAAAAAAAAAAAAAAAGTGGAGTCAACTTATTTGCTTCATTAAACATTACAGTAGTAAGGCTTATGGATATTATCCAAAGACAGATGATCCAAATTAATGTAGAGGTCAAACACAATTGAACAAATCTTTATTACAAATGTAATTGCTACCTTTAACATTCTACTACATTAATCAAACAATTATATTGTTACAGCAGAGCAAAACTTAGAGTTATTTTTTTTATAAAGTTTTATTACATAATAGTAAATCTGCACACTATTAGTTGGAAGAATTGGACAATATTTTAAGGCACTAATTTAAAGAATGAAAACCCGTTAACCTATTTTTTAAATTACAGTAATAATCATTAAGTGAATTGATTTGTTGAATTATAAGATTAAACCTCTTGTAAAAGTAAAGCATTTAAATGACGAATCCAAGTATTCACCTGTTTGAACGTGTTATGTTATATATTTGACACTTTGATATGTGTTGTCACTGCAATTGTCTTTGAACATTGGATAGTTATATGACTGTCCTTGAAATTGTGCTTACATTTTCATAAGATCTGCATGGTTTAAAATGTGTGATTTAAATACTCCAGAGCCTGGAATTTATCAATATATGTTGCTAAAAAAAAACAGTATTTAATGGTTCTATTTTTATTTGCTGCAAAATACACACACCTATCCAGTTCAATTTTCGATAGAGAATGTTATGATAATGGAAATACATTAGTAATGAAGAGATTATAAAAGATGGTAGAAAAACCTGACAAGTGTGTAGACAACAAAGAGGTTGACTTGCTAGATAGAATTATGATAAAATAATTTATATTGTACAGTTCAATCATTTGTGTAAAATAATCACTTAGACTTCAATTTTCTTACAAATATACTGTATATTAAAATAGGAATGCGTAGGAACCTATCACATGATAATAGTCCACGATTTATGAAAACTGTACACACTTATTTAAAAAATTCCAAGTTATTTTTAATTGTACTGTGAAATATAGTTATTTTATTAGATTGCCTTTATTTGTCTTCATATTCCTACCCTACAGATATTGTATAACTATGTGTTTATTTAATCTATGATCGTATCTTTATCTGTTCATAACTTTTTTGTTATTTTACTGAACACGCACTTGAAAGTTATATTACCCCAGCCCCACTGCACTTTATGTGACGTAAATACTACTTAACGTGTCACATAACTGATATATCATAAACGAGCAAAGCAAAGCCCACCTCTGTACTTCCATTGTTTGAAGGTTGCAAACTTGTGTGTCTCTACAACAGTAGAAAAAGTGAAGGTAATTTAGAATCTCTACACCTGTACAAGATACAAGACTTCACTTTATAGCTTTCTATTATCAGAAGTCAAATTAGTCAATTAGTTTCCCCTTAATAGCGAAATAAATATCAGAATGAAGTTTAGATTACCTGTGAATTCGTTCAGTGAACAGCATGTGAGATTTACAAGATTAAGTTTTTAATATACTTTAATATACTTTTGCTGTAATTAAAAGAGGGTTGTTGACTCCTCTGCTTTTCCCTTTGACAGGCTTTTCCTACAGTATTTTAGTTAATAAATCTGGTAGTTATTCTCTTATTTATTAAATATGTTAAACTTCCACAAATATTAAATGTCATTTTGTTTTTAATCTCAAAGAATGAATGCTCCTGTGCTGATGTTAATAGTATTTATTGGAAAGCCTCCAAAAATGTATGTCCTATTATTTGAATATCACATGCATCACTTATTTTTTCCATTGATTTTAGCTTTTTAACTCAAATGGATATCGTGAAAACCCTACTGCAAATGTATCAGTAACCTTCACACATTACAGATCTAACAACTGCAAAGACAGAAAACGTGTTTTATGTCACTACTTTTTCTACTTTTTGTCTACTTTTATTCAGGCGACGTATTTCCCAAAACTAAAGTAAAATACATGTTATTGTTTCAAAGCCTAGGAAAATACATTGAAAATATTTGTTTCGTGAGGTTCTGTAAAACAAACAGGTGCAATGTTAAAATCAATAGCACGTTTTATTTTTAGGAAGATTATTTTCCAAAAGTAGTTATTAAGATTATCAATTATATACAGTATTGTAAAAAAGGATAGCAATTTTTCAAAGATAACATGTACAGAAATAAGCTAATTATGCTGCATATTTATAGCACAGGTTTTCACCCACTGTTCACAGACCTAACATTTGTTAGCATAAATATTTTCACAGCAAAGAAGAAAATCAGGGAGAAACACTTCTCTTTGGTTCTTAAAAATAATGACTAGAATACTAATAATGAGGATACACCCACGGTTAAAATAGTAAATTATTCATTTCAAATAACTTAAACCATTGCACCTCCATGTTAGTAAATGCTAAAGAAACTGCAATCCATCCGATATGCTGTAGTGAAGAAAAAAAACGTAAAATATAAAAACATTTTTATATTGGCGTATGTGGTTTTTCACTTTATATTTTGAATGATAGAATTGTGCCTGCTTTTTAAATAGGATGTGTCTATTACATTGTTTTTTTTTTTTTAGAAGCACAGTGATTGATATAAGCAACACTTTGAAAAGTGCAAAGATCCTACAGGAAAAATAATCCCTTTTTTAAGTATTGTTGCATAGGACGTAGTTAATTAAGAAATTCCAAAGAAAGCAGTGAATTGTAGAAAGAGAGAGTACAAAAATACGTGTACATGCTATAGGCATTAGATAAAATAGGCAGATACGAATAAACTCATCAGTCTTAAATTGCAATGAGGCAGTTCTACTTTATAATGTCATTTATTATACATCTCCTTCTGCAAGGCTGCAATATTTGCCTGGGTTTGGGAAGCAAAGGTAAGGAATGGTGCTCCCATGGTAAATCAAAGGGAAAGACATTGGCAGTACACATCTATTTAAGAAAGAGTTGTCTTTATAAATCACTGGGAGGGCTAGAGCTTGGGTGATATCAGCAGGTTGATCTCCTGGTATAGGACCCTCCAGTTCAGAGGACATTTGTCTTTTCAGTTTATTCCTCCTGTTCTGGAACCAGATTTTCACCTGAGTCTCGGTTAATTGCAAAGAGTTTGCAAGGCAGGCCCGTTCAGCGCTGCTGAGATAGCGTTTCATGTCAAAGGTGGATTCGAGCTGGAAGATCTGACTCTTGGAAAATATTGTGCGTGTCTTCTTCTTTGCCAACATCTTGTTTTTCTTGCTGATTTTATCTGGGGAGGATCCATCATCCAGGCTGTCAGGGCTCTCGGGTCTGCTGTGCAGGTCTCTTCGTTTGGCAGCCTGGTCTGTGCAGTAAGTGAGGCCTTGTGTGGAAGTCAGAAGGCAATTTCTGTTGACTGCAAGGGAAACATGACAACCTTAGGTCAATGTTAAAGCAAAATGAATCCTACGATATATTAAGTAGCATATAATGTTTTTGTTATATATATATATATATATTTGTATTGTAACAGATTAAGATGTATACGTGTATAATTGGTTATATAGGAAGCTAAGATGTTTTTGGATGTATCTATCTATATGTGTACCAACATACTTATGTCTGATACATTATTATGTAAAAGCAATAGGAACCACACATATGTGCTACCCAAGGTCGCCTGTTTCAAGTATGGAATTATGCTCTGATGCTGTGACATTACAATCAATAAGCATGTGAAGAAGATTTGTTATACTGCACCATCTAAAAATAATGTTAATCATCATCTAAAAAGATGTCCCAAAATGAGCATATGTTTCATCGGCTGTTCCAGTCACATTTTTCATGCCCTACATTATATGGGATTTGCATAATGGAAATGTGTTGCTTAAATACACATGTCCTGGTATCCCTCCCTCTAAGTGGGAATGTCGAGTTTTAAAGATCACAGTTATAATCTGTACTATATTATAAAACAACAACTCACGTGACAGTGAATAATTGATTGTGCATTTTAAGGAATACGTTATATCCTTTGTCAAGAGGAAGAATCAAGCAGAAAATGCAAATGTAGATAAATCTATGAATCTCTCATAAAACATGTTCATTTACACAAGCTAAGCAATAGGTAGTATTTGTACACTTAATGCATCCTGACTCCTAAATAAATATGAAAATAGTGTGTAACCGCAGTAAATAGGAACATCTTAGTAGCGAGTGAGTGACCTAATTAATGCCCGTCTCTATACATTCAGTTTCCAGGGTCAGTCATGTATATAAAGTGCATTCCTGTGAATACAATACAGAAGACATTATGCCAACTAACAAAGGAAAAAGCAGCATATAGAAATGTGTACCGTGTGTTGAAAACCGGGTTCTTGATTCATTTTCTAATGCTGTATCGTCTTCATCTTCCTCTTCCTCTCTCTGATTGAAGACCTCCCTGTTGTCTGCTATTGACCTCTCAATGAAGGCTCTTGGAGGTTTGAAGCTATCTGCTCTGCTGGAGTTTAGCTTCAATATACTATCGATAGTGAACTTTAAAGAGACTGGTTTGCATACATCCTCGCTTTTGCTCATGGTACTTGATGTTCCTGAGTCACAGTTCAGATCTGTTGTGATCTGGAAGGAGATCCGTCAGAGTGCATCAGACATACAGCTCCTTGTCTCCCATAAGCAGCATTGGGCAGTGACCAGACTCGCAGCAGCACAGGCAGCAACACCAAATGATCATGATCAGACCCAGCCACAAACAGGAAGAGAGCTCAGGCAGCCTGCTCTCCTATTGCTCAGTGAGAAGAGGTGGGGCACTGCGCTGGCTGACTCCCTGGCAGCACTGGAAATACACTGCAAAGGCTAATGTAGCGTAAAGTGGGAGAGGGTAAAAACAGATCAAAAGAGAAATAAAGAGAAATGTGAATCTGCCTAGATTCATGAACATGCAGATGTTATCTAATTACCAATCTGTGCAGAATCGGAAGCGGTGTATTTATTTTTTTCTTGTTAACTAGGTTGTAGATAACAGCTTTGAAATTGACTAATGCAGTATATGGTTATTTTGTTTATATAATTAGGATATTGGATGAATGAATACATCGTCAGGGAAATAGATCCGATTTCATTTACACTTTACTCACAGTCACAGATTAATTTGCAAACCATTGACAGAATGACCACAATTCCCCTAATATACATTTGTGTTGCCTGAGTACAGTATAATCAGGTCATCAAACATGAACAAGTGTGTATGAAAAATGCAGTGTTTACCCAAGCCCTTTATATAGTGTAGTGTACTTAAACACAACACATATGTATTTTGCAATAGTGTTCTGTCTAATAAAATACGTTTATAGAGTGCACTTTCATTTTCAGACATAAACAAATGTCAGAAACAATATACTGTATGGCATCTTATTAGTTAAAGGACCATAGAATCATACTCCATTCAGCATTAGTTTGGTTCGAAAATATGGTATAAACTTTGAGCAGTAGAGTAGATATACAGCTGTACAAATCCTACGGTAATGATTAAGAAAAATACACATTTATTATTTAAAATCATTTATAAGTTTGAGCTAAGATCATGAAGGCGGATGATGTGATTAAGTATAACTATTAGGCATTCATGTTTATGTAATCAACACAGATAGGGAAATCAAAACTGAATTTCTATATGCAGTATGAATATGTGAAATATTTCTGTCGCCATGAAGTATCTATGGGCAAATCCTCTTAAAATGTAAATCCCTATTGGCGTTCTTTTCTTACTATACACGTATCTTAAGGAGAATGGGAAATGATCTAGACATTGAAATTCATCTTTTTTTCCTTCACCTCTAAGTGCTCATATCCATCCATTACAGTAGAAATCAATGGCAATACTCTGTTGTTTAAACTTTAAATAGAACATTTTACATGTCTGCAGAAACATGGATTAATATATTAATAGTAGTAATGTTGGTACTGAAAACTTGAATCAGAATTTTTTTTATCGCGTTCATGGTGCATTTAATATTTTTACACCAAAGCCAGACCAAGAAGCATGGACTTTGTAGAATTTCGTCTAGTACAAAGTATTATCCATAACTATGAAAAAACTCCGGTGTTAACCTAAAGAAAAATAGAAATGTATGCTCTCAAAAATCTATCTATCTATCTATCTATCTATCTATCTATCTATCTATCTATCTATCTATCTATCTATCTATCTATCGTTCAGGATTGTGTGTGTGTGTGTGTTTTCTTTCACTTTCTCCCCCTTCCTCTTGCTCTCTCTATATCGTTTAATAAAATATGAAAAAAGATATAAGGAATCCAATATGAAACAGTGTATAATGACAGTGAAGCTTGTATTCCACCCTGCTTGAAGTTACAGTATGGGATGGATAACATGGCAGATCACTGACTCCTGTAGTCCTTTACATATGCGATTGCCATATAGCTATAAATAACATTGCCTTATTTCACATTCACCTAGTAGTGGCTTTTTTTTAATACATTTTAAAAATGTAGATATTATTTGTAACATATATACCAAAATATAAAACCTAAAGGGTCATTGGTCAAAGCTTTTGCCACTGTCTGTATTTAAATGGGAACTGATGTCAGATATACTTTAATCAAATGAAAATTTCCATGGACAATCATGGAGAATTATTATAACCTTCTGGTGTGGACAGAAAGAAAAAAGTATGAAGGGGCTCAATAGTAAGTCTAGATATTCCTTATACATTTTGCTTTAATTAATTCAGTTTAAAAATGTTTCTTGTGTTGATTGTAGCAGGAAATAGCTGCACTGCCTGATACATTCCTGATATTATGCCTGATATTATGTTAGATGGCTTCTTGAAAGCAATGTAGATAAGAAGGGTCTATTTAGACAAGTCTCCTTGCGCAGAACAGGAGTAAAAAAAAGCAACAGAGGGCCTATTTTTTCTTGCCTACTTCCATCAAGTCGGTTTAGGAATGTTTCTTCTGTCAATTGTAGCATTACATAGCTTCACTGCTTGACATTACTAGATGAGAAACCCTGACATGTTAGAAAGCTTGTATCTGTTGGTCCACAAACGTGTCACACCATTACTCCTTCTCCCTCTTTTGTCACATTACCAGATGGAAGAAAAGATCAACATGGCTACCCACCAATCTTTCTTTATTTGCCTTACTTGGGCATCATTGACTGTGTAATTAATTATGTCAATCTTTCTGCAGCAGTGGACACAAGAGCTTTCTACCTCTACAGACTTTTTTTTTTTCTGGTGCTGAAGAAAGGAGAAAAAATAGGGTTCATGAAACAGATAATGGTCAATCTCATTGGGTGGTCTGCAGCTGGCTATCGCCACCTGAGCTCCTGCTCCTATCTACGTGGTCCGTATTGCCAAATTTACTAAGCATAGAATATAATTGCTTTTTCTGGTGCTTGTTTTTGCTGAATTTGCAGCCATAAGACTTATGAACATTGTTATGTTATAAAGTCCCTTGGCTGTAAAGTGAGGCAAAAGCAGTGCACAAGTACTGCACCAGATTTAAAAATCCAGTTCCTTTCAATATAATACCTTCTCTTAGATAAATATGTGCCTTTGATTCATGATGTATGTATTAAAGGTATTTTGGTGTTGTAGAATATGGGGCGTTTTTGCACTACGAAAACTCTTTCTTTGCAATCTTTAAGGGTAAATCAATGCAGAAAACAGTGAACAAAAGTAACACAAGTCACACATTTCTTCATACATACGCTGTACCTGTGCCGACATGCAAATTATTTATTTATAAAATATTTTACCAGGAAGTAATACATTGAGAGTTACCTCTAGTTTTCAAGTAGGTCCTGGGCACAGAGTTAAGACAAATAATACATGTTTACATGTAACTAACCCCTGAGCTCCACTCACTTGATCCATAAAGCACCTATTATCGTCTCAGACCAACGTACAAGAAAATGGTGCAATGAAGATTAATACATAGCCGCTGCCTGTCGCTGGTATATTGCAGCATAACTTTCAAAAACATAAGAATGTTGTGATAATATTTAGGCGATGATACATATTTATTTAGTTCACTTTTTTTCCCTAATGCGCAGCTCACCGAGAAACTCAGTACTAGAGCGCATGTAGAAACATAAGGAGGACACCCATCCAAGGCCTACAACCAGAACATACCGAAAACATATAGGGGAACAACGATGAAGACCGCCAAAAGGCGGGAAATACAAACGGGAGCAGGATAGCTGGTGGCTAGTGTATTAGGGTCACTTTTTGCCAAGCTCTGTTTGAAAAGGAAGGTTTTTAATTTCTATCTGAATGGAAGCAAAGCTTCCTGATTTATTTTTTTAAGCAACAGGGTGCTTATTCTTGGGGTGGTTCTTGAAAAAGCTCTCCCTCCAGCTTTATTGATCTTAAACCAAGAGTTAATCAACTAAGGGGCAATGGCAGATTTCAGGGCCCGATTGGGGATGAAATTGATCAGGCAGTTCTGAAGGTCGGGGGTGGCTAGTACATAGATAGCTTTAAAGATAAGGGTCAATATCTTAAAATTAACTCTTTGCACCACAGGGAGCCAGGGCAGATGTTTTAATACTTCTTGCCTTGCCTGACAGGCAATGGCATTTTGCACCAACTACAGGCCTTTTATATTATGTTTTTGGAGACCCCCTCAGCAAAAGTCCAGGCTTCATTAATTTTAATTTTAATTGTACATCAATAACTATTAAATATGTATTTACAGGTATGACCTGCATTAACTTACACAATGGGTCCAGAGCATGTATGTAAAGCGAAAACTTACTTAAATGTAATAAATATAACAATGAAACATTCTCAATATTATAACAAGATTTGCATTACCTTTTGGTAACGCTAATTAAAATCTCTGTTAATAGCGCTGCTTTACTAATGCCCCTTAATGTTTGACCAATGCGCATGTGCTTTGTATTGGAGAACGTGTCTCTAAGACATGAATATCAGTTAATAGCATTACTACTTTGAAGAACTGACATTATTTTTGCATTTCATTAGCTTTAAGGATACCTGTTATTAATAAGAAAAATAAAATCAGTTCCTAATTTCGTGAAAGTCACTTTTTGGGTAAAAATGACCAGAGTCCTGATGATTTTCCTCCATAGAGCCCAGGGCCCCCAAGGTTTTGTTACTGCAGTTTTGTTACTACATTTTTGCACCCGTTTTGCAGCTGTGAGACTTTGATTAGTTACCTTCAATGCATCAAGCTGTTTTCATCCTCTTTTGTAGCCTGTTTTCTGCGTCTGTCTATGAAGAGGGTATTATAATAGACAGATGAGCCTAAAGAAGAAATCTGGAGCGGCCACAGGATCCCCAAAAATATAAGTTGAATGTGTGCCTCGGTGCACATCAGAGTACTTAAATACATAGCCCTGAGTATGTGGTTACAGTTTGTAATTTGTATCTTTCTCCACTGCAGTAATTAAAGGTCCAAGTAAAAAAAATGCACATTAATGAGCTTGTTAAGATAGTTTACAGTTATATAGTAAACCTTGGCAGAAAGGCAAACTGCTCATTGTGACCATCACGGTAAATTCAGACTTCACAAAAGAAGGATACAATTATAAAATTGCAGCTTATTTCTAGAAAAGGCATTAGATGTGTGTTCTACTGGCTGCTTCTCCATAAATCCCAAGAGAGCTGATTTTTTTGCATCAAAATTGTAGTGTAGAAAAGAAGTACAAACCTTAATAAAATGTTTGCAGGACTGTCTGTATGAAGGTTATTATGTGATTTACATGACACATAGGTTGTTGTATAAAATTACAATTGCATTGTGTCACATACACAATCGATACTATTTAAATTAAAAGAGAGTTTGTGTGTTTCTTTTTTTAGAACTTAATAGTTGAATTTTTTTATAGCCATACAGGGAGAATTATACATTCAATTATAAATTTTTGTTAACATATATAGCAAAAGATCGAAGTTACATCCAGCATAGCAATTCCGCACTAACCACATTATCAGCCAAGTTCAGCTTGGCATACATTTTTGAACGTTTCAACTAATTTTTTGATGCAAATGTACACATTTTATAGTGCAGGCCATTTACATTTGTGCATCATACATATTTGCAGCAAAAATTCCATTTGCATTGCTTATTACAGCGGTGTGCAAACTGTTGGGTGCGCACCCCAGGGCGGGCCAGAGATTTTGCTGGGGGGGGGCGGCACGGGCGGTTACAAGCCCCGCGCTCTTCCCCAGGCATTTATATTAACTGCCGGGGGAGGCGTGAGGCCTCTGTAACTCACTTACCAGCTGTCACTCGGGTCTTCGGTGACACGTCGCCAAGGAAATGCGGCGTCAATTGACGCCGCAGGGTCAAGGCGTGACGTCACATGACCCCTGCATGCCGGAAAGAAATGTAGGTGGGGCACGAGCACTGGGGGGAGTAGCAGAGGGGGCGCAGCGCGAATAGTTTGCACCCCCCTGGCTTAGTACATAGACCCCTATAAAGGATAAGAGAGTAATTTATCAAAGTTTCGAGGTCCAAAACTGGGACAAAACAAGTGCAAAAATACTGGGCAAAATGTACAGATGTAGCAAGACTTACTGTCCTCAGAGCTGCGGACGAACAAGCAAAAGTCTGTGGCGCTGGGGACAGTATCTGCGCGATCTAGCTGCAGGCGATCCATGTTTCTGAATGGGACCGCCACCATGGTAATCCTTTGGTGACAAAATCGCCATAGCTGCGTGACCAGACGTGGCAGCAGCACAGAAGATACTTAGGCTTACTACATCTGTATTAAAGGGAAAACCTCATTGATTTAAATTGGAAAGTTTATCTTGATAAATGTTGTGCATTTTTTTTTTGCCCCAGTTTGCAGCTTAGGACTCTGCTAAATGTCCCCTTAAGTTTCACGCCTCCCATCCATAACAGTGATGCAAAACACATAGCACCACACTTAATAAAGCAAATACTATCAGGGATATACAGATGCAGCGGCCGTTATTCGAAACAAATCACCGAATCGTTTTCCTGTGCTCTGCTGTATTCCACGCAGCATTAACGCGGCCAATCGCCCCAGGCACCCGTGTTTATCGCGGTTGCTTTGTTTGAATTTCATGGATTCTGTTTCTTTGTGTGCAATGAAATAAATGAATTGTAATGTGTACAGTATTGTGCTACTGTGCTAATTTCAGGTGTTTAAAATACAGAACACTAAAATGTAATTTTCTGCACTCGCCTGCAGTCACGTCTTAAGGTGGTAAGGTTGGAAGAAATCACGCGCCATGACGTGGGTATTCCGAAGTATACAACGCGTGAAGTGTTCGAATAACGGCCGCTGCATCTGTATGTATTTAAGCAAATGTGGTGTAATTATGGGGCATTATTCAGGAATATACCAAATAAGTAAACATGGGAAAGATATTGATCCAGGGAGAAATCTGACTGACATTATTGGAGTCAGGTAGAAACGTAGTTTTCTCCTTATGAGACATTATTTGAAAATGTTTCAGTGGTTTTTGTTTGCCTTCCTCTGGATCAAAATACTGTAAATACAAATATAGGAGGAGTATGGTCTAGATATAACATAGGTTGAAATCAATGGGCATATGTCTTTTTTCAACCTCACCTACTACTGTATGTAACTATGTAGCTATAGGGCAATTGTTTTGCACGGAATTGCTTCAGTTTTGCCTTGATAAAAATACCCCCTTTTTGCTTTCAATTGAATTTGTTTTCTTTGGTAAATCTGGTGCTACTGCTTGCACTGACTTTCCCCCCAGTATTAGAGCTGGGAGACTTTAATACATTACCTCCAAAATGTTACATGACAATGCAAATAGCATATAAGTAAAAATAGTGGGAAATTGGTAAGCTTTTGAATACTATAAGCTTGGGCCTATATTTAGGCAGGGTATTGTTATCAAAGCACAAATACTCAATTTGGTTCAAATAAATTAGCTTAATATCACAAATCAACATGGTAAATCAAACACTTTTTATAGAATGTTAAACTTGAAAAAGCATTACAAATGAATGGGTGTCTTGAACTATTGAGATTGTGTCTGATTCAGCTGTCTACCAAATATTTTCCGATGGTGTAGTTTTACATTCAGGTCTCACAAATAACATATCATATAGCATAATAATAAATATAATTTGTGATATGTGAGAAACATATATAGCAGATTCTGATGCCTGTATACTCAACATCTGTTTGCCTTTATTAAATAATATTAATCACCATCCATTTTCCATGTATTTTCATCCGTCTTTATCAATTGTACAGTAGCCCTATTTTCCAAACACTATTTTAAATAGATTTGTGGTCACTTTATAGTCATTTGTTTCTGTGTCCCTCTGTGGCTGTAACTTCTTATTTGTATGCAAATTAATTAAACAGCGTGTGTTTTATGTAGATCTAGATACTCTCCCAACTACAACAAATAGGATTGCTTTATAGTAAATGATGGAAATGCTTTTTGTTTGTTAAGGTACAACTTTAGACTACTTCACACTACAAGCACTTAGCTGATTTAAAAAGCAGAGAACATTTCTCAATTTGCTTCAATTTATCATCCTGCTGATAAATAAATCAAGACAACCTTGGAAAACAATTAAAACGCAAATAAATTGGATGGATTGCTTTAACTTTTGATTTGGTACATAGTCTACCTATCCCTCTTGTATTCAATTCAAATGTCAAGGTAATTGGTGCAAGAAGATGCATTATGAATATACATCTGTTGGGGTCAACACATTAAGCAATTTACAATCCTTTCCAATCTAATGGTTGTAATTTGTGAACTCTGGGAAGAGATATATCATCATCATCATCATCATCATCATCATCATCATCATCAGCAGCAGCAGCAGCAGCAGCAGCAGCAGCAGCAGCAGCAGCCCTTGTCAATACACTGCTGGATGAAGGCCTCTCCAATGACCTTTGAGGTACTGTGGTTGCAGTGTGTGTGTGTGTGTGTGTGTGTGTGTGTGTGTGTGTGTGTGTGTGTGTGTGTGTGTGTGTGTGTGTGTGTGTGTGTGTGTGTGTGTGTGTGTGTGTGTGTGTGTGTGTGTGTGTGTGTGTGTGTGTGTGTGTGGTTATTTATCAAAGTCTTCTAGCTGCACATCTGGTGCAAAATAAATTAACCAGATTTCTCATGAGACCAAATCCCATTGGTTTCAAAGGGATTCCTGTTATTTGGCATGTCTGGTTGCACCAGGTTTGCAGCTGCTAGACTTGGATACATAGACCCCACAGAATATCATAAAACATGTTTCAGACTATATGTAGCACTACCCCGTTTTCCATTTTGTCATTTCCCAAAAGTCATGATATATAATCGAATATATACAACAGAACTAGAGACTTCGAGGACTACATATAAAAGTCTCACAAATGCAAAACTGGAGCAAAAACATTGCAACCAGGTTATCAAAGAAAAAGGTCCCATAGGATACAATGGGATGTTTTGTTTTTTTAGAAATGTGGGATCATTTTTGTTTCTCCAGTTTTGCAGCAACTTTGGGGACTATTTACTTAGAGGCCGTTTTAGCGTTCACACCTGCCGTCTTAATGCTGGGCTGTTGCCCGGGGGCCCCACGAGCATAGGGGCCACATGCTAACCTATGCACAGACCAGAATTTAACACTGATTTTCCGATCACCAGCCTCCACATTCAAATCTCCCGCTAACTCGGAAGATGGAGAAAAAATATGACTTGTAGCAGAGAGTTGGCATGTCTGCATTCGCAAGAGAAATGTTGCCGTTTTAATTGCTTGCAATGCTATTTAAGCAGAATATTGTAACGGATTTGCGGGAGGCAATTAACGGCTGGGGTTGTGTAGGCAGGGCCCAGTGCACTGCTTTGCTTGGGGGCCTATAATGCTGTTAAGACGGCCCTGCTGCCATACATGCTGAGGTATGCGTCTTTGTTACATACGAGTAGTGTTCTTGCATCTACAATTTTTTTTTTCACAGTCACTAATAACTACAATCATCAGAGCGGCTGGTGTGTGGGACCCGGAGCGGCAGTGACATGAGTGACGGCCATGCGACAAAGGGATTTAAAGATGACGTCATGGTCACAGACAAATGTCAAGCGGCAAAGTGCCCGGCTGTGAGTTGCGGTGGCATTGGAGCGTTAGGGACAGTTAGGTCACGGCCGCATGACCGCGGCCAAGCATCCCATTGCGGCACAAGGTATACCAGGATGGTTTTCTAGGATTTTGCCATTTTTCCCCCATTGTACATATCCCGCAGTGATACAAAAATGTATGTGGGGTCTATTTACAACAGTCTCCTGGGGCATAATCAGTACATAAAACAGCATCATGTTTATTGCAAATCTTTTGGACTGGCTATGTCAATCTTTGCAGTTGGGAGACTTTAATAAACTAAATATTAGTATGTACATATTAACACATGTAAGCTTATAGGAAATGTGACTACAAGTACATTCAACTTTGCATTTGCTGCTGCAGCATTGATCGAAGACATGTTTTTTTCTTACATATAACATTGATCTTTGAGTTTTATATTCATTTAGATTTATTGTAATAATGTAAGAAGCTTCCCAACTTAAACTAGTGCAACAGTGGTGCAGAAAATAGTATTAGATTTATAAAAAGAAACACAACTCATTTAGTTTATCCTGATGGTTCAGTGGTGCCTACAGTATGAGCAAGCAATAGAACACTGTAGTTTGTTTCAGTTCCTCCCCATGGTAAATTCTGCATTGCAGGAGATAGACAACCTTGGAAAGAAACTCATACCGGCTTCTCTAACAAGTTAGGAAATATGACGCCCCAAAACAGGAGCTGAACAATTGGTGAACATGCTTTAAAGGTGCAGTTCCACCTAAACCAAACTAATGGAGCTGCTGGATGTAGGGGTTTAAATGTTAGTGCTTGATGCTTTAATTAAAAAAAAAAAAGATATATTTTCCCTGAGTGAGTACTCAGGGACAAGAGTTGTTGTTTAGTTTTTGTCCTCCAATCCAATGATACAGATTATGATTATGGGGGGTGGGGGTGGTAAAGAGAAATTGATACAGTTCTTAAAAGAAACAGAAGTCACAACACAGGAGAAACAAAACAACCTCCAAGTCTCAATAAACAGTGTTTGCAAATATTGCTATTGCAAATTTTAAAAAGAATTTAAAAATACCTATACGTCATTGATTTTATTTTTGCATAATTTATATGTAGCCCACTGAACCTTTCCCAGCTATTAGCTAATTATTGGTCTCCAGCAGAAGTTCAATTGTAGCCCTCATACATACAGAACAAACTGTTATGGAGAAAAAATATTACATTTCTTTAAACATAACGTTTCGGCTCACATTGGAGCCTTTCTCAATACTTTTTAAGTCTTGTGAAAGGCTCAAGAGTGAGCCGAAACGTTGATATGTCTAAATAAATGTGATATTTTCTCTTCAAGACCTGGTGTGACTGCTTCATGTTACCCTTTCATACTTACCTTTGCCGCACTCTGCACCCAGGCAGTTAATTTAACTTAAGTGGATGATGTATTTGTACAGACATCCTCTTTTTCTTCACTCAGGTTAGTAATTCAGGCTTATTTTTGTGGGTTACTTTTACTCCTAGGGTGCTTCTCTACTACATGCAAATGACATTATCAGCGAAGACTCCACAGCTATGCATTCCAATTCGATATAATAAAAGGAAGTAGCAAACCTAATTAGAAGGATAATTTACAAAACGCTTGTAGTAATTAATTAAAGGGCAAGAGCAGTAACTCCAGAAGTACCCATTACGTTTAATATAAAACCTTGCATGACTTTGATCAATCAAGGTCAATTGATTAGGACCATTGCTTCAAGCGATTGTAGACTATACTGTTCCTCTGTTACACATTTTAAGTATCTGAATGCTTCTTGAAGACATTCATTATGATATAAATGCATGTAATCATACTGCACTTTTAATAGGCATACCTAATGGCAAATGTAATAGGATGTGCAGTTAATGTTGTGTCTCTTGTTTGATTCTAATGGGGGGGGAAAATCCTGCAGGCAATATCGACTTTAACCATGTAATTCTGTAATAGGTTGAAGGCTCTTCCAGAACTGAAGAGTAAAACCATATGCAGGACATTATTTACTGTAACACGGTGACATTATGCTGCAAGGGAAGGGAGAGTTATTGAGATTGTTACCTACAGGTGTCCAATTGTTATAGCATAGATCAACCTTTTAGATATACTTCTACATACATTAATACATAACCAACATAAAACATACAAAGTGTTTGACCCAAAAAGCAAATATGAAATAAAATAACAGCCAATGAACAAATAGTAAAGTAGAATGATTTGCATGGAAATCTATTTAAAGCATTTTTTTAATGTCCCAGTCTCACCACACTTTTTTAAGTTATGTTTCCCAGTATAGCAATGTTACATTTATTTCCCTATTTCGGAGTAATTATTATTTACTATTATTAGTTTCCTATCTATATGACAACTGTAATGGGACATGGCATTTTATCTTTTGTAAATAAGGCAAAACAATATGTATCTCTTGAACAACCAGTATATATATATATA
Organism: Ascaphus truei; assembly: GCF_040206685.1. Classification (NCBI taxonomy): domain Eukaryota; kingdom Metazoa; phylum Chordata; class Amphibia; order Anura; family Ascaphidae; genus Ascaphus; species Ascaphus truei. The sequence goes on from NC_134483.1 coordinate 508,861,833, forward strand.
GTAATGGCAAAAAGCAGGGTTGCAGACCTGAAAGACATGTGAATGTGCTCACAAGTAATATTTTTATATGCTATACGTGGAGGGTTTTCAGTCACCTTTTCACCCACCATAGCCTAAATAATGTGTGGTGAAGACCTCCCCAACTCTTTAATTGCAAAGCCAATACAACCAACCTCACACTGGTGAAACCCACAAGGTCGAAACAGTCTGTCTATGAGCGGGTTCACTGGCGTTGCATCTCACCCCAGGCTATGTTTAAAAGTTTTGTTTAAAACAGCAAGCATTGGCTTACGGGTTCCATGTAATAAGGGATTTAAGACAACAGGTTGCAGTGGAAACACTGTGTGCTAGGTGATAATGGCAAAAAGCAGGGTTGCAGTCCTGTGAATGTGCTCACAAGTAATATATATTTTTTTGATGCAATGGAAATCACAAACTGCTCTTGTGTAAGCCTATGTACTGTACTAGCCTATGTACTGTACTAACTAAGAGGCAAAACATATAGTGAAGTGTATTGGTGCACACAACTGGGATGTGCAACAGGGAGACTTTAATAACCCCACTGTATTTATGTATGGGAGGAAAGGTGTGTTTGTGTGTTTGTGTTGGGAACGTATTCTATCTACATCACCCTCGGGACTTGTTTTTCTGGGTTCTGTATCTCAGGGAGGCAAAATTGCAGAACAGAAGTTTTAAGAAAACACCGAGGCAGAAAACATACCGACGCTTAAAACAAATAACTGTATACATATTTATGCATACTGTACAACCTGCCCATAGACAAAGGTATGTGACCTACAGTACTTACATATTGGAATCCTGTAGTATCCCTGGACATATTAGCTATGTTTTAAAAAAATGAACATGGGACAAATACGCCCACATTTCAATTGAAACATGCAGAAATAAAAGTCCTGTGACAGTAAAGTCACTCATTCTGCCAGTCTCCATGTTTGTGACACATTGTTTTTTGCTATTGAAGTAGAAAATGCGGCTGTTTAAAATTACAGTCTTCAAGTTCTATAATCCACTGTAAATCTCTTTGTTATAGTACAATTTGCTGAGGTTTATTGACCTCATGCAACCTACTGCAGTAATCCATCAGTCATTCAAACGAACCTGTGCATTTGTGCATGTGTTAGAAATCCTTCACCGTGTAAAGCAAAATCCGGAAGATCAGGGCATCCATTTCTTCAATCTTCTTTACATCATGCTTAACTTTTTCATTTTTTAATATAATTTCTAACAACACTTCAATGAAAAGACCTGATCCTACACCTACATGACCCATAATGGTTAGTAACATTGCATGGTAGGTCATTCTGTACCTGCAACCAAGTACTAAATAACAAATAGACAATGGTATTTTGCTGCTAGAATTTTAATAGAGTGCCAACCCTGGCTAATTTTGCTCTTGGATATGCTGTTTTGAATACACTACACATGCACAGTCGAATACCTTTGTAACAATCCATTTTTTTAAAATAATAATGTCATGTTTACATATGCAAAAATATTGTTTCAATATGATTAGCTGACAGTGCATTTGATTGAAGCCCAGAAATCAAATATACTTGCATGGATGTGTTTGCAGATTACGGTATAGGGCCTAAAAGTAATATTTAAGGCGTGTATTAGTGGTTCTTATCATTGAATAAAATGGTAAGGTTATAATAATAATAATAAAAAAACATTTTAATATAAATGACTAAATAAATAAGAATAGGATGGAGTATTTAGCTCTTTCTCGGTTCAAATAAATGACTCCAGACTCCAGACTACTAGCACCCATTTATCATAGAAAATAATACAGCACACTCTCTATTTTTCCCCACCAGGGTAATATGGTAATAATATCAACCTTTCTTACCCCCAATGCCAAAGAGATTAGCAACACTTTATGATGGGATACTGACCCCTCTGGAAGGCAAAAGGGTTCAGCAATTATTATTATTTTTTACAAAATAGGCCCATTCATACACCATGGGGCCGATGCAGTAACTTGCGAGAAGGCTGAATTTGGCTGTTTTATTGCGAGATTGGCATGTAGTATGCAGTTGATGGCGGTATGTGTGCGAGTTACCTGAAAAACGGCATATGCAATTGTTGCCGGAAATCAAGCGCTGGCGGGGTGGCGAGAATGGCTATTTCGCCATATTAAGCAGCACGCAGAATGCAGTAGATGCCGAGTAAGATCTCGGGGGTGCGCGGGAGAAACTCCTTGCGAGAAAAGCGCCAAAAAGCTGCGGCACCAACAAGCAGGCGAGAGCCGAAAATTTCAGCTGCTAGTGACATTGTTGTGTCATTGTACTGTTGCTGCTGGCAGCGCAGCTTCAATTGTATTACATGTCATTCAGAACCTGTTACATGGGTTGTTTATAATAAAATACATTATTAATGTTAGCCAAAGGTGTCTGTCTTGTGAATGACAAGAAGCAGGTATGTTCCTAAAACTATCTATTGAGGGACAGCGCTGTGAAAGCCTTGCTAATGTCACTAGCAGCAAGAAACACACTGCTGTGAGTAACAGAATGTAAGGTCAAACTATCATGAGGTGATTTTTTCATGTTCAAAAGTTGCCGCCAAATTCTCCTTCAATACAGATACATGAGGTCATCCCCCTCTTGCTGCATGCACGGGTTACAGTACACACAGCAACTCACTGACATGTACTGTAAGCTTTGCAACAGAGTCCAACACACAGACACAAATGTACATGAAATGTCACAAGTCACATGCACACATGTATCACCTCTTCACGTGTCAAAGAACAGAAGACACAACTGTAGCACTGCACCAGGTATGTTTCCAAAAGTATCTAATGAGGGACAGCAGTAAAAGGTTTGCTAATGTCAGTAACAGCAAGACAGTCACTACGGTGAGTAACTGAATGCTTTAAGCAAGAAGGAGGTTTTTTTTATTTATGTGCAGAGGTTGACGCCACATTCAAGTGAAATACGGATACATGCAGTCACCCGCCACTCACTGCAGGAACTCGCAACATGTGCAACTCACCATTGTATCTCACAATCGCTATTTACTGCATTTAGCGGCAAATTCCCGCCAAACACAGGAGATTTAAGCGCGCTGCCGACACACACATATCGCAAGTTACTACATCGGCCCCCATATATCCATGTTACTCTTCCTGCGTTCAGTTGGTTCATCAAGGACTGATGCTTTAATTAACACTAAAAAACACAAACCTCTCCAGTGCATTGGAAACTTGCCTCACGTTCCTCTTTTCTGTTTACCTAAACTGTCCCATTAAAATGCTTGAGACTTTTTATTACCCATCCAATGCATTTTATATATTCGAAAAGAATTGTTTCCTGATGTGTTTTTTTAAGTGATTAGCGTTCAGCTCATCCATTTTAATGGCAATATAGAATATTTTATAAGTAAGAGAAAGTGAACAATACCCACGAGTTAATACATTTTCTGCGTGTCCTTAAGGAATGTCCCCTTAAGTTAACCATTTGAGCACCAGTGCAGTGCAACGCGTTGTCAGGAGTTCCTGGCCCAGCATGCTTCCAGTTTTAAAAACGCAAACAGTAAATGTCTGTTTTCTATTTGCAATAGCTGAGCAAATTCTCCAACAATAGCAATTGAAAATATTTGCAGCTCCTTTATTTGAACATATACTAATGATAAAGACATCATCGTGTTAAAGTAGGAAAAATAAAGGCATATACACTTAAAAAGTAAACACCAATACTTAAAAAATAACCTTATTTGTTTTGTATTGGGAAACGCCTGTATTCATATCTGGGTTTTCAAAAAAAAAAATTTTTTATCTTGAACGCACCTGTTAAAACAGGCAAAAAGAGAAAATGTCAAACAAGAGCAATCAGTAATTACAAAGGGAATGCCAATTATCTTTTACCCTGAGGGTATTAACATTATCCCATAATACCAATAAAACATAAGGCCCTGTAACCTTAACATACATGTTGGACATTGTAAAGTTCTTCCCATTATTTATCCAGAACTTTTACGGTTTGTACCACACTTTAAATGCATTGTTAAAAAAAAACCCTCACAAATGTTACACCAACGTGGTTACAGTATGTTGAACTTCTGTACCTCTTTCCAAATTATCCTGCTACATTTCCATAATTGTAGGTCCATTACATTCTTCGCATGCTACTTAACGATTACAAGTTAAGTTCACCTATTAAAATGTACAAGAACATATAAGTCTAAATAGTCTGAAAGGCTTATTTTATGGACTTTTTTTTTTTTGCTTTGGATCTACAGTATAAGTAAGAGCCACTTGCAAACGTCGCTTGATTGTCATTAGATGATGGAATATACCCCCAAAACAGTACAAGGATTTCTTTGGATGATAAAAAAAAAAAAAAAAAAAAAAAGTTTAATCTCGGCATTGTGTTGTTTTTTTTTGCAGTGAACCCTAAGTAGAAGTTATTGCACGTCTTAAATTTAAATGCATAAAATCAAGTATTATATAAGTAGCGATATGTAGTTAATAAAAAATAAGCATGTAAAAAGTCCCGGCGCGTTACAGATTTCAAACAAGTCCAGTCATTTGCGATCTTAGAAAGGGAACTGAATTTGTAAAGGTGGCAAGGGGATAGTTTACCGCATTAGAAAACCCCACCAAAGGAGGGGAGATGTGTGATAGACTGAACCCCAAAGAACTGCCAGGAGAGTTTTCATGGTACAGAATGGGGACCCTTACTATCCTTTGAGAAGTGTGGGTGATGTTGGCAGCTTCTAAGTCAGCAGCCAGTTGCCTTTTCCATTTGTTCCTTCTGTTCTGGAACCAGATTTTAACCTGGGTCTCTGTAAGGTGGAGGGAGGCTGCCAGCCCTGCTCTCTCAGAGCTGCTAAGGTATCTCTTCATGTCAAAAGTGGACTCCAATTGGAAGACCTGACTTCTACTGAATACCGTGCGTGTCTTCTTCTTGCGAGAGGACCTCTGATCTGGAGAGTCCTGGTCGGTCTTCTCGTCATCTTTACATGGAAAGTCATCTCTTCTGTCTTCTGAACCATCTTTCTCATGCTTTCTGTAACCTCGGTGCTGCCTCCCAGCTGCCTCAGAGATCTCGGGAGAATCTCGGTCACTTGCTGAACAAGAGGGAGGAAACACAGGTCTTTAAAAAAAAAAAAAAAACACAAGTGAGAACAAGATTTAATTGCTGATTTCTCACAAGCTCTTTTGCATTTGTAATTTAATGAAGAACATACGTAATGTCTTTAGATCGCAGGGGATGAGTGGATCAATATATGTCTTGCTATTCAGTGTGATTATAGTGAATGCAGAAAAACTGGCCTCTGCAAATATATTCTCAATAGCAATCTGCCATACTGTACAATATTAATAATAGTAGTTTAAATGTATCTGTTTAGTTGCTGATAAAGGTTCCCCATCTTTTTTGATTACGTTATTGCTCACTACATGCATAAGACAGGATCAGTGAAGGGAAAAGCGCAACTCAGCTGACTTTTCTTTGCAGAAAAGTAGAGAAGGATATTGCAAGATGGAAAACAAATAGGATACGATATATAGAAAAACAATAAGGTAACTCAGAATGGAAGGAAAGTGAAATATGGCAGGAAAATTTACATTTATTTGAATATTATAATATTGCAATGTGAAGTGTAAAATATGTAATCACCAATAATGCAAAACATATACCAAAGAGTAATGCATGTTATACTGAAAGGTTTTAATATTTTGAGAATTTGGAACTATATGTCCATTTTCATTGGCTAATTCCTTAGTATTTTGGATTATTGGAAGTTTTGACCTGCTGAAAGATGGAACACATTAAGCAAAATGGTGCATAAATAATGATCCTTTTCTAATTTTTTTATAGAAATTCAGTATTGATAACAGCATATCATAAATAATATGTGTTTACATATTATGTACGGAAAAATCAAAGGGCGAAACTCATTTAAAAAGAGTAAACTAATTTGTTAATGTGCAGTAGTCTTTTAAAACTCAAATCAAAGTTTTTTTTTTAAATAAATCCCTTTCAATAAAATGTGAAGCGTTTTCGAGTGAGATATCACAATGCATGTATGTACGTTGTATGCCATATAAATAATGGGATACATGCATCTGCAAAATTCCGAAGCAGAATTCAGCTTACATTATGCAGTATATATATATAATATTATAAATTATAAATAATATTATATAAAAATATAACTATACACTGATATATATATATATGTGTGTGTGTGTGTGTGTGTGTGTTTTATTTTTATATAATATTATTTATTCTTATATGCTTATGTAAATGATTTTCTCTTCAAATAAGGTTACTACCAATATATAATAACTATATATACTATGTGGGATATGTTAACTTGCTATCATTTTATGTTTCATGATGCAGTTAGTTACGGAATAAAAGGCCTCACATTTTCTGCCAATCCATTCCTCGTCTAAAAAATGTTTCCCTGTTTATTCCTTATAGGTACGCCTTGTAAAATGACAAAGAATTGTATGTAAAAATATGGACTTTGAGATCAAATGTCAATCCGATTAACATACTTTAAGACTATTACTCCTGCTAACTGCTGAGCATCGTGGTGCATGATAATGATTCTTAGTAAGAAGAATTAGCCTATTAAAGTCTTAATCAATATTATGTGCAATCAAAACATTTCAAGCAGTAGTTGGAATATGAATATTATTGCACGGAGACCTCAATTGTATAAATGTGATTTTTTTTTTAAGTTCTAATAACTATCAGGGGCACAGACACCTTCAACTGGCTGCTCTTAGATTTAGCATTTGGGCATTGAATATTGAGGCAGCGAATGCACTGTACATCCATCCCGTAATATTATATGCACAAAATGACATACACAACAACAGTTTACATCTGCGAACTCACACTTCACACATATCTAGCTCAACATGTAGCTTCATTAAAATATATATAAAATCTATAACATTATTATTATTGTTATTTATTTTTCTGCAGGATGCTGAACCTGTACTCAAGGTATCTTCAAGTAACACTCACGACCCCCTCATTATTTTACATCTGATGAAGGCAGGAAACATGAAAGATTCATAGTATGCCAACTGGTCGATTGGACACATAAATAATATTCACAGAAAAAGCCTGTAATGGGCTGACACTTACTTTCCGGGCTAGTACATCCGATGTAAGTAGCTTGTGCTCTCCTGTACCACTCCATGCTGTTTTCCCTGGGAGGATAGCTCTGAGAAGTGTAGCTGAACGGGGAGACCTGACAACACACCGAAGTGCAATGGCTGCTGGCTACTCCGCTGGGCAAAGGCGGTTCAAGGAGGCCATGGCGCTTCTTGTCTCCCTTCACCTCGCTCCCCAACAGATTCTCGATGAAGAAGGAAGAAACCCTGGCCGAGGTGGCACTCTGGTTTTCCGTGGCTTCATCAGGCATGGTGGTGATTCACTGCTAAAGTCTCCCCACCCCTCCCCTCTTCCTGATGGAAGTGAGTGATGAGATAGAACCGGGCTATAGTGCACACAGATAATAATGTGCTCTTCTCCAAAGTGCTCTCTGGGCCAGTTTGCTGATTGCCTTCTGCTGCTCTGGTTACACAGATGGATGCAGTGCTTGGGTGATGGCTGATGTCTGAGCAATCGTTTCACATTGCTGCCTGGAAGACTTCTGCATACACAGATCTCTTAGGCGCTGGAGATCTGGGCACACACACCCACTCACACACAGACTCACACACACACACACACACAAATGATAATAACGAAATAAAAATGTCACAGAGTTAAACGTTTCACAGGCGGAAAGTTGGATCCTGCGATTGGACGAGCACGATAGGCAAATGGAAATTATTCAAGGAAAATAAGGAGAATTACTCTCGATGGAGTTCACTTCTCTGCTTAGTAGTTTGTGTGCCTTGGGGGCCCCCTAGAAGTGCCCTGTCAGTCAGGAGCTTTATTTAGGTCAATTAGGGAAGCAAATCAAACTGCAGGAAAGAGGGAGGCAAATGCTGGAATTCCCAGGAGTGGAGAGAGAAGGGGAGTTAAAGAGCTGGAGGAGAGAAGGGGAGGAGATGGAGTGAAGCAGAGGGGTGAGGTTAAGGGAGAAAAGGAGGACAGGCAAAATAGGAAAGGGAGAGACTGGGGTGTGTGGTAACAGCGAAAGAAGGGAGGAGGAGGAGGAGGAGAAGAGGCCAAGATATAGGAGGAAAGGCGGTTGAGCAGGTGAATGGGACAGAGAGGGGAGTTGTGAAATGCAATGCGTTTGACGCTCAGCATGAGGAGGATCTTTTATTATTGTGTGCATTTAAAATTAATTCGCCTCCCCTCATAAAAAAAGTATATTTTATTTGGGTGGTGTTTTGAGGTGCTGCCTATAGTTAAAGCTCAGACATGCCTTTACTGAATTTGGAAAGTATATGTTTTGTTCCATTCGTACACTTCTGAGACTCGGGACTGGATGTTGACCCCACCTTACTCTGTTCGGTTATCATTCACCAATGTCAGTTTGGGGTTTAGTAGTTTTGCTATCATCACGTCTGCTACAGATTTCGATTTTGGGGTACGGCTCTAAAGTCTATACTTTAAAAAAAAAGGACGATGCAAAGTTTAAACTAGAACATTTAACAAATGGCTATAATTTAATGCAGTGGCCAGCTAATATATTAGCAACTGTGGTGGCCTCTTTGTTCATTACTAATGGAGGCAAAGGCCAGGCACAATTGACCTGGGCACAGTCACCCGGCCCTCCTCCTTGCCCCCCTTTCAAAGAAACTAGCTGCCCTACTTCCCATCATCTTCTCCAATTTCATATCCGCTGCTTTCCCTTTTATTTGCTTTACCATACACATACCATATTATCTCCAAACACATTGTTTTCAGCCATTCTCTAGTGTTTGACATCAAGTCAGACAGAGTCTCCTATGAATACAATGTTTAGCCATTTTCCAATGTATACTGGTAAGGTGCCGAAGTGAATTGACCTTTTTTAATCTAGTTCCAGACTTCACGGTTATCGTTCAGGATATCCTTTTATTGTGAAGAAAAAAATATTTGTGCCATGGACTAAACGTGGTTAATACCATTCTTAAATGAACCATGGTGGTAATTTAAGAAAACCGTGGTGAAGCCCTTCACTTCCCCTAATATTTGCTCATTCTGTTTCTATGAAAGAGCTATTTAAGGTGCCCTAAGGCAGAATGTTCCCTGCAAGCTCTCTCCAGTCAGTCCTGTGCAAAGCGTGTCTAGTCATTTTCCCAGCGCCAGCCTCTTCCAGAGCTTCAACACATCTATTGAACTGAGTGAGAGATGTCCAGTCTAGCAGAAAACCAATCGCTTTTGACATTAAATGTTACACACTTCAACGGTTTTTTTTTCACATTATGTAAAGATGTCAGTCCGTTTTTGTGCCCAACTTTAAGCTGTTGGTTTTTAAGATGATTTATTCCTGCAGTGCTACTACACTGAAAAGATAGATGTTGTTTTATTAGGGCAATATTAATTTTATTCTCTGGGATAGGTGGGACCAGTTTAAAAGAGACACGTGAGACCTCAAGGATAAAACCCTGGAGCATGTAAGTAAATGCAATCCAAGCACAGTGCATCTGTAAATAGCACACGGAGGCATCTTTATGCATGATGTCTTTTAATACAAGATGTTGGTTTTACCATGAGGACCAAAGCCCCCTGTAGTTTACAGAGTTTACAGATTTTACCAAATATTTATTATTAATTCATGCTATGAATTCACAAGAGCAATGCTGTGGTAGTAACATTTTATTATGCTAAAATGTACCTGCTAAATGTTTTAAAAATGGCTTGGAACAAGGTTGTAGGATGTTGTTTAAAAACTTGTTTTCACTTAAAACATTATTTTAAAAAAAGTCTAAATTGCATCTTGATAACAAGCAACAACACAACAAGATGCTTGTTACAATATATAATGAGATAGTTTCCACTACGTTGGAAAATAGACAATGCAAAGTACTTTTCATTATTTTATAATCTAGAAATCAGTTTTTATAATCAAGAAAAAGTACAACATGTTATTTTTATGGCCTTGAAATGCACAGATATGGTTATGATTGGCTACAGTTTACTACAGAAGGGAAGGAGTGGAGTGTTTGAATCCGTTCTAAGAAGGGAGTTCAGAGTGCAAAGGAAATGCTATTAGACTAGAGCACTGTATGTCAAAATAGCACAAACATACCCAAAGTATCAGAAATAACAAAATATGCAAATGCAAAAACAATATTTTGTCCTACTCATTTGTTTACGAATCACAGAACAGCCACTCTACGTAAAACAAAATTCAAACTTGGGGAATTTCTAAGCTGTAAATAAATACATATACATTAAATATCTAATCGAATACATATGCAAGAGCATCTAAATGGTAACATACCCACGTGATTTTATTTAAATAATATAACAATTTGCTTAAAATAATTGCTTGATGGTTTAAAATCTCGTTGCCTATTTTTTAAGAGATTTTAAGATGCATGTATTATTATTTTCATTTGAACATGAGACTAAGACTGTGCTGACATATATTGTATATACACATAATACTATCGTAAAACAATATTGGACAATATGTCAATTACTTTCTTACACCTGACATTTATATGTAACAACATATTACACATCGTATACATATTTTAGTACCGTTTATTAATTAAGTCATATAGTAATACTAATAATAACATTAATAATACACGCTTCTTTTTTTTTTTTAACAAACATTGGAGATTTGCCTTTTAATCTAAACGTAACATAAACGATCACCTTAAATATTCATTTCAAGAATCATAGACTGTAATGAAATTTGCAACAAAACACTATGCAGTCAAAAGATGCAACATATTGGTGATTATGGATATTGATAAATGGAGCTGTAAGAGATTTATTACCTTGAGACTGAGCCCATAAAGTCTGTGATTCATCATACTTTTTCGAGCAGTGGTAAACGTTAGAGTTTCTTGGATAATTGTTTACATGTGCAAATGTACTGTAATGCACTGGGAATATTCTATCAATTTTCTTTAAACATCTGAAAACAGTGAAGACATGGTGGTTCCTTATTGCTTTAACACACCACCTGAAAACAAGAAAATAGGCACACTTGCTCTTTCACTAGTTGCATGTTAACTTCCAGCACAAAGCAATTTGTAGACATGATCTTGAAAAATGCTAAATTCGGGAATGTCAACGATTATTGCATAATGTACCATATAATCATATGTGATATTATTTGTGGTTCGCGATGGTGCTCTGTTAGAAGACGCAAGATTTTGCCATGGTCACTCTGATTTTGCATTATTCTGCAGATGTTTTATATTGCTCTAAATATTGTTTAATATCTCACATTCAGTAATGATGCTGGAGAAATTATAAACAGCAAATGTGAGAACTGTTATTTTGTGCCTTCACATATCTCCAGCAATGACAAAACCTATCAATGTCCAAGCTGGAAAAGATAGTCCATTAGATCACATTCCTCATATGTTGGTAAAAATCTATTTGATTGCTTTTCCAGGATTGAAGAGTAAAAAAAAAAACCCCATGCATCTGAAAATGGGATCACACATTGCATATTATATGGCATTCATGCTGTACTCAGTTATCACAAAGCATTTCCTGCTTCTATCATTCAATCCATACATATCTTATATTACTGTAGCTTTTGCTTTAGAGATGTACAATTGTACTGTACCTTGAATATGCAATTCTACACAATCAAAAATATCAATCATAACTCCCCTTTATGCTTACATGAAAGACATTGTGCATAATTCATAAATAAATGTATTTTTTGGTTAATATGCAATGTTCTAAAAATAAACAAATCAATAAAACAAATTTAGTCATTCACTAAATGGCAGTAGATGTTCAGCTTAGACTAAGAGGCAGATCCTTAGAAGGTCGCTAATTTTTTAATGTTCTGCTATCTCAATGTAAACGTATCCATACCCGTAACACATATCCCCAAAGGTGCTAACTGCAATGATGTCCTGGCATTTTCCTTAAAAATAAAGTGTCCTTACATTTTAACAGACGATTGGCTTAGTCATATGCAAATCATATGGTAATGAGCAGTTTACCAAACAATGGAAATCCCCAAACATCCATTCATGTTGTCACATGATAATAAGGCTATGAAATTTAGCACCTCCCTGAAGCAGCCCTTACTCACTTCCAGACTATGATTATCATTGGGTTATTTCTTGGAATAGCCTAAAAGAAATATATTGAGTATAGGACTTAAAGCAGCAATACAATATCCTGACCCCTTTCCCCCCTTCTTTTTATATGTAAAGAATGTGACAATGTATAATTCTACATTCTTACCTAAGGCTGCGTCCATATAGGGGGGAGCCGTGCTCCTCTGCGCTGAAGCTGAGGCTCGTCTGCGCAATCAGGAGTGATTGCATGAACTAGCAGACGAGCCAGTGTGCGTGATCGGAAGGCAGGGGGAGGCGGGGCACTAACGTCACTGGGCCAATAGCCCGCGAAGCGCCGACGTCAATGTCACAGCGCCGACGTCACGGCGCCGTGACGTTGACGCTGCTTTGCTCTGATTGGAGTTTTTCAGCCGACAGCGCGCTCAGAAACAGGTTCTGCTGTCGGCTGAAAATCCCTGTGCCTCAGCACGCCTGCGGACGCTCGCGGGAGCCCCCTCTCAAGACATCCTCATCGAGGATGACGGGGCTCATCGTGGAGCATTAGCATGGCTCAGCGCTGACTGTCCTTCTATGGACACAGCCTAAAATGACAATCGACTGGTGCTCCTGAAATTAATCTGTAAAAATCCTGATTGTGGCATAATGAAATGGTTGCTTTCTAACATTGTCTTCTGTTTGGAACACAACAACATATCTGTTTGTGATACTTTGTTGCCAAAGTGCAGAGCTAAAAATGGTGGGTGCCAGAACCTGTTTCTAAAGAGGAAGTGGATATGAGTTTCTAAATGGTTGCTGTAGCAATCAAAGGATGATCCTGCGTGACACTCTACATCTTCCCTCACTCGATATCCCCTTTGGATCAACCGTTGCAGCCTGACATTCATTTGGCAGCGAATCTGCCGCCATCCGTTTCATCACTCGGCAGAGCCTGGGCCAGACGAATCTGCGGCCACGACCTCACAGCTGCCACTGCACATGCGCAGATTGGACCGGAGAAGGAGGCGAACGCCACAGACTGGAGAGGTCTGTTACCGCACGAACAGGAGAGCTCCACGCCCAGGAACACATGCCAGAGCCAGCAGCTGTTCATCCATAAGAGGGGATACTCTTTGATATATCCATCGCATAATACCTCCTTGCCTCTGGTAAGCAGGTACCTTCACTCGAGCATGAGTGTCCTGTTGGGACCTTTTTTATATGTATTTTATCCATGATATGTCTTAATTAAATGTGTTTATATTATTAATTGTCACCTGTTGTTCTCAGCGTTTGTCTTGTATGTTATTGTTTGTTATATGTTGGTCTATTGTCTTTTGCAGTATTATGCTATGATTTTTTATTATCTTTTCATGTACCATATCATCACGTGGAGCACCTCACTGGAGGGGCACATCACTGATACTGGTTGTATATTGACATTTATATTAATATTTATCCTAATATAGTTGTCATTAGTGCAGAACGCCATAGATATAACTTTCTTTCCCAATCAAAGGATGATCAGTACATTATAAAAATCATTAAAAATGGCATCAGGAGTTTAAAAAAAATACAGACAGTATTATCTAATACTACAGAACTGATTTCTTAAAAAAAAATAAAATAAAAAAAAATATATATATATATATATATATATATAGTTTTTGAAGCAAAAAGTGGCACTGTGTGCTCATTTGCATGTCATTTCCCAGAATCCCTTGCTGCAGTGGAAGTGCTGTGTGCTGGGTGATAATGGGGAAAGGCGGGGTTGCAGACCTGCCTAAGACATGCAAATGAGCATACAGTAATATTTCCATTTGCTATATATATACATACAGATAGAGGCAGCTGGCACTCCAAATACAATAAAATGGTGTGGTCCATGTTCTATAGATATAAACAACCAAAAAAAACCTCAGGATACCCTGAGGATGGTCCTTCCTGGACCGAAACGTTGGATATGTTTGTGCTGTATACCATCTGAATACAGGTTTTTTCTTTGCAACTTATCACTGTGCTGTCCTTTGTCTGCTCGTTTAGGGTTGACCACTATATATATATATATATATATATATATATATTAGAGAAAAAGAGAAAAGAAGCGCCCGATCCTTGTGTAAAATCAGATGAACAAAGTTTTAATATCTCATGGACAAGACAAATGCACACTTACAATTTGTCTGATAAAATAAAGCATGTTATGGGACCTGCCATGCACCAACTGAGGACTCCTCGGTCTCTTCTTTGTGTGTGAGTGTCAGTATTGGCTCCAAAAAGGATGTTACTGTCAGCTGCTGTCTCCAGGGGAGTAATCCTTAGTGTTTGTTAGCACTTAATCTCCACATGCAGCTGCCATTTAGCCTTTCTTCTCACACTTGAAACCGGAAAAAAATCTTCAGGCAAGTCCTTGCCTCCTCACGCTGGTGCTGAGAGCTGCCCTGTCACTGTAGGCTCACTGCCAGATATCCCTACGCGTTTCTTCCGACTCTGCGGATTTCATCAGGGGATGTATAGTATATACATAGTATAGTATAGTGTGTGAAGGGCGCTGTCTATATTTTCTGTCACATATATATATATATATATATATGTGTGTGTATATTATAGCCCAGCCCTGATGAATTATCCGTCGTAAAGCAGCAGTTTATGATTTACAATCATCTCTTGCTACAACATTAAGCAAATAATTAGTATGAATAGCTATCACCTTACCTCTCTCAAACATCTTCTCCTTTCTCATTATACAACAGTAGTCTAAAATCATACATACCTATAATAGCTTAGAAAGATTTGAGCTGTGTTGTAATGATAATACTTTTGGTTGACAAGTAATGAAAATTTTGAACACAAATGATGCTCCTATAGCCCTATAGCCCATGTCTAAATACCAATAAAAAGTGTAGTACCATAGACAAGGTGTAACATTTTGATTATCACCATGCAATTAAAGCTCCAGTTCAAGCGATATCCTACATGTGTTTTTTTTAAAATAAATCAGTTCTGTACTATGAGAAAATACTTCTAGCATTAACAAAAATATGTGAAAGACATTTTTAATGTATTATAATGTTACAAGCATTTTTTGTTTCTGTAGCAACCATTTACAAAGTCACATCCCCTTCCTCTTCTGAAACAGGCTCTGGCACATCCCTGTTTGAGCCCTGCCCTTTCTCTAGCAGTGGATCTAAGGAGTGCTTGGTCACATGATCTTCCCCACAAAACTTTGCATCTTTGGTCCTCTTCTGCTGCACTGACAGGGATTTTGTGAACCCCCGAGCCAAATCGTCGCCGATTGATTACAGGAGAACTTAGATCAAACAGCAACTTAGCTAATCACTTGTCAATGTATAGATTGTATTGATGCACATATTGAACATAATTTGTTTTTGTTTTTAAACAGTAGCTTGAACTACTGCTTTAAAGGGCTGGATGAAGGAATAAAAATGAATCAATGACAAGAATATATAAGTTCAGTTTTACATTTTTGTATGGAGAAGGAGTGGCTCAGTGAGTGAAGACAGTGACTTTGGAAACAATGACACAGAGTTTTAATCAATTCCTGGTGTCAGCTCCATGTGACCATTGGGCAAGTCACTTTATACCCTGTGCCTCAGGCACCAGAAACATAGATTGTAAGCTCATCTGGACAGGGACTGTGTCTGTAAATATCCTATGTGTTGCGTACCACACACTGTACTGTAATTGTGATGCGCTTTGAGTCCCATTGGCAGAAAGCGCTAAATATGAAATAAATGTATTATTATTATTACCTATGGAGGTCGTAGGCTACACAATGTTGATCAGTATTATTATTAATAAATAGAAAATTAACTGGTGCAATGTGCATGGTATGCTCACATGTTAACCTCTTCTGTGCCAGATAAGCACTGCAAGCGTTGGAAAATCTTCCAGCACTCAGGGTGTTAGCAGAAGCCATAAAGGGTATGTCAATGCCCTTTCAATCAGAATCCTTCTTGTAATAATATGATACGAGATATAGCAGACAAATAGTTGGATGAATAAACTGCTTTGCAAAAGTAGTGTAGAGTATAGTTGTCGGGAAACTATGTCACAGGTTAACCTGAAACATTCAGCTACCTACATTTTAGCTTGAAGCTGTTTTGTTTTAATGTGGAAATCATTATACCTGACAGGTTTCAGTTTCTACAAAATATTTATGATACAAATGATCCATGTCATTTTCAGTTTTCAGATGTAAAAGGACCTTTACAAACCACATAGAGTTTGTCTGAAGTTGAAAAAAAAAAATCATAATTAGGCTCTAAATGCATTAACATGTTGTCCATTCACAGAAGTTAAGAATCCATATATTTGTGTTTAAAAGTGTAATATAGATCGGTTATTATTTAAAAAAAAATCCTGATCTTTGTCCAGAAACTGCGCTGTGCTCTTAAATAGTCGATGATGGGAATTCCAAGTCATATATCCATTTGGATTACTTCTGTATCTCTATCTATCTATCTATCTATCTATCTATCTATCTATCTATCTATCTATCTATCTATCTATCTATCTATCTATCATGCATAACTGCAATGTTGTAAAGAGAAATATGGATTTATACTAAACACATGCTTCACACTGTGATGTTCAGCTGGAAGGGAAAATGAGAAACAGGCACATAATGCTCAATTCAACATAGCTTGAGGGCAAGCTCCTGTTCCCAAAAGATCTGCCACTTCACTTCTGACCATGGCATTCCTCCATACTAGTCTGGGGAGGTGTGGAGGGGGAACAACATCTGAAAGATGGGAATCTGTGTTTTCTGTTAACCAAACAAATGATGACAATATGATTAGCCTTGATCTTCATGGATATTTTTTGGAATGAGGAGAAAAATAAAACATGTAGAAAAACAATGTTTTATCACTGTGTGGTCAGATTATTAGGCCATGTAATTACTTTTTGTTTTTGTTTTTTGCATTTTTACTGTGCCCAGATGCAAACATAGGACACAACTACAGCAAATAGAACAAATGAAAAATACTGAGTTTTATGGAATAATCTTTTATTTTTTTAATCTGGTGCATGTTTCACTACTTTTGCTAGAGTAACACACTTTGATAAATAACCTCACATGCATTACTTTCTTTAAGTTTAATGACATTTGTTATTATCAAATGCACTGGAAGACCAAAATATTTACCCAATGGATCTGTTCACTAGTCTTGGCATATGACCTCTCAGAGGCTAGTATTTGCCAACGTGCTTCTCATAGAAATCAGCCCATTTACTCATCAGAAAGTAGGCTTCTGAAAAGCATGTTTACTCTGCTCATATCTTTGTTTGGATCAAAGTTTGACACTTGTTCTACAGAAGTGGGTAGGTCCACCATCATGTAAGGAAAGTAAGTACAATTTTGACTTCATGATCTGCCAAAAATTAAGAATTTTTTTTTCTGCAGCAAAGACTCAATAAATAAAGTCCTAACTAAGGACTTGATGTCAATGGCAGTTTTCGTGCAGGACTGCTGAATGGGCACCATCACACTTTAATGCATAA
This sequence comes from Ascaphus truei, assembly GCF_040206685.1. NCBI lineage: Eukaryota > Metazoa > Chordata > Amphibia > Anura > Ascaphidae > Ascaphus > Ascaphus truei. Next base: position 508,879,489 of record NC_134483.1, read on the forward strand.
CTTCCTGGATGGAAGATGGGAAACAAAGCATGTTCCCTTCTTTCCAAATAACATAGCTTAAACACCATATTCCTGAAATTGTGGAATGGATCACATCTTTGGTAGGATGTTTTTTTAATGAAAATCTTGGAAAAGCAAACAGGCAAGTAACAAGATGCTTATGCTGGAATTTGCCTTTAAAAGGTTGATCATGTGTTTGAGATGCCTGATGAAGAGAGTGTGGATCTAATTTTGTTATTATTATTTTTAATCAACGTATTTTGCACATGCAAAATAGAGATAATTAAGTCCAGTTTACTTATCCTAATTTACTTGGGTGAATAGGATGATACATTTTGTAGGAGCGAACTGTGATTTGCGTATACAAAATCATTTTTCACCTTTAGGGAATTTAACCCTCAAAATGCTGAATTTGTTTTTTTTTGTAGAGATAGCATTTTGAACAATAACCAGCTGATGTGAATGATTAGGGAAATAAACAATTTTTATTGAACATTTTGACTATCACTTTTTAAAATTCAAGAAAGATCAAAAAGGACAGACACTTAGAAATATACCTTGTACGGTAGACAGTTGAAGCACATGTGGTTGTAAATTGTTTGTCTTTATGCATATTAACAGGTTTGAGTGGACCCGTGGAAAACATGTACTTTGGCGACACCGGTACCTTTTATGATAGAGAGTTTTTGTCACTTTTTTTTACTAACCCTAACCTTATTTTTGACATTTGTAATCATCGCCTTCACAATGCAACATCAGTAACCATGCTGAAACAGATTAATCCAGATTGACGAAACTGCTGTCTTTTAATGTTCTTCCACATCAGACAAAAGTTCTAGATCAGTGGTGGCCAACTCCAGTCCTCAAGGGCCACCAACAGGTCAGGTTTTAAGGATATCCCTGCTGTAACACAGGTGGCTCAATCAGTGGCTTAGTCTTTTATTGATTTCAACAACAATATGGCATCCCTACCTCACACGCTCTCCCCTACAATCTGTTAAAAATGCTGATTCTCAAATCATCTCCTTCTCCTCCTAAAATCTCTCTTCTGGCTTCCTGTTAATTTCCGTATAGCCTGAGTCCCCCTTGTCCCCCATCTGCCCCCTACCTCTGGCTGCAGCTGCGTCTGGCAGCGGAGGCTGGGGGTGGGGCGTGGGGAGGTTGCGGCAGGTGACCCGGTCTCCGGAGGCTACCAGCGGCTAACCTTGCAGGGCACCGTGAGATGCCGAACATGCGCAGTGTAGGTGCATGAGGCGGCCATAGCAGGGAAGGTCCTCCGGGGGGTCCCTGCCGCTGCAGCTCCACATGGCGTGAACCAGCCAGAAGGGCTACAGTATTCTCCCTGCTGAAGATATAGATACTTTTCGCGCGCTAAGAGCACGCCAGTCGGAGCTGGAACCAGGATAGGGTAGGTTGTGTGTGCACGGCGTCTGTGACCCCTGCACTAGGCCAGAGACCCCCTTAGGCCCCAGGACCACTTAGCTTGTGGTTGCTGCAGGGACAGGCCCAGTAGTTAGGGACACTGCCCCTGTAGTACCAGTGTGAGGGACCCAGCCAGGATGCGGTGGCGAACTTGCGATCCAGTGATCTGGGACCAGATCACCATACTGAGAGAGAGACTATTACTGTGGGACACTCCAGCTGGACACCACCCAACGTGGAGGCGGACTCGTCACTGATGACGAGGGAGTGAGACCGGGTGGCCCTTTGTCAGCAGCCGATGCTACCGGGTGCTGGAGTACCCGGCAGGTATCAACAAGTGCACCAACTTCCCACACATTAGTTGTGCGCTGTCTCCCTCATTAGGTGGGTTGCTCTTGTGGACACCAGGGTGGTAATGCACCACACACACCATAGCCGAAATATCTCCCAGGGGGTTGGGGAACGTGCACTACATATGTATAAACAACAGAATTATGTACATCTCCTTTAAGGCTCTACATTCCCTTGCACCGGATCTAGTTACACATTTACTCATCCATTACACTCAACCCTAGGATGTTTCACCTTGGCACCTTTCTAGAGCCCTCTCATGTCTTAAAATTTTTTCACTCATCTCTTCCTACCTATGGAACTCTTTTTCTAAATTAGATTTGTTTACATTAGAAAAGAGTCGGCTAAGAGGGGATATGCTAACTATATACAAATATATTCGGGGACAGTACAAATAGCTTTCAAATTAAATATTCATCCCAAGGGCAGTACAAAGGACTCAGAGTCATCCCTTAAGGTTGGAGGAAAGGAGATTTCACCAGCAACAAAGGAAAGGGTTCTTTACATTAAGGGCAGTTAAAATGAGGAATCCATTACCCATGGAGACTGTGATGGCAGATACAATAGATTTGTTCAAAAAAAGGTTGGACATCTTTTTAGATGGGAAAGGTATACAGGGATATACCAAATAAGTATACATGGGAAGGATGTTGATCCAGGGATTAATCCGATTGCCAATTCTTGGAGTCAGGAAGGAATTAATTTTTCCCCTTAATGGGGTTTTTTGTTTGCCTTCCTCTGGATCAATAAGTAAGTATAGATATAGAATAAAATATCTGTTGTCTAAATTTGTTATGGCAGATATTATAGATATGTTCAAAAAAAGGTTGGACATCTTTTTAGAAAGGAAAGGTATTAATGGATATACCAAATAAGTACATGGGAAGGATGTTGATCCAGAGAGTAATCTGAATTTTTGGAGTCAGGAAGGAATTTATTTGCACTCTTATGAGATATTCTTGGATGATAATTCACTGGGGTTTTTTGTTTGCCTTCCTCTGGATCAATATACTTTAAGTACGGATATAGCATAAAGTATCATGTCGTCTAAATTTAACATAGGTTGATCTTGATGGACCTACAGTATATCTTTTTTCAATCTCATCTACCATGTAACTATGTAACCATGTAATTATGTAATATCCAGCAAGCACTTTCTCTTTACATTTTGAAAGCCCAGCTAAAAATTCACCTCATAAAAAAATAATTTCTTTAAACTATTTGGGCCAAACCTGACTCCAGAGGCACTTGACCTCCCTGACTTGCACTTTAATAAATACACGTTTACTCTTATTGCATCTGTACTTCTCCCATCTTACCACATTTATTGTAGGCGCTTCGAGTCAGGGCCTTCCGGTTTTACAAATTTACAATACAGGGAAATAAATGACAAACACCACATACACTGTTGATTCTATATACAGTATAAATGTAGCAAAAGTTATTGCTCCCCCTGGCACATTATGGTGGGATATAATTAGCATGATCACTGCCATTGAATCAGATGAAACCTCTGTGATATTCTGCATTATAATGTGATATGTTGAGTTATCAATGGGAGATATGAAGTCTGCTACATCTATAAATAAAACTATACATACAGGTACAGTATTCTATACTATACCTATATAAATGGACCTTTCTATAGCGAGTTTTGTATAAGCTTTACATCTATTTATGCACCCCCCTTTTCCAGCTGCGGGATTAACCCACTTTGACTGAGATATTAGCAGAACAAGAACATTTTTTTTAAATTTATGAGGATGAAATAATATCCTAATTGTAAAGAAGAGAGTCAGTAGATAAACTAATAACAGATACATATGGATAAATACAGATTTATTTATTTTATTTTACCACAGTGCCATCTAGAGGATATACATGAAGTTCTTTTAATTACGTGTAACAAAAATAACAATATGTTCAAGTTAAAATTCACATTTCTTTAAATATTTTAAATAATGTTGTAATTAACATTTAGCATTACACATTAGGGTTTGAACCAAGGTGTGCTTGTTTATATATATATATATATATATATATATATATATATATATATATATATATATATATATATATATATATATATATGCAAATATAGCTGTATGCTCATCTGCATGTCTTAGGGAGGTCTGCAACCCCGCCTTTCCCCATTATCACCCAGCATACAGCACTTCCACTGCAGCAAGGGATTCTGGGAAATGACATGCAAATGAGCACACAGTGTCACTTTTTTCCTCAATAACCATTTTTAACATGGTTCCCTATAGGCATAAGCTTGCTGCATGGTCACAGCTTTGAGCACAGCCAGGGTTAAGGTGCATACCCAGAAAACCACCCACAGACAGCTGTTTCGACCTTGATGGGTCTCATCAGTGTGGGGTTGGATTTACTGGGAATGCAAGAGAGGCTATGGGATAGGCTAAACCATAATACTGAGTTAAGTTATGGTGAGTAAAAAAAGTGACAAAAACCCTCCACAGGAAAGCAAATATGCAAATATAGCTGTATGCTCATCTGCATGTCTTAGGGAGGTCTGCAACCCCGCCTTTCCCCATTATCACCCAGCATACAGCACTTCCACTGCAGCAAGGGATTCTGGGAAATGACATGCAAATGAGCACACAGTGTCACTTTTTGCCTCAATAACCATTTTTAACATGGTTCCCTATAGGCATATACAGTTTTATATATATATATATATATATATATATATATATATATATATATATATATATATATATATATATATATATATATATATATATATATATATATATATATATATATATATGTGTGCAGAATAAATGAGTTCTTCAGTATTAGGTGGTACCTTTTTTATTGGACTAACAAGTTATGTCATAGGACAAGCTTTCGAGAATTCTCCTCTCTTCCTCAGGTCAGCAATACCAGAGGAAGAGAGGAGTACTCTTGAAAGCTTGTCCTATGACATAAATTGTTAGTCCAATAAAAAAGGTATAGCCTAATATTGAAGAACTAATTTATTCTGCACTATTGCAATTGGACTAACACAGCTATTTTCTCTGCTTTATATATATCTATATCTATATATATCTATATACTCTTTTTCTAAATTAGATTTGAAAATATAAATATATATAGATATGTATATATAGATATATATATATACAGCTCAACCCCCATATAACGCGATCCGTTACAACGCGAATCCGCTTATAACGCGATGCAAGTGTGGCTCCCAATTTTTGTATTTGTGAATACTTTACAACATGATTATTGGTTTCTTAAATACTTTAGTGTACAATGCATACAATTGTACATTATTTCTAACGTGATCCGCTTATAGCGCAATGTGATTCTTTGGACCCCAAGCACAGCGTTATAAGGGGGTTGAGCTGTATAAATGTATATACAGTCATGTGAAAAAGACAGTACACCCTCTTTGAATTCCATGGTTTTACATATCAGAACATAATAACAATCATCTGTTCCTTAGCAGGTCTTAAAAGTAGGTAAAAAGAACCTCAGATGAACAACAACACATGACATATTACACCGTGTCATGATTTATTTAACAAAAATAAAGCCAAAATGGAGAAGCCATGTGTGAAAAACTAAGTACACCTTATGATTCAATAGCTTGTAGAACCACCTTTAGCAGCAATAACTTGAAGTAATCGTTTTCTGTATGACTTTATCAGTCTCTAACATCATTGTAGAGGAATTTTGGCCCACTCTTCTTTACAAAGTTGCTTTAGTTCATTGAGGTTTGTGGGCATTTGTTTATGCACCGCTCTCTTAAGGTCCAGCCACAGCATTTCAATCGGGTTGAGGTCTGGACTTTGACTGGGCCATTGCAACAACTTGATTCTTTTCTTTTTCAGACATTCTATTGTAGATTTGCTGGTGTGCTTGGGATCATTGTCCTGTTGCATGACCCAATTTTGTCCAAGCTTTAGCTGTCAGAAAGATGGCCTCACATTTGACTCTAGAATACTTTGGTATACAGAGGAGTTCACGGTCAACTTAATGACTGCAAGGTTCCCAGGTTCTGTGGCTGCAAAAACAAGCCCAAATCATCACCCCTCCACCACCGTGCTTGACAGTTGGTATGAGGTGTTTGTGCTGATATGCTGTGTTTGGTTTTCGCCAAATGTGGCGCCGTGCATTATGGCCAAACATCTCCACTTTGGTCTCATCTGTCCAAAGGACATTGTTCCAGAAGTCTTGTGGTTTGTTTAGATGCAACATTGCAAACCTAAGCCGTGCTGCCATGTTCTTTTTAGAGAGAAGAGGCTTTCTCATGGCAACCCTTCCAAACAAACCATACTTGTTCAGTCTTTTTCTAATTGTACTGTCATGAACTTTAACATTTAACATGCTAACTGAGGCCTGTAGAGTCTGAGATGTAACTCTTGGGTATTTTGCAATTTCTCTGAGCATTGCACGGTCTGACCTTGGGGTGCATTTGCTGGGATGGCCACTCCTGGGAAGATTGGCAACTGTCTTGAATGTTTTCCACTTTTGAATAATCTTTCCCACTGTAGAATGATGGACTTTAAATTGTTTGGAAATGGCCTTATAGCCCTTCCCAGATTGATGGGCAGCAACAATTGCTTCTCTAAGATCATTGCTGATGTCTTTCCTCCTTGGCATTGTGTTAACACACACCTGAATGCTCCAGACCAGCAAAATGCTAAAACGTCAGCTTTTATGAAGTGGTCACACTTGCTGATGATCAATTAATCAAGGGCATTTGATTAGCAGCACCTGTCTGCTACTTAGCATCTTAATTCCTATGGAAGCTGTAAGGGTGTACTTAGTTTTTCACACATAGCTTCTCTATGTTGGCTTTATTTTTATTAAATAAATCATGACACAGTGTAATATGTCATGTGTTGTTGTTTATCTAAGGTTGTATTTACCTAATTTTTAGACCTGCTAAGGAACAGATGATTGTTATTATGTTCTGATATGTAAAACCATGGAAACCATGGAATTCGAAGAGTGTGTACTTTCTTTTTCACATGACTGTATATATATAGTCTGAGAAAATACTGAAAAGATAAATGGATATTAGTAATTCAATTCAATATTGATTTGATTAATTCAATAATAATGGCAAAACATAGACAGAATTATAGAATTTATCCTCTGTCTTTTTCTTCAGGGACATGGAAAGATTGCATTCAGAATGAAGAGTGCAACATCATTCTTTGATTATCCAATAGCATGACACTTAGGGGCCTATGCACTAAACTCAGATAGAAAAAATCACCAGGGATTTTAAATCTCATTTTTTGAGTGTTGCTATCATGGTATGCATAAAGCCCCGAATACCAATGATAGCAACATTTGCAAAAATGACGAGATTATCGCTCCTGTGTAAAGGGCTCATCTTGCAAGTTGTTTCTGCTGCAGAGAGAGAGAGACACCTCTCGCTGCGCAAATCTCGTCCAAATGTTTTATTTTATTTTAATTGTATTACTAGTGTATTGTAGCATGGGGTCTCCGGAGCAGAACCGCGTTGATTTCAGGTCCTGGGATCCCCTGCTTCCCGAGATACAGGCCCCGTTATTGGGTGCCGGTATCTCCTATGCGTTTAAATGTCCCGGTCACGTGACGTGGGACATTTACATGCATAGGAGATACCAAAACCCCATAACGGGTCCTGTATCTCGGGAAGCGTGGGGTCCCCAGTCATGAAAGCAACAAGGTTCTTCACCGTAGACCCCTGCTCATCTACAGTAGTCTTAAAATGTATATTAAAATATGTAGGAAGCACTAATACACAACCCACCCCCTGTTCCCCCACATAAAACCATTAATTATTTATTTTAACATACAATTGATAACATAGGTCGGTGGGGGTTCCCGGTTGGTCCCCCCGGGTGTCCGGGGGTCCTCAGATTGTTCCCGTGGGTGTTTGTGGGCCCTCTGGTGTCTCCGGGTATGTCCGTCGGCCTCCAGGTGGTCACCGTGGGTGTCCGGGGGCCATACAAGGGAAACCCGGGTGTCTGGGGGTCCCCAGGTGATGGCTCCCATGGGTGTCTGGGGCCTTCAGGCGGTCCAAGCGGGAGTCTGTGAACCGCAGCTGTCCGGAGGTCCTCGGGTGGTCCCCACAGGTGTCCGAGGGTGGTGTCCGAGGGTGTTCGGGAGTCCTCGGGTGGTCCCTGTGTGTCCCTGCTGGCCAGCGTTACCATTCGTGTTGTAAAAAAAAATAAAGATAACCTACATTCCAATAAATACACCCCCATCCCCAAACACATATAGTACAGGGCAAAATAACTATTATCCAAATATGTGGATCATTTGCCCATTATTAAACAAACATTAGCCAGCCAGCATAAATAAAGTAAATGAAACCGTTCAACATACCCTTGACATTATGAAGGGCATCCTCGTCAGCATACTGCAGGGCCAAGTCCTTAGCCAATCCTCCATGCATGCGCAGAACATTCATTGTGACCGCAACACTCATAGAACTGATACTCTGTTGCGGAGCTCTGCGTTTTGGTACTATACTCATTATACTTACACTTCTGCAGAATCTATTCAGTAAAGCAGAGTGTTTCTACACTGGGGATTATATGTCCCTCTAACTCTATGGATACTCACTGATTTATTCACGGTTTATATAACGGGGTTGATTCCCACCACTATAATGTTCAAGCCAGCACTCTCCAAGATACATCGGCACGGATACAATCTCATGATTTGTGCCGATGCAGGGATTGTGCATGTTTTTCGCTAGTCCTGACTAAGCGCCATCTATGCTATGCCATTATCAGCCTAACTAAGTGTCTCCCTTTTGGGAATTATATGTCCCTTTACATTTATGGACATTGATCCATTCGCGACCTATTTCATAACGGGGGTTGTCTTCTGTTCGGATTAAGACAGCACTCCCCAATGGTCATCGGCACTGGTATAATGTTATTATCTATGCCGATGCAGGGACTGTGCACACCGTTATGAGCCCATGCAACAATGCTATATGTGTACTACTACTAACCTATTGTATAATCAGCTTCCACTGATATATTATCACTGATCACCTTGGAGTAAACATAGGCCACACCGATAGCCTGCATCAATACATTGCTCCATAAATATTGACACTGATTCAAGATTAATAATCAGTGTCGATTTAGGAGGATATCACCAATTAGAGCTATTTTGGGTTTCTGGTGTTGGATTTAGAGTGTCTTTTTACCGGCATCAGGATGTAAGGATCCGCGCTGTGGGTACACCCGCTTCCAGCGCCTCCTTACCTTGTCTCTGTGCCGCCCAGGCTCCCCGGCGGCATGCCTCACTCCTCGTGGCTCTTCCCACGGCCGCTCCTGCACTTCTGGGTCGCGCGCATCACACTTACGGGCGCGCGCGGACCCCGGCTGCCATTTACTGGCACCGAGCACCTGACTCCGCCTCCTCAGGTGCAGCGTGTACCTCACATGCTCCCCTGCCCCTGCTCCATCAGGCCCGCCTCCCAGGCCTTCTCCCCTATCAGATCCTTCTCCGGGCCACTCCTCCACTCCTCCCCGTGCTCTGATTGGCCCCAGCTTCTCAGGCACTTCTCCCCTATCAGGTTCTCCCTCTGGCCGCTCCTCCGCTCCTCCCCGTGCTCTGATTGGCCCCAGCTTCTCAGGCACTTCTCCCTTTTCCCCTATCAGGTCCTCCCTCGGGCCGCTCCTCCGTTCCTCCCCTTCCTCTGATAGGTCCCAGCCCCCTATTTAGTCTCCCCTCACCATTACCTCCTTGCTCTGCATAGCTTCTGTACATCGGTGCTGTCTGCTGTTGCCTGGCCCTTTTGTCTTTCAGTTCCTGTTCCTGTCCCTGGATATTCTGCTGACCTCCCTGGATCTTGACCTTTAGCTTTGGACTTCGATTATGCTGCTCTCTTGAACCCCTTAGACTTCTATATCCCCCTAGACACGGCTTATGGACACTCTCCTACACTGCTCTCTCCACTCCATGACCCAGGCTTACGGACACTCTACTATGCTGCTCTCTCCATCCCACGACCATTGGCTTACGGACTTTACCTTTCTACGCTGGAGTTGTCAAGTACAGTACCCTTTCTATTTTTGTTACCTGGACCACCTGCGCTACTTCCACACTCCGGCCGTGCCCCCATTTTCTGCTAGGTGTGTGGTATTACTCCTTTCCACCTCAGTCCCGGGGTCTCGTCTAGCTTGTGGGCAGGCCGAGTGTTACTTTATGCAGAGCCCATCAGACCCAGACCCCCTGATGTGGAAGATACCCTAACCACTATCTCCAAACACTTTACCTTCTTGGACAACCAGGTCACCGCTCTTAAGCAACAGGTTGCTACCTTAACCGCCCAGATTCCCCAGGTTAATGTCTCCAGTTTCGTTATCCCTCCCACTGTCTCCCGTGAAGGAACAGGGTCTTCGGAGTTGCGTATCCCTACGTCCAGTAAATACGCGGGGGATCCGCTTGCATGCCGTGGGTTCTTAAATCAGTGCAAGATACAATTCAAACTGTCACCCTCTCGCTTCCCCACGGATCGTACCAAGGTAGCTTATGTTTTTTCCCTTCTCACCGGGGATGACCCTGGGCTTCACCAATATAGGAGCTGAAACCTGAACTCATTTACAACTTCCCTAACTTTAAAAGAGAATTTCGTTTAGTCTTTGACACGCCTGGACGCAGTGATATGGCTGCTTCTGCCTTGTTCCACATTTCGCAGGGTCGGAGATCAGTGGCTCGTTACGCTCTGGAGTTCCGGACTATTGCGGCAGAGACTGATTGGAACGATGGGGCACTTTCCGCGGCTTTCTGGCAGGGACTTTCGGAATCTTTAAAGGACGAGCTGGCGGCTCGTGAGAGGCCATCCTCACTGGAGGCCCTAATCGCTTTGTGCATCAGGGTAGATCAAAGACTTCTGGAGAGGCGGGCTGAACGTCAACGTCCTCGTATTTCTGTTTCCATGTCTTCTAATTCCAGGTCTCCTGCTCTTGTTCTACCAGCATTGGACGCTCCGGAACCCATGCAACTGGGCAGTCATCAACTTCCTTCTATGGAGTGACTACGGCGGAGAAACGAGGGCCTGTGCTTCTATTGTGGATCTCCTGGGCACATCCTGCCGCGTTGTCCCGGTATGAAGGAATCTCACTGGGTACCATCTCTTCTTTTCCCTCTCCCGCACAGGGTCTTCCCAAACGCATTTTACTGCCTGTCCTCCTTAAGAACGCCAGCATTCAAACCCCCGTTCTGGCCTTCCTCGATTCTGGATCTGGAGGGAATTTCATAAATCAGGCTTTTGCTATCCAGCACAACATTCCACTCCGGGAGAAGGCCTTTCCGGTCGGATTGGAGGCTATCGATGGTCGACCCCTGCAGCCAGCCTTTATTTCCTTGGAGACACTCCCATTCAACTTTCTATGAATGATGGACATTTAGAACTCGTTTCTTTTGATGTCATCCATTCCCTTTCGGCTCAAATCATCCTGGGCTTACCATGGCTGCAGCTACACAATCCCATCATCGATTGGATTGCCGAGTCTCCGTTCAATGGAGATCCTCCCAGGTGGAATCATCTTCTCCGTCCGCTGCGGTATTGGCCATCTTGGAAACTATTCCCCCGCAAGACGCCACCCTACCGGACGTTTATTCGGAGTTCCTGGATGTCTTCAGTAAGACCAAATCCGAGGAGCTTCCCCCTCATCGCCCTTTCGACTGCCCGATTGACTTAATTCCGGGTGCTCCTTTTCCCAAAGCCAGGTCATATCCATTTACTTTGCCTGAGACGGAGGCCATGTCCGAGTATATCACAGAAAACCTTCAAAAAGGCTTCATCCGGCTATCCACTTCTCCCACCGGAGCAGGATTCTTTTTTGTAAAAAAGAAAGATGGGACGCTTCGCCCGTGCATCGATTTCCGTGGCCTATCAGCTTCGCTTACCTCCCTCTATGAAGATATCACCCGCCTTCCATGTTTCACTCTTGAAACCGTTTATCCCAGGCAAACGATTCGCTCATCCTTCTCTTTGGCCTTCTCCCCCCATTGTACAAGGACAACAGGAGATCGAAATCCAGTCCATCATTGACTCTCGCATCTCATGGGGCAACCTCCAATTTTTGGTGCACTGGAAGGGATACGGACCTCAGGATCGTTCTTGGGTCTCGCATACGGATCTTCACGCCCAGGGTCTACTAAAACGATTCCACCAACAATTTCCCCTCAGACCTTGGATGGTTCGTCCGGAGTCCGACCCTCGAGGGGGGGGTACTGTAAGGATCCAGCGCCTCCTTACCTTGTCTCCGTGCCGCCCACGCTCCCCGGCGGCGTGCCTCACTCCTCGCGGCTCTCCCTACGGCCGCTCCTGCATTTCCAGGTCGTGCGCATCACCCTTACGGGCGCGCGCAGACCCAGGCTGCCATTTACTGTCACCGAGTGCCTGACTCCGCCTCCTCAGGTGCAGCGCGCACCTCACACGCTCCCCTGCCCCTGCTCCATCATGCCCGCCCCCCATACCCTTCTCCCCTATCAGGTACTTCTCTGGGCCGCTCCTCCGCTCCTCCCCATGCTCTGATTGGCCCAGCTTCTCAGGCACTTCTCCCTTGTCCCCTATCAGGTCCTCCCTCGGGCCGCTCCTCCGTTCCTCCCCTTCCTCTGATAGGTCCCAGCCCCCTATTTAGTCTCCCCTCACCATTACCTCCTTGCTCTGCATAGCTTCTGTACCTCTGTGCTGTCTGCTGTTGCCTGGCCCTTTTGTCTTTCAGTTCCTGTTCCTGTCCCTGGATATTCTGCTGACCTCCCTGGATCTTGACCTTTGTCTTTGGACTTCGATTACGCTGCTCTCTGGGACCTCTTGGATTTGGCTTTGGACATTACTACCCTGCAGACTTCTATATCCCCTGGACACGGCTTACGGACACTATACTACGCTGCTCTCCCACTCCACGACCCAGGCTTATGGACACTCTACTACGCTGCTCTCTCCATCCCACGACCATTGGCTTACGGACTTTAACTTTCTAATCTGGAGTTGTCAAGTACGGTACCCTTTCTATTTTTGTTACCTGGACCACCTTCGCTACTTCCACACTCCGGCCGTGTCCCCGTTTACTGCTAGTTGTGTGGTATTACTCCTTTCCACCTCAGTCCCGGGGTCTTGTCTGGCTTGTGGGCAGGCCGAGCGTTACACAGGACCATCTACTTAGACACGTGTTGATTGCATAAGATTGTACCGTGACCAGGGCTGATGATTTGAATGGGGTCAGGAGTGTGCTATACTGCACTGAATACAGACCCTACTGTTTGACCTACTCACGATTCTCCATAGCGCTGGGTTGCGTCCTTTACTTCCCAGCCACTGCCAGTACTCACGGTCATCGGCAATTACACTATCCTATGACTGGTGCCTATGCAGGGACGGAACACACTGTAGTTAGCTTCTGGCAATCGTACAATTCATGAACCATTAGTATGTGTGTCCGCAGCGTCACTATTGCTGATATAAAATAAGGACACGCTTTTGACTGGAGATCGAACAGCACATTCCTTGTTCCATGTAGTTTGGCACCGATAACATCCTACCATTGGCACAAGCACAGGAGTATTACATCAGTAATTTATTGGCTTGAAACGGTGGCTCAGATAGAGATCAGAGTGCTGGACACAGCACCTTATTTGGGTTGTTTACCAAGACAGCGTTATAACACATTTACCGTGAACAGGGAGGTTTACTTTAACAGCTTATTTAGTGCATTCCACTGCAATATACAGTATTACCCATAGGGTATAATAGAGGAGTATTCTGTCTTCAGGTAATTAGCTTTACCAGGCTTATCTATATATTTTTTGATAGACGATTATCAGGACACTGTTCAATTTACTCACATTAGTCATCGATCGAGAGCACTCATATAGTGTTCACACATCGATCATAGTCACATTATTTCATTGTTCAATTTTAAAGCCCTAGATTTTATATTTGTTTTCGACATTAAAATGTATGTTAAGTATTTCATTCATCATTATCAGTGTTAGAGTGATTGCCACTAGGTTTTCTGTTCTTGTGTGCTCATACTGTAAGTGTCCTAAGAAGTTGTATTGTATTGTATTGTATGTCTTTATTTATATAGTGCCATAAATATACATAGCGCTTCACAGTAGTAATACATGTTGTAATCATATAAATAACATAGTTACATAGTTACATAGTAGATGAGGTTGAAAAAAGACGTACGTCCATCAAGTTCAACCTATGCTAAATTTAGACAACAGATACTTTATCCTTTATCTATACTTACTTATTGATCCAGTGGAAGGCAAACAAAAACCCCCAAAGTCATATAATCCAATGATGTCTCATAAGGGGAAAAATAAATTCCTTCCTGACTCCAAGAATTGGCAATCGGATTAATCCCTGGATCAACATATTTCCCATGTATACTTATTTGGTATATCCCTGTATACCTTTCCTATCTAAAAAGATGTCCAACCTTTTTTTGAACAAATCTATTGTATCTGCCATCACAATCTCCATGGGTAATGAATTCCACATTTTAACTGCCCTTACTGTAAAGAACCCTTTCCTTTGTTGCTGGTGAAATCTCCTTTCCTCCAGCCTTAAGGGATGGCCTCGAGTCCTTTGTACTGCCCGTGGATGAATAGTTCTTTTGAAAGCTCCTTGTATTGTCCCCGAATATATTTGTATATAGTTATCATTTCCCCTCTTAGACGTCTCTTTTCTAATGTAAATAAATCTAATTTAGCTAGCCTCTCCTCATAAGTTAGATTGTCCATCCCCTTTATTAATTTGGTGGCTTTTCTCTGCACTCTCTCTAGTTCCATAATGTCTTTTCTAAGGATTGGAGCCCAAAATTGTACTCCATATTCAAGGTGAGGTCTTACTAATGCTTTGTAAAGGGGCATAATAATGTTTACTTCCCTTCCATCCATTGCCCGTTTGATGCAAGATAAGATCTTGTTTGCCTTTGCAGCTACTGCATGACTGTGGGCACTTGCTAAGCCTGCTGTCTACAAGCACTCCTAAATCCTTCTCCATCAAGGATTCCCCCAATTTATCCCCATTTAATTTGTAAGTCGCCTTTTTATTCTTGCATCTCAAATGCATAACCTTACATTTATCTGTATTAAACCTCATCTGCACCTCATCTGCCATTTACCTGCCCACGTTTCCAGTCTCTCCAAGTCCTTCTGAAGAGAAATTACATCCTGATCTGATTCTATTACCTTACACAATTTATTATCATCACCAAAGATAGAGACTTTGCTCTCGATGCCAACCTCAAGGTCATTAATAAACAAGTTAAAAAGCAGGGGTCCCAGTACCGATCCCCGAGGTACTCCTCTCACGACTTTAGCCCAACCTGAAACAGTTACATTTATGACAACCCTCTGTTGTCTGTCCTTTAACCAGTTTTCAATCCAGGTGCATATATTATTACTGAGTCCAATTTGCTTGTATTTTGTGTGAAACCGTATCAAAAGCCTTTGCAAAATCTAAGTAGACCACATCAACTGCATTACCCTGGTCTAAATTCCTACTTACCTCCTCAAAGAAACAAATAAGGGTTGTTTGACATGATCTATCCTTCATAAATCCATGCTGAATATTACTAATAATTTTATTTTCCATTAGGTATTCCTGAATATTATCCCGTATTAAACCTTCAAGAAGTTTCCCCACTATTGAAGTCAGGCTTACAGGTCTGTATTTCCCCGGTTGTGATCTAGCTCCCTTTTTAAATATAGGCACCACATCTGCTTTATGCCAATCTTGTGGTACTGAGCCTGTGGAAATGGAGTCCTTTAATATTAAATATAATGGTTTGGCTATTACTGAGCTTAACTCCTTGTGAACTCTTGGATGTATGCCATCGGGGCCAGGTGCCTTATTTACTTTAATATTTCAAGTTGCTTATGAACTTCTTCCTCAGTTAACCAATTGTTCATTAATATGGAGGTTGTGGCTTCCTCCTGCGGCACTACTATTGAACATGATTCTTCCCTGGAAAACACAGAGGTAAAGAATTTGTTTAATACCTCTGCTTTTTCCTTATCTCCAATAATCTGCCTACCCATCTCACACTGAAAGGGTCCAATATTTTCTTTTCTCATTTTTTTGTTATTAAGGTACTTAAAGTACTTTTTAGGGTTGACCTTACTTTCTATTGCAATCCTTTTTTCATTATCCATTTTTGCTAATTGGATTGCCCTTTTGCAATTTTTGTTACATTCCTTATAATTCTGATACGATGTCTAAGTCCCTTCTGACAAATAATATAAATAACAGGTCATGGGAATAAGTGCTTCAGACACACTGTAAGAGTTTGGATGAAATTCCAGGGGAGCGTCGCTGAGTGCCCAAAAAAGAGAAAACAGTGGATAGTGTAATACTATAAAACCAGTGTATAATGTGTGAAAGGCTTAACAAATTCCTACTCACAAACGCAGCAGGAAAATGAGCATGTGAACCAAACTGTAAGAGTAACATTAAGGAAGAGGAGTCCGTGCTCCGAGGAGCTTACAATCTAATTGGTAGGTAAGGGAACGTATAGAGACAGTCTATGATTTTCATGATTTCTCCTTTTTTACATGGGCTTTTATATGAAGATGTTTGCCTATAGTTCTTTACTGCCTCTATAATAAAAGTATGCACTATTTTCTATCATTTTATTGTGTGCAATGTATAATTTAAATTGTGTTTTAGGGTTTTATATTGGTAAACCTAAACATTTTTGACATTATGCAAAGACATCATTTTTGGACAGTCTCGTTAAAAGAAAACAAAATCTGTTTTTGGGGTGGGATTGGAATTCTTTTGAGTTTCACAAACTAATAACCCAGATCAGAACACGAATCTGTACCAGACAGGAATAGAACAGTTGCAGGACTTCAGTAGCTACAGATCAGAAATTACTCAGATTAAAGGCTTTGTAGAAACCAGCAATTTATAATGATAGGGGGCAAACTAGGTAACAGGGTCACTGATGTCTGTATAAACTGCAGGATTTGTGCTGCCAAATTTATGGTTACTTACAGTACATACATTCCAACCAAGATTTTGGTATCCCAAAGACAAGAGTCCATCTAAATACAAAAATCAACTTATATGTTTTTTTTTAAATAAATCAGTTCTGTAGTATTAGATAATTTACTGTATTTTATTTATTTTATTATTCAACACTTAAATACATTTTTTTTAATGAGTTTTAAAGCATCCTTTGATTTCTATAGCCGGTTTTAGCGCACCTCCCAAGCAGTGCAAGATCTTTGCAACACTTTCCGGTTTGTGATAATTTGTTGCTAATATTTCCAGCAATTTGAGTTGTAAACTGTAATGTTACGTTAGTAATACAGCAGGGCCCCGGGTATACGGCGGGTTCAGTTCCAGAGGCCCGCCATACAGTGAAAATCGCTGGAAAGCGGATCTAGCGATTTTCAGTGCTGCACATGCGCAAACCGGCATTTTCGCCGTTCTGCGCATGTGCGACCTGCGGTCTGCGCGTGCAACCGGCGGTCTGCGTGCGCAACCGACGGTCTGTGCATGCACGCCGGGCGCGCCGAGAAGCGGGGCCCTGCTGTATAAGGATATATTGTAGCTGCTGATTTATACTGAGTTAAGCAGCCATTATGTTAAGCACACAATGAGGATTTTTACAGATTTATAACAGGAGCACTAAACGATTATCATCTTAGGTAAGAATGTAGATGTATACATTGCATATGCTTTGCATATATACAAATAAGAACAAAAGGGGAAAAAGAAGGAAAGGGTGGGATGTAGTATTGCTGCTTTAAACTGTGCTATTATTTAGCTCTCGGGACTCCTCAGTTCCCTAGATAGTTAGACCAAGATCCACCACAGGGTACTAAGCTTTCGCCCGCCTTTACTCCTATTCCCATGGATGGCAGTAAAGGCGTGCTAACACTATTTTGTGGCTCTGGGCCTACTCATTTAGTTGCCAACATTACTTCCTGGACATTTAAATGATCATCTAATAGGTAGCCACAATGCCATCCTCCCAATCTCTAGATGTGGTGAGCATTTTGATTTCCCAAAAGGGAAGTTAAACACTGGCTACTAAACTTGTAAATATCTTGGGAATAGGGGATATCCATAGCTAAAAATAATGCAGTTCGGATCCGAAGAACCCCCTGATTCAAATTCCGTAACAAACAAAAATGGGTAGGTGAGATTGATGCTTTAATGCATCTGTAGATAAATACAATGTTTCTTAAAGCTATATTGCTTTAATTCAAATAATGCAGCATGAGAAAGCATAAGGCCAAAGTCAGGTTGCATTAAGAAAATTGTAGCAGGTGTTTGTTCTTCCATAAGTAATTAAGAAATTTGCTAGGAAGTAAAAATACATTAAGCACTTTCCCAAATACACAAGTAAGTCATGGATTAGAAATGAATACAGTTCCTCAGAGTTCTTCACTTTACAGGTATTGGTTTAATTGCAGCATAAACACACTGAGACGTGCACAGTATTTGCAAAGCAAATGTTTAAAATCAATGGAACACTACTATTGCTGTGTGGTAACTTTTTTTCCATTGCTATCTCTTACTAATAAAGGGTGGAATTTGGGGAATACTGGGAAAAACCAAGCAGTCTATCCATCTGGCCAACCCAGCTACGGGAGATTTTACAGCTCCTTCCTTTGCCCAAGTGATTTCTTTTTAAAGTAAAATACAATTTTCTCATAATAGCAATTATTTTAAGGATTTTCATAAAGCAATGGCGGGCCTTAGAGTAACAATGTTTTTAAGTTTTAAATAATATCAAAGGCCTTTGTTTACTAGTTCTGTCATCCTACACACATGAATGTATATGTATTGGGTGTGCCTTTTTATTGACATAGCACCCATAACATGTCATCCTCATTGTGCTGTGAAAGACATAGCTATCTTTTTACTCTATTTGAGACAGCAAGAAAGTGTTGGCTTGCTGACTTCCACACAAAGCAGTATAGAAATAATATGGTTGTACCCTTCTCCTTTCTATGACAGCCACAGCAATGTTCCAATTCAATGTTTCAACTGCCCACATGGGCAATGTATATTAGCTTAAAAATTCCCAAAAATGCAAATATTTACATGACAAGTTATTCTCAATAAGCACAAACGAGACTTCATTTTAGACCACATAACATTTTAGGTAAACCTACCACGCCATTATTTTTGCAGATACAGTAAGCAAAACTAAATTCCAAATGTGAAAAACATTTTTGCACTTTCCACACTACTAAAGAAAAAAAATCTTCCATGTTCCATTTTCAAAACTTTTTATTACAGTAGTTTAAGAAAATGTATATTCTCTCTCAGCACATCCAAAGAAATTCATCGGCAGTAATACATTTAAGTAGCCAAAAATTGGTAACAGATAATGTTGTGTTTCAAATCATCCAACTTCAGTATAAGCACTTGAAGCATATATGGTCAGTCCGATTGTCCTTTCCTTCTGTGTTAGGTTATTTAAGAGGGAGTAGTAAGGAGTTAAGATGATGTATTCATGGAGATAAGGCCAAATGTTCCAGGGGTAAAAGAAACAGTCTTCTGACAACTAGACACCAGAGATCACATTAAAAAGACTAAAAATGAACGTCAAAGTAAAATTAGGCTTTACATGGACAGCCTGCCGTAGCAATTCTGCTACCTCCCTGTCTAGCATAAGTATCAGTAATCCCACTCATAACAGACTATGTAATGTTTTTGCTGAGTTAGGTTAGCATAGAACCACATTAACAACTTAATGTTGTATGTAGCACTGTTTCCCCCACCCTCTGGGAGATTTACTGCTGTTGCCACTGTGTGGTGCTGAGGCATGCCTGTGACGTTCAGGAGAACTGAGCTGATCTGTGATAAGGAGATCAGGACATGCTTTTGGTGTCATCTGGGTTCTTCATCTGTGGTTCAGCGCCTCCAGCTTCGGTGGGCTCCATGTAGAATGGAGGCAGTCTCCCTGAAGCACATCTCTCATACACCCTGCTACTGACTCAGATCCAGGCAGGTGTAAAAGTTAACAAGGGTCTTTATTCTTAGCAGTCACTACATGATGTTATTACAGCGTTGCTGGGTCTCAGATGATCCAGGCCTCTGGATGATGCATGCTCTCTGAGTCTGGAGCCTTTGATCTTACAGACCAGTCAGCCTTGCGGCCTGACTGGCCTCTCACACTCCCAGAAGGGGAGATGAGGGAACTCACGTTCACTCCTTACAAAGGGTGAACACAGACTGCTCCAATTTTGGCTCTTCCCTCCTGATGAACCTTAAGGAGCAGGCTCAAGGTCTGTTCCTATACCAGATAGGCTAACACAGGCCACGAATCACCACCACACCTCTGTCACTCAGAAGGGAGCATGAGGGGGGCAAGGGCCCACAGGATTGGCCTATTACAGCCTAGACTGCTTAGGGCTTATGTGAGGGGAAAGAGACAGAATGAACTTACCATGTTACATGTATCTTTTTTTCTTGAACCCTTTCTTTATAGAATGATCCCACCATAAGGAGTGCCAAAAATGTGTGAATCTCATATCAGCAAATGTGAGAATAAAATCTCTGTAGCCTAATTAACTCTATCAGTGTCAGAGGGTTGTTCCCCCCCCCCCCCCGTGGCCACAGACCCTCCGGCACTTCATGATCACGTGACTGCTCTTTGGAGCGATCATGTTATCCCTCCTAAATTCTTGCTGTCAGGAAAGCCGTGGCACGGAGTGTGACACATTATTGATTGCGTGCAGCCCCTACAAATGAGAAATGGGCAATGATGTTCAAGGTATGTCATAAGGGCCCCTGGGGTGGCACCTTTCTTGATGTATACATACGTCATTAGGGCACTAAAGAGGTTAATAATTGGTTTGAAAGTATCAGTAGAAAACTTCCATTTTCAGAATTTTTGGCCTTGTTTCATAGAAGTGACCCAGAAACGCTCCGTGGTGATGCCATGTAAAGTGAGAAGTGATGTAATGACAGATTTTCTTCCGTCTACCAGATGTGCAAGGCTTTTGGGATTATCATATCCAATATGTAATAGTTAGCAATTACCACACAAAACTGTAATATCGAGGCTTAAAGAGGAATTTTGAACATGTGGGTTGTGGAACCAAAGTATCAAGTATTTTTCACTAATTTTGCTCTTCTGTTTATTATTGCACCTATTGTGTAAAATCTGACTTGAAATAAACTACTCAACATCATGATAAATACCAAATGTGCAAAGGTAGAATTGATTTTTTATTATGTAGCCCCCTCTGGCGACTACTAATTAGTGTAAGATTTAGTGGCCTCAATTGGTTAACCATGTGAGATCACTCTGGTATTGTCCTTCCCCACCATGTGATGTAGGATGTCTTGTAACCAATGATGTCACTATAGGGCGATAGAAGGATATATAATAGCTTCACCCAATGTTCTAGAAACCGGATACTCTGAGTTCTGCTGAGTGAGTCCTGTAAATATGTGTCCTGTCCCTGTTTATAGTTTTCATTTAAGAAATGTGCTCTATCTAGTTAGCGACTGCAGTAATAGCCCAACATTGTTCTCATTCGGGAGGAGTGAGGATGTGCTTAGCAGGAGTTCTCAGAGTAGTAACTCCAGAGTTTAATCGGTCCTTAGTAGATTCCTGATCCAATATGCATGGACAAATTATGCAGTACGCAATAAAACTGATCCAAGAAAGCTGAGTGTATTCCCAACGGCTCAGTACCACAAGATTGGCGTAAAGAAGAGTGGTGCCTATATTTAAAAAGGGAGCTAGATCACAACCGGGAAATTACAGACCTGTAAGCCTGACTTCAATAGTAGGGAAACTACTTGAAGGTTTAATACAGGATAATATTTAGGAATACCTAATGGAAAACAAAATTATTAGTAATAGTCAGCATGGATTTATGAAGGACAGATCTTGCCAAACTAACCTGATTTGTTTCTTTGAGGAGGTAAGAAGGAATTTAGACCAGTGTAATGCAGTTGATGTGGTCTACTTAGATTTTGCAAAGGCTTTTGATACGGTTCCACACAAGGGATTGGTGTACAAAATAAAGAAAATTGGACTCAGTAATAATATATGCACCTGAATTGAAAACTGGTTAAAGGACAAACAACAGAGGGTTGTCATAAATGGAACTTTTTCAGGTTGGGCTAAAGTTGTGAGTGGAGTACCTCAGGGATTGGTACTGGGAGCCCTGCTTTTTAACTTGTTTATTAATGACCTTGAGGTTGGCATCGAGAGCAAAGTCTCCATCTTTGCTGATGACACTAAATTGTGTAAGGTAATAGAATCAGAGCAGGATGCAATTTCTCTTCAGAAGGACTTGGAGAGACTAGAAATGTGGGCAGGTAAATGGCAGATGATGTTTAATACAGATAAATGTAAGGTTATGCATTTGGGATGCAAGAATAAAAAGGCGACTTACAAATTAAATGGAGATATTTTGGGGGAATCTTTGATGGAGAAGGATTTAGGAGTGCTTGTAGACAGCAGGCTTAGCAATAGTGCCCAATGTCATGCAGTAGCTGCAAAGGCAAGCAAGATCTTATCTTGCATCAAACGGGCAATGGATTGAAGGGAAGTAAACATAATTATGCCCCTTTACAAAGCATTAGTAAGACCACACCTTGAATATGGAGTACAATTTTGGGCACCAATCCTAAGAAAATACATTATGGAACTAGAGAGAGTGCAGAGAAGAAACACCAAAGTAATAAAGGGGATGGACATTCTAACTTATGAGGAGAGGCTAGCTAAATTAGATTTATTTACATTAGAAAAGAGGCGTCTAAGTGGGGATATGATAACTATATACAAATATATTCAGGGATAATACAAGGAGCTTTCAAAAGAACTATTCATTCCACGGGCAGTACAAAGGACTCGGGGCCATCCCTTAAGGTTGGAGGAAAGGAAATTTCACGAGCAACAAAGGAAAGGGCTCTTTACAGTAAGGGCAGTTAAAATGTGGAATTCATTACCCATGGAGACTGTGATGGCAGATACAATAGATTTGTTCAAAAAAGTGTGGACATCATTTTAGATGGGAAAGGTATACAGGGATATACCAAATAAGTATACATGGGAAGGATGTTGATCCAGGGATTAATCCGATTGCCAATTCTTGGAGTCAGGAAGGAATTAATTTTTCCCCTTAATGGGTTTTTTATTTGCCTTCCTCTGGATCAATAAGTAAGTATAGATATAGGATAAAGTATCTGTTGTCTAAATTTAGCATAGGTCGAACTAGATGGACCTAGGTCTTTTTTCAACCTCATCTACTATGTAACTATGTAAGTATGTAACTATGGCGGCTCACTTGAGATGGGTCCTTATTGATGCATTGCAGGAGATTGCCAATCTAACAAATACTAAGGGAAACAAGAATAAATACCTCCCCAGTGTAGGAGTGAGAGCTAACGTGGGAAGAAGCACAGAGTAACTTTATGATTTGCCACCGGTTAATATGTCAAACATAAAGTATGTCCTTGTCAGGCGAGCCCTATAAATGGATGTGAATAAAGCTCTTTTTGTACTATAAAAGTTCTTGGTGCCCATCCTTACTCTACCTACATATCTGCACTGACCCTACACCCCTAAGATGGGTTACAATTGGCATCCAATGTTAGGCTAGGCATGCAAAAGACATTTTTTGAGTTTTTGCTAATTTTGGAACTTTTGGAGCGAAGAGAATGTTTTGTAATTTCTGCTGGTTTTGAACTGTCATTGCGAAGAAAATACTGTAGATGTTTTTCACAGAATTTGTGTGTTTACTACCATGAAAACTGTTTCGCTGCTGTTATGCTTTTAAGACTATTCTTGCAAGTGCTAGTTATAAAAGACTGTGATTCACCCGTACTCTTGCTATAGAGAACTAATTTTTCACACGTTGACATAGGATAAGAAAGAATCTTGCAAGTTATTTTGATTAAAGGAAGTATTTTGCAAGCATCTATGTATTAGAAGCTGATTTGTATGTAGCCAGG
Organism: Ascaphus truei; assembly: GCF_040206685.1. Lineage (NCBI taxonomy): Eukaryota > Metazoa > Chordata > Amphibia > Anura > Ascaphidae > Ascaphus > Ascaphus truei. Next base: position 508,903,223 of record NC_134483.1, read on the forward strand.
TCACCTGATTGCTAGTATTCTGTCCTTGGGCTGACAGTAAACCCTGGTACAATCAGGTTGTCAGTAGTTGATATGGGGTTATCCCCCTCAGAGGAGCTGCATTAGTGTGACAGCGGGAGGCGGTGACATCAGGCCTGGGCATGACCAATCATGAGCCAGACGTGGTGCCCTCCTCCTGGCAGTACTTAAAGGAAGGACCCCCCCTAAATTTGTTAGTGTCCTTCCCCCACTGAGGAAGGCAGGTCACAAAACTGGGAGCCTAAGATTGGGGCCTTCCCTTGTTCTCTTCCCTCCGGTGGAGAGTGAATGTAGACCATGCCTCTGCTAGGGAGGTGGGGAAGAGCTAGGAGTAACAAAACACAGAACCCCAGCAAGCTCTTGTTGGGAACCCCTGAGCCCCCACAAAATATATATATGTATATAAGTGTCAAAAAGGTGTGCTATTGAGCGTGGCATATGTATACAACAGACGACAGAGAAGCCCAATGCTACATCCAACATGACAGAAATACACAGTAAAATACTTATATATTCTCTTGAAATAGGGTCATTTAGTTTAACCCTTTGGCCAAAGCGTTGTAAGCTTGCGAGCCCCGACAAGGCAGACACCTTTTACTGTGTATACAGCGCAGTATCTTTTAGTCCCAGATTAAGGCCGTAAACATTGTTTTTCTATACACAGGGTTTATTTACAGGGTTACAATAGGCCCACTGTTCCTTTAAGTAACCCCTACTCCTTCATAGGAGTCTACCTACACAGTAGTTGCATCCCTTTCTAACTGTCACTGGCTAACTAAACTGGTTCCCAGTTTAAAACAAGTACTAACATATGCACCCCATATGAACAGGCTTAGGTACATTAATATCTCTTATCTGTTTCTGATGGGACTCCAGGTAATTCCTTCTGGACCCTGCAAGAGTTCAGAGAATCCCTCTTCTCTGTAAGTCCAATGTTCTGGAAATTAAATCCTTGCTTCAGTGCAGTCTCGCGTCCTTCATCCTTTGTCTGGGATTAAGACCCAGTCAGTCCCAGCAGACTCGGTGACCACCGTCCAGCAGATGTAGGGGACTTTGCCAGCCTCTTCTAAGCTGGGGATCTCTCTCTCCTCCCTTCTCGGTGGAAAAGGAGAGAGAGAGAGAGAGAGAGAGAGAGAGAGAGAGAGAGAGAGAGAGAGAGAGAGAGAGAGAGAGAGAGAGAGAGAGACCCATAGCATAAAACATATATTTCATGTTGGGAGTGGGACAGGGGAGGAAACAAATGCACTCACAAAAGTAGAAATCAATAAAGTGTTTTGTGATTAATATCAAAGCCAGTAGAATCCGCTCGGCAGTCAAAGTCCTCCATGAGTGTGCTGTGAGTTAACCTAACTCAGAATCAGCTTGAGATTCAGCGGCAAAGCTGAGATCCTGGTATCCTGATAGGTAGAGCTACTGCAATCAGCAAATTACGCTCTCAGCCTCAACAAGCTCTAGACGTGATCCGGCCTAATCAAGCTTCCTTTGGCGATGACGTAATGCACTACAGCTTCCTAACGCGTTTCGTCACTCAAAGCGACTTCTTCAGGAGATTTATTGGTACTAGCAGCAAACAGTCCCTAAATACACTACAGTTTCTAAGCAAATAGTTAACCAATCAGCTGCCACATAGAAAAGTGTGTACTTATTGATCTATTGCCAATAAGGAACATTATATTACAAAGTCTGGAGCACCGTGAATGATAAAGTTATGACAATACCAATACAATATTATGCTAGAATCTAGAAAACTAAATAAATTATGATTTTTAATAATGTAAAATATGAATTTTTACCTAAAAATATTATTTTCAAAGAAATATTTATTTGAAATAAAAAGACATCTCTAAAAATTATAAATGTCAATCTAAAATGAAAGATAAAATGAATTTTTCTCTTAGTCAATCACTTTAGAATATTCCGCTACTCTATTTCATATATATATAATGATAATACTAAGTGCGCAAATTAAAACAATTAAACAATAAAATAGTTACAGTTGCTGCCTGAATGTTAAGTTATACACAATAGCAAATATATAGGGAAAAGGGAGAACATCGGCGCAAACTGCTAACTAAACAATAAAAGATGAGCATAAATGGATTGGGAGTTGTTGGTTGCTCTGAAATGAAAATGAAGAAAAGACAAAATATGGTGAAGTACGTTTTAGTAATAATAAATGCGCAAAGGTAGATCGCTACTGACAAAGTAGCAGATGTAAATAAGCATATAGGATATAAAAATCCTCTCCGTCCTGCTGCCTATATTTTGTCTTTTCTTCATTTTCATTTTTAACTAGCTGATATACCCGGCGTTGCCCGGGATGTAATTTTGGGGTGCGGGCGACAGGATTGGGCTTCCCCCCCCTTGACAGCTAGGTGGGTGACTCAGTTGACTGAGTGTGTGGGTGGATGGGTGACTGAGTGGGTGGGTGGGTCGGTGACTGAGTGGGTGGGTGGGTTGGTGACTGAGTGGGTGGGTGGGTCGTTGACTGAGTGGGTGGGTGACTTTGGGTCGGTTTGACTTTGGGTCGCTGGGTGGGTGGGTGACTTTGGGTCGCTGGGTGGGTGGGTGACTTTGGGTCGCTGGGTGGGTGGGTAACTTTGGGTCGCTGGGTGGGTGGGTAACTTTGGGTCGCTGGGTGGGTGGGTGACTTTGGGTCGGTGGGTGGGTGACTGAGTGGGTGGGTGAGTGAGTGGGTGGGTGAGTGAGTGGGTGGGTGGGTGAGTGGGTGGGTGAGTGGGTGGGTGAGTGGGTGGGTGAGTGGGTGAAAGTGGGTGACTGGGGGAAAGTGGGTGACTGGGGGAAAGTGGGTGACTGGGGGAAAGTGGGTGACTGGGGGAAAGTGGGTGACTGGGGGAAAGTGGGTGACTGGCGGAAAGTGTGTGACTGGGGGAAAGTGGGTGAGTGAGTAAAAGTGGGTGAGTGAGTGACTGGGTGGGTGTGTGGGTGGATGTGTGGGTGTGTGGGTGACTGGGTGGGTGACTTTGACTGGGTGACAGTGGGTGGGAGACGGTGGGTAACTGGGTGAAAGTGCGTGGGTGGGAGACGGTGGGTGACTTACCTTGACCGGGTGGTGTTTCCTGGTGGCAGATGGTTCCCCTCCTGGCACGGAAATCCCCGTGGCATCAGGCTGGGGCAGGAGGTGGGTTCGGAAGCTGGCAGGGGGGCAAGAGTGGCAGGCTGGGGCAGGAGACCCGCGCCACGTGAGGGTGAGTGCAGGAGGCCCGGCCCGCGCTTCCCCTCCATCCGGGAGCGCACATGATAGTGCGTGCAGGAGGCCGGGGGAGTGCAGGAGGGCCGGGCCGCACTTCCCCTCCGTCCGGGAGTGCACGTGATAGTGTGGCTGGGGATGTTGCGGAGCGTGCGGGTTTGGGGGAGGTGGGGGAGAGAGTGAGAGGCACCGGGAGAGGGGAGAGGGGGGGGGAAGGTGAGCTGCGGTCGACGGAGGAGAGTGAGGCGAAGCAACAGAGTGAGAGAGAGTGTGTGTGTGTCCGTCCCCTTTGGCCCGTCACTCCACCTCAGGCCAATGAGAGGTGTGCGGGGGCGGGCGGGCCAAGGGACCAATGAGATTTCCCCTAGGGACACAGGACATCCAGACAGGCATACAGTGCTTTCACTAATATAGTATAAGATAATGTAAAATATGAATTTATACCTAAAAATATTATTTTCAAATAAATATTTCTTTGAAATAAAAAGACATCTCTAAAAATCATAAATGTCATTCTAAAATGAAAGATAAAATGATTTTTTCTCTTAGTCAATCACTTTAGAATATTCCGCTACTCTATTTCATATATATATATATATATATTCATTTTCATTTCAGAGCAACCAACAACTCTTAATATATCCCCAGTCCATTTATGCTCATATTTTATTGTTTAGTTAGCAGTTTGCGCCGATATTCTCCCTTTTCCATATATATATATATATATATAAATATACTTATTACTTTATATGTTTTGTCAATTGGATGTAGCATTAGGCACCCCTGTCTTTTGTTTATATATACACACTTACAAATAAAATAGTGAGCATTTAATAATGGAAGCTGCAATGAAAGTGTTTCACTCAAAGGAGAGAGAAAATAACATAAGGGGAAAATATAGCACTTAAAGGTTTCTTATTTCCTTCACAAATGTATGTGTGGTGGCACTGATGCTTTCACACATTTACAATTATATTTAATCAAGACAAGACTTTAAATAAGCAGAACAATGTGTTGTAGGCTACTTCATCAGTGAAAACGCCACAGCATAACTGTTTCATTAGAAACAGTGAATGGTATAGCTATAAGTAAATATTGAGGCCAAAGAACACAGGGACCAATGTTAGTATGTAACACATTTACGCAATCAATTGTCAATGTCATACTCTTCTGCAGCAACAATATGGCACTTTCCAAATACCTGGAACACGTTTGAACGGAATCCAAAAACTGCAGGTTTCCATCCACAACTTTTGATCTTCTTATGTGAAACATATTATTGTTCCACAGTAAGATAGATTTTTTTTTTCCAGAGGTGACACATACATTTATTATCCTTTGTTATTTTTTAAGTTTGGTTAACAATTCTAGATTTGCATTTTACTTGTTAGCTATTGTATTTCAAAGGAAAAATGGCCTTTGAAACCTGGTATTTGGTATAAAATGAAGGCAGTTAGATCTTTAAGCTTATTCATTAATCAACCTAAACTTAGAAGATGTTGATAGAAGTAACATATATATATATATATATATACAGTATACAGTTAGGTCCGAAAATAATTGGACACTGATACAAGTTTTGTTCTTTCGGCTGTGTACCAAAATAAATTCAATTTACAGTTAAATAATGAATATGGGCTTAAAGTGCAGTCTATCAGCTTCAATTTGAGGGTATTCACATCCAAATTGGAAAAAGGGTTTAGGAATTACATCTCTTTAATATGTAGCTCCCTCTTTTTCAAGGGACCAAAAGTAATTGGACAATTAACGCAAAAGCTGTTTCATGGACAGGCGTGGGCTATTCCTTCGTTAGTTCATCATCAATTAATCAGGTAAAAGGTCTGGAGTTGATTCCAGGTGTGGCATTCGCATTTGGAAGCTGTTGCTGTGAACCCACAACTTGAGGTCAAAGGAGCTCTCAATGCAAGTGAAACAGAGCATCCTTATCCTGCAAAAAAAAGAAAATCCATCAGCGAGATAGCAGGAACATTAGGAGTGGCCAAATCAACAGTTTGGTACATTCTGAGAAAAAAAGAATGCACTGTTGAGCTCTGCAACACAAAAAAGGCCTGGATGTCCACGGAAGACAACAGTGGTGGATGATTGTAGGATCCTTTCCATAGTAAAGAAAAACCCCATTCACAACATCCAGCCAAGTTAAGAACACTCTCCAAGAGGTAGGCATATCATTATCCAAGTCTACCATAAAGAGAAGACTTCACGAGAGCAAATACAGAGGGTTCACCACAAGGTGCAAACCACTCATAAGCCTAAAAAATAGGCCAGATTAGATTTTGCCAAAAAATATCTAAAAAGGCCAGCCCAGTTCTGGAACAGCATTCTTTGGACAGATAAAACTAAGATCAACCTGTACCAGAATGATGGGAAGAAAAAAGTATGAAGAGGGCTTGGAACGGCTCATGATCCGAAGCATACCACATCATCTGTAAAACACGGTGGAGGCAGTGTGATGGCATGGGCATGCATGGCTTACAATGGCACTGGGTCACTAGTGTTTATTGATGATGTGACAGAAGACAGAAGAAGCCGGATGAATTCTGATGTGTATAGGGATATATTGTCTGCTCATATTTAGCCAAATTCAGTGAAGTTGATTGGACGGCACTTCACTTTACAGATGGACAATGACCCAAAACATACTGCAAAAGCAACCCAGGAGTTTTTTAAGGCAAAGAAGTGGAATATTCTGCAATGGCTAAGTCAATCCCATTATCTCATCCCGATCGAGCATGCAATTCACTTGCTGAAGACAAAACTTAAGGCAGAAAGACCCACGAACAAACAACAACTGAAGACAGCTGCAGTAAAGGCCTTGCAAAGCATCAGAAAGAAGGAAACCCAGCGTTTGGTGATGTCCATGCGTTCCAGACTTCAAACAGTTATTGCCTGCAAAGGATTCTCGACAAAGTATTAAAAATGAACATTTTATTTATGATTGTGTTAATTTGTCGAATTACATTTCGCCCCTGAAATAAGGGGACTGTGTAAGAAAATAGTTGCAATTCCTATATGTTTCACACAATATTTTTGTTCAACCCCTTCAATTAATGCTGAAAGTCTGCACTTCTATTCCATCTCGGTTATTTCATTTCAAATCCATTGTGGGGGCGTACATAGCCAAAATTATGAAAATTGTGTCAGTGTCCAATTATTTCCGGACCTAACTGTATATATATATATATATGTATATATATATATAAAGCATACATTACCAGCAAAGTTAAGGAGACAACAGCACTCAGAAGGTATAAGCAGCTATAAATTGTATTAAAGAAACTTGCACATACAGTATATCCTGGATATATGTGCAAGTTTCTTTAATACAGTTTATAGCTGCTTAAACCTTTTGAGTGCTGTTGTCTCCTTACCTTTGCTGGTAATGTATGCTTTATTATTTTTTATGACATAAGCACCAGGTCATTATATCACTATAGGAGTGCCAGATATTCATGATTTATATATATATATCCTATTTTTGGGACACGGTCCTAAACAGAATGAATTTGATGTTCAAATTAAATATGCGGTCCTTGTGTAATATTTACATTGACTCTGAAAAGGCTAAAAATAACTTGTTATTGTGATGGTAGGGGCTCTCAAATAAAGGTTAATGCCACTTTGGTTACCCCTGATCCGTGTATAAGGGTTGAAGAGAGTTAGCTCTTGGGCCCAGCAACATTGTACCATTCTGTTTTACAGTATGCCATAAAAGTATTTTTAGTGTATTTCCCTTTCCGGGCATGCCAGCAAGCAGGGATTGATAGGGTATGTTTTAAGGGGGGGAGGGGGTTTGCGGAGGAATCGTTGACAGAATGTGCTTAGGAGGTTGGGGTCAAGAGTTGTCGGTTCCCCCATAAATGTATTCGGGAATCACGCCTGATTCTCGGATACGTGTGCATATTGTCCCGGCAATATCTCCCCTTGAAAATGCAAGCGCGACTCACCACTAGGGTACCCTGCTTTACCACAGCCCAGAAAGGAGAAAGAGGCAAAGGGATAAAACATCTATTCCTGTAGCTGAGGAAATCCCGAGGATAAGGGGGGGTACCCAGCTAGTGCCCAGGTAACCCACAACCAGTATAGGGTTTGTGGGTGCCCCAACTGTATAAAAGGTTGCGAGGGTACTCTGAGAGTCCAGACTGAGTTCAAGAGAAAGTGTTTGGGGAATAAGGCAGATAGAAATAATACTACAACATTTTTCCTTCCTGTTCTTTTCCCTGTCCACCAAGAATCAGAAGTATAGTAAAATATACTTTATTAAATGTAATGTGCTTCTTACATTCGGAACCGATGTCCAAACAGGCTGCCAGAGCTAACCCATAGGCGCTGGTAAGTCTGCTGGACATCGGAGTTCAAAGCAGTCAGAAAATGCCCAGAGGTGAGATAGCATTTGGTCAGTGGGAAAAAGCGGAGTACCAGGTCCAGAGATCACTGCAGTCCTCCAGGCTGCCACTTGCTCTGCCAGACCTGGTGGAGCCTGCCGCAGCGGGTGGCATTGAGATAGCCAGGGAGAGAGGTGGCAGGCTAGTGCATGTCTCTTGGCTATTTCAGATTTTCCGCTGACCTAGCTTTTGTAGCCAGCTTGGCTCTGATTGGTTGCTTGGGAATTTTCCCGCGCGTTAATTGGCTGCTGAGTTTTGTGAATGAAACTCAGAATTCTTTAAGAATCTGCGAGCCAAGCAGATTGTTGTTCTCCGGTAGTAAGAGCGTGGGTGGACTTTTCAAAGTTGCTTCTGCGCGAATAGCAAAGCAACTGGCTTTGATTTCAAGCCTGAAAAGCCTGCCTGCCAGAGTCTAAGTCCGGACTTTTGCGCCCAAGTTCTCAGAAACTATCGTAGCGGACGTGGCTGGGATTTTATGTCAATTTGAGTTCCAGGAGATTTGGAGTAAGTCGCGGACAGGAGGGACCAAGTTCTCAGAAAAGAACGTAGCGGTGGCGTGTGGAGCTTTATGCCGATTTGGGTTCCAGGAGATTCCGGGCTAAGTCCTGGTCAGGGTAAAACTGCACCTAGGAAAGTCTAGTGTTCGACCCTTGTCCCAAACTAAGTGTGTCTTTTTGTCTGTATTTTGTGTACCATTGTGTGTAAGCGATTTAATGCTGAATAAATTACAATTTATTTCATTACCTTGTTTTGCTCAATGTATGATCCTGATAAAAAGGTGTAAATAACCTGGTATCCTGTGACAGGCCTTATTAAATGGTGGTAAAAGTGGGATCTTTGAGCTTTATGCTATAAAGTCGTGCAGGGATTTATAGCTTAGAGACGAACTCATAGATTGCGAGCTCTCAAAACCAGAATTGACTTACACACGTTACACAAAGCAGGAAAAGCGCAGGTTCTCTCTTGTCACTGTAAGTTTAGTGCCAACAGGCAAAGATGGACAGACAGTCAGGTCGTTACCAGACCTGGGACGTCCCCGAATCTTAACCCGGTTTGAGGGATATGGATTACCGAGCACCGGTCAGGCAAAGACTTTGCTGGAGGAGGATCTAGCGACATGAAGCAGGCATAGCTTCGCCTGCTGATGCAGGGGCAACAATTCCGGCCAGGGTCAAGGATGATCTTCCAGTCCTTAGGGAAGTGGAGGCAGAGGAGTAGGAGAACGTGGATGCAGAATATCTAGAGAGTGAGCTTGAACCAGGGAGTGCAGCCGTAGTAACCCCAATTGCTACCAGTCTCCCTACCACAGGACTTACCTCTCTCCTCACCGTTTGGGGAGAGAGGTCACCTTCGAGCAGAGGTTTCAGTTGGTTGCAGCTTCTCAAGGTGTGCATCCCCCAAGACCCCGGAAAGACCCAGACCAACCTCCCGTGCCAAAGGTGTCATACTACAGCTTCAGCAAGTTTGTAGATGGCATGGATGACATTGACGGATTTCTCAAGCTTTTTGTGTATCAGTAGCCAGTTCCGTGTGCTAGAACGGGGCTGGGTACTGTGGCTGTCACCGCTATTGACGGGATATCTCTGAAGACCTTCCAGTGGATACCATCAGCAGACAGCAAAGACTGGACATTGGAGTTCAAAGCAGTCAGAGGATGCCCAGAGGTGAAAATATAATTTGGTCAGCGGGGAAAGGTGGTGTACCAGGTCCAGAGATCAATGGCAGCCCTCCAGGCTGCCACTTGCTCTGCCAGACCTGGTGGAGCCTGCCCCAATGGGTGGCATTGAGATAGCCAGGGAGAGAGGTGGCAGGCTTGTGCATGTCTCTTGGCTATTTCAGATTTCCCGCTGACCTGGCTTTTCTAGCAGGCTTGGCTCTGATTGGTTGCTGGGGAATTTTCCGATGCGTTAATTGGCTGCTGAGTTTTGTGAATGAAACTCAGAATACTATAAGAATATGTGAGCCAATCAGATTGTTGTTCTCCGATTGTAACAGCACGGGCGGGCTTTTAAAAAATGCTTCTGCGTGAATAGCAGAGCAACCGGCTTCGATTTCTAGCCTGCCTGCCAGAGTTCAAGTCTCAACTTTTGCGCCCAAGTTCTCAGAAACGATCGTAGCGGACGCGGCTGGGATTTTATGTTGATTTGAGTTCCAGGAGATTTGGAGTAACTCGCTGTCAGGAGGGACCAAGATCTCAGAAGAGAACGTAGCGTGGCATGTGGAACTTTATGCCAATTTGGGTTCCAGGAGATTCCAGGCTAAGTCCCGGTCAGGATAAAACTCGCCCAAAGAGTTCCCTGCACTTAGGAAAGTTTAGTTTTCAACCCCAGTCCCAAAGTAAGTGTGTCTATTTGTCTGTATTTTGTGTACCATTGTGTGTAAGCGATTTAATGCTGAATAAATTACAATTTATTTCATTACCTTGCTTTGCTCAATGTATGATCCCGGTAAAAAGGTGTAAATAACCTGGTCGCCCATGACAGTTATGTATCCTAATTTATACAAGAAAAAAAAATAGTGACTGTTTCTTCTTGACCTGTTTCTTGATGTAATACTATGCTAGCAGATTAAAGTTCAATCTTGGAGAAAACAAATGCAATCAAACTTTTCCAGATTCATCAAAGAAACATATCCAGTGAAATGCATCAAATCTGGAGCAGTTTTTTTGGCTACATTTTTTCCATTGTTTTGCAACTGAGAGACTTTGATGCATCTTTCTTACTAGTTTCTGAATCAGATACAGTACTTGCTGGTGCAAGAAAAGGGCTCCTTTTGAGTAGCATGCAAAGAAGTGATATGATTGCGTATTAAAAACTGAACTTTTAATAAAAGATCCTTAAAGCTGCAGTTCAAGCAATAGCCTACATGTGTTTTTTGTTTTAAATAAATCAGTCCTGTACTATGAGAAAATACTTGTAGCATTTAAAAAAAATAAAAAATAAACAATTTTAAAGACATTTTTAATGTACTCTAATGCAGGGGTGCACAAATGTTCTTGCTGCACCCCCGCTGCCTGCTCTCCTCTATTGTCACACCCCCCTTTACCTCGGTGCGGCGTCAAATGATGCTGCGGGGTTATGTGATGTCACGTGACCATGGCAACCGTGATGTCACATTACCCCTCGGCATCATTTGATGCCGCATTACCATGGTCACGTGTCCTGAAGCCGACTGAACCTCGGTAAGTAGCGGTTGCAGAGGCATCGCGCGGTCCCCTGACATTTAATTAAAATGCCTTGGGGAAGAGCGCGGGACATCTGCAACCACCTGCGCCCCTCTCCCCCCCAAAATAATCTCGCGCCCCCCAGTTTGCGCACCTCTGTTCTAATGTAACAATCATTTTTGTTCCTATAATAACCATTTACAAAGTCATCCCCCTTCCCCTTCTGAAACAGCATCACCTTTTTGAGCCCTGCCCTCTCTAGCAGTGAACTAATTGAATCTAGTGCCTGCCTGGGCACATGATCTTCCTCACAGAACTTTGGCCGTCAGTGCTGCAGAAGATTACCCAAGATGCATTTGGTGAACCCCGAGCTGAATCTTCAGCGATTGATCACAGGAGAACGGATCGATCAGCAATTTAGCTAATCACTTGTCAGTGTATAAATTTTATTAATGCACACATTAAATTATTTTTTTTAAACGACAGCTTGAACTGCAGCTTTAATAGAAAATAGCGGACAAGCAATGACATTTAGACAACACATAGATTTAAATGAAAGAATCATATCACACACTAAAAGAAAAAGTAAATTCTTCCCACTACTCCTAACCATCCATATGTCTGGGATGTAGTTTGGGGTGATGTGTGTGAATTGATTCAGCGGGAATAATCCCTGAGAAAGCTAAACTAAGTCACTATAATGGGAAGAAATTAGTTACCTAGGGGTTGAACCCTTTAGACCAGCGTTGCGCAAACTGTGGGGGCACCCCTTGGGGGGACGCAAGTTCATTTAAGGGGGGCATGGGCTGCGTACGGGGAAACCTGGGGGCGGGCAGAGCTGTGCACGGGGCGGCCAGAAGCTCTGTGCTGAGGCTGCTTCTCTGCTCTGTGTCTTGCTGCGGGGGCGGGGCCTTGCTGCGGGGGTGGGGCTTTCCTTCCCTGCACACAGACATCCCCTCTTCCTCCTGTGTTACCCGTCCCAGTTTTCAGCAGCATGGAGGACAGGAGCAGGCTTACAGTAGTACTTCCTCCCCCAGGTGAAAGTGTGTAACTTATGATTGTGTGTTGTGTCTGTCTGTCTTTGTTGTGTGTGTTGTGATGGTGTGTGTGTGTTGTAATTGAGTGTGTGGTGTGTGTGTTGTGATTGAGTGTTTGTGTATTGTGCCTGTGTTGATTGTGATTGAGTGTGTGTTGTGATTGAGTGAATGTGTGTGTGGATGTGATTGATTGTGTGTTGTGTCTGTCTGTGTTGTGTGTGTTGTGACTGTGTGTGTGTGTTGTGATTGAGTGTGTAGTGTGTGTGTTGTGATTGATTGTGTGTGTGTTGTGTCTGTGTTGGTTGTGATTGTGTGTGTGTGTGTTGTGATTGATTGTGTGTGTGTTGTGTCTGTGTTGGTTGTGATTGTGTGTGTGTGTGTGTGTGTGTGTGTTGTGATTGATTGTGTGTGTGTTGTGTCTGTGTTGTGTCTGTGTTGGTGTGTGTGTGTGTGTGTGTGTGTGTGTGTGTGTGTGTGTGTGTGTGTGTGTGTGTGTGTGTGTGTGTGTGTGTGTGTGTGTGTGCTGTGCCTGTGTGTGTTGTGATTGAGTGTATGTGTGTGTGGTTGTGATTGATTGTGTGTTGTGTCTCTGTGTGTGTTGTGAGTGAGTATGTGTGTGTTGTGAGTGAGTGTGTGTGTTGTGGCTGTGTTGGTTGGGATTGATTGTGTGTTGTGTCTGTGTATATGTTGTGAGTGAGTGTTTGTGTTGTGATTGAGTGTGTGTGTGGTGATTGAGTGTGTGTGTTGGTTGTGATTGTGTGTTGTGTGTATGTTGTGTCTGTTGTTTGTGATTGTGTGTGTGTGTGTGTTGTGATATTAGTGTGTGTTGTGTGTGTTGTGATTGAGTATGTGTGCTGTGTCTGTGTTGTGATTGTGTGTATGTGCGTTGTGATTAAATGCAGTGGTGCGCAAACTGGGGGCGTAGAGTCTCCAAAGCTCGGCGCTTCGGTAGACAAACAAAATTTACTTTGAAACGCGCTCAGCAGCAGTCAATACACACACACACACAGCCACACAAACACACACAAAAATAGCCCTGATCCATGCCCCCCCCCCCCCGCTCGTGCTTGCAAAATTATGCAGGACACCCTGTGCTCATGCTTGGAGAGTTGGTGATGTCACCGCTCTCAGCAGCACCATGGACGCAGCTTAATTTTGCAAGCGCGAGCTGTTGAAATAAGTATTTAGACATATTTGTATTTACATTGTATACGTTTAATAAATGTTTTTTTTCAATCATGTGATTGATTACATCAGGCAGGGGGGGCCCGAGAAATATAATGGATGAAAAGGGGGGCTCGGCATAAAAAGTTCACTCACCCCTGCTTTAGACAAAAGAGATACAGAAAGACAGGTTTTAGCTGTCTAGTCTCATGTCGTTAAGAGGCTAAACACTTTGTAGCTATATCAATGGACAAGTTTAGAGTTGCTTGTTTGTCTCTCAGTGATTATCAGGTTATTTTAATTGACCAGTCTAGTTCCAGACCTGGTTTGACTATAAGTACAAACTTTTTGAGAGATTGCGTAATTGTGCTACAATATTGGTATTATTAGCCCCTTGTAAGCAATATTCTCATATAATTTTATTTTTAAAATAAATAAATATATATATACATTTTAAGTTATGGTGGGTGAAAAAGGCGACAGAAAACCTCCACCGTTAGCAAATAGCCAATAAAGAATTTCACTTGTGAGCACATTCACATGTCTTAGACAGGTCTGCAACACTGCCTTTCAACCTTGATCACCTCGCATACAGTGCTCCCACTGCAGCAAGGGATTCTGGGAAATGACATGCAAATGAGCACACGTGTCACCTTTGCCTGGAATATCCATTCACATGGAGCCCATTTGAATGGATATTACAGGCAAAAGGTGATACATTGTGCGCTCATTTGCATGTCATTTCCCAGAATCCCTTGCTGCAGTGGGCGCACTGTATGCAAGGTGATAAAGGTTGAAAGGCAGGGTTGCAGACCTGTCTAAGACATGTGAATGTGCTCACAAGGGATATTCTTTGTTGGCTATATGCTAACGGTGGAGGTTTTCTGTCACCTTTTTCATCCACCATAACTTAAAATGTATGGTAAACCTACCCAGCCTAGTGATATTCTTTATTGGATATATATATATATATATATATATATATATATATATATATATATATATATATATATATATATATATATATATATATATATATATATATATATATAGTGAATAAGATCGCTTCTTGGCCTTTTGGCTAAGATCAAGCGAGATGAGTGCTCCTCTCGACCTGCACAGCTATGACCAAATGCAGTACTATCCTACATGGGCTCCAGTAGGAAAGGTCTGTGGCAAGCATTTGGCCCTCTAGCTCGTTGAGAGGTGGTGTCCAGGCCCAGGACCACAGAACCCCTGAGCCTTCGGGGGATGGCATTCGAACAACCAGCCCTTCGGGGCTGGGGTGCACCCGCACAACCCTCGAAAGAGGGGATATGAGGTGAACTCCCTTGCGGGCCTCGGGGAAGAGACGGATGTCCTGAATCCTAACGGAGGAAGGCATCAATGTCCCTGGAGACCTAGGCTTTCGGGCTGAAACCTCCAGGGAAACTGGGCACCGAGGGCGGGTCTGACTTCGGTTGGACAGTCCAAGGGCAAGCTCCCTATCCACTGAAGTGGACTGGGATCCGATGAGCGAGAGGGTGTACCCTCTCGTGAGGAAAAAAAAAAAAATAGTGAATTTAAGATTCAACTAATAGTTAAATAAAGCAGATATAATAGCCTCAGGAGGTGGATATGGTAAAATGAACTTTTAGTCAGTAACATACAGTACCAGCCTCCTCAGCGTTACCAGCAACTGTAGCAACATTGTAAATGGCTGGCCATGAGAATTTAGATACTTTTACTTATCTGGACCCAGTGAATCCATATCCCAGCCCCCATTACAAGCACTCTGCTACATAGAAAGTTGCTAATAAGTATAATGGTACAACGAAATGCTTCTTTCAATTGTAATATCTATTACTAGAAAGTATCAAATTATACTAAGCTCTATTCAGGTACAGACATGCTATATATTCAGCCGCAACCTCTCCATCACTCTGTGGTGACGTCACAGAACAACGGCACGTGCAATGTACGGTTCACGTAAGTATTACGCTTTGTCATGGGTGGTTCTGCCTCTCCACTGGCTACAATTTATATAGCTGATCATGGCCATGGTGATGGGTTAGCATCAAGAGCTTGATTCCAACCGTATGTTCAGATTAAACATATGTAAGCTGTTTATATATATCTTTATTTTCAATGGCAGGGTGAACTTAGAACATTAAATGTTACTCTTTATATAGTTCCCCAAATAGAGTGATAAAATGTATTTATTCTGGGGAGTCTCAATGAACTAACGCCTTGTATCTCGGCTTTATATGACTCTTAGGCCGCAGGCATGGTCAGCGCTGACCCACGCTGACGCTTGTCAGTGAGCCCCTGCAGCCGCAATGAGAGCGGCTTTAGCAGGGGCTCGTGCACGCTTCCGCAGGCGTGCGGAAGCGTGCTGACTTTGGCCCGACAGTCTGATTTTAGTTTGAGCACTGAGTCCGCTCACGTGACGCCAATGAAGACGAACCAGGGGGAGGGATGTGAACGGGGGAGAGATTGCCTGCCAGCGGGGTAAGTTGCTGGTCGGGGGGGAGGGACGGGGCCCAAGGGGACAATATGGTACTCGGGGGGGGGGAGACTGCCCAAGGGGACAATATGGTGCTTCGGGGGTGGGACTGCAACTGCACAAGTGACTCAACGTCGGCACCGCATGAGTACCGCCTCCCGCCCCGCCTCCCTCCCCGCCTCGCAAGTGCGCTCACTGCCTCACCGGCCAGGCCAGGCCAGGCAAAAGCTTCTGCTATCGAGGCACAGCGTGAGCGCGCCTCAGCATACGAGGCTACAGTATGGACTTAGCCTTAGATTTTGCACATTTGTGGATGCCCTCTCGTCTATAGTTACATTTGTTATGTAAGTGATGCAGCATATTTTGTGAGACTTATCGCTTTGTATGCATGGCAGAATTCCACTGTATATAGACTATCTATGACGTTATTCTTAGATGAGGTCTATTACTTAATATTTCTCATCTGTAGATTCCATCATATACATTTAGAAGAGACTGTCATGTCTGGCACACATTTATGTTGATTCTAAATGCTACTACCTATATATAGTGCAATCGGGCGATATGCTTGCGGCTGGGTCACCTATAGGAATGTATTATTACTGATGATATTCTCCTTATGGAGGCCCTTTTAGTATTTATTCCAAGTGCATCTGTATTTATGCTCTCTCTTGTTTGCATTATACTAAGGCAGTATTCTTTAGTTTAAAATTGGATGAGGCTATTTTTACTTTGCTTATGTATATACTCATTCTGATTGAAGCAATAGAGTTTATAGTATGTACATTCCATTGATATATTAGGTGTTAAGCTATTCAATACATAGCCAGTACTTATTCCAACATAACTGGACGTGGCGGCTTCTGTCTGCATAAGGTGCGGCAGGTCTTAGGGGGCAGAAACAGGGAGAGAGTAGCAGCACTGATTTAATACTGACTAATCTTAAAACTCACCCCACAAATCAAGCATCCCAATAGCCTGCACTCATGGCTAATGTCCCACACCAACAGTCACTCCTACCAACCATTGTGGTCAAACACTGCCATCTACAGCACTTATTCCCTCATCTGCTGTCTCTGTAAGTCTCCCATCATACCACTTAAATTGTAAGCTCTTCGGGGCAGGGATTTCCTTTCCTATTATCTGATTTATTGTATTATTATAATTCCTTGTACTGTATTCTTTGTGAAGCACTGAGTACACTTTTGGATCTATATAAATAAAGACATAAAATACAAGACACTGCTATTTTCCTTTTTATATATAATATATATATATATATATATATATAATTTTTTTAATACATTTAGGTTTGAAGCAGGGGGTCTCCAGAGCTAAACTGCATTAATTTCAGCTTCAGTTACCCCCTGCTTCCTGAGATACTTACCTCCTTGGAGGTGCTGGTATCTCCTGCTCAGATTGAAAACCCCCGTCACATGGACCAATAGAAAGCTGCATATGATTTCACGACTTCCTATTGGCTCATGTGATGGGACAACTAAGGCTGCGCTTATAGTAACGGCGACACGACCGATAAGGTCACTAGTCGCAGTCGCCATTGCAAAAGTTATAATTTATATTTTGGAGACGTCGCTGGCTACAAGGCCAGTGACGTCAGCATGGAGGAAGGCAGGTGGACGGAAACAGGAGATTGTACACATCATGTTCTGCTAGTTCCAAGTCAGCCAAGGGTTTACTGTCTGCTATACTCTCCCTCCACCTGTCAGCACCAGGATACAACTTCCGTTGCAGAGTCCCCGGACATCACCCAAGGTAAGGGGTGGGTGTGTAGTTTGTGGGGGTGGGTGTGTAGTTTGTGGGTGTGTGTGTGTAAGAGAGGGGTGTCTCTGTCATTTGACGTCGGAGAAGGGGGGTGGGGGAGAGGTGAGCAGGGGGGGAGAAGAGCAGGCAGGGGGGCGCAGGGGGAATAGTTTGTGCAACCCTGCCTTAAGGTGTCAATCCATGTTGCACCTTATTAGTATAGTTTGATTCCTTCAAAAATGTCAAGCACCATAACAGGAGTGGTTAAAAGGGTGGTTCCACTTGCATGATTTTTTTTTTTTTTTACAATTTCTTTACCATACTGTACAATATGTTGTCTGATTTCACTTCTCAAATAATCTTATCTGAGAAAATTAAGGTAATAATCTAATAATATTAAAATAATATTTTATGTTCTGATACTATCCTTTATAGTCTGAATGGAAAACAGTTCAGTGCTGTTCAGTGGAAGAATGCAGACATTTGCATGTAAACACTCTGAGAGTTTTAAGCATTTTTAAATAAACATTTAACATTTTAAACAGCTACAGTAGAAGAAAATTTTAAATAAGGTTGGCAATTTGCAACACATGGAGCTAACTTTTGGTAGACTTCCTTTTTAAAGCAACAGTTTTACTTGTTTGCATCCTGGTTAAAATGAATATGTTTCCTTTTTCTTCAGGTCTGCTGAATTGAAGCATATCAGTTACGTGTATCTGTTCAACTAGCCATGGCTTCATATTTACTACAGTATGCAAACAATGGACACAATTAAAACATTTCTCTTCTAGTTTTGAGCACTGACAACCATTTTTTTCACCAAAACATTAGATAAAAATTGTAAGCACTCTTCAAAGATTTGGTTTAACATGGAAAATATAAAAATCTATATATTTAATAATATTTATATGTGTCAATAGGCTACATTGAACCTGTTAAACATGTCAGCAAGGGTCTATCTGTCACGGGGGACTAGGGACTCTTGTTCAACTTTACCTTCCAGGATCACGTGCCATCAGATGGCACAAAGGAGTTCAATAAATAGGTTTATTCGGGCCAACCCGCAGACATACAACAATTCACAAAAACAGGGAAATACATACCAACTTGGGGTCTGGGGGGAGACACTAGCCTCAACTAGGTGCAGGGCGTCTGCTTGAGTAGGCTTACCCTGTCCACTCCATGTCCAGGAAACACACAATACTCTTTTCGGGAGAGCCGCCATGCTCTCCCCACTAGTTGGAGCTCCATCCAATTCTCAAATTTGGTCTGAGAACTTGGCCATGGTAACTTGCTCCCAGCACTTATCATCTGATTCGCCATGCTGCACTGGCACCTTAATGCCCAGCACCCGCCGGTCGCATCACTGGACTAAGCCTGGAGCAAGTAGGATCGTTCCTCAAAACTTGGCCGCATCCTCAGAACTTATCCTCAGCTTGTCCGTGATTCTCCGGCACCTCAATGCAGAGGGCTTTGCTATTTAGAATTGCTATTGAAAAGCCTGCCACAGCCTCCCCGACCAAGACCCAGGATTGTCTGGTTCTCTCATCGGGCAGTCCCTTTCCATAGACCTCTGTGTCCTATGTTTAACATGGAAGAGAGACTGGCGACCAATCAGAGAACGGTTTTACACACAGCAGCCAATCACAAGCCGGAGGATCGCCTGGCTGTAACCAATCAAAGGAGGGGGCGTGCTTAGGCTCAGGTTTCTGGCGAGTGGGAAATTTGAACTGGTTAATGAGAACCGCGCAGATAAGATCAGTCTCGGCATAGGCTTCCTATGGCCAGCCCCATGCCGCCCACTGAGCAGGCGCCATAGCATCTGCTATTACAAAGGTCTCCCCCCCTGAGGGAACAATTCACAGAGCTGTTCCTCCGCCCATCCCCGCCTGCCAGTTTGCCCGACACCTCGCCGCTCCCATCCTTTGTTTATTACAAACAACTACAATATATTTTAATACAAAACGACAACTTGGGATCTAAAACTTGTTCCTACAATTTGGTCCCTACAACTTGGTTATAGAACTTGGTTTCTATAACATGGTTGTGGAACTTAAACCCAAGAATTTTTTTCAGAACATAGTCTCAGAACTTGCTCCTAAAACATGGTCTGAGAACCGGTTCGTGGGGCAATTTTTACACAGGGAAAAGACCGGGACATGTTACACTCGCGTACCCCATTTTATAATGATTTTAGCCCCTTTTGCCCCCCAACATCCACCCTTATACTCATGTTCCCAAAGTCCCTGTTCTGCAGCAATTCTCCCTAAGGGGTCCAAACACCCAAATTGGACCCAGCTTAGGATCTCACATAGGTGGCTAGAGAAACAAGGTTTGTAGGAGTCACAGTCCATACACTTTACCTGCTTCATGGGCTAACATAGTCAGCCAGTTACACATGGTTTAGGCCAGGGGCAGCCAGCCTGGCTTCACCTTTATTATGTGAGGTCGGCTACCCCTAACGTGACACTATCAACTTATCCAGATATGTTACCCAAGAAAATTCACACCACGCCCAATCTGGCAGATATTAATTATTCAAAGCATCCCACAAATTATTAAAATTGAGGTTATGTAAAGCACAATTTGATTTTCATTGAAATGTTTACAACACTTCTCTTAATGTCAGTATGTGCACATGCACATTTGTTTCAAATACTTTACCAGTTGTGAGAGTGTGAGGGTCCCCAGGCAGTTTATTCAGCCCTCTCCGGGACTTTTAATTCATACCAGATTTTAGGAATATTCACTTATCAAGCATGTTTACACGTATCTTATATCTGTCCTTTCTTACATCTCAGTCTTAATTTCTCGCTATACACCATCCCGACTCTTGCGTTCTGCTCAAGGATGTTTTTTCTCTACCCCTGTTGTGATTATAGCCATCTCCCGCATTAAACCGTTCTCACTGACTGCCCCACACCTCTAGAATGCCCTCCCCCTCAATATCTGACTAGCACTTCTCTATCCACCTTTAATACCCATCTTAAAACACACCTCCTTAATGAAGCATATTTGTAGCTCAGTGGCTGATACTGTACACCTCCTACTGTCTCTGTATGTTCTTCCTACCTACAAATTAGATTGTAAGCTCTTTTGGTGCAGGGACTCCTTTTCCTAAATGTCACTTTTATGTCTCAAAGTGCTTCTTCCCATTATGTGTTATTTGTATTATTTGGTATTTATATGATTATCACATGTATTACTGCTTGGAAGCGCTATGTACATTAATGGCGCTATATTAATTGTGATATAAAGATAGACATACATACATACATACATACGGAAATGTGATTAGCTGGTTTTCCATCAAACATAGCCCTGTGGTGCAGCCCAACTAGAGGGTTGAGATTTTTTTTGAAGAAAGTGGAGTTTAGGTTCAATATTGGAGGGCTATCATCATACCAGGCTTTAGAATTTCTCAAAATTAACACATATAGGTATAGCAGATGTTATTACCCCCATTAAAGGAGCAATTTGTACCCTCTTAAAAATTTTTTTACATAGGTTTGAAGCAAGGGGTCTCCGGAACTGACCCCCATTATTTTCAGCTCCTGGGACCCCATGATTCTGAAATACTTACCTCCAAAGGGGGTGCCAATATCTCAGCAAAGTTTAAAGACCCTGCGTCACGCGTGCAAATAGGAAGCCAAACCTTGATGACGTTACAGCTTCCTATTGGCCCACAGGGCGTGGGAGCTTTGAAACTCCACCAGTAGGTGAACTCTGTTAGTAGAGCGGCTACTGGCGCCCCCTACGGAGGTAAGTATCTCCGGAAGCAGGGGGTTCCCGCAGCAGAAATGAATGAGATTCAGCCCCAGAGACCTCCTGCTTCAATCCCATGTTAAAATAAATAAATAAAAATAGCAAAAAGAATCGCTTACTTAGATTGTCTATTTAATGCAAAATAATGCACAAAGTAACACATAAGATAAAGCGTATATGTTCTCTTTATCCATTGTTTTCAATAGCTCTACGGTTAAATAATGCGCTTAATGGAACACACTGTGTTAATGGGGGCGGTAAAATCTGACACATCTGTACTTAACCTTTTAGCGAAGTCTTAGTTATCACTAAAACAACTTGCTCAGTTATGTATCGGCCTGAAGATGTGGCTTTTTGGTAGCCCTTCAGGGCTGCATGTGAGACCAACTGGTATAAGAGATAATTAGGCATCCTACCAATGATTGCCTAAAAAGGGGCTACTTCTAAAACCCTTCTGGGGCAAAATGCAGCAGCAAATAAATTACAATTGAGATCAAATGTATTTTCTTTGATTAATTTGGCACTGTTTTGTACTTCACTTTTGTCCCAGTGTCAAGTTATTTAAAAAGCCAGTCCTACAGAACAGGCAGAAAATAATGCATGTAAGCAGAGCAGTTGGCATCCTTAGAAAGCATCCTTTTAGTAAAAAAATATATTTACAGTGTTTTGTGAAACAATTATACATTTTTTCAACAGGTACTGGGAAATTATTAGCATAAAACATCAATTTCAACTTTTTTCCAAATAAAAATAAGTTAGGAACAAAGGAAAGCTTGACAATTTGCCTGTAAATATACGGTTCCACAAACAGTGTAATCATGAAAGAACTTTGATATGGTACAAATACTCAAAAACATTATCTACTACTGTACACGCCCCTTGACTTCTCTACCATATGGTCACTATGGTTTTAGTAGATTTATATCTATACAATGTAGCTCAATGTATCTGACTTTGGAAACTGATTATTTCTACCACCACCACCTTCTACACCACTTCACATTGCTTTACCTACTGTAACCAAATTCAGTCTGCTTTCCATCTGAGGTTTGCTAATACTGTATATCTGCATTTTGCTTAAAAAATAATACTAAAAATGTATAATTATTTATAATCAATGAAGTAGCCCAATCTTACTGAATTTAGATGCAATGCTAAATGGTGGGAAGTTGCAAGAATACAGGCTGCTTAATGTTTTCAGTGATCAGTCTTAGGGGGTAATTTAATATACTCTGAAGCAGCTAATCTTCCTGATATTGGCTGGAAAACCTCCTTTCAAGTCAATGGGTGTAGTATATTGTATTACCTCTGTTTAATGCAGTTGTCCATATGTACAGTACTAAGGGTGCTGAGTACAATGCATTTTCTCTTACTCACCCACACTACCACTTTATGGTTAAATACTTATAATTGCCCTTTCTTTATACTGTAAATAAAAGAGTTTTATTTTAGAAAGCCTGTACATTCCTGTTTGTAAAACATATTATTTACATCTGTCTGATATTATTTTGTCCAATCCTTAATACATTTTTGCATCCAGCTGTTTCCCTGCACTTTTAGTGCAGTAATTAACTTCTAAACTAAGAAACCCCCCTACTTGGATTTTTTGGTAGTTCTCTTAATGACCAATTGGCTGTCCCAGTACCTACTTAATTTGAGACGGTGACGCAATTTTGAATCACTTTATTTGTACCTTAACATGCATGATCCCTTTTAGAAAGTTAATTACAGGAAGGAGTTAACATCTCTATTGCAAGACTAAGTAACTCATGCTAAACCTATATCAACACATATACATTTAGTAATTTCCTGCAAGCTTTTAGCTACTGAAGGTCATGAATAATCCCACGGACATAGTGAAATAAGGAGAAAAAAATGTTCATTAAGCTTCAGATGCTGCAACACGTTGATATGGGCTCAGCACTAAGAGACAGGTCTGCGCTTTCAGGACAGACAGGGAGACGCCAACATACAGGATTGTGTATTGAATAAAAGTGAACACTAATTAGCCTCTTACCCCGAGATCCCGAAGCCCTAGAAATAGTCTGAGTGTGTTTGCAGAAAAATAGAAACTCAATCTATCTCGATAATGTAGCATTTGTTAAAACATGGCAGCAGAGACAAGATAAAACGCCTATGTAGGATGTTGGAAGGATTTTACAGGCATACTGAATGAGGCAGTGCTTCTTGTCTGAGCTCCAACATTAGGTCTAATATGATGCGCAGGTTGATGGAATTCAGTGATGTAAACTACATAAATCACAATTAAAATGCAAATTCATCAGGCATTAGAGAATCATGAGTGCATGTTGTTCTTTATAGTTTGATGCATCTATAAACTGTCAGGATTTCCAATGAATAGAGTAAACTATTGACCAATATACAGTAAAGTTGAAGACTATGTGGATTTTCTTTGCTATCTAAAAAACATTCAAGTCCCCACAGAAGTGATTGGCTGAATGTAGAGCAGCCCTTGGAATTTGAGAGGGTCTAGCGACACATTGCACTTCAAAGTGTCACTGGTCCGTTCAGCACTTAAAGGATTACAGGCTCACATAATCTATCAAGGCAAGAACTCACATCTGTATATTAATAGTGACAGTATAATACACTATATGGTAAGTAATGTATCAAGTATATTACTAAATATAATAATGAAACACTTAACACATGATAGAGATAGATGATAGATCAATAGAGACAGATGATTGATAGATACTAGATAAACATATCGAAGATACGATAGATAGATAGATAGATAGATAGATAGATAGATAGATAGATAGATAGATAGATAGATAGATAGATAGATAGATAGATAGATAGATAGATAGATAGATAGATAGACAGATAGATAGATAGATAGATACTATAAACATACATTTAAATGTGGTCAGAAAAAAACATTGCTCAGGCATAGTAAATAATTCATAAGATTTCCGTAATAAATGTATGCAGGATTGATAGAGTGATGTTATATGTGTGTGTGTGTGTGTTTGTGTGTTTGTGTGTTTGTGTGTGTGTGTGTGTATAAACTCCATATATAAAATTCAAACATACAAATAGGTAATGCAGCCGAAATATACAGATTAGTTTCGTTATTTCCGTTTATTTTTTTTTACTATGTTTTTGTTACCCCTGTTTAAACTTTTACGGTCTAACATGGCTTTATATCCACATTTTGCAGGAGGGGTAAACTATACGTTAACGAAATATCAATGTGTATGTTATTCCCCCAACGCGGTAAAAAAGAAACGTCAAATGTAAAATATCACATCAGATCGTCTGTTTGATTCTTACTTTTATCAAATCAATGTTAGTATAGTTTGTGGTGTATCAATTCCTGTATGCATTTCAGTCCCGACGTAGTTGCTGCAAAATCTAATGAAAGTAGAAAAAAAATAACTATTTACACTTCTGGAAAATCAACGTCAATAATGCATATAAATCTGTGATTTTTTTTTCCTGGTACATGTATTACAATATTAGAGAATTGTCTGCATTTAAGATGCAAAAAGGATCCAAATAGCACATTATCCAATCCATATCCGAGAAGAGAAAATTAAAGGAATACATTGTCGATTTACTGTACTTTTAATTTACAATATATGTTTTAGAAACTTCCTAGGCTCTAGGCTATTGATAGACTTGAGTAATCATGGCACAAAACAATATATATGAGTGGCAGACAAGGTATTATGTCTCTCTGTATTCCAAATTGCAAAACTACACTTTAACTTATGTGTATCATCTATATTTTGATGGTTGATATTCCCTACTAAACATTAAAAACCGTGAGATATTGTTCTTACATTATAATACATTTAAAGGATATTGAAGAAAAGATTTCCATAACTATGAAAGTATATGCAGTAAATTCAGCAAGACAGTGTGTTGTGATAAAAACGTTGTTATACTTTTATTCAACGTCAAAACCCAACGATACATTCAATAACATTATACATACACCTGTGTGGGAAAGGATTGCGAACAAATAACAACGTAGTTTTATTTAAATTGATGTCTCTTGTTAGTTTAAAATATAAACAGCTCTGAAACTATAGCTGCTGTTCAACAATTAATATGTTTGTTTACTGTATATTAAATGTAGTGAGCAGTGATTACAGATTGTACATATAATTTCTGTTAGTATGTTTGTTCCTTAATGAGCTAATGAAACAATCAATGTTACTGTGTAATCACATGACACCAGAAATAATTCTTCCTTAACCCCATTCCCTTTAATTTTCAGTGTTTTTAAAAACTCAAAT
The DNA here is from genome assembly GCF_040206685.1 of Ascaphus truei. Classification (NCBI taxonomy): domain Eukaryota; kingdom Metazoa; phylum Chordata; class Amphibia; order Anura; family Ascaphidae; genus Ascaphus; species Ascaphus truei. Next base: position 508,928,501 of record NC_134483.1, read on the forward strand.
ACACTTATATATTACTAAGAACCATGTTACATGTCAGTGTACCATTTTACCATTTATCATGCGAAATATAACTTGTGAAGCCATGGGTGATATATTCTGGGGTTAAATATGTAGAATATGTGGGTATTTATCTCAATAAATCGCTTGATCTATTTTTCGTGCTTGGAAGTTTTCAACTGAGTGACCACATGACAAGATCAGCATAGACAAGATTAGAAACGCTGAGTTAAACTTCAGCCTGAAAGGAATGTAATCTCAAAAAACTCAACGATATCCAAACCCACACAGAGCTTCTCTTAAGGCAATTTGTTTGCCATACGGAATCAGGAGCTTTTTGGAGTCAGATAGAAACTTAACTTTTACTTTTAAAGCTCATCAACATACTTTCCCCCCTACTTCAGGTCCAAGGAATATACCTGGATGAGTAATGAACAGTGTGAAACGTAAAAATAAGAAAGTCATTGTTATTATCACTAGAAATGCTACGGTAACAGAGGTAGGTACAGTAGGTAGGTGTATGTGTGTATCTGCATGTGTCATAAAATCGGATTCTGTTCTTCTACATTTCAAAGATGAAATCTATGTAGAAATGTTTATGAGACACAAACATGAATCATAAACGTTTACCTCGCCCACCTTATGTTTAATTTTAAAATCTCCCCTTTAACCTCAAATTATTTGAAATCACAAAATTTTTATAATGTAAAAAATAAATGTAAAAAATAAATAAAAAGCAACTATTTATGGAGATATGCTATCAAACTAAGAATGGTAAATCATCACTGTATACAAGCATATGTTTAACGCTTACTGAAAAAATATGTATTTATTCATTCTAAATTAAGTATTTTTTTTCTTTGTTTTAAAGATAGATATGGTAAACTTAGATGTATGTTTGATATAAAGCTACAACATTGTAGTTTTCCCTGTTAGGAGCTTATAAGGTCCGTTTGTTTAACCTTCTTTAACGGCAGCTTGACCTTGTCAAAAAGCACAAATCACTTGGAAACAATGTCCTAGTGTGGAATCAGAGCGGTATATATTAGTGTGGAGACATTTGTATGGTTTTCAAATAGTTTGCTACTTGCATGTGGGGTGAATATATTTGATTAAAAAAAAATACATACACAATCTGCAAATGAAAAAGTACATCAAAATGATAGATTAGTACAAAGAATAAATTTAAATTAGTATTTTAGTCTAATGTTAGTATTTTAGCCTAATTGTTGCTAATTGTAAAAGTGTTGCTTTCATATGACAATTAATCAGCGAAATAATGTTCTATTGTGTCAATAAACAGTGACATATCTGAGTATTCTCATAATGTGTGATCTTTGCTATCAGAAGTAATATACATTTTTTGGAGTTTCTACATATTGGGGGCAATGGATAAAACTAAGGTCTAACATTTGGTGTAGACTTATTTTGATGCACACACAATGGGGAACAATGATGCACCCACATGTTGAATTTGATGCATCTCATTATAATTTGTGCATCTGGTAATTCCTATGATCACTCTTTGAAATTCTAAACTGAAACACCCTGTGTAAAATAAGTGAAAATCCCTTACAGATGAACATTTAAAATGCTTATTTACACAGTGATGTTAAACCCACAAGGTAAATTGTGTCCCTTTATACATAGCTCTTATGGGGTTGTAAAGGGAGCATTGTTATAAACTTAAAATGTTAATAGAACATATATTTATTTATATATTGGTAGAAGCAGCCCTCTAATGTTGTAGACTGTTTTTTTTTTGTTGCCCAGAAGCAATATAATAATAGTTTTTTCTTGTATAGTGCTGAGAGTGTATGCAGTGCTGTACATATATTTTTGTGCAGGCACAAGCCCCTGCCCCATAGAGCTTACAATCATTTTTTGTTGTCTGAGGCACAGGGAGGTAAGGTGACTTGCCCAAGGTCACAAGGGGCTGACACTGGCCATGAAACCAGGCTCCCCTGCTACAAACACAGTGCCATTGTTATCAGTCACTGAGCCACTCCTCCTGATCAGCGAATGATTGGCACTCAGAGAACTTAGAAAAACATAACTTCTATTTTATTTTTGTATTATCAATGTTTTAGTCCAATAAAGGACTTTTAGCAAGAACTGTTTTAATAAAGGTCCTATGTTCGACTGAAACGTCGATAATGCAAAAAATACCTAGAAGTTTGTTTTTCTAAGTTCTGTGAGTGCCAGTCATCTCTATTTTGATCTACAGTAGAGGCAACTCTTATTCTAACAAAAACCAGTGGCAATTCCCCAAAAGACCCAGGTACACCCAGGTACATTCTGAATACATGCCTTAAACTTTCCTTAAACTAGCCCCAGCATTTCTGCATTGATTAATGGCCTATCAGATTAACAGCGGGGGTCCCTGGCAGTCCCATTCAAACTGAATGGGACTGCCAGGGATCCCTGCTGTGTTAAACCTATGGGTCGTTAGTCAATGCAGAAATGCCTTAAACGTGCCTCAAACTAGCCCAGAACATACCCAGCACATACCCAGCACATACCCAGAATGTAACCCGGCTACTTTACAGCAAATGTTAGAATAAACGTTGCCTCTACTGTATCTATCAAAATAATTCCCTTTCCCAACTAGCTTTGAATCTACTGTAAGTAGTCTATGGTTGATCTGCTGATATTTGCACCTTGATGTTTTTTTTAAATAAATCTCTGTTGCATAATCATATTTTTCACATTTGACACATATTTATGATATGCAGAGGTTAAGGTCACCTTAGATTTGGTTTAACGGGAGATGCAGGCACACATTAAAGTAGTATGGAAATACTTAGCTGCCGGTGCTCTGTACCACAGAGTGAGTCCAAGAATCCCAGAAACAGCAATGGGTCAACAGAGAGCACACAGACTTAATCAAACGAGCTTTATTGTGCCAAGAAACCAATGTTTCGGCAGAATTATACTGCCTTTGTCAAGGTGTGGGCCCTCATCTTGACAAGGGCAGTATAATTCTGCCGAAAAGTTGGTTTCTTGGCGCAATAAAACTTGTTTGATTAAGTACGTGTGCTGCATCTCTCTGTTGACTCGCCTCAGATCTGGCACATAGAATAGATAAACAGAAATAAAAGCATCAGTTAGAGAACCACAATTAATTATAAATCTTTTTACGACAGAGCACTCAGTAATCCTTCTTAAAACCATTTCTTAAATCCCATACTGATGCAAGCACCGCTAAGAGAATTTACAATGTGCATGAAAACGGAGAGGCAGCAACTTAACAGCAAGCCGGACATTTCTTCTGCTCGATGTATAAGGGCTGTTCTATACAGCATGCGGCCGTGCGGCCGCAAGTTCCTATGCGAACGCGCGTGCACGTGCCGCATGCTTTTTATGTATATAGAGGTAGAGCTGCAGGTTAGTGTTTATGTGTGTGTATGTGTGTATATGTGTGTGTATGTGTGAGTATATATGTGTGTGCATGGGTTGTGTGAGTGAAAGTAAGTCCTAGATAGATTTTTTAAAGAAAAAAAAAGTTTAATAAATATTTTTTTGTTTGTTTTACAATCCTTGACCCACACACACACACACACATCCATACAAACACACATCCACGCATACATGCATACATACATATATACATACACACATATACATACATTTGAGCGCAGGTAGCGGCGCGAAAAGATGAATTTCTTCATCTTCGCCGCTGTCTGTCGGCTCCCCTCCCCCTGCCGTGCGCGCACGTGGCCCTTCTATAGAAAAGCTAACTGACGTCAGCCAACTGAAATTCCGCGAGCGCGCACAGCGTGGCGCGCGCACGGCACTGTAGAACGTGCCTAAACGTCTTTTTACTAAAGTCTCCTGACTAAAAAACGAGGGGAACATCAGTGCCAAAACAGTACCATATTTATAGAAGAAAAGCAATGGAATTTCTACCTGTGATAAATCTGAGGCAATATGTTTGTTCTGGTGTTGCCCCAGTTTTGCAGCTGGGAGGTTTTAATAAATAGACAACATCCCTTGAATAAGAGCATACAATCTTAGTCCGCGCTTAGAGTGCTGGCGACGCGACCGACGACGTCGCCGTCGCCACCAGCGAATGTTGTAATTGGATTTTCCGCGACTGTCGCCAATGACGTCACCAAAGGGGGCAGGCCGCGGTCTCTGGTTGGTTTAGAGACAGTCACATGTGGCGACTGTCTCTAAAAAATCAAATAGACCCGGCTATCAAATTTTTTGCCGCTCCGTCATTTCGTCGCTCTGTCGCCGTTGTGCTTACTATAAGCACTGGCGACGGAGTCAATTTATTTGTTTTCCAGCGACGTCGCGTCACCAGGCACTATAAGTGTAGCCTATCCTGCAATTCCATAAGAGCCAGATGTGTGCCCTTAACTGGTGTTAATTGCCATTAACTTTAATGGCAGCTAAAGCTGAATCAGAGTGCAATACCCAACACCTGTGCTCTCTGAATCTCACCCACAGGCTTAGATTATAGCCCTTGCGATGGCGCTCGCGCGACACGAACCACAGGCAGAATCACTGAGGCCGCCCCAAGTGCACGCGCACGACAAAGCGCGATGCCGCGACAACGTTTTGAAAAGACAAAAAAATTGTCTTTTCAAGCGACGGCCTCGTCACGTGAGTGGTTCAGCCAATCACGGCAAACCAGCCTTGTGACGCGTCCGCCATGCCTCCACCATACCTCCCCATCATCTCCCCAATCACTGGAATCTGATTTCACCCAATCGCTCGGGCGAGAGGGCGCGCGACGGCATGCGTGCGCGCGTGCGCCAGTGCGGACTATAATCTCACCCTAAGGGACACGCATAAAGTGCCGTACAGGTTATGTACCTTTTCCAGTGTTGGCTCCCATTGAGTTGAATAGAGTTGAATAGAGTTAAGACTGGAATGGGTGTGATAACCTGTACGGCACTTGATACATGTGCCCCTAAGTACAGTATTAGTGTATCCTGTTAGCAAAGCCTTCTACTTTTAAATATGCAGTCCCACTTAAGACCAATGTAAACTGTACCAGTGATAAGATCGATCGGTTAAATCATGGTGATTAAAACTTTAAAAGGCCATAAAAGCATAAATATTTTATGAATTTTTAAACATTTCCATTTCTGGCAAGGACTCTTAAGGATGTTTGTTTATCTTGTTTCTTCCATACCTTTAACAATATCATTTGATTTCCTTAACTGAGACAGAAAAGAGAGAGAGGCTACTTACTACGTCTTTAAACCAGGCTGTCCTGAAACTGCTGTGTAATACAGCAGGCATACTGTAAGCTTAAGGGGTTTCATGTTAAAATGGACATGCAGCAAAAGGTGACACTGTGTGCTCATTTGTATATGATTTCCCAGAATCCCTGGCTGCAGTGGAAGCGCTGTTTGCAATGGGATAATGGTGAAAGGCAGGGTTGCAGAACTGTCTGCACGTGAATGTGCTCACAAGTGGTATTTTTATTTGCTGTACATTTTAGATTACAAAAAAAGATGCTGAACTGTATAGGGTTCATTTAACAAAGCCATTCAGTTGCAAAACTGGGGCACACATACTGCACCATAGTTATTATAGAAAATAATCCCATTAATTGTAATGGGAATTGTTTTCCTTAATATATGTAAGCGCGGGACCTCTAACTGCCGCACCTCCCCTCCCCCCGAAAATCTAGCGCCCCCCCCCCAGTTTGCGCACCGCTGCCTTAATACCTTAACACAGGATGAAACACCAATGTTTTGCTTCAAAGTTGCCTTGATACATAGACTCCATAATATAAGGTAACATTCAATTTGCAATGTTTCCAGTAAAATGTTAAAATACCATTATTTATTTGATTGCATTTATAGAAGACATCTGCCACCAATATTTAACCCACCTAAACTTAGGACTCCCATTAGCTGACATAGGTCCCCCATACGTCGAACTGCAATATTTAATAAATCAAATTGCGAGCATCCTTTGTGCACACTTGCTTTTAAGGCAAATTCAGGATTAATGCAATTCAAGAAAAAGGTCACCAAAACAGCAAAATGCACCCAAACAAAATTTAAACTTGAATATCTTGTACAAAGGACAATGTTTGGCCCAAATACGTATTCCCCAAGGTACATAAATACAAAAAAAAATTTAAAAAAATTGCAGGACCTTTCCGAGACATGGGAATGTGTTCACAAGTGGTCTTTTTATTTGCACACAAGTTTCTTTTAGAAACTTCACTATAATTTTGATGAAATATTTCTGACCCATTGAAATGTATGGTGAATTAGTGACAACAAACAATATAAAATAGGTTGATGACTTGGAACAAGTGTAAAGGAAAAGAAGAACATAGTAAATGGGGAAAAAAAACGTATGTCTGCATAATTTGTTTGCATTCCCATTACATACAGTAGCCCGCACATGAATAAGCTGTCTGCAGTGAAACTGCTTGCAAATAATTTGACACTTTCTATGAGCTATGGTCTATAAAAAAACGGCACTGTTTTGTGATTACTATTAAATAACCAATTAGGGATATCATCGACAAATTAGCTACAAGATTAAAAGCTTCTCATTAGTGACTTATAAAGGAAGGTTAGAGGCATGATTGATATTTTAAGATGTGCACTTTTCATTACCTTTAAAAAGTGCAATGACGAAGATATGCTCAAAAAAGTTGAATATAGAATGTTGACAAAATATGTTTTAGAAGCAAACAAATAGTTAAACTTGTTTAACTAGGAACATAGGGTAGATCCTCAGAAAGGCATTACATTTTAACGTGACCTTATCTATTTTTAACGTATTGATAACCGGAATGCCAAAGGTGCTTGGTGTTACGATGTGCAGCCATTCTCCTTAAAAATAAGGGAACAATACATTTTAACTGAGATTTGGCTTACTCATTTACAAATCATATGGTAATGAACAGTTTACATAACCATGGAGAGCCTTAGACCTCTATTAATGTTAGCACAAGATAATAACAATATGATATTTAGCACCTTCCCAAAGCTCCCCTTGCTCACATCCAGACCCTGAATATCATAGCGTTATTTCTTGGCATAGTCTAAGAGCATAGTACTTAACTCTTTCATTACAAAAACTTACACGTGTCATTCCTACAAAGATATATATTATGGATCACAGAAATGTCTGAAACACATCATAAACTATGGGCCTCATGCAGAGAGCAGCGCTAACAGGGAAAGCGGCATGTTTTGGCGAATTCTGCCTTGAGAAAGGCAGATAATGGCAAGTTTTAAAAAAAAGCGCCATTTTTTTTTTTCTTGAAACTCGCCGCGCGGCTGGAGAGATCCTAATCTCTCCAGTGTTTAAAACGGCCGTATGCAGAAAGCCGCGTACGCCATCTAGTGGCTGTTCGCGCCCAAAAAATGGCGCGATTTTCAACATTTTGCTTCTCCACCATGAAGCTGGCGCTCGGCGGCCGGTGGAGGAGGAAAAAAAAAAAACGATTTCTTTCCCACTAGTTTCAACAGCGCTCATATCGCTGTTTGAAACTCTCCATATGCAGAAAGGATTCTAAATGCAGTTTTATGCCCTTTCTGCATATGGAGAAAAAAACTCTCCAATAAAGCTACATTTTATTCCCCTCTCCAATTCTAAATAGCGCTGCTCTCTGCATGAGGCCCTATATCATGGTTTTTAGTTCTTAAATTGATATTTGTATGCACTAATATGGTATATAATGTAATAATCACTGTATAATGTATGGGTGTACAATAATGTATATAATGCATACCAAAACAATATAAATTAATATTTCATTTATATTAATGTACAATTAAAATAAATGAAGTGTGTTCTTCCTTCATTTATTTTAATTGTACATTAATACAAATGATATATTAATTTATATTGTTGAGTTATGTTTGGATACACATTATTGTACACCCATACTTTATACAGTCATGATTACATGATACATTAGTCAATATTATGACAAGATTTTCATTGGTTTTTAATAACGCACATGAAGATTTCCGTGAATAGCACTACCTTAATAACGCACATGAAAGTTTGACCAATGCACATGTGCAGTGTATTTGAGAACATGTCTCGGAGACATGAAACTCACAATTGATAGTGCTGCTACTTCGAAGAACGGACATTATTTTTGCATCTCATTAGCTTTGAGGTTGCCGTTAATAAGAAGCAAATAACATCAGTTCCCTATTTCAGAAAAGAAACGTTATTCGGTCAAAATCACCAGAGCTCTGAGGATCTGCCCCATAGAAACAAATGTAAAATAAATGGCTGATTTACCCTGCGGTGTTACTGTCAAAATAGTTTTACTATTCTATTGCTCTTTTAGGTTTCTAACCTAATACTTTTGCATTGTATGACCATTTCCTTTTCTAAGGACGTACTTCCAGTTAACATAATCCTTTGGTTGTCCTTTAAAAGCATTACATGTATTAAAGATCCATGTAACAGGTTCCATTAGTTATAACCTGTTTCTAATCATTCTATTCAAATAGGATTTTTGAAGTGGCGGCACAAAAAAAAAAAAATCTATATAGGAATATTTTAACATTGCCTTTTGGGATTTAAGATGGAAATTAATGTGCATTTTTTTTGACATCGGGTTTTCAACTTCAAGAGTTTTAGTGGTCAAGAAGACTGCTGAGGTAATGCATTTTTGCAATTGTAGACGACACAGAAAAATATGATTCCTATTAACACTTACCAGAAACAGATGCTTATAATATATTTAGTTATTAAGAAAATTGAAAACATAAAACTGAATGAATAGTTAAAATAGTTGCACAACAGTAGCAGATTCAGTTGCTTATAGATAAGCTGCGCATGGAAGCTTAGTTCTGTGGAATAAAGAAATAATGGTGTTATTTTTGCTTCTTAATCTTGTAAATTATAAAGCATGCCAGCGCTCAATAAACAAACAACATTTCTATGGTAATGACATGTCATGTTCTACTTAGTTAAGTCTGCAATACACTTCTTAATAGCCTTTTATTGTGCACTTGGCACCTGGTTTCAGATAATTAACCCTTTCACAATAACCAACAACATATATATATATATATATATATGTGTGTGTGTGTGTGTGTGTGTGTGTGTGTGTGTGTGTGTGTCAGCATTTTCTGCAGTGTATTGCAAGGGTAGCGAACTGGATGTGTGAAATAGAGAGAGAATAACATTTCAACATTGACATACATTCTTACATTAGGTAAGGAGGACCTTCTCTGCTCCACTGATCTTACAATCTTAAGGGAAGGGGAGAACGTAAACACTAGTGGGGAGAAAAGAGGGTTGAATGCATCCGAAGGCTACATGACAAAAAGCTAGCATCTTGGATGCTCTCTTATTGGTAACAGGTGATACAGTTGTCGAGCCAGATTAATATGTTTTTGCTGATCTTATACTTGGTTCTGAATATAGCCTTAGGCTTAGGGCGTGAATTTATATATGATTGTTGAGCATACTTCTCAAGAAATTACCATCTTTTAAAATAGATAGCTGTTACTTGTTACCTGAAAGCTAATCCACCAAACTGACACATTCTGGAATGTTGTGCCTGCTAAAAAAGTCATTAAGATCCAACTGAAGCTCTGAAATGGTAGATGTTCAATTCATAAAGGTCTGATTATAATTATTGTGTGCAAAATGTGAATGTCCTAATATTTTTTGGCAGAATGCTAGTTATATAGGCATCTGTGTATTGATTGAGAATTGATTATGTCATTATGTGTTTTTGTATTTTGACAACTGAGGACAGGTGTCCCCTCTGTTATTAGCCAAAACAGACCACTGATGCTAGAAAATGTGAAGCTTCATCATGGAATATGCCACATCACTTCTCTTCAGCAAAAAGCATGTTATATGTGCACAATGGGAAGGAGGTGAAATACAGTAACACTTGTCACCTTGTCCATGGCAACAGACCAAACACATTTCTAAAAATATAGATATGTTGTGATTGTGGCCTCTATTATGGAGTTAATATGCCATATTGACCCTGTATGTGAAACCTACGAATTTATATGCACATTACATTGTTAAATACAGAGGTTATAATTGTAACAGTGTTTCCCCCACCCTCTGTGAGATCACGCTACCACTAGCGGTGTTGTGCTGGTTACCTGCTGGGTCACAGAATGCTGAGCTTTCCGACGTTGTCATTGGGGAAGACAGGAAAGGCTTCTGGGGTAGATTACTGATCTTTATCTCACATGGTACAGCGCCTCCATCTGCTGAAGGCTTCAGGGATGTGGAGACAATCCCTGCAGGAGAACTTACTTCCACTTCCCCTGATAGATTGCCCACCAGGCAGGAGTATGGTTAACTGAAACCTTTTATTGTCCCTCTGCATACACAGCAACACAACTGGTATATGCTTCAGCATAGTCAAACAGGTCTCCAATCTTGTGATGGACCCTGGACATCCACCCCAGGCCAAGGGCACCAGAGGCAGTCCTTACTCTTCCCTACTCCCTAATAGAGCCATGGGAAAGGTATCACTCCTCACTCCCCCAAGGAAGAAGACAGTGGGCGTTAATGCTAGATATACCCCTGTGTGAGTACCTGTCTCTCTCAGGGGTAGAGACACTGACTACATTTAGATATGCAGCTCATTAAGAACAGAGGGGGAAGGTGCAAGGTCTGAGCCTGGATTGGGCAGAACACAGGCCTTAGCCCACCTCCTCCCCTGTCACTCAAGAGAGCTGCTTATAGTGAAGAAAACCCAGGATCATTGGTCCTGACACTGCCTGCACTGTTACCAGGGCTTGCATGTCATGGATAGCAGACTGGTAGCCAAAACCAGGTATGGTTACACTCTCCCTCTGGTGGAAATCCAATGTCCCCACTTGGAGCCAAATTTGGTGTGCCATCCTTCAACTGGTAACCTGGAACAATAACAACAGGTTATTAACAGTATCACCATCACATTGGTATACAATTAATATAGCACACAGACAAATGTAATACATACATTTTCTTTAAACAGCAGTAACACCGGTCACTCCCAACATGGAGAACATTGCTACCCATCAGTAGTAATGATACAGGTCAGGCTTTTTAACCTGTGTACCCGTTAGATCTGATACTGTCACTGAAAACCCTCTCTTAGGATGCCGCTCAGACAAATACTCTACCCTGTCCATGTATATTGAGTGCCCCACCCTCCATACCCCCATGGGGTATGAAATGTGGTTCTCTGTGTGATACACTGCACTCCTACACTTGGGGGTTAAGTATTCTCAGATAATGTCTTCCAGACACTGCTCCCTGTCCTCCTCTATCTTCCTCATGATAGGTTCAGGGACATATGGGTATTCAAACACATGGAATAGTTTAAATCTTTGGACTATTAAACGTTCAGCCCGGCTGATTTTAGTGAGCTTACGGCCCCCAACCTGTCCTGGTAGTACCCAGAACAGTGGTTCTTGAGCAGGCTGCACATAGAAATTAATTACTAGATCATTGGGCTGTACTATACCCAATCTAATCTCATGTTCCCTCCTCCTGAGGGCCTTGGCTGTCTCCTCTGGGTTAAATTCCCCTTCTACCCACCAGTGGTCTACTAGATCCCCATTAATAAGCAGGAACCTCTTCCTGTGCATGTATGGTACATACCCCTGGAACATGGGATCCCACCACAGCAGTGATTTTACAACAAGCCCAGCCTGTGCTGTTTCAGAACCAGAAGTAACATTAGAAGATACCCCCGAAGTCTCTGATTTGCAGGAAACTATGGACTTGCCCCCCACAGAAACTACACTCTCGGCAGTCTCTTCCTAAGATCAGAGAGGAGCAAAGTCCCAATCCCTCCAGTTCTGAGATGACTTTAGGGTCTTATTGCCGCTATGGGCATCTCTTAGAGGCCTTGGACCTCACAAGCATGTATGCAGAAGCAATGGTGGCAGGTGCTAGGGTCTTGTCAGAGTCCACTGTCTTGGCCCTGCCCTTACCAGTCACCACATATATAGCAGCAATGTCCGGGTCTGCAGGTTTCCTGCGACCTTCCTGGTACCTGTCCATGTCTGTCTTGGATAAGGCTGTACTCACCGGAGCGGGAATCATCTGTTCCTCATCCACCCCGGCGGGCATCTCACTGACGAAGTCATCTGGTCTCGCGACATCGGTATAGAGATCGAGATCCCACACTGGAAGTGCGTCGACATCCGGTCTCTGCCGAGGTGTGTCACAATCATCCGCGTAGGAGAAAGCCCCGGACAGCACCTTCTCGCCAGAAGCCTCCATCGGTTCTTGCAGGAAGTAAGGTGATGGACTCTCATCGCTCCGCTGACTCGCTGGAACACTGGATCTCTCAGGATACGCCGTAGGTTCGTCGACCAGGCCGCTGGAAACCGCCACATCTGGGATGCTCCTCCACCGCTTAGGCCGCACCATCGCTTGGCGTAATGTCGTCGTGGATACCCGACTCGGCCGTCGCTCAGTACCGCAGGTAAGATTTTCCTCCACAGCGTCGATAGGTGGACACACCGGCGGGTGCATCACCACAGATTTCCGACTGCCGATTCCATCAGATGAGGGCAGGGACACCTCTATCGTCGGCAGCTATATGCAGGCAGTGTCCCAGCTCCTGCGCCACTAACGGCAGTGGTCCCTCCTCGCCCCGGGCAGTCACCTTACCCGGTTGGTCTTGGGTCGGTTCTGGCTCAGGAACCAGGACACACAGGCCCAATGGAGCATCCGTTCGGGCACATAGACCACTTAAGAATAGCGATATTTCTAGTCTTCAGAGTTGTATCACCAGGAATAACAGAAAAACATGTGTTAGTCTTAACACCCTAATGAGACCAAAGCAGGAGGGAGGCCTGGCAGTACCACGTATAAAATCCTATAGTCAGGCGGCCCAGATGGCTCACTGTGAATGCTCGTTACAGCTGGAATATCGGTGGGAGATGAAGTGCTGCGTCCCTTCCAGAATCTGACCGTGGGTGGTCTCAATGTGTACATTTGTACTTTGCTTGATGTCTGGAGGGTCTTAAGAGTTGGTCACTCTGGATAACCACATCGCTTGAACACCTCAAAGACCATGTGAGTGGGTTATTCATTTATTAGTCAGTCACTTTAATTATTATTACTATATTGCACAATTTTTTTGCATTTTCTTTTTTCACATGTAGCTGGATCTGTTTGTGCTCCCTATCTTTTCCGCCATTCTCTCACAGACTTGGATTGAGTCCTTCCCAGGAGCAGCACTATTTCCAGGGATTGTATATTACGTTATTTATCACATAAGCTATTTTTCTATTTCACAACATATAAGTGATATTTGCTCGTTTTTCTTTGGTTGTGCTCATTTCTATTGTATGTGCTGATTTTCTAAGGATTCTCTTTAATCCCTGCTGCTGAACTGGGGCAAAGCAAGTCCAAATGGCACCACTTGTATTAAGGAAAAGTAATACAAGTTAAAGCAAGATGATTTTTGATATGGCAAATTTGTGCACCATTTTTTTCAGATGGTAGACTTTAGTAAATACCCGCATAGGCCCAGATACCCAAAAGGGTCTTTACTCCTATTCGAATGAGGTATAAGTATGCCCTATTATGCCTCATATTATCTTGTGGCATCTGTTACTATGTGAAGCGTTATTAACATGAATGGTGCTATAGAAATAGCGATATACAGTGCATACTTTGTTGCTGTGCATTTATACACACGAATTAGAAGCCAGATATATAACCTCACTAGTCCTGTGAATATTTTGTACATCCTTCATACAGATAGATGTACATTTGAATGAATGGGAGTAAAGCCGTGCTAAAGCTTAGCACCCTCTTATGAATCTGGGCCTTAATGATATGTCTTAGTCGGTTTTCCTAGATGAACATACTAATGCCTTCTAGTGCACTATTCAATACGTTGGTGTTCTACCAGCACCAAAATAAACCAATATCATTCCCATGTTTAATGTTTTAAATATGGACAACTATTGCCTTTAAAAAAATAAACAATTTCTAAGAATTTCTTAATATTTTTTTTAAGTTAGGTTGTTTACACCACAGGCTAAAATTTTTGAGGTCGTGTGACATTCAGTTCCTCACTTTGTATGATTTTACAAAGTGTAGAGAAGTATAGGTCCTACCACAGACAACGTGCTTCTCTTGATTAAATCTCCAATAGGCTAAAATTAAGGGAAATACTTTTATCAGAGAAGTTAAGATGTTTCCTGAGAAATATACAGCATGATTGTGGAATTCATCCACATTTGCATCTTAAATCATCATCTGCTTCTTTAGCATGAAAATACTGCAAGGTCTAAATTGGCATTAAAATCTCTGACATGTTTTTGACACAGATGCATGAAAGGAAAGTATGCAAGGTATGCTTAAACTCCATTCTTTCATGGGCAGGGACTAATTTTCCTAATGTTTACTTCTATGTATTGAGTGCTTATCCCTATTATGCCTCATATTGTCTTGTTGACTCTATTACTTTGTGAAACATTATTTACATGAATGGTAGTATTCAAATAAAGATGTACAGTACGTTCATTTGTTGCTGTGCATCTATTTAAATGTATTAGAAGCTACATATATAACCTCACTAGTCATGTGAATATTTTGTACGTCCTACACAGTTGTGATAGATGTACAGTAGTCATAAGAAACACTTCAAATATTCAAATTGGACATTAAACCTGTTCTTGTTTTAGGACGAGTACAGCATATTCTTATGTACAAATCTACTCTTCTGAGTAAAAAAAGTAAACATAAGTCAACAAAAAGTAGTCATGTGAACTTTACAGTGATGATATTATATTGGGACTTTAGTTTTATTTTTATTACGCAAAACTTGACCATATACACAGACTATGTACACTACTGGTTCCCAGTGCCTGTCCTCAAGGACTCTTAACAGAACAGAGTTTAAGGATAAACCTGATTGAGCAGATGTATCGTCAAAATGATCCACTAATTGAGCCACCTGTGCTCATACAGTATGTGGATATCTTTCAAATTGAGCACTGGAGTTAGGAAACACTGATTTATACAATGGGATGTATTTGTGCCATTTGAATTTCCATTACCTAGCAAACATATTCAGGGCAAAGAAAAGAATATGACGATTCACCGATATTTGAATATTGCCTCATTTAAGAGATTTATGATTAGATATATGTAAACATTTTTTCATTTATTTTTTTGCCAAACATGAGTCTATTTGCAGGTCAAATGAACCCAGAACGAGATACCCCTAAAGGGGTCAGTGTATACCCCGCACAACACCAGAAAGAGGGTATATTAATCAACTATTATAACAAAAAGTTACAGTAATGCCAGTGTTGATCAAGAGATTTATCAAAAAGAATCCCCTTATATATAGCACTCAGATGTCATACATATTATAGAAATGGACATAATTGGTCCCATACATTACTATAATATGTATGACATCTGAGTGCTATATATAAGGGGATTCTTTTTGATCAATCTCTTAATCAACACTGGCATTACTGTATTAATACCCTTTCTAGCACCTGTCATTCACCTTTGAATATAGAAAATACATATGGTGATTGCGGTCTCACTCACGTATTTAACAAAAAGTTACACTCCACAAACTGGTGTAGCGGTGGTGCTGACTAGGGATAATAGGTATTGTGAACAGAGAAAAAAAAGGAAAGCTCCCTAATATGTCGCACTAGAGAAACACCCCTGTTGAAATAAAAATAAATTTTATTTAAACTAATTAAAATATAATTGTAGTGGAGTGAACAAAGTACCGAATGATTAAAACAAATTAAAAAAGGAATAAACGGAGGTATCGGTATGCTAGATTTAGACGCTAATTAAGAAGTATTGGTGGCTATTATGCACTATTTTGTTACCACAGTTATGATATTGAATTAACTGTGGAAATAGCCACTTGATAACTATTGTTTAGTCGTCAGTCATCTGATCCCACATGGATGGAAGTGCTATTATTTAATTATGAGTGTGAGCTCAGTATTTCTATATAAATGATGGTATGAAGGGTGATTGTAGTGGGGGGGGGAGCCCCGATGAAGCCTAAATAGGTGAAACATATGTTGGGTACAACCAGCACCACTATCTGGTGCGCAGGCTAAATCGGAGAGGTCGGGTGCATTTTCCTGTCAGAGCGTTTCGGAGCCTTCACCTTGGGAAGCTCAACGCTCTGATGTTGATCCCATGTTCATGCATTTATAGTGCTAAATCCTATTATTTAGGAGAATTTGAGCTACGTGCCTTAACTCCACATATAGGAGGGTGTGGCCAATGTATGCTGGTTCTTTCACCAGTACAGACATACAGGCTCAGTAATCTATGCACCTGTCGGTCTGGTGATATAGGGTATGTGTGTATACAAGGGTGTGGACTCTATATATCTATAGTCTAAGTGTACATGGATTTATCTAATTAATATTTGTCCACCCAACTACAATCTCCCTACATAGCATCATTTATATAGACATACTGAGCTCACACTCATAATTAAATAATAGCACTTCCATCCATGTGGGATCAGATGACTGACGACTAAACAATAGTTATCATGTGGCTATTTCCACAGTTAATTCAATATCATAACTGTGGTAACAAAATAGTGCATAATAGCCACCAATACTTCTTAATTGGCGTCTAGATCTAGCACACCGATACCTACGTTTATTCATTTTTTATTTGTTTTAATCATTCGGTACTTTGTTCACTCCACTACAATCATATTTTAATTAGTTTAAATAAAATGTTTTTTTAATTCAGCAGGGGTGTTTCTCTAGTGCGACATATTAGGGAGCTTTCCTTCTTTTTCTCTGCAGGTCAAATGATCATAAATTCAGGTCACATGACCTTTATTTTCAGAAAATTCCGGTTGAAAGTTGTTAAAAATATCGAGCTCTGTCACATGCAAATATTTTACATTTAAAAGATATTTGTGAAAAAATGTCATGAAGCACATTTAAAGACATTCACACATCTCTACATCTGATACAAATTCTTATAGCCAGAGATTTATATTAACTCGGATCTGGCTATATTACCAAAAGTGGAGACTAATTGCAGCAAACAATTACATACAAACATGCATTAAACTTATACAAGCTTTGAATAATTTCACACTCAGTGTAAGATGTAAAAGTGTTGCAGACATGTATATGCCTTCCGAGATCAGCCTGCACATTGCCAAAGAAATAATGATGAAACTATGAAAATTATATATATATATATATATATATATATATATATATATATATATATATATATATATATATATATATATATACTGAGTTAAGTTATGGTGAGTAAAAAAAGTGACAAAAACCCTCCACAGGAAAGCAAATATGCAAATATAGCTGTATGCTCATCTGCATGTCTTAGGCAGGTCTGCAACCCCGCCTTTCCCCATTATCACCCAGCATACAGCACTTCCACTGCAGCAAGGGATTCTGGGAAATGACATGCAAATGAGCACACAGTGTCACTTTTTGCCTCAATAACCATTTTTAACATGGTTCCCTATAGGCTTAAGCTTGCTGCATGGTCACAGCTTTGAGCACAGCCAGGGTTAAGGTGCATACCCAGAAAACCACCCACAGACAGCTGTTTCGACCTTGATGGGTCTCATCAGTGTGGGGTTGATTTTACTGGGATGCAAGAGAGGCTTATGGGATAGGCCAAACCATAATACTGAGTTAAGTTATGGTGAGTAAAAAAAGTGACAAAAACCCTCCACAGGAAAGCAAATATGCAAATATAGCTGTATGCTCATCTGCATGTCTTAGGCAGGTCTGCAACCCCGCCTTTCCCCATTATCACCCAGCATACAGCACTTCCACTGCAGCAAGGGATTCTGGGAAATGACATGCAAATGAGCACACAGTGTCACTTTTTGCCTCAATAACCATTTTTAACATGGTTCCCTATAGGCTTAAGCTTGCTGCATGGTCACAGCTTTGAGCACAGCCAGGGTTAAGGTGCATACCCAGAAAACCACCCACAGACAGCTGTTTCGACCTTGATGGGTCTCATCAGTGTGGGGTTGATTTTACTGGGATGCAAGAGAGGCTTATGGGATAGGCCAAACCATAATACTGAGTTAAGTTATGGTGAGTGCCACTGTGTGCTCATTTGCATGTCATTTCCCAGAATCCCTTGCTGCAGTGGAAGTGCTGTATGCTGGGTGATAATGGGGAAAGGCGGGGTTGCAGACCTGCCTAAGACATGCAGATGAGCATACAGCTATATTTGCATATATATATATATATATACATGTAGAGGTATCAGTACCGTGTTAGCCGAGCTACAATAATCAAAAAATAAATAGATGATACCGTTCTGTGGCTAACGAAATGGTTTTATTTGTGCGAGCTTTCGAGATACACTGATCTCTTCTTCCAGCGATGTAACATCAGTGTATCTCGAAAGCTCGCACAAATAAAAGCATTTCGTTAGCCACAGAACGGTTTCATCTATTTATTTTTTGATTATATATATATATATATATATATATATATATATATATATATATAAACCGAATAGGCGAAACAGTTCTGTGGCTAACTAAATGCTTTTATTTGTGCGTGCTTTTGAGATACACTGATCTCTTCTTCCAGCGGTGTTACAATGGATAAAGCAAGAAAGGTTTTTACTTAAAAACTGTGCATCCTGGAATGCATCTGTGACTGAAGCTTATCCCTCCCCCCTGTACAGAATGCAAATTATGACTTTAGGTGTTAAATGGTCCCTGAATGTTAATGATGTAAGAGTATGTGTGTGTATGTGTGGGTATGTGTGTGTATGTGTGTAAATTTTAATTTGTAAAGTGCTCACAGTGTATACAGCGCTTTACAAAAGGTGTGTGTGGAGTGGGAATGTATACCAATGGTGTGGGTTAGAACACTGAAAGAGAGACGGTTGCATGAATACAGGGTTATGCAACTGTTCGGGACACTTAGCGATGGCCTAAACCAGACCGCAGCTTCATGAGTGACTACCCTGACCCAAGAGAACTCTCTTCCCATGAGCGCTAAAAGCCATGTCTATACATACTGCGCTATATGAATGCACACACAGCTTTCTCTTACACATATAAATGGACAATGTAATTCTATCCCTATATACCAATAGGGACCACATAGTATCTACACACATTAATAGTAATGCAACACCCTCTTACATTTCTACACCTACACACACCATTGGCATACACTCCCACGCCACACACCTTTTGTAAAGTGCTGTATAAACTGTGGGCACTTTATACATTTATATTTACACACATACACACACATTCATACACACATACACATACACATACTCACATACATACTCTTACATCACTAACATTAAGGGACCATTTAACACCTTAAGTCAGCGGTGCACAAATTGGGGGGCGCAACCCCCAAGGGGGGGCGGGAGATTTTTTGGGGCGGGCACGGCGGTTGCAGAGGTCCTGCGCTCTCCCCCTCCCCCAGGCATTTAAATTAAATCTGGGGGACCGCGCAAGGCCTCTGCAAACTCTACTTACCAGGATTCAGCTGGCTTCAGCATGCATGACCATGGCAACGTGGCATCAAATGATGCCACAGGGTCATGTGACGTCATGGTTGCCCTGGTAATGTGATGTCAAATGACACTGCGGGTCACGTGACATCACACAACCCCGTGGCGTCATTTGACGTCGCGCGAGGTAAGGAGGGGGGCGGACAACAGGAAAAAGGTAAGGAGGGGGGCGCCGCAAAAAATGTTTGCGCGCCCCTGCCTTAAGTCATAAATCACATACTGCACGGGGGAGGGATAGGCTTCAGTCATAGATACATTCCAGGATGCACTGTTTTTAAGTAAAAACCTTTCTTGCTTTATGCATTGTAACACTGCTGGAAGAAGAGATCACTTTATCTCGAAAGCTTGCACAAATAAAAACATTTCGTTAGCCACAGAATGGTATCTCGTCTATTCATTTTTTATTATTAGCTCGGCTTAAACACGGTACAGTTACCACACCATCTATATACATCTATATATATATATATATATATATATATATATATATATATATATATATATATATATATATACTATAATTCTAAGTTGGATTCCGTTATCCGTTTGTTTGTATGTCATTAGCATCGAAATCTCACAAACGGCACCACGTAGCACAATGAAACTTTCACTGTACATTCTGCTGAGGATTTCTAGGTCAACGCAACTATTTTGAGCTTCCAATGTCACTCAACTCCCAAATGATGGACATTCTAAGTTTCACTCGGCTGTCCAGCAATAATGTTAGAACAAGAGCAGGGGGCAAGGGGGCGTGGCTACCAAGGGAGGGGGCGTGTCCTTTCCTGTATCGGTGCTGTGTTGTCATGTGCAGTGATTCTCAACAGGGGCTCCGCGGAACCCTGGGGGGGGGGGGGAAGAGGAGGCTGCTGCTTCTCCTTACATGTGAGCTGAGGGAGGGAGGGACAGAGGCTGCTTTTTCTGAAAACTGTGTGTGTGTGTCCCTGGCTCTTCCCCTCCACTCTCAGCTCTCCTCCTCCCTGCTCCCTCCTCGGAGCATGCTCAAGCAGCCCGGCACTTGGGGGGTGGAGGTGGGGGAAGAGAGGCAGCTGCTTCTGCTTCTCCTGACATGTGAGCTACAGGAGGGAGGGAGAAAGGCTGCAAACTTTGCTTGTGTGTGACTGTGACAGTGTGTGTGCGCGTGCGTGTTTGTGTGTGTGTGTGTGTGTGTGTGTGTGTGTGTGTGACTGTGACAGTGTGTGTGACAGTGTGTGACTGTGACAGTGTGTGTGACTGTGACTGTGACAGTGCGTCTGACTGTGACAGTGACTGTGTGTTTGACTGTGACAGTGTGTGTGACTGTGACAGTGTGTGTGTGTGTGTGTGTGTGTGTGTGTGTGTGTGTGTGTGTGTGTGTGTGTGTGTGTGTGTGTGTGTGTGTGTGTGTGTGTGTGTGTGTGTGTTTGTGTGTGTGTGTGTGTGTGTATGTGTGTGACCGTGTGTGTGACAGTGTGTGTGACAGTGTGTGACTGTGACTTTGACAGTGTGTGTGACTGTGACAGTGTGTGTGTCTGTGTGTGTGTGTGTGTGTGTGTGTGTGTGTGTGTGTGTGTGTGTGTGTGTGTGTGTGTGTGTGTGTGTGTGTGTGTGTGTGTGTGTGTGTGTGTGTGTGTGTGTGTGTGTGTGTGTGTGTGTGTGTGTGACACTGTATGTGACACTGTATGTGTTGGAGATAGGAGAAAGAGGGGAGAGAAGGAGGGAGAGAAGGAGGGGAGAGAAGGAGGCAGAGGAGAGGGAAGGAGAGGGAGGGGAGAGAGAAGGAGGGAGAGGAGAGGGAGAGGAGGGGGAGAGAGATCGATCTGTGGGGGGTGATGTGAGATGCAGGGGGGGATGTGATGTGAGATGCAGGGGGTTGGGGGCTGATGGTAGATGCAGGGGGTTGATGCAGGGGGTTGATGTTTAAACCTAAATCATTACAAAATATATACACATTGTTTATTCAAAAGTATGAGTTATTTATTATTTATTACCCCTACTGCTTTACATGTCTATTTTTTGATTTACCAGTCAAACATATGTCATCCAGATAGGGGTTCCCCGAAATGTTACGAAATACTTAAAGGGTTCCTCCAAACAAAAAAGATTGGAAATCACTGGTCGTGTGAGATGTGCGGGGGAGATGTGCCAGCAGGGGGGGAGGGAGGGAAATGTGCCAGCGGGGGGAGGGGAGATGTTCCAGCAGGGGGGAGGTGGGGGAGATGTGCCAGCTAGCAGGGGGAGCTGTTCCAATGGGGGGGGGCCACCAGCAGGGGGAGATGTACCAACGGGGGGGGGGGGATGGAGGAAGAAAAGACCTATCCCTTGCTTCATTTTTGCATAGCCAGTATAACCAACCCCACATTGAGGAGACCCATTAAGGTCAAAACAGTCTCTCTATGGGTGGGTTTGCTGGCTATGCATCTTAACCATGGCTGTGCTCAAAGCTGTGACCATGCAGAAAGCTTAAGCCTATAGGGAACCATGTTTATGGTTTTGAAGCAAAAGGTGGCACTGTGTGCTCATTTGCATGTAATTTCCCAGAATCCCTTGCTGCAGTGGAAGTGCTGTGTGCTGGGTGATAATGGTGAAAGGCGGGGTTGCAGACCTATCTAAGACATGCAAATGAGCATACAGTAATATTTCCATTTGCTATACAGGCGGTCCTCGGTTATCTGACGCAATGCGTTACTCAAAATGGCGTCAGATAGCGAAGCGTCGTAAAGCGAAAACCGTTTTCCCATAGGAACACTGTTTAAATCAAACGTTCCGTTCCTGAAGGCATTTTTAATGCTAAAATATACAGAAAATGTTACTCAAGCAATAAAATATGCAGCACACACATAGATTATGATGGAAACATTATATTTATTGATTCCAGAACTGTAAAATAAAACTATAAAAATAAAACTATGCTGTATTCTGTACAGAAATGTACATGAGCAAAAAAAAAACACATCAATTATTGGAGGAAGATGATTGGGGGGGGATCTTCAACAGACAACGGACTTTTTGGAGGTGATGTAGGTGGAGTTGAAGGTTTTGGCCTCTTGAAGAATCTCTTCATTGAAGTCTGGACAGATCCTTTTCTGCGTGTAGATCTCTCTATAGCAGCTGATTTGGTTAGACACCCCACGACTGACTGTTGAACTCCGTTCAATGTTAGGGTCATTGTCCTCAAAAATGGCCATTGCGCTATCAATGTGCTTGAATGCCGCAGCCAACATTTTGCTTGACAATGATTTACGTGGCTGTGGCTGTGCCATATCAGCAGATTGGTGGGCCTCCTCTTCAGCAATTTTTTGCTCTTCTAATTGCATGAGGTCTTCATTGCTCAACTCGTTAGAATGTGAATACACCACCAAACCTTCACACAGACTGTTCAGAATGATTTCCCTTGCCTGCAGCCGTCTGGTTATTCATTTGTAGCAATTTTTTAAAGCGTCGTAAGAGCGTCGGATAAGCCGTTCGGGCGTCGTAAAACGGGCCATAGGGATGCATTGACAGTAAAACGAGGACCGCCTGTATGCTTTGCTGTGGAGGCTTTTTGTCACTTTTTTTTAACCACCATAGCTTAATTAAGTATATAAATATATATATACTAAAGCACAAACAATATTTATTTCTTTTTTTCACAAATCTTTTCATTAGATTAATTCTCAGCATACAGACGATCTTTTTGTACATTTTCTGTTACATACATATTATATCATCTATATTCTATAAACAATGCTCACAATGTATTTTTTTTTCAACAAAAATCATATCTAATATAACCTTGCATTCTAACTCACAGTCTTTTTCAATTATAATAACATATGATGATCGTTCCATTTTGGCTTTTCCAGTTTTGGTCGCCTTATGTCTCTCCTATGTTATTTCCATTGATTGCTATATTTTTCGGATTCAATGCATAACTATTTTAACGTTAACCTCTAACGTAACTCGTCGTGTTGGTACTTTTATTCTTTTCCTTCTCACCTTCCCCTCTCTGGTGCTTGTTGTCCTGTCCCGTCCATTGTCCTTTTGTCTCTGTCCTCTATGAACCAATCCCACCTCTGGTGAAAGTCACCCATTGTTCTGTTCCTGTCTATGCTTGTCTCCAGTTTGTCTATCGTCATTAGTTTGTACAGTGTGTCTTGCAGTTGGTCTATTGAGGGCTGTTGTGTTTGTAACCAGTTTGTCATGATGGTCTTTCTTGCCACTAATAATACAACCTCAGTGGGTCTGGTCACCAGGCTACTGATTTGTTTGCCTTCTGTCCAACTCTCTATGTTCACGAATAGCATGGGTATTGGGTCTTTCTCCCATGAGGTTTTTATTTTCATGTATTCTAACACTTGATCCCAAAATCTGGCTATGTGTTTGCAAGTCCAGAGGCAATGTTTAAGGTCTGCTTTGGGAGTCTTGCATTTGGGACAAAACGTAGTGTCCTCTGTCCTAGTCTTTATCTGTCATATGAATGCTATGTAGGCCCTATATGTTATTTTGAATTGCATTTCTCTCCATGTCTCTGATGGTATGATCTTTTGTACCCTGTGGACACCCTGATGAAGTAGTTTGTACTACGAAACGCGTAGGATTATACCTTGATCTATGTGTTTTATTGCTATTTTACCATTTTGTGAACATTGGGCACTCTAGAGACGATTTTCCACTCCTGTGTTGTGCTTTTTGAAATCGTGACTGTGATGTCACTCCACAGCGCCCCACCACAGAGCGTTAGTGTTACAAACTGGAGTCATTGCAGCCAGCTAGTTTGCCTCCGTTTGTGGCTGTATTGATCGGAGAACACTGTGAACCATCTGAGCCCTCACTGCTCAATCCGGGGACCTCCGGAGCGTGACTGCAGGCTGCAGAACGTTCGGATTGCCTGGAGTCCAGCTGACCAGAGGGAAGGTTTCCATAGAGGCGGTGATCGAGTGTCGGGTTGTTCGTATGAAGGAAAACATCACAGCTGCTGCCCAAGACGCTTGCCAAAGGAAACAAGCTCCTGACTCCTGAACCAACAGCTGCCGAGTGGTAACTTGTGTGTTGTACACACTCAATGCTTATGTCCTAGCTTCTTGATGTACGCAGAATATTTTTCCCCTATTTTAATATACACTTGTATTTTTCATACTTCACTATTTGCGTTGTGCGCTGTTTTTATGTTTCCGTTTCTCTAGTGCTTAGGGGGGTGCCACCCCCTGGTTTATAGCAGCAGACGCTTTATGTACCACACTACACGGTTATGTAAAAAAATTATTATTCTCACACTGTGGTTATATGTGGTTTTACCATTTGGTTTAATTTAGAAGGGCATATGTTAATACACATCTGATCACTGATTTCACTATTAGAGGTTTATTAGTTGCGCACAATATATTCTATTTTCTGATTTGTTTGCCTTCTGTCCAACTCTCTATGTTCGCGAATAGCATGGGTATTGGGTCTTTCTCCCCTGAGGTTTTTATTTTCATGTATTCTAACACTTGATCCCAAAATCTGGCTATGTGTTTGCAAGTCCAGAGGCAATGTTTAAGGTCTGCTTTGGGAGTCTTGCATTTGGGACAAAAGGTAGTGTCCTCTGTCCTAGTCTTTATCTGTCTTATGAATGCTGTGTAGGCCCTATGTGTTATTTTGTATTGCATTTCTCTCCATGTCTCTGATGGTATGATCTTTTGTACCCTGTGGATCCCCTGAATTAGTTGATCCATATTTTGGATTTCTGGAAAATCTTTTTGTCATGCTCTGAGTGTGTTGGCACGTGTGAATTCTTGGAATGTCATGTATTCCTGTTTGTCTGTATGTATCACCTGTTCTAGGCAACTGATGCCTTTTTTTTTCTCCATATTTGGAATGTTGATTGAGTGTATCCTGGTATAAATTTGGGGTTGTCCTGGATAGGTATATATCTTGAGATTGTGTAGGAGAGGTTAAAATTTTCCTGACCGTTTTCCACGTTATTATGGTGTCTTTGATTAGAACGTTATTTCTTTGTGTTGCTGGAATGTCTCCCCATTTTGTGTGTAATAGCTCTCTCAGGGGATTCTCTGGTGAGAACTCTTTTTCTAGTTCTAGGGAGGAGTAGTGGTTAGTTTCCTTTATCCAGTCACCTACATGTCTCATTATGCTTGCTAAATTGTAATTCCTAATATTCGGTAGATTGGTGCCTCCCATTTCCTTTGATAGCTGTAGTTTTTTTAATGCAATTCTGCTTCTCTTGCTTCCCGACAGGAACTTTGACATTGCTCTATTTACTTCCGTTATGTCCGCATGCTTGATAAGCATGGGGAGAGTCTGCATGGAGTATAAGAGTCTGGCAAATGATATCATTTTGATCGCGCTCGCCCTCCCAAAGAGTGACAGGGGTAGTGTTGCCCAGTTTTTTAGTTCTTGCACTATTTTTTTTATGATTGGTTTGAAGTTGTTGTCGTATAGTCTGGATATCTCTGCATCCAACATTATCCCTAGGTATCTAATGGGCTTCTTCGTTACTTTTATTGGGAATTTATATGGTTTCTTGTGTCTGGGGGTTCTTTAATATACATAATTTCTTTCTTAGATATATTTATTTTGAAGCCTGCAAACGACCCAAATATCTCTATTTGTTGTAATATCCTTTGAATTGATTCATCCGGGTTCGTCATGAACATTAGGATATCGTCAGCAAACATTGATAATTTCAGTTCGTTTTTATTTATCCTGATTCCCTTAAATTCCTCCATTTGTCTTAGGTATATTGCCAGGGGTTCTATTGCTAGATTAAAAAGCAGGGGTGACAGTGGGCACCCTTGTTGTGTCCCTCTATATAGTTGAAATGGGTCTGATAGATGCCCTGCTGCCATTATTCTAGCCTTTGGTGTATTGTACATTGCCTTTATCATGTTACTAAAGTTTCCCCTTATTCCGAATTTATCTAGCACAAAAAACACATGGTTCCACATTATGTTATCGAATGCCTTTTCCGCGTCAATTGTTACCAGGGCTGTATTCCCTATTTTGTGTAGTCGGACCCATTCTATGGCTGCTAGTACTTTTCTGATATTTTTAACTGAGGATCTTCCCTTGACAAAGCCCGATTGGTCAGGATGTATCAAGGACGGGAGAATGTTCGCCAATCTATCTGCCATAATTTTGGTAAATATTTTGGCGTCTTGATTGATCAGGGATATTGGTCTGTACGATTCTGGTCTCAAGGGATCTTTCCCCTGTTTGTGGATTATCATGATGTGGGCCATTTCACTTGTTTGCATAAATGTGGCTTCTTTGAGTGCTTTGTGGTATATTTGTTGCAGCGGTTCTATCAGATCTTCTTTCAGGATCTTATAGTATTCCCCTGACAACCCATCTGGGCCTGGGGCCTTGCAGTTTTTAAGGTTTTGGATTGTGTCCTTTATCTCTTTTTGGGTGATTGGGGTGTTTAAGTTGTCAATATCTTCCTGGCTTATTTTTGGTATATTGATATTTTTGAAAAAGTTTTCCCTTGCTTCTATGTTCACCTTCCCTTCTCTATATAATGTGCTATAGTATTCTTTGAACACCTCATTTTTTTTTTTTGCTTCTGTGATTATTTCTGTCTTTTCATATATTCTGGTAATGGGTTTAGTTGACCTATAATTTCTCATGAGATTTCCCAGTAGCCTTCCCGTCTTGTTCCCATGTCTGAAAAATGTGGCTTCTTTTATTGATTTTTCCCCCATTTCTTTTTTCTCTAGCCATACCTCGCATATGGATTTTTTCTGATTGTATCTTACTTTATTTTGGGGTGTTGGGTCTGTTTTGAATTCTCTGAATGCTTTGCTAAGTTCTTTGCTTGCTTTGCAAAACTCCTGGGTTGCATGTTTCTTCCTCCAAGCTATACACTACCGACACGTTTTATCCGAGCACGGCTAGCACCGCAAGCCGGGGGATGCCCCGGCGTGCTAGCCGCACTCCCTCAGCGTCACGCGTCATCGGGTGCCTGCGCCCCCTGCACGCGCGTCCAGGGCTCCCCGAGGGAGCCCTGGTGTCCCGCGATGTGGGGGACGGCGGCAGGGGGACCCGGCGGACCCGGCAGCGGGAGGGAGAGCGCCCCGATCGGAGGGCGCTCTTCCGCTGCTTCGGCGCGCGCCCGGCACCCTCCGGCGCGCGCCAGGTTACTGCTGCGGCCGAGAACGGGCAAATGCTCGAATAAACTCGGCCGCAGCAGTATATGCCATGATATCACCTCTGATTACTGCTTTTGATGTTTCCCAAAAAAGTATGGGGTTCGTCTTATGTTCCTTGTTTGTGTTTTCAAATCGTTCCCATGCCCCTTTTAGAAAGTTAACAAAATCTTCACTGTTATTCATATAGTTTGGGAATCTCCAGATGTTCGGGCTTGCTCTACCTAATCCCATGTCTAGGTCCATGCGGATCATCGCATGGTCGGAGATGATGATCTCTCCCATATCTATGTGTGCTATTTTGTTCAGTAGGTTTGGTGTTATAAGGATTGCATCTATTCTTGAAAATGTGTTGTGTACATTGGAGTAGAAGGAAAAATCTTTCTCCAGTGGGTTAAGTGTTCTCCATCCATCCACTACCCCTATTGCTGTTTTAATCAACTGCATGTTTTTTGTTTGTATGTTGTCTATTGATTTACTACCCTTTGGACTTGATCTGTCCAAGAACGTGTCCTGGACTGCGTTCCAGTCACCCCCCAAGACAATGTTTCTATGTTTAAATCTCAGTATTTTGTTTATTATCTCCTGGAAATACTCAGATTTGTGGTCATTTCGTCCATAAACATTCCCTAAGAGGTAGTTTGTTCCTCCGCTCCTGACTTCTGCTACTACTAGTCATCCCTCACTATCTCCTTCTGTTTTGATTATTTCTATGGGGAGATTTTTATTAATGAGTATGGCTACTCCTGCTTTTTTTCCTACGGCCAGGGAAAAGATACTGTGTCCTACCCAATCTCTTTGGAGTTTGCTACTTTCTTTTGAGTTTAAGTGTGTTTCTTGTAAAAAGGCTATGTCTGCTTTCTGTCTTTTTAGATAGTTTAATACTATTTTGCGTTTTATGGGGTTGTTAAGTCCTTTGACATTCCACGTTATTATTCGTGTATGCATTTTATATCTGTCTGTTTTGGATATAGTCTGTGTGTGTGTTCCTTATTCCTTTCCTGGTTCTTGTTAATTGTGTTCTGGGGGATCTTGCTTCTCTCTGTTTTTTCCAACACTCTTTGTTTTTTTTTCTTAGTCCGGTCTGTCAACATGATCTCTGCCGCTAGTTATTAACTTGTAACTCTTAACTTAACTTTTTAACGTATTAGTCTTTTCTGGACTTCTCTTTTTTCCAGAGATGTATTTCCTCACTTCCTGTATGTCAGGTGTGTCTTTTTATATGTGCACTTTGTTGTCCGCGTCCCTGCTGGGGATTTCTTTTTTTCCCCCCGATCATCTTTATATTACTTATATATTTATTTATTTATTGGCCCTCGGATGTCTTGGCCTTGTGTCCTAACGGCTTTGTTTATGTATGTAATTGTTGTGTTGTGTTGTCTCTTTTACTTTTACTTTGCCCAGTGTTTTTCTCCCTGTTCCTCTTATGTGCAGTCTGTGTTTTTGGGGTTGGATTTTCCCTGCTTTTGCTGTTGTCTTTACCTTATTGTTTGTTCGTGTGTTTTTGTATCAGTGTTCCTCACGTCAGAAGCAATGTTTCTCGTCTCTGTCCCCCTTGGGGAAAGGTCTTTTCCCTCTGCTGTGATTTGTTTCTGTCCGGATACTGTCGTTGTCTCGTTCTGTCTGGTTCTCCTGAATTCCCTTGCGGTGTTGGTTACACATAATTGATAGAAAACAGTGATGAAACATATTTGGGTTAGTGCATGACATTAACATACTGGTACAATTAAACATTCCCTTCTTATTTCCCCCTCCCTCCCTCCCCTTTCCCAGCCTTTTCTCTTCCTTTCCCTCCCTCCCTCTTTCTCCCCCTCCCCTCTTTCCCCTCCTCTCCTCTTTCCCCTCCTCCCCTCTTTCCCCTCCTCCTCTCTTTCCCCTCCTCTCCCCCCCCCTGGGTATGTCATCCCCCCTCCCTCTCCCTGTTTTAAGTAATAATTCACATAGAGTCTGGGATATGGATGTAATAAGTTTGTGGTTTTTTTTTGTGTTCCCCCTTTCTGGGCAGTATAAACTTGTAATGGGAGTTCGCCGTTTCCGTGTTGTCCATCTTTACAGCCGTCAGCCATCCGAGAATTTATATCTTTTATGGGTCTCCCCCCTCATTTCAGTCCTCCTCTCCTCTTGTCGCATGGCCTCCCTCGTTTCTTCCTCCTCCCGATGACATCTCCACCACATACTTCTCTGCTTGTCCGTGCATTGTAAATGTCTTTATTCCTGTGTTTGTAAAGATCCATAAGGTTGCTGGGTATACCAAGGCAAATTTTCTTTTTTGTCTGAATAAAGTGGTGCATACTTTACTGAAGTCTCTCCTTTTTTGCGATACCGCCACTGAGTAGTCCTGAAAGATCATAATTCGCTTTGACTCAAACATCAGTGTCTCTAATTCCTTGAAGGCCTTGATAACTCTCGTTTTATCGTTGAAATTTAGGATTTTTGCTATTATGGGTCTAGGTTTGTTCTCATGTTCTGGTCTCATGATCCCCATTCTGTGCACCCTTTCCACCTGTAGTGTGTGCCCAGCAGCAAATCCCAGTTGCTTTGGCAGCCATTTTTGACAAAAGTCTGCTAGTTGGTTATGTTTTACAGTCTCTGGTACTCCGATAATTCTTATGTTACTGCGTCTAGACCTATTCTCTAGATCATCTAGCTTTTCCTCCAGCACGATGTTTTTTTTACGCAGCTCTTCAACTGCTTGGTGAGTCTCAGAGAGTTCATCTTCAATAGTGCTTATTCTTGTTTCTGCCTCCTCCACTCTGGAGGTGTGTGCACTCAGATCAGTTCTCAGCTCGTCTATAGACTTTCTGATATTTTCATTGCTGTGTTCTAGTTGTGGCAGCAGCTATCTGACCACAGCCTTAGCTATAATTTCATGGTCTGACCTTTACTGCTGCTGCTGCCTGTCTGCTCTCTCGCTCCTGTCTGTGTCCTCGGGGGCTGCCTCATGGCCGTCAGCCATCTTGGATTCTTCCCTCCGTCTCTCTGCCTTATCCTGCTTCTGCTGCTGCACTTTTGGCGCCATCCGACGGGACTTAGAGAGGTACTTTTCCATGCAATGGATGCCTCTTGCTGTGGGGGTCTGGGCTGGTGTCTCTGCTCGGGGTTTTTCAGACCTGATACGTTGCGGTTATTCCCGTTTTCCCCACAGACCAGCGGAGCTCAGTGCAGTGCATCTTACCGCTCTGGCGCCATAACCGGAAGTCTCACAAACAATATTTTTTCATGCTAATTATTGCAGAAGCACTTCATTAACCATTACATTGCAACTGGTTTATCTACTGTAGTAGCATTCTAATGAAAGCTGAAAGTATCCAAATGCATTAAAGGGTTTGCATAATTAAAAGCATACTTATTTTAATACTTACTGCAACAGGTGTGCATTTAAATAAAAGCTCTTTCGATATCTACATAATTATTAAGTCATATTATTGAATCGAGAATGCAGTTCTCAACAATGTGGAGCATTTTTATATTTGCAGTTATCAAATTATTGTATTACTTAAAAATGACAAATCAGTGAACAAAACTTTATTTATATATATATATATATATATACAGTATATATATATATATATATACTGTATATATATATATATATATATATATATATATATATATATATACTGTATATATATATATATATATATATATATATATATATATATATATATATATATATATATATATATATATATATATATAGATATATATAAACAGTATATAATATGAATAAAATAATTGAACGTGCCTCTACTGTCTTATTTTAAACCATTGAGGCATTTTATAACTGCTTATTTTATAACTGCATCTCTCTTGGTTCTTTCTTTAGTTGAAAACCAGGGAAAGGGAAGAGACGGGTAATAGGGAAGGGGGGGGGGGGGGGCTCACGCATCAGCAAAAGTAACAAGGTAAGTAGGCAAAGAGTAGAGATCATACACCGGTGCAAAAGGGGACAAGGGATACTGCAAACAAACATACAAAAAGATTCCCCCTTGAATGCACTCGGGTTGATCAATGAGTATTGATAAGTTTAAAATCCTTTTAATTAATAATAAAATAGTAATTGTATAGAGGGGTGTGGTACAGAAATCCAAGGCCACCCCCTAATAACATAACAAACAAAAACTTCCAATTAGTATTAAAATGGAAGATAGATGAAGAGATCTCAGCATCAAATCACATCGGCATAGATGCCAGGGTATACCTAATACAGGTCCTGCAGAACTAAGTGCTAGTCCCTAAATCAGGATGCACTTATACCTAAAAATCACCCGTCTCTATGGATAAGGCTGCTGATACTGAATCTGGAGGACATAAATACCCTAGCACTCACGTAAGGTGCCGATTCAGGCTGACTCAAATAATAAATATGCCAAACCTAATCATGGCGATGCTGAAAAAAGAAAACTAATTTGAAGTTTTTGTTTGGTATGTCATTAGGGGGTGGCCTTGGATTTCTGTACAACACCCCCTCTATACAATTACTATTTTATTATTAATTTAAAGGATTTTAAACTTATCAATACTCATTGATCTACCCGAGTGCATTCAAGGGGGAATCTTTTTGTATGTTTGTTTGCAGTGTTCTTTCTTTAGTTCATATTAAACAGTATATGTCTAAATATTCTGTCATTATTAAATGCAAGTATATGTATATACAAATTACTCAAATTAGTACTACTTACCTGAAATGTAAATAATAGTTAACAGAAAAATATATTACAGAATAGAATATATTAATTCTGATTTATGTCAACAGTGGCAAAGTAATATGTAAAATCGGATTAATCCTTTAACCTAAACCCTGAAGATGGAGTCAGAATCAGATCTAGTAACATATTTATTATCCTCTACTGAAACTAATTGGATTTGTAACACCCAATAATTGTAGACAAAAAAATAGTATGTGGTTAAATAATCTTCCCATGTGTGTGATCACATAAGATGTTTCATTGACTGACCAACTTTACTATGCAAACAGTTTCTTAACAACTCAGGTGACTGGAGGTAAAGGAATGCGTGATATTATGTTTGCACCGGGAAGCAGCTTGTGGGTGGAAAAGAAGGACTTTATTAAAGCCCCATTAGAATGCATCACATACACACTATGAGGATTCAGGGGACATGTAAGGACACTGAGTAAAACAACAGTCTACAAGGGTCATTGTCAGAGCGCTAAATGTGCAGCCTGGTTATGTAAATTAAGAGCCAAAAGTTCATTATTAAGAGGCTAAAAGAGAGAACGAAAGCAGTGGATAAATGGGAAATGTAAACCACAGTATGGGGGGTGGGGTGGGGAGGAGAGGGGAGGGGGGAGGGGAGGGGAGGGGGGGGTTGTTGTATTTGGGACTAGAACAGCATTTGTTTATAAGATTAACTAAACATAGATATATTGTATATCCACTTCGCTGAACTTCAGTTGAATTGTTTATTTTGCTGTTGCTTTCTGTATATGATTTTGTATACTCCTTGTTTAGCTCAGTTCACATTAATATTCCTGCAAAGTACAATTATCTCGTCTTACTGTACTTCATTTATACTTGTGCGGTAGAAATTAAAATAAAGATCAGAGTAAAACAAAATCACCTGGAATGGTACTGTATATACGTGTATCATATGGATATATATTATGAAAATATGATGTGTTTGATCAGATGTATGCTAAATTCGAAACAATACTTAATGTGTTTATTTAATCTGCGTGTATTTATTGAATTTATGACTAACATTAGACACCGGCATTGGAAATCAATCAGTATAAATTGTAGATACAGTAAAAGAGAAGAGAAACGGGATCCATAAAGGGGGTTATTCTGCCAAGACTTTCAATGCCCCTTAAGTTTAACGCTATGAGGGCTGCAGTGTGAGCAGAACACATTACTACAGCACTAATCATTTTCTACACGGCCACTAAAACAACACATGCAGAAAAGAGCTATGTGGTACCGAGACATTCCTATCACAAACAGTGAAAAAACCCTAATATATCGTTTTGTTTTTAATACATTCAGCATATTCAGGAGAGAAAAATGAGAAAACGAGGAGTGAACCTATGGGGACACACATATGTTTTACCTGCCATTTGTAATAATGTACAATAACCAAACACAATCTTTAATATTCATGCTCTATTTTGCAGTTATGCATTTGGACTTTATAATGTGATTACACCGGATTTTTGATTTGTTTCCCCAGATGTTTGGAGTAAGCTGCCTGATGTACAGTAAATATCTTTCTTGTTTTACAGAACTGCTGCAAATCAGAAGTCGGTCTGTGCGGGTTGCCAGTTATGGAAGATATGATCTGCCAGACATAACTCAATACTTTTAAGCTATTTGCATTTGAAGCTTCATACTTAAAAGGGATGTTTGCAATTACAGGACCAGCCTAAATTAAAATCAATAGCGCCCATTATCAGTCTGAGTTAAAAGGATTTGAAAAGAGCAGACGATCCATTTTTTTCCTATGTATGCAAATGTTAAACCATTAATGCATTTGTAATTCATTTCAAATAAATGCGCTCCGATTGTGCCGAATAAAACAAACAAGCAAATACTGAATGGGATGGTTTTATTTATATATATAGACACACACACAAACACACAACACAGAGTATGCCACTTTGTACCTGGTTGTCACCTACTGGATATGTGTTGATCTAGTGAGCTTTATAAATGAAACTGGTTTGTTAATGACATTTGAAATGATAAAGTCGAAACAAAAAGTACAATTTACCCATGAAAACACTTTTCAAATATAAAGGATAGTTTGGGGAATTGCAGCAACATTTTGTCAACAGTTTTGTACATTAGATGCAATAAAAATAAATAGGTTGGAATTTTATTTTCTAATCTATTAAGATTTTTTCTCTATATCACCTTGTTACAATAGTAACAACGAGTGTGTGTGTGTGTGTGTGTGTGTGTGTGTGTGTGTGTGTGTGTGTATATATATATATATATATATATATATATATATATATATATATATATATATATATATATATAAAAATATATATAACATATACACTAAAACGCTACACTGATTAAGCAAATTGGGTTTATATCCGTGCACAAACTATCAATATATAGACAAGGAAAACTAGACAAACTCAAAATAAATAACAAAAAAACTCATAGAATCAGGAGAAAAATATATGAAAAAAGTTCTAAAGAAAATATCCAATATGTGGAAACAGCATAGAAGACAAACATATATACAAATTTGTCATATTAATTATATTCATATTCAATACTTATCTTTTATTTTTGCAGTATATATTAAGCTTCTATTTGCTCTCGTTATGATCGGTGTACAATGGATGAAACTATAAAACACGCATTAAAGAACATCAGAGAAAATGTTGAAATTTCGTTGTCTGTGTAGGTCTAATAAACACAATTAGACAAGGAGAATAAAGAGAAAAGAAATATAATATTCTTTTTTTTAGCTGTGGGTCCCGTTTTTCTTATATTCAGACAGCATTATAGGAAACAATTAATAAATGAATCTATTTGATGGAAATTAATGAATATATAAACAGACATCGATCTTTTTATGTTTCTAATATTATGATTAAATGACATGCCGTTTTTATTTGAATAAACACGTGTTGTATTTAATAACCCCCCATACAATCCATTTAACTGGTGCATTTGTACAATACAGAAGTATTATAATGTGCACACTTATAAGTAAGATGATATATATTAACAGTAAAAATATATACATACGCATATATAATATATAATATATATATATATATATATATATATATATATATATATATATATATATATATATATTAACAGTAAAAATATATAAATACGCATGTTGTCTAAAATATCATTATCCAATGCATTCACATCATGTATTATTTGCAGAAAAAACGACTTCCTAATATACTATTTTTGTTAGCATCCCAGTGAATCTAGTGCCAAGTTAAACAATACATTACTTTAGTTATATTGCTGATGGTCTCGTGTGTAATCCAAGGATATAAGCAAATCAGTGGCCTCTCCCTGCTTCTTACTACAGCAGAAGTAGACTAAGTAGTGAGGCTATTTGCATGTCCCTATTGGTGCCTTTGAGTGGAGCGGATATAATGTGATTAAAGTTCCATGGTTATGGGGAAATGAGGTAAGTTAACTAAAAGCGACATAAAGGTGTAAGACTCTTGTTTAAATGCTTGCTCAGAGGATAGCTGTTTTTTTTAGAGCCTGATGTTTTCTCCCCCTTTGTCACGCAATCTTTGTGTTTGTGATGGAAGGGTGTGTGTAGTCTACTCATGCATCTTCCCCAAATCTTTGTATCCTTGCAGCAAGGCAGCCTATGTGCACTCTCTAGCCTGACTGAGGTCAGCAGCAGGGTCAGGCTATGTACACAGAACTAAGGATTTAAAATACACCTCCTTTCAAAATTATTTTCAGCTCATTTGTAATGAAAAAGTTCACTCCTAATGCCACCCTTCTGTCATTATTTTTGCCACATTTTTTTGGAATGCATTTACATTTAAATGCCCCAAACTAAGAAATAAAAAAACACACACACACATATTTATTAATTAATACTTATCAGAAAAGAAAGAAACAGGGATATTTTAGTTTTCGCTCGGATATGCACGTCCCCGTGATCTTAAATGTCCAAACTGTGCGAGAAAGGCTTTTTTAGCAGCGGTTTCATTCCGGCTCTACAAATTCGAGCAGTATTATAAAAATGGCTCAAATTCCTTATTTCTGCAAATTTGCTTGAATTCTAGTACCTTTGTTAAGCCCAAAATGAAAAATTGGACGTAAATTCAGGCACATTTTTTCTCGCCACCCTAAGGCTCTCGAGATTGCCCCAATTGATGCAAAATTAAATAATTCGAAGAGAGATTAGCATATAAATATATAAATATGTGTACTGTAAATATAAATATAGCAAATAAAAAAAATAAAAAGATCACTTGTGAGCACATTCACATGTCTAAGGCTGAGGCCATAGAGGGTTGAGCCGAGCCGAGCCACGCTGACGCTGAGGCTCGCCTGCTGAAATCTGCACGATTTCATGCCCATGCAGGCGAGCCAGCGGGCGAGATCGGAGGCGGGGGGAGACTGAGGGAGGCGGGGCAGTGACGTCGCTGGGCCAATCGCCCGCGACGCACCGACATCGACGTCACGGCGCCGTGACGTTGACGCAGCTCCACGCTGATTGGATATTTTCAGCCGACAGCGCGCTGAAAAACAGCTTGGCTGTCGGCTGAAAATTCCAAAGCCTCAGCACGCCTGCGGACGCTCGCGTGAGCCCCCTCTCAAGGCATCCTCATTGAGGATGCAGGGGCTCAGCGCTGAGCGTCCGCACGGCTCAGCGCGGCCTGTCCTTCTATGGACTCGGCCTTAGACAGGTCTGCAACCCTGCCTTTCACCATTATCACTATCATACAGTGCTTCCACTGCCACAAGGGATTCTGGGAAATGATATGCAAATGAGCACACCGTGTCACCTTTTGCCTGAAATCAATTTTTACATGGAACGCTTTTAAGAAAAGAAAATATAGGACCCTTTCAGTGTGAGATGGGTAGGCAGATTATTGGAGATAAGGAAAAAGCTGAGGTATTAAACAAATTCTTTGCCTCTGTGTTTACCAGGGAAGAATCAAGTTCAATAGTAGTGCCGCAGGAGGAAGCCACAACCTCCATATTAATAAACAATTGGTTAACTGAGGAAGAAGTTCATAAGCGACTTGAAAAAATGAAAGTAAATAAGGCACCTGGCCCCGATGGCATACATCCAAGAGTTCTCAAGGAGTTAAGCTCAGTAATAGCAAAACCATTATATTTAATATTCAAGGACTCCACGGGCTCAGTACCACAAGATTGGCGTAAAGCAGATGTGGTGCCTATATTTAAAAGGGAGCTAGATCACAACCGGGAAATTACAGACCTGTAAGGCTAACTTCAATAGTAGGGAAACTACTCGAAGGTTTAATACGCGATAATATTCAGGAATACCTAATGGAAAACAAAATTCTTAGTAATAGTCAGCATGGATTTATGAAGGATAGATCTTGCCAAACTAACCTTATTTGTTTCTTTGAGGAGGTAAGTAGGAATTTAGACCAGGGTAATGCAGTTGATGTGGTCTACTTAGATTTTGCAAAGGCTTTTGATACAGTTTCACACAAGAGGTTGGTGTACAAAATAAAGAAAGTTGGACTCAGTAATAATATATGCACCTGGATTGAAAACTGGTTAAAGGACAGACAACAGAGGGTTGTCATAAAATAAACTTTTTCAGGTTGGGCTAAAGTCGTGAGTGGAGTACCTCAGGGATCGTTACTGGGACCCCTGCTTTTTAACTTGTTTATTAATGACCTTGAGGTTGGGATCGAGAGCAAAGTCTCCATCTTTGCTGATGATACTAAATTGTGTAAGGTAATAGAATCAGAGCAGGATATAATTTCTCTTCAGAAGGACTTGGAGAGACTGGAAACG
Source organism: Ascaphus truei (assembly GCF_040206685.1). Classification (NCBI taxonomy): domain Eukaryota; kingdom Metazoa; phylum Chordata; class Amphibia; order Anura; family Ascaphidae; genus Ascaphus; species Ascaphus truei. The sequence goes on from NC_134483.1 coordinate 508,966,569, forward strand.
TGGGCAGGTAAATGGCAGATGAGGTTTAATACAGATAAATGTAAGGTTATGCATTTGGGATACAAGAATAAAAAGGCGACTTACAAATTAAATGGAGATATATTGGGGGAATCCTTGATGGATTGTAGTGCTTGTAGACAGCAGGCTTAGCAATAGTGCCCAATGTCATGCAGTAGCTGCAAAGGCAAACAAGATCTTATCTTGCATCAAACGGGCAATGGATGGAAGGGAAGTAAACATAATTATGCCCCTTCACAAAGGATTAGTAAAACCACACCTTGAATATGGAGTACAATTTTGGGCGCCAATCCTAAGAAAAGACACTATAGAACTAGAGAAAGTGCAGAGAAGACCCACCAAATTAATAAAGTGGATGGACAATCTAACTTATGAGAAGAGGCTAGCTAAATTAGATTTATTTACATTAGAAAAGAGGCGTCTAAGAGGGAATATGATAACTATATAAATATATTCAGGGACAATACAAGGCGCTTTCAAAAGAACTATTTATCCCACGGGCAGTACAAAGGACTCGGGGCCATCCCTTAAGTTTGGAGGAAAAGAAATTTCACCAGCAACAAAGGAAAGGGTTCTTTACAGTAAGGGCAGTTAAAATGTGGAATTCATTACCCATGGAGACTGTGATAGCAGATACAATAGATTTGTTCAAAAAAAGGTTGGACATCTTTTTAGAAAGGAAAGGTATACATGGATATACCAAATAAGAATAAATGGGAAGGATGTTGATCCAGGGAGTAATCTGATTGCCAATTCTTGGAGTCAGGAAGGAATTTATTTTTCCCCTTATGACATATCATTGGATAATATGTCACTGGTGTTTTTTGTTTGCCTTCCTCTGGATCAATAACGTGTGTCTTTTCTCAACCTCAGCAACTATGTAAGTATGTAACTATAAACCTACTGCAGCCAGAGGGGGAGCCAGTATAACAATCAGGGTTGGGTATAGTTGGTCCTTGAGAACTACTGCTTGCTGGACCAGCAAATAGAAGAGAATGCAGCGCACCACGATCCAAAAAGAAGAACAGGTCTGGCCAAAAAAGCAATCTTTATTGAAGAGTCATAAAAGCAAGGGATGCAGCCCTTCTACGCATTTCGTGTCTAGCACTTTATCAAGAAGTACTTTCACACGATATACAGAACATTTAAATAGCAATGGCTGCCAAATCTCGCGATATCTGTGACGTCACAGCTCAACCGCGGCCAATGAAAACTTGCCATCTAGTGCATGCACTCTGAGGTCCAGCGTGGGGGAGTGACTAGCCATAATGCAGTCCTCATATCCACTCATAGGGAACGCCCAAAGGGGAGTGCCCCAAAGGGAAGGATGGACATTACAATGGCTGTATCCGCCCCCATCCCGCCTCCATGTGCATGCTTGAGATAATAAAGGTGCAAAGACTACGAGCATAATATCTCCAATACATGAACAATTTGTAATTTAACCCTACCACAGCGCATGTGTCCCCCGTCTGACATGGGGGAGTGACCATCCATATGTCAGCCCACACATCATCCTTGAAGGGACGCCCCACAGGAGAGTGATGAAATCTGACACGGGGTGCATAATCCCTCATTCATACGGTACACACCTGTGCTGGAATGAAATATAAATAAAAATGAATTAAATAAGCAATAATAGACAGATGTATAAGCCTAATAGAGAGCCTCTATGAGCTGATAAATCAACTCAGATCGTAGTTGAGTTGTCTAAATTTATAATATATAGCAACACTGGGCAGCCAGTGACAACAATACCAAAACATACACATTTATTATTTAAAAATATATAACAAAACATCTAAAAAAATGAAGTATACAATATACTCGTGTAAAAACAAATAAGCATCCTTGTGATGATAGTGAGGCTATGACTTGTTTAGACAATCATGTTATGTAATTCATTCTGTGGAGTACCTAAGGAAAATTAATACTTCCTATTTGATATAACGTTACAATATATTACATTACATTTTTTCTTCATATGGGATGCCACAAAATACTAACTATTGAATATCACCTTAAAGGCAACACATCTTGTTATAATACTATACTTTTGACAGGAAATATAGAAACAATTATGTCATAAAGTTGTTATAGTAACAAACAAAGTTCTATCTACTATAAGGTACATCTGGCAACAGATATTTTTCTTACAATAATATGCACATTGCACAAAATAGATCAAATGGAGTATTCTGGTCAACACCAAAATAAAGAGAATTTCATCAGGGAGAGACTACAGTATACAGTAATGTTTTGATACTCATAGTTTATAATTAGTAATGTCTAGAGATTTAGACTACCCGTTGGTACATAATCATATTCATTTCAAAAAGTGGTTGATAGTCCACTCAATATTGATCTCTTCAGGAAATCTCGTTCTCAACGTAAATATCCAAAAGGACTCACTGCAGTTCAGGGTGTTCACAATATCTCCCCCTCTCTCCATCTTTGTAATTTTTTCAATACCCAAGAAAGAGAAGTTTCTTATACCCCCCTTATTACATTCTGTAAAGTGCTTTGATACAGGATGCTCTAGATCTTTTTTCCGAATTAGTCTACAGTGTTCCTGCATCCTAGTCTTCAAAGCCCTTGTAGTCCTACCGACATATCTCTTCCCACAGCCACAGCTAATCACATAGACCACCATAGTTGTATTACAATTGATGAAGCTATTGATGTTATACTGTTTGTGTGGACTGTGGGAAAAGATATGCCTGGATGGTCTCATAAATTCGCACATGTTGCACTGATTACACCTAAAGGACCCTCTAGTCAGAAAACGGTCTGGATCACCCACTGGGGTGGAGATAACGCTTGGGGAGATAAATGTAGCCAACGTTTTGGCGCGCCTATATACACACTTTGGGCCTTGCTTAGTGTATTCACATAAAATGGGATCCATTTGTAGTAGGTCCCAATGCTTGTTTATAATTTTTTGAACCTGACCACTTGCTTTGCTGTATTGTGATATGAACATGGGACACACTTTATCGTTCCCGTGTATCTTCCCTTTTCTGCCATCCCTCCCTTCGGACTTTTGGGGTAGTAATGTTTCTCTCTCAATCTCCACTACTTCTTGGAGAGTTGATTGGAGGGTCTCCCTGTCATAACCTCTTTCCACAAATCTATTAGTCAGTGCATCAGACTGAGTCACGAAATCACTCATTGTGGAGCAATTTCTCCTCAGCCTGAGGTACTGACCTTTAGGTATACCTTTGATTACAGACCTGGGGTGACAGCTGTCCGCCCTCAGAAATGAATTCCTTGAATTTGTTTTTTTGTATACATCTGTTTGTATGTTCTTAGCAATATCAATATAAAATAGAATGTCCAGGTAGCTGATGTGATGTGCATGATAATTCATAGTAAAGTGAATATCCAAAGTGTTGTTATTTATATAATCAAAAAAGGCTAATAAACTATCCGTGCTCCCGTGCCAAATAAAAATAAGATCATCTATGAAACGTTTGTAGAAAATAATATTGTGTCTAAAGGTGTTTGTGCTATTGAAGATACATTTATTTTCCCACCACCCCATAAAAAGATTGGCATAGGAGGGGGCAAAACTTGTCCCCATTGCCGTACCCCGAAGTTGCAAGTAAAATTTGTGCTCAAAAAGAAAATAATTGTGTGTTAAGAGAAAAAGTATAGCTTCCATAATAAATGTGGTCATAGGTAATGAGCTACCTGGACATTTTATGAAGTGACGGACCGCTGTCATGCCCAGGTCATGTCGTATAATTGAGTACAGGGAGACCACATCCATAGTTACCCACAAAAATTCTTGATTCCATGTAACTTCCTTCATTTTGGTGAGCAAATCACCTGAGTCCAAAATGAAGGATGGCAATTGCCTAACAAAAGGCTGCAAATAGGCATTAACATATCGTGACAAACCATCTCCCAAAGATCCAATGCTAGAGACTATTGGTCGACCAGGAGGGTCGATCAAAGTCTTATGGATCTTTGGGAGATGGTGGTAAATGGGAATGACTGGTTTCAGATTGGTTATAAAACCTGATTCATCTTTATTCAAAACATATGTAGCTGTTCCTAGGTCAACCAGATCTAGGAGCTCCTTTAAAAAGTGTTCTGTGGGATCACGTGGTAGTTCAGAGTAGGAAGACACATCATCAAGTTGGCGAAATGCCTCCCTGAAGTAGTCTGTCCTACTGCTTGCTGGACCAGAAGAGTGGGTGCCAAAGAGGAATCAGCAGGGGATGCAGAGAGAAAATGGGTAGCGATGGTTTGCAAGGTGGAAGCGATGGAATCCAATTTAGTATCCAACGTAGCCAGGTTGGTGGAGTACCTACCCAGGAGTTTTTCCTGGAGGGACATGGCCCTTTCCACCTCTGTGGGGTTCATTGGTGGCCTGTGCAATGTGTTACGACTGCATATGTTGCTTTGTACCGTCCAGGAGAGAGACCCGCTAAGCAGAGGTAGAGGGTAGAGACAGACCAATAAATGGGATAAAAATCCTGAATCAGTAGAATACTGTAGTGGGTTACAGGGTCAGGGCTGGAGGCAGGCAGAATGGTAGAGGTAAGGTAGGCAGGCAGAGGTCTGAGGCAGACAAAATAAGGTTTCCAGCAGGAGACAAGGTATGGAGTACCTTGCACAGGCAAGGAGAGTGGGGAATGGGAGCCTAACAAAGGGAGAAGGCAGGTGTGAGCAATCTAGCTCTGGAAAAGTCTGATTTCCTGCCTCGATGGCCATATTGGTAGAGGCAGCGAAGTCAGAAGGCATCCATGTTGGAGATCCTAATGGTACCTTTCACTGGGATAGTTCATGGGATAGTCCACTGGGATGGGTTCATGATAGTAGGGTAACCTTAGATGGGGCCTGTAGGAGACATGTGCAACATGTATAACCAGGGAGAAGTATGTGAGAGAAAATAACATTGGCTTTTATTTAGCCAATGACTTTAAACATTACAGCTTCATGTCAGCATGCAAAATAAACAAAACAGGTTAATCCATTTCTAATGGATAACTCATATTTTCAGTCCCTATCTGCAGGGATGGGAGGCTAGGCCTATTACAACATCTGACTCCAAAGTCCAAAAAGGTACCAGTAATCAGGAGTTCTTTACAGTAGTCTCTGGGTCTGGGCTGGTGTCCGTGGGGGAGAGCAGCCTCTGATGTGTTCCAGGGTCTGCTGCGCCCTGGAAAAGAGGGCCTATTTCCCTGAGATCTCTGTGGCATCACAGTCATTATGGGCTTTAGAGATCACTTCTGTGCTCAAGAGATCTGTTTCTGAGAATCTCTTCTGGCAGCACAGTCCCTAGAAAACTATGCAGTTTGGGCTGCACACATTTAAATCTGCTTGATGAGCAAGGTGGAGACTGTCTGATTGATTTTAGTAAGAGTTAATTAACCAGTTCCCTGCTGGACTCATCAGCTATGGACAGGCTCTATGTGTGCTGCCTTTTTAAACTGGTGGAAAGGAAATTGTTATAAAGAGTTACTGACGCCAAGTAGAAGATGGCCATTTAAGATTATAGTAACAGCAACAAGCCTAAGCACCTCCCTAGCATTAGAGAGTAAGAATTACCTATGGAAACATGGTAGTTCACCAGTTTAAGCATATATAGTAATTATTGTTTTGATGTGAAGAGCATTATCAACGGCTGTTAATAAAGCTCCTGTTGTGCTATAAAAGTTCCTGGTCTTCTTCATTATTCCATCAGTATATCTACACCTAGCCTGTGCAGATCCAGCACCCTGACAAGGTATGAGAGACTAAGCAAAGCCCTGTACATAGTCAACTGATGTAAATTCCTTTAGAGCTGGGCAAGAAGGGTTACAATCTTATGAAGGGCATCTAAACACAGCATTTATCTCCTAAGATTCAACATCACTAACCTGCTTATAGTCTTAAGGTTCACTGAAGAATATTGTTGCTCTTTCTACTGATAATGAGCACCCCACTGCTTTACCTATGGACCTGGGTCCCACAAATCCTCTTGCTGTCTAAATGCATTCCTGTCATGATGTTAGCTGTGACGGTGGGTGCAATGCAGCTATTATAATAAAGGTTAAGCCCTGCCATTGCTCCTACTTATCAAGATGGATACGCAGGAGTTAAACTAGTAGTCAACTTGTTAATGTGGTCTGTAACTTATGCAAATGTTGTAATGCGATGCTGTTATTTTATGTATTATCTGTGTGCAGGGCTGGTAATTCATTTAGTCAGCCTGCACACAATGAGACATGGCCTGCTATACAAATGTGGGAGGTGAAGGGGTTTAGACATTGTGGAGTGGAGAGGGGTGCTGACTTTGGTCTGGGGAACAATGGTTAAAAAAAGAGCTGAGCCTTTTTTTCTACCCAGACTGAAAGGCACCCATCTTGGCAGGAGATACCACTGACTCTGAGAGCCATTGCTGGGTATTGTCCTTGACGGCGTGATTATCATTGGCCAGGTCGAATTTCCAACTCCTGTTAAGCCCCCCTCATGGGCTGTCAAGCGAAACACTGTCACCACCCTAGCCCATATTGGCCCCACACAGGCGAGCCCTCGCTCTGTGTTTTGTCCGCTCACAGCTTCCATGCGCTGATTGGTCGGAACCCCATTTTCCATGTTTCCCTATGAAAATGGGAGCCTATGTAAAGAACTGCAATTTTCAGCTTCATAGACTATTTTGGTCATAGTGTAGTAGGTGTCATTCGAGGTTTGTGCTGGAGACACCAGAGCAAAGCTCGTAGTAGAAACAAGTGGGTTATTTCAATGTGCCGAATTGCATCCCTCAACTACTGAGATAACCAATGCAGACAAAGAGTGGAAGTTGCCCTGGGTAAGCCAATGAAGCGGTGCCTGGCACCTAGCTAGGATTCTCCCCCGCCCCCCGGTATTCCATGTTTTGAGTGAGTTTTTGAGAAAACTGTGTGTTGTGCTGTGCCTGTTGACTCTGGTCAAAATAAACTTATTTTATTGAACCTCTTGCTCCATCTGGTGTATGCAATCCTGGTGTTAAGTTGTTCAGTGTCCTGGTTTCCCATGGCATCAACCATTGCAAATGTGATAGAAATAGACTATTTTAAAGTACTTTATTTAACTTAGTGGCCCACACATACTAGAAAAGGAGAGGTCACTGTAAATGTTATTGCTCAACAAATGGGTTACAAACTATAGCATGACTCAGTTATCATTCATGTGCATGTGCGTAAAGGCCTTCTAAAGCTTGCCAATAGGTTGTAGATCAAGGCCTCTATATATTCTACAGCAAACATGTTCTAAAAAGACATGACAAGAGACATGATCAAAAATCTGTTTATTTTCCTGGCAAATCTATCCAAAGTGCTTACATGTACCCACGTTCTGTATGAATGTATTTGATGATATGTTGTCTGTCTTTTTCAGGACCATAATACTGATGGAATTTGGCAGTGGTGAGACATCCTGTTCCCGTGGCTGCAGAGCCCATTGTTGAGGAGGAAGAGGCCACAAGGACCCTCTTCCTCACAGAGGTGACTGATGATTCAGCTGAGTCAGCTGCCCCCATGGCTACCGCACCAGTTGCAACCTGTTGTTGCATCCCCAGATGCAACCTGTTATTGCCACCCCAGCTGTATCTGCTGCTGCCTATCTAGGCACAGCAGCTGCAGCAAGGAGCCAGACCACAGCAGTCGAACATGGTGCGCTGTTTGAGGATCAGAGAGAGCTGCTTCAAATAAAACAAGATGAATTTATGGACACATTGGAATTTTGCCCATATTGAGGCCAGGGCAGGTTTAATGCCCAAGAAGGGAGCAAGAAGGCCACTGGTGGGAGCAAACAACCCAGCACCATAGCTGCTTTATGCTCCTCACCATCTGCCAGCACAATACTGCTGTCACTACTAGTTTAGCCCAAGTGACTGCATCTCTAAATGTGCCCACCTAGGCAATGCAACAGGGCCTGGACACTTTCCGTGCCCCCTCCATGGAAATTGGCCAAGGTGCATCCCTGGAATCCCTTTCCACATCAGGGATTTCTAACATTCCTGAGAGTCCCCATCCTTCTCTAGCATAAGAGGAGATGGCTACACTCTCTATACCTCGGGGAAAAAGTTTGCACCATGGGAGAGGCTGTATTCGTATGTCAAGTGAGGGAGGCAGCACCCCACTGAAAAAGAGGCGTGGCATGTAAAAAAGTTTAACTATGTTGCTGTTTGTGTATATAGTTAGATTTGTTGTTTCTTTATAATGTTAATTTTGTTTACACATTTTATTCTCATATGTAAATTATTGTACACTTACACTTTAGATACTCTATAATAGACAATAGTAGGCCATATAAACATATATTACAGTCCCTTTAATCATTAAAAAGCATAGTATAATTAAGTCCATGAAAAACATAATACAACAAAAGACAAAAATACCCAATGCTACATCCAATGTGACAAAATTCATAGTTAAATACTTCAATGTTAGTATTCTCATGAGTAAGGGTCATTTAGTTAAACCCTTTGGACAAAGCGTGATAAGCCTGCAGCCACTTCACGGCATGACCACTATGCAGGTCCTAACACTACCTGTGAAAATTCTCATTTAACTCTGCTGGAGGGAGAATGGTCTCAGTGGGTCTGTCCTGCATACAGTAGGAACATGGAAAACCCTGCTACTTAAAAAGTGGAGAGGGGTGAGCTTAAACCTTGGGATGGGGGGGCTACTAACCTCCAACCAATTGATACCAGTTGAAAATTTAAATTAATGAACACACAATCCCAGCAAGCTCTAACCCCAAAACCCACCACATCATATATATATATTTGTGTCAAAAGGACTGCTGCTGAGCGTGGTCAAATGTCTGCAACAAAAGACAAAAATACCTAATGCTACATCCAATGTGACAAAATACATAGCTAAATACTAAATACTTCCTCAGGAAGTCGCCCAAAGACGAAACGCGTAGAATCCTGTCCACTGTGAAGTACGTGAGGTACCAGTAGCCGGAGACACAGCGTGTTGGAACTTCCGCCCTTCACCCGAACCAAAAGTGACGCACGCGAGGGATCCACACACACGCCGGCAGAAGGAATGCCAAACTGACCAGGATTTCGTACCATATACATTTTTAAAGTGTAAAATGTGAGTGCACTTTTATATTGTGTTATTGCTTAAGGAATACAACTTTGATATACTACACCATAAGAGTTCTTCTTCTCCATGCGGTGACACTTTATGGGGATCATTTGCCTTACCTGTGGGATCGTTACTGGAGACCTGCAGCTACCATCTGCTCCAATCAGAGAGAGACAGAGTCTCTGATATGCGCTTAACATATGGATAACGTGTGAGTGAGATTCATTTACAGCTTCCCACACTATATCAGTTTTCCAAACAGGTTGCACTATGTTGTGTTTTTTCTTTTACATGCTACTATTGTGAACGTTTGGCTCTCCCATTAAAACCTGGGATATCAACAAGAAGAAATAGACTGGAGAACGAACTATAAAAAGTTTTTTTTGAGCTGCTTTATTTAATTTTTTTGGGTGGTGGTATATGTTTCACAAATCACATTTATATAATATTCACCTATTTCATTAATGATTTTATATTCACCAATTGTGCACAAGCATTATTAATATGTGTGTTATATTAGTCACTATAAGTATTCACTTTAACTTTTTAGAGCGCCCGATTACAAACTTTTAGATTTGTACTAGGGAAGAGCAATACTGAACAAAACAAGGGAGGGGATCCTGAGTAAGAGAGTGCCCCACCAAAGTGGGAAAACAACAGGCAGATCCCAATAGCATGAACTCAGTGCTCGCTTACAGTATACAGTATATACTGTATGTGGGCGAAGAACCCATCTATTAGAAAATGGCTGTACCTAAAAATTGATGTTTTGTTTGTCCTGCCGCCACTGCGCAATGGACGGCATATTAGGTACACTGCAGAAGAGAGAGAATGATTTAGAAACTCAATTAAGTATCAGTTTAGTTTAACAAATTGTTTATCCAAAAATTAATAGTACAAACTGTTGTGGAATCTTAATAATTATTCTTGGGATTATTTTTCAGAGTAATATCAATAATAAGAATATTAACAACTGCTGCTATATATTCATTTCGATATACTACAATTACACACACGTGATGCATGAGGACCACAATAAGTGATACTCAAAACTGGAAGAACCCACTTCATTGTGTGTACATCAATCACGGCAGGTTAAATGTCTGGTTGTTGTTTAATGGTTCAGCTAGGTACCAACATTTCTTCCATAAATAAGGTATACTTTTTGACACTGGAGTGTCTTTTTAGTAGTGTTATAAGCATTTAAAGCAGCGCCCTTCGCCACCAATAGTGTAGAAGTAGAGAATGATAGAAAATGAAGCTGGAGTAAAGCACTGGATATATTATCCCTGACTGTCCTTTCCTAAATGATCAGAGTTACAATAATACACTTTTTTGGAACTTGAAGGTCAAGAATTATTCTTGGGATTATTTTTCAAAGTAATATCAATAATAATTATATTAATAATAATAATAATAATAATAATAACTGCTGCTATATATATATATATATATATATATATATATATATATATATATATATATATATATATATATATATATCAAGATAATAAGTACAATCACAGAAACATGTGCAGCATGAGGGCAAGAGACAGAGAGCTGACTTCCCTAAAAGTATATTCAATCACAGCAAGATGATGCAAAAACTATAATTAAATAAATATTTTTTTTAATTTTAAACTATATTAGTAAAGCATCAACACACATCTTAACCAACCCACAGCAAAACAATGCACCTAGTGGCTTCAACTTGAGGCTGCACCTCAATTTATACTCCTCGGCTTCTCCTCCTCATCCGCGGATTGCGTGTTACATTTTTCGGTTCAAATAATTAATCCATCGTCAGGATTGCCATTGATAGCAAAAAAAATTTTAGGAAAAGTTGAATTGGCCTTTTTGAGACTGATCCGCAGGAATCCGCGGACCAACGGAACCGGTAGATTCGAGTCGGATTCAAATCCGCAATTTTTTTCCACCCATCTCTACTTACAAAAATGTCACACATTCATGGATCAGTTCAAACACATTTTTTTTAATGCTTTGAGCACACGCAAAGTATGGTTAAATTGATTTTCTAAAACGTCCAATGCTTCCTAAACAATGGACAGAAAATTGACTTCCACTTTTTAAAATGTATGAATAATAACAATCTCCGTTTTTGAGATTGATCCGCACTAATCCGCAGACCGAAAGAAACCAGCCGATCCACTGCGGTTCCAAATTCTGCCAAAAAAATTGCCAATCTCTACTTGTATGCAATTATTTACAAGGACAATATACAAGACATTAACAGGGAAGAATAACATTTAAAATCGCACAATTTGGCTGGTCGCAACACAATTTACTTGTATTGCAAATAGCATGTAAGCACAGCAAAACTCGAGCCAGCAGTAACGTGTTATTGTGCGACAAAAGGTGCAATAACGTCTACTTTATCTGTAAAAGTTTAAATTTGGGGGAATGGAGGTATATTGGTATTTGAGTCCTAGCCCAGAAGAGTTTGCAGTGTAAATTCTTAAGACTCTTACACATGTTGTTCTTCTGCCTTTGTATTGTGAGTTGTGAATAAGACCTATAGGCACGAAGCTCTGTCAGGTTATTTAACGTGATGTAACCAAATTAATATCACATTCATTTTAAAACGGTATCCAAGGATAATAACGTAACATTAAGTCATGTTTTCTCCCATGAAGAGCACAGCGTTAACTATAATGGATGTTAGTTAGTTATTCTCTAAAGTCTCTTAAAGTTAACGTGGGGACTTAACATTGCATTACTTAAATCAGAGCTAAACTTGGCATTGCCCCCTTCCAGACCGGAAGGGCATTTGTTGTATGTGAATGGGTATAATGCCACACTTAAACATGATTTAAATAACAATAGTGTTATGTACAAGAGTCACTTCTCTCTCCTCTCCTCTGTCTCTCCACTTCAGGAAAATCCCTATTTCAGGTTGGATGGGAGTAACGCCAAATTTACATACCGTACTGTCAGATTAGTGGAAGATAAAGCTGCGTTACCCTACAATAACATAATGTTAACCCATTTCTAATGAAAAGTAGTGCAGCCCTTGATTTTGGACATAACTAGATTTTCGGATAGGGTGTTAACTATTTTAGGTAACGTTATGTTATGTTTCCTGATTTAACAGAGCTTAGTGTAACAAGGCTTAAGTTCCCAGAGGGTGAATGTCAATTTAACAACTTAACAACTCCAGTGTGGTTTGTAGGTGAGTATTATGTTGGATATTATGCTACAGTACTATGTCTTACAGTATGAGTAATAGTGCAGTAATATATTTGATCAATGCATGTATATTTTAAAGGGATAGAAGACTAATAATTTGCCTTGTATGTTTCTTTGTTTTAATGCTTGGTTTCTTGGTTAACATTTTTTTTTCATTCAATTTGTCAAGTGCCTGCAGTTCACAAATTAATTAGAGGGAGGGCTTGAGAACTTCTAGCTATGGGGATTAGTATTTAATCTTTGATAGTGCCGATCAGGGTACTTATGCAGTTTAAACAACTATAAATCATAAAAGCATGAAAGAAAAAGAGCAATATCTATATTTTATGGCCAATATTCACTAAATGGGGCTGGGTCATAAGACACCTTTTAGCACCGGAAGACATTTTATGCCACATGAGCTGTAAAGTTCATTCTGGTGCTGGAAAGTGTCTTATTGTGACGCAACACTTAGTCAATATGGACCTGTGTGCATTGAAAGTGAAGGTCATCTATAACTGAACATTTTCTTGCAGACAGAGCAGACCACAGGGCTCACTTGTTTCTCATTTCTCTGGTGCCAGGCCTTGTAAATGCTCATCTGATGCGGGAGTAGGCTGGGATCCAACCTTCATGAGAGCCAGGGTCCCATTATGTTAGTATTCAATTTGCAGAATGTGCATATAAATTATGCCTCAGTCAATCTCGATTCAAATTCTTGCACCAAACAACCACACAGAAAACAAATACTGTTAACTTCTAAAGGAATTGGAATGTGACACCACATCACTGGAATGCTAAAGCTATCGTGATTTAACTCTCTGTACAAGGGCAGGTTAAGCAGTAGCAAATGTATATGGGATTAATTATACAAAAAACAAACTGGATCAGCAAAAATAATAATGAAGGACTTATGGTTTTTTTTTTTGGGTGGGGGGCTATTTAAACCTCAGATGGACATTATGAAAAACCTGACGAAGGGGCCGGGGGGGCCTTGAAACGTTGCTGTATTGTAAACATATAAGTGTGTGTATGCTAACATTTCCTATCCCGGGTGTGTGCGGATTGTTTCTGTATTGCTGATTTTTTGATACATTAAAGAAGAAACTTGGTGAGTCCCAAAGCAAAACATAAGTCCTTCATTATTATTTTTGAGTGCTGATCCATTTTATTTTTGTATACAGTAGTTATTTGCACCTTGCGATGTGGATGCAGGATCATGGTCCAATTTCTGTATTTACAGTATATATAGAAGCATTTCTAATATCCAATGTATTCAAAATTGTAGGCTATTTACCAAAGTCTTCTAGGAAAACAGAACCAGATTGATAAAAAAAAAGCTTTCTCTGCAGTCGGTGGGATTTATTATTTGAAGTATTTATATTTGACCAGTATTGAGCCAGTCGAATATGTAGTCCTGCAATTATTCTTGCCATTGTTTCCTACTTTTTATTTTAGAGATATCAGGTGTTATGTCGCCTAAGTGCAAAACTAGCATAAATCTGGCGCAACAAAATAGCAAAAAAAAAGTGTTTTCTTTATTAAATTAGCAATTAACCATTTGAAAGCCCTATGATGTAGCCACCACAGCAGGTGTGGCCAACTCCTGTCCTCAAGGGCCACCAAGAGGTCAGTTTCTTAGGACATCTGTGCTTCAGCACAGGTGACTCAATCAGTGGCTCAATCATTGACTCTCTCTCCTCTCCCATCTGAAAGATCTTGAAGATTTCTGCTTTTGTGAGTGCCTAGATTCTAATTTGTATTTTTAAAATATATTCTTTCACATGGTTTGTAAATTTTGCACCATTTCTTTTTACTTTGTCTCGTCTTTTCCATATCCTGAGTTCATTTGGGCTCCTTTTTGGGTCTGGAGCTCATGTTTAGAAACTTCTAGCAAAGTCTCTGTGTTGAGCAGCACTGCACACACATTGTAATTAATATATATTACATATACTCTGATATCTATTCACATGAACAACCTTTAATTTCATATTAAAGTCACTTGCGCTTGTTTTTGCACATTGACAAAAGATTAGCCACCTCACCACATAGATAACAAGCCAACATATTTATACTTTACCTATTAACCTGCCTGAAACGATGGTGACCTCTAGTGGTCAACCTGAGAAGTTCCACTTTGAAGTTAAAGGTACAATTTCCCCATATACTACAGTATATGGTATTTTGAAAGTGAGCTAACTCCTTTCTAAAGCAGCTTCCCAACCTTACTTTTTTCTACCTGTTTTTGATTGTATTAACATTTTCATTTAAGAAGCTCAGTGCCTGTAGTAGTGTTTTAACCTTCCAGAGCCTCCGACGTTTTGCACATACACATAGGTACCACTTTAGTTTCTCCACCCGCGCTGAATGGAGGTACTACCAGAAGTTTCAATGGAAGACTCTTAACCTATGCAGCTTAGCATTCACACACAAACTTCTATGTTTCATAGGTGCAGCTGGCCTTACAGGAAACATGTAGTGTACCTGCTAATTAGGTACATTTGGAGGGTATACCTTCCCAGTGCCTTTTTAACGTACAGATATAACGTACTTTACTAGAGCATTGGTCTTGCAGGTGGAGTATGCGCCCCCGATCATTTTTCAGCTGCTTGCAGGTGACCGGAGAATCCAGTGCGGCCGGAAAAATGGAGATTTTATTTTAATAACATAGGATTGAACCCAGCAGAAACAAATGGAAAAAATGCATAAAGCAGCGCACTGCCCAGAGGTGTGGACCTCCTTTTTTGTAATGCTGGTTGGGCAATAAATTCTTTATATTTTTATACCACCTGTTTCCCAATTTTTCTGGGCAGTGTTTTACAGAAGCCAGTTTATCGAAGAAGGATTCAGCTTGATTGAATACAGGCGAAGAGATTGTAACAGACACATACAGGATATCGTTGTATGAGCAGGCCGATTGCTTTCCATGACAATGGTGCAGACCTCTATTTTGGTGTGATATCACTCTACCTAAATTCCTAGTGCTGGAAATTGTCAATGGTTTACAAGCTCTAGTGTTACTACAGGTCTGAGAACATTACCATTGGGACAAATCTTTATCTTTTAGAATATCTGGTACTTCCTCATTGTATATCCCTGATGATGTCACTTATTTTATTAAGGACAAAACTGCCATATGCAGTGCAAATGATTTCCTTACCAACATGGTTATTGCTGACCTTCCTGTTATTAACTTCTATCACATCGTTAATTTTGGCCTGGGCCTTAGAAAAAAAGCTTGGCAATATCATGCATGTTGTACACTGTAAATCTTTCCTCATCAGCTAGACCCTCAATACCCTGCAGGATTGGTTTCAAGACATGCTGGCCCTCTTGCTGTTCAAAATTGGCAATATGTTTACGGATTGCCTCTAGATCAGCCCTATTCCAAATTGACATACAGGATCCAAAAAGTCTAGGTATGGCCCCAATGATGCCATCTATACTCTGCAATTTTCTGGGTCCTTTTTGGTGTGGGGTGTCTTGTCCTGAAAAAAGGTCTTGAGTTCTGTCTGCATGAGATGCAACTTAAATCTACTAATAAGGAAGTATAAAATAGTGAAACATTAGTTTGCATACAGGACCCAAATTCTACCATGTTCAATTTTGATAAATTTATGACGACAGGCACATGAATAAAATGCACATTATTATATAAAGTCCAGGGGATGGATGTTGCAGTGAGGCCATTGGAGGGTCCATCCTGTGTTGTTGGGCATGCCATCTGGACTCCACCAGGACACCTTTTTCACCACTTGTTCCAAATGCTGAGACAGGGAGGAGAATTGACTATCCCTCATTACATTGGACTGGATTCTGTTCTACCCGGATACCAAGAAGGGGATCAGCGATGACACTGATGCACATGTGCATGAAAGTTATGATAACAATGGCCTTCATTGTCGTGTAGCAAATATGAATAGTAAAAGAAATAAAGGAGAGAAAGCAAGAAAGATAAATTAATTAGTATTGCATTACTTTGATCTATGGGTCCTGAGATTGCATTTCAGAAATGTTGAAATGTCTGGGACATTGATGGGGGCCTTGTTATTGCACAACCCATGGAGCACACATTTTCATTAATCTGTGGGATTTCCCAATTCCCCCCCCCCCCTTGTGCTCCTTGTTTGGTTAAAGAGTCAGCTATGTCATTTAGCTCACGAGTGAGTGAATGGTCTCTCTTATAAGCGACAATAATCTGAAATAAATCATATTCGGCAATGTTAGGATTTATGGCAGCGATTGAATGTGAGTCTGGAAAAACCACCATCCTGCAATCTGTGCTGAGGACAGTCTGCAAAAGTAGAAGGTTAGTCAAATCCAGCATACATTCATTGGGACCCAGAAAATCAGACCCAAATAGCCCAGGTTCATTTGGGAGACACATTAGTGCTACCGGCTGTGTAACTGACATGTCCTCAATTTGAATTGTCACATGTATGTCAATGGTTAATTGTAAGACTTGCACTTGGACATTTTAATTTCTAACACCTATTAACTCACATCTCGGCTGGACATTGACAGCATGTGATGTGTTCCTCAGACTTTAATTTGCCAATTAAGTCAGCTACCCTGTTAGTGTTTTAAGGGTTGTGTGAGGTAAGTACCATTGTGGGCAGGGTATATGGCTTTACCTGCACTATCAAACCCCAATAGTGTCTTATTCCCCTCAGTAGATGAGAATAGGCATGTTCTCTCAGAGACAGGAGTTTTTCCTGTATCTATCTCCCTGGAATCTTGATTAACCATATCCTGTGGGTCTATTGTTACTGAAAACCCCATGTGGCCTGTGCATCAATTATTTCCCCCATGTCAATGGGTAAATGAAGATTTGATTCAGTTGGATCCTCTTACCAAATATC
Source organism: Ascaphus truei (assembly GCF_040206685.1). Classification (NCBI taxonomy): domain Eukaryota; kingdom Metazoa; phylum Chordata; class Amphibia; order Anura; family Ascaphidae; genus Ascaphus; species Ascaphus truei. The sequence goes on from NC_134483.1 coordinate 508,983,709, forward strand.
TCCATGCTCACTACCCATAAGATCCCAATCCACCATTTCATTTGCATATATGGGAGCAGAAGCTTTATATCCCAATCTGTCTGCTATGGCTTTCTGTCCTTTCAAAATAGAGATGGTTTGTAGCAGCTCGGATTGTTTTTGTTTACATGGGGAATGATCAATACATTTGCCTTTTTTCAATTCAGTAACTTGATCCTGAATTACTTTGTAAACACTTATTTAGTGATCTCTTTCAGTTTCTACATTCATTAATGTTTGCTTACAATCTATTACCTCTTTTTGGATAATTTTATGATTTTTGCAATTTTCCTCTTGTGAGGACTGTGCAACTTCACTAAGAGTTGTTAGAGCCTTGACTTGATTTTCTAATTTGTCAATCTCTTTTTCATAACTTATAGTTTGGAGCTTTACAATTTTGAAGTGCTATTTCAAAATGTTCCATTTTGGCATTCATTGCCAAGCATGCTGCATACATACTTGCAACTGATTTTTTATTTTTCTTAGAGATGCTTATCTCAAATATTTCCTGGACATATGTCCAAGGATTATTTTGACTTTTAGTATCACATGCAAAGTCTGAACTTTTATCCTTTGTGATATAAGCTGCTACAAAGCTGTCTAAATGTCAGGATCGGACTTAGGCCTCGCCCCCGTGATGCATCTCGCGATGTCACAAGTGACGCGCGTCAGCCGCAAACCTGCACACAAGCGCTGCGCTGCCAGGAATGAAAACACTACAGGGACCGTTTCCAGGCTCCACCTCCGTGACGACATGGGAAACCCATCGCGCACGCTAGCTATGCGCAGACGCCGCGCGGATACAGGTAAACAAGTGGTTAATTCCCTCAATTATTCCTCAGCTACTATGCACTCTGCCCCTGCCTATCAGTGGACAGCCTATGTCTGATTGTTCATTACCCTGCAGCTGTTAGTTACCTTGCACCTGTGTGCTGCCTTACCATTGGCTGCCTGTACTTTAAATACTCAGCCAGCCCTCTTACAAACTGGCTGAGCACAAACTCTGTCTTGTGACTTGTGCTTACCTCAAGCTTCCTGCGGCCCTGCCTTTGTCTTGTTTGCTTCTTGTATTTTGACCTCAGCTTGCACCCGGAATCCTGCCTTCTCTGGCCCCTGGACCACGGCTACGGGCACGACGATTCTACATTCTATATCCCTGGACCCCGGCACCGCACAACGACAATCTGATCTCTCCACTCCTAGACCACGGCAAGTACCTCCACCAATCTGACTTCTACCCTGACCCAGCTACACGACTACCACTCTGCACTCCTGCCGTGGCTGCCCAGTTGTAGGTCGGTGCTACCAATATCCCCACCTCAGCCTCGCGGTCCCACCTTGTTTGTGGTTAGCACTCGTTACACTAAACTAGAGACTGTAGCCATTTTTGCTTTCCCTTTTAATGTATATCCTCCCCACAAGTTGCCGGTTATTAGTGGTTATCCAATATACTTCTCTATAATTAGAATTCGGGGTTTTCTGTTAAAAAAAAATATATATATATATAATATATATATATATATACTTAGTTAAGTTATGGTGAGTAAAAAAAGTGACAAAAACCCTCCACAGCAAAGCATATAGCAAATGGAAATATAACTGTATGCTCATTTGCATGTCTTAGGCAGGTCTGCAACCCTGCCTTTCACCATTAACACCCAGCACACAGCACTTCCACTGCAGCAAGGGATTCTGGGAAATGACATGCAAATAAGCACACAGTGCCACTTTTTGCTTCAAAACCATTTTAAACATGGTTCCCTATAGGCTTAATCTTGCTGCATGGTCACAGCTTTAAGCACAGCCAGGGTTAAGATGCATAGCCAGTAAACCCACCCACAGACCGCTGTTTCAAGCTTAATGGGTCTCATCAGTGTGGCTATGCAAAGCTGAAGCAATGAGGATGGGGTTTACCATACTTAGTTAAGTTATGGTGAGTGAACAAAGTGACAAATACCCTCCACAGCAAAGCATATAGCAAATATTTTCTTGGAGGACCTGACTAATAGGACCAGGAAAAATGTGTTTGTTGCGATTTACAATGAAAATGTAAATACAGAGGATGTAGCCTTTTGGCTTAAACAGTATTGTGCTGTGGTGTACGAGAAGCCAGAAAGGTGTGTGGATGAGGACCGCAGTAAAACCGGTGTAACATTAGAGCTGGTACATATACCGAATGCGATACATATTGGGCAATTGCATGGATCAGTTTTTTATGCGGGACAGCCAAGAAGGCGCAGGCGATGTGGGGCACCTGATCACTTGCAGAAGGATTGTACAGAGGGATTCTGTACAAAATGCAACCAACTGGGACACAGAAAACATGGATGTACGGAAGAAATGAAGTGCAATTTGTGTGGCAAAAACGGTCACAGTTTCAGGCAGTGTCCCCAATCGTATGCAAACCGAGCCAGAGGAGGTTGGAGGAGAGAGGAGAGAGGAGACAAAAAAGATGGCCGCTACAATCGAATGCCATGAGGAAGAAAAGATGTCCGCTACAAACGAATGCCATGCGGCTGAGGAACCACAGAAGTCAGCTGGAAAAAGTGAAGTGGAGTAGTGTGTGGCCATGGAGCCAGATACTCCCACCCCAGGCTCAAGCAACACCTCAGGGCCTGAGGAACCGGGTGCTTTAAAGGAGGATGCTTTGGAGGAGAAGTTTGTAACCAGAGGAAAGAGAAAGTTACAAAGCCACAAAGAAACAGTTAAAAGAACAGTGCAACAAGTGGCAATGGATCTGAGTGGACTGGACTCTGATGAAAGCTCAGCTGATGAGGACTTTCCAGCAACCCCAGAAATAGGGAGCTGGGCAGATGAAGAGGAAACAGAATCAGAGGAGAGTGAATCTGATGGAGAGAATGGTGAGGAATGTAGGGAACTAAAAAAGAGGAGTGTGAGTGAGGAGAGAGGGAGCATGGAAAAAATGGACAGAGGATGAGTGGAAGGGAAGGGGAAAGTCTCTGATATATGTTTGCATAAAGGACAAAGAAACAATACAACAGGCCTGCACAAGATGGCTCCCCCCTCCTCCCAGCCATGTTCCACAGTGAAAAGTAGGACACCCCCCCTGCAGCTGCTCCTCAGAGCTAGTGTCAGTGTGTCAATGTGTCAGTGTGTCAGTGTGGCAGTGGCAGTGTGGCAGTGGCAGTGGCAGTGTGTCATAGTGTCAGTGTGGCTGTGGCAGTGTGGCAGTGGCAGTGTGGCAGTGGCAGTGTGTCAGTGTGTCAGTGGCAGTGTGTCATAGTGGCAGTGTGGCAGTGTGGCAGTAGCAGTGTGGCTGTGTCTGTGTGGCAGTGTGGCAGTGACAGTCTGGCAGTGTGGCAGTGTCAGTGTCAGTGTGGCAGTGTCGGTGGCAGTGGGGTGATGTGAAGTGAGATGAGGTGCAGGGGGGGAGGTGAGGTGCAGGGGGGGTGTAGTGGGGTGATGTGAGGTGAGGTGCAGGGGAGAGAGTGATGTGAGGTGAGGTACAGTGTGGTAGAGGGGGGATGTGAGGTGCAGGGGAGTGAGTGAGGTGAGGTGAGGTGCAGGGGGGGAGGTGTAGCGGAGTGATGTGAGGCGAGGTGCAGGGGGGGAGGTGAGGTACAGGGGGGGAAGTGTAGTGGGGTGATGTGAGGTGCAGGGGGGTGATGTGAGGTGCAGGGGAGTCATGTGATGTGAGATGCAGGGGGGAGAGTGATGTGAGGGGGAGGTGCAGAGGGGGTGAGGTGCAGGGGGCTGGGATGTGTGTGGTCTGCAGAGGGTTATTGTGTGTTATGTGGAGGGGGAGTATTGTGTATGGGTGAGGGGGAGAGATGGGGGTGTGAGATAGAGGGTGAGTCTCGCAACGGTTGATGATGAGGGGTGCAGGGGGAGATATATGAATATGATGAGTGCTTGGGGAGATATGAGGATGATGGGTTGCTGGGGCAGATATATGAGAATGATGAGGGGTGCTAGGAGAGATTGATGAGGGGTGCTGGAGGAGATATGAGGCTGATGATGATGAGAGGTGCTGGGGAGATATGATGATGATGATGATGATGATGATGATGATGATTTTACCCGTGCGGCCCGAATCTGTTTTCTTGGAGCAACTTTACAAGTTGTGCAGGCCTGCAATACAAAAATGGGCTGATTGGGTGGGGAAGGAGGGAAATATGGAACATTTAAGCTTGATTATGGATGATTGGAAGGGAAGTCCAGAGAAGTATGAAAGGATACTGAATGATGATTGTTTTATTTGCTTGGGGAGGAGAGAAGGGGGAAAAAAAGGATGTATATTCAAGGGACATTACAATTTGGCATGCAAGGTTTATGAATATAAGGAGTTCAAAGCTGTGATGCCTCACCTGCAGCCTTCTTTGATGTTGAGGATGTTTGATGTAATGTTAGAGACAGAAGGGTTTGTAAGTAAGAAATGTTATGTTGATTTCTTTGACAAAAGGAAGTTAGTGTGGTAAATGTTAGAATACAGCATGCTAGTTTAGTTTTATGCAGTGATAAAGTGAGAATTTACTGGTTAGAAATGTATTTGTTTGTTTTTAGTTCAGTATTTTAATGTAATATAGGAAGTTATATTGTAATGCTTTTTTTGGTTATGGTTTTAAACTGAAGAAAGAATAGTTAATTAGTACATGATATAAGTGTAAGGACCCACGCTGCAGGGACTCCCGCTACCAGCGCCTCCTTACCTTCTCCCCACTGCCTCTGGTCCCTGGCGGTGTGCCCCGGTTCTCGGCGTCTCCCCCACGGCTGCTCCCGCACTTCCGGGTCGCGCGCGTCACACTTACGGGCGCGTGCGGACCCAGGCTTCCCTTTCTTGGCGCCGGGAACCTGACCCCGCCTCCTCAGGTGCGGCGCGCGTACGCATCGGTGCGTTTCCCTGCCCCTGCTCCACCAGGTCCGCCCCCCCAGACTATTCTTCCCTATCAGGGCTTCCCTGGGGCCGCACCTCCGCTACTCCCTTTCCTCTGATAGGCCCCAGCCCACTATTTAGTCTCCCCTCGCCATTACCACATTGCTCTGCATAGCTACTGTACCTTGGTGCTGTCTGCTTCTGCCTGGCTTTCTTGTGTTTCAGTCCCTGTTCCTGTCTCTGGATTCTCTGCTGACCTCCCTGGATTTTGACCCTTGGCTTTGGACTTTGACTATGCTGCTATCTGGTACCCTTTGGATTTGGCTTTGGACTCTCCGCCTTGCAGTCTTCTACATCCCTTGGACACGGCTTACGGACCTCTACTGCGCTGCCCTCTATGCTCCACGACCCAGGCTTACGGACACTCTACCACGCTGCTCTCCATACACCTTGACCATTGGCTTACGGACTTTACCATTCTACGCTGGAGTTGGCAAGTACGGTACTCTTTCTATTTTTGTTCCCTGGACCAACTACGCTACTTCCACACTCCGGCCGTGCCCCCGTTTACTGTTAGGTGTGTGGTATTTCTCCTTTCCACCTCAGTCCCGGGGTCTCGTCTGGCTTGTGGGCAGGCCGGGCGTTACAATAAGTTTAGTCCTGTGTGTTCTAATGATTAGGAAATAATGTTTTCTGTTTTTGTATTTTATGTTTTGATGACAAAAGCTGTAATGTTATATTATGAAAATAAACAAATTTATTTCAAAAATGAAACAGCTGTCTGTGGGTGGGTTTACTGGCTATGCATCTTAACCCTGGCTGTGCTTAAAGCTGTGACCATGCAGCAAGCTTAAGCCTATAGGGAACCATGTTTAAAATGGTTTTGAAGCAAAAAGTGTCACTGTGTGCTCATTTGCATGTCATTTCCCAGAATCCCTTGCTGCAGTGGAAGTGCTGTGTGCTGGGTGATAATGGTGAAAGGCGGGGTTGCAGACCTGCCTAAGACATGCAAATGTGGATGGATGCGTGTGTGCGTGTGTGTGCGTGTGTGTATCCTCCCTCCCTCTTATGTTCACTAGCCTGTAAAATTCTTCCAATATCCACAACCAAAATAAGCTTATTATTAGTATATGTATTAACGTGATTTTGTTGCTGATAAGTGTCTGACACAGCCTAAACTTATCTATTAACCTTATCTATTTTATACTCATAGATCTAGGTTCTTATTTAAAAGACTACCATACATTTTGTGTGGGCGACAAATGTTACCGATAATGTCTAGCCTTATCCAGAAATAGAAATATAGATGTATTTATAATTATACAACAAAAATAAACAAACAAAGATGCCCAAAGCTACTTCCAATGTGACAAAAAAACACAGTGATATAGCTACAGTATATATTCTCTTCAAAAGGGGTCATTTAGTTCAACCCTTTGGCCAAAGCGTCTTAAGCCTGCTAGCCAACTTTAAGGCATGACTGTTAGCAGGTCCTAACACTCCCTGAGTTAAAAATTTTATTTACCTCTATAATTAGGGGAAGAATGAGCAGCATTGGATCTGTCATAACCCAGCAAAATGAAACTGTCCTGCCAACTTGGAAAATGGGGAGGGCGAGCTTAAACCTTGAGGGGGAGGGGCCCTAACCTCCCAAAAACTTCTGAGACCAGCTGCACAGAGTTAATAAACACGCAGATACCCAACAAGCTCTGAGAAGCCCCAATCATTACCACATAATATATATGTATATATGTATATATATATATATATGTATATATGTATATGTATATAAGTGTCAAAAGGAGTGGTAGTGGGCATGTCTAAATGTATACAACAAAAAACAAAATGCCCAAAGCTACTTCCAATGTGACAAAAATACACAGTGCAATACCTATATATTCTCTTGAAAAATGATCATTTAGTTCAACCCTTTGGCCAAAGCATCTTAAGTCTGCTACTCATTGGTACTCATTATAATAGCAATTATTAACAGAGCAAGGGTTATCCAGTATATATTTTCTTCACTGTAATCCTTTTTGATCGTAGTTAATTTTACATCTACAATCTCTAACTGCATAAGTGACATATAAAATAATTTTGATAATTCTGTGATTATCTGTTGTAATTTTGTATGATTTCTTAATTCATTATAGAATTCTTCTACATTTCCCAATATCACTGGATATACATACTTTTGGTAATATGTCAATATAAAATGTACAGTAATAGGTATCATTGGTTTTACTGAATACATAATACCATTATGATTATACATTTTAACTTCAATAACAGATCACTTGGTACAATAGTTTACATTTAACTTCAATAACAAATCTCTTTGTACAGTAGTTTTCTTGAGGCAAACGTATGGTAACCGAACAATTTTCACTACGTATGGTGACAATGCCCATAAAATAATTCCATACAATACTTTTCCATAATTGAGTATCCAACTCAACTGATTAGGAATAGGATCTACATGTAGTAAACAAGTATTCTGGCCTTGCCAGCACCAGTCAACTACCTGTGTAACTGCTACTCGTTCTGGGCAAAAAAAGTCTTATTATGTTCTATGCAATGTCGGACATCATATTAAAATAGCGGATGTGTCTCATTCCCTACTATTTTTACATTTATCGGAATATCGTGAGTAATCAATTTGTCATTAGAAATCATACCCATATCTATAACTTTATACAGTTTTTTGTAGTGGAAAAAGACAATGCACTAAAGGTTCATTAAAAAAAATCACCGGCCATTTAAATCACTGTTTTTTGGAGCGTTGCTGTCACGGTATTCAGAAAGCCTTGATTACCTGTCATAGCAAAATTCACAAAACAGGCGTTTAGCCGGTGATCTGATGAACGACCCTCTGAAAAGGCCTTACCCGGCAAGTTGTATCTGCTGCAGTGAGAGCTTCTCTGAGAGAGCCATCTCTGCCTGTGCAGATCTCGTCTGACATTTATGTGTATAAATGTTGTTAATAGTTTAGATGAGCAGGGGGTCTCCTGAGCTGAACCGCATTGGTTTCAGCCTCGAGGACCACCTACTTCCCAAGATACAGGCCCGTTATGGGGTGCCGGTATCTCCTATGCATTTTATTCCCACGGTCACGTGACGTCAACATTTAAATGCATAGGAGATACCGGCACCCCATAAAGGAGCCTTTATCTCGGGAAGTAGGGGGTCCCTGAGGCTATCCGCTATAGTAATGAAGTTTACTGTAAATGCATCTTTATTGCATGGGATTCATGCCAGGGGTCTCTGGTGCTAATATTAATGGATATCAGCTCCAGAGATTCCCGGCATCAATCCTATGCAGGAAAAATGCATTTTTTTTCTAAGTCCCATCTCGCCGCTTCTCTGCAGGTGTCCAACACCTTGACGCCAACTTTTTCTGGCGTGATAATTTTGTGATAAAATCACCATTCTAGAGTGGGGATAAGCGTTCATAGCCTAATCACTGCTACTAGAATTGTACGAGTTTATGAACATGCTGAAATGCGGCTTATCACCGATGTCTCTGATTTTTTTATGAGCAAATTTTTGAGGCAATTCAGTCTTTTATCAATACACCTTATAAAGGGCACACGGCCCAAAACGCGTTGGTCTGATGCTTTTTTGCTGCTACCTGGGATATGTTTGAGAGGAGATAGAGAGGAGATAGAGAGGAGATAGAGAGGAGATAGAGAGGAGATGGAGAGGAGAGAGATGGAGAGGAGAGAGATGGAGAGGAGAGAGATGGAGAGGAGAGAGATGGAGAGGAGAGAGATGGAGAGGAGAGAGATGGAGAGGAGAGAGATGGAGAGAGAGACTGAGAGAGAGATTGAGAGATTAGAACAGGGGGGCAGCTGGCACTCCCATCAAAGTGAAATGGTATTGTGCATGTCCTGTAGAAATAAACAGAGAAAGCACTCAAACAATATAAGGTATCCACTGGCCAGTGTACTCTAGCACAACCCTGAGGAAGGTCCTCCAAGGACCGAAATGTTGGTCTTGTTTGTGCTGTACCATCTGAATACAGTTTTTTTGTTACCATTTATCCTTACCATTTATCCTTGAGTGCTGTCCTTTGTCTTCTCTTGCTAGGGTTGACTGCTTTCTCTGTTTATTTCAACAGGACAAGCACCATACCATTTCACTTTGATGGGAGTGCCAGCTGCCCCCCTGTTCTAATATATATATACACAAGCACAGAAAAGAAAAAAGATATGGCGCCACCCAAACCTACTAAACGTATGAAAAGGCAAATAATGATGAAAATCTATGTTGTACAGGACTGAAACAAAAAATATGAAATGAAAATAATATGACAAAAAATGTATAAAAAATATATGTATAATAGAATAATAAACAAATTGAAAAATATTGTTCAGAATAAAATACAATACAAATCCAAATGTAGCTCCACACGCAATCCAATAGAGTCTTTTCAGCCTGAATATAGGGGAACACCACTTCCTTGAAGATATCTAAAAAAACAAACAAAAAACAGGCGCACTCATAGCGTAGTAAAGCTTACAAAATTTTATGTGGAGTTGAATGTATAAAAAGGCATACACAAACATAACGGGAATACAAGCAGTTATGAGTAATACTCAATCGCCAGCCAGAATGCAGGAACCAAGCCACTCCGGTAAGATCGTCCGATATGGAGAGAATTCAGCAGCTTCCACAGTGTACTCCGTGTACCGGAGGAGGTAAGGAGCCTCGCCCACTCCAAGCCCCGATCACAATCCCGCGAGAACTTGATGACGTCACTGGGTTCACTGGATAGATAGAAGTCTTTCGAGATGAAACGCGTAGGGAGTGCCTTGTGGACGTGATATTGTCCAGTTTAAATACGTATTTGCTATCTCATTCACGGGACTTTATACATTTGGTAATCTATACCAATCACAGCCATTATTTTGCTATCCCTGTGGTGGCTGCTACTATCTATCCGGTGAACCCAGTGACGTCATCAAGTTCTCGCGGGATCTTAACTGGCTGAAAGGACACTCTACGCGTTTCGTCAGGAGTCCTGATGAAGTCGTGTCAACGACGAAACACGTAGAGTGTCCTGTCAGCCAGTGCTCTGAGGAAAAGATCGAGACCGCATCATCACCAGTCTGTGCTGGAGTTCCACGACGCGCCAGAAGTGACGTACCAACCAACGCCGGAGTTCCATGACGCACCGGAAGTGACGCGAACCCGGGTAGAGGTGCGGAAGTGGATAGAGGCAGCGGAGATCCACAAGATACACGGAGAGATCGCGACCCCTGTGTACCTGGTATCTGTTGCCAACCACACTGTATTATTCCTACCTAAGTGTAAGCCTCCATTTTTATTTTGCCTTGTCATTATATTTTACATTCTACACTATATGGTCTTTTCTTTCTTTGGAGATTGTCTGCGGGCAGTTGCTGCATCTATCACAGGGACCATCCACCCCATAAGTTGGATGACTGCTCAGTTTTGGCTGCTTTACTGTGAGTAGCCCTTTGTGAGCCCTACACTATCACTGTATTCCTTATTTAAACATTGCTGTACTATGTAATGTTTTCTATTTTCATGGCTGCAAGAGTCGCTCCTCTGGTCCTTTTTGGAAAGAATTGAACTTGCAAGTCTTCTGAAACGGTCTCCCACCAAGGGTTGAGTGTGCTTGCTAAGCCCCTTTATTGATTTGCACCTTATAGATCACCATAGATTGTCACTTACATTGTGTTATTTATGCACTGTCACTTATATGAGTTTATTTGCACTTAATTATATGTATTAAGATCTGGGTTTTTGTTAGAGCACTTTTGAGCACCTTTTTCTTTCGTTAAATTACAGAGGAAATCGGTGAAAGAGTAAACTGGGTCCCACATAGAAAAATCTCCTCAAAGGCTATCCCTGCAGAGAAATAAGAATGATCCACTCTGCCAGCTATACTTCTAGGTCCCTCTGCCAGGGTCAAAGCTCATATTTAAGGAATGAGAGGTGATGTGCTCCTGCATAGTGGGTTGTACGTATCAATCATCTTCAAACCATAGTATGATAAAGATCTGAAGCATCTGCCATTGCAGCCATTGGATGGACTTGTCATGTCTTCACTAATCAACATGCACAAGTCTAACCCACGCCAACTCTTCTCTGTCTTTGACTCTCTACTCAAACCACCCTGAGCTGCCTCTTCTTCTTCCTCATCTCACCCCAGGACTTTGCTGACTATTGTAAGGAAAAGGTGGAATCCATACGTCAGAACGTTCCCTCTGTTTCCTCGACTCCCCCTACACCGCTTCCTAACTCTCCTCCTGCCTTCCTTGACTCTTTTTTCCACTGTCTCAGAGGAGGATGTGTCACTGCTGATCTCCTCTTCTCCCTCTACCACTTGCCCTCTTGACCCCATTCCCTCCCATCTCCTAAAACCTCTTGCTCCTACTATACAGTAATCCCAACACTCACACACATTTTTAACTCCTTCCTCTTCTCTGGTACCTTTCCCTCCTCCTTCAAATATGCAACACTTATACCATTATTCAAAAACAGCAAGCTTGACCCTACCTGTCTTTATAACTATCGTCCTGTCTCCCTCTTGCCTTTTGCCTCTAAACTCCTTGATGTCTTGTATTCACTCTCTTGCTCCATTTCTCAACACCTAATCTCTCCTAGACCCTCTACAATCTGGCTTCCGCACTGCTCACTCCAATTAAACAGCCCTCACTAAAATAACTAATGACCTCAATGCTGCCAAAGACAGAGGTCAATTCACTCTGCTCATATTACTCAACCTCTCTGCAGCATTTGACCATGTACCACACTCTTCTCCTTCACATTCTTCATACTCTTGGCATTCATAACAAAGCTCTATCTTGGATCTCCTCTTACCTCTCCAATCTTACTTTCAGTGTCTCTTTTGCTAACACCTCCTCCTCTATCGATCTCTCTTTGGGGGTACCCCAGGGCTCTGTCCTGGGACCTCTTCACTTTTCTCTTTACACATTCTCTCTGGGTGACCTAATCACATCTCTTGGGTTCAAATATCACCTCCATGATGCTGACACACAAATGTACTTTTCTACCACTGAACTTACACCTGCTGTACAGACTAAAGTTTCTGAATGTCTCTCTGCGATATCATCCTGGATGGCCCGCCGCTGCCTTAAACTTAACATGGCAAAAACAGAGCTCCTCATACTTCCTACCAAACCTGGCCCTACTACATCCTTCCACATTACTGTTGGAAGTACTATCATTCATCCAGTATCCCAAGCACGCTGCCTAGTGGTCACACTTGACTCCTCTCTCACATTCTCCGCTCATATTCAAAACTTATCTAAAACCTGTCACTTTTTTCTCTGCAATATTACAAAGATATGCCCTTTCCTCTGTTGCTCAACTGCTAAAACTCTGACTCAGCCCCCCTTCTCTCTATCTCGATTACTGTAACCTCCTGCTATCTGGCATTCCTGTCTCTCACCTGTCTCCCCTACAATCTATCCTAAACGCTGCTGCCAGAATAACTCTACTCTTTCCTAAATCTGTCTCAGCGTTTCCCCAGCTGAATCACTCGCTTGGTTTCCTATCAAATCCCGCATCTCACACTAAATTCTCCTCCTCACTTTTAAAGCTTTACACTCTTCTGCCCCTCCTTACATCTCAGCCATAATTTCTCGCTATGCACCATCTCGACTCTTGCGTTCTGCTCAAGGATGTCTTCTCTCTACCCCCTTTGTATCTAAAGCCCTCTCCCGCCTTAAACATTTCTCACTAACTGTCCCACACCTCTGGAATACCCTTCCCCTCAATACCCGACTAACACCCTCTCTATCCACCTTTAAGACGCACCTTATGACACACTTGCTTAAAGAAGCATGTGAGTAGCACCGTGGCTAAAATTATACACATGATACATAAAGCTTGTCCCCCTGCAGACACACTTACCAGAATGCCCTCATACTGTCTCTGTACATTCTTCCTATCTACCAATTAGATTGTAAGCTCTTCGGAGCAGGGACTCCTCTTCCAAAATGTTACTTTTATGTCTGAAGCACTTATTCCTATGATATGCTATTTGTATTATTTGTTATTTTTATGATTGTCACGTGTATTACTTCTGTGAAGTGCTATGTACATTAATGGAGCTATTTAAATAAAGACATACATACATACATGTGGGGTCTCAGTGATGGTCATGGGAGTCATGGGAGTATCTAGACCTTTGATTGTGGATGCGCTGATATGTCCAGAGGTCCGAATTAAGGATGAAATAGGGACTATAATCAGAACAAATGCCAACATCTTTGTCCAGCTCGCAAGATAGTCTCAGATGATGGGAGGACACCATAATGATAGGATTCGGACCATTCATCCTTTGTGTCAAACGGAAATAGCTGTGTTAGTCCAGTTGCAATATAAAGAAGTACTTTTTTTTATTTGGACTAACAATTGATATCATAGGACATGCTTTCAAGAGTTTTCCTGTCTTCCTCAGGTCTGCAATACTGATTTACAAAAGATTCTATGTCTTAAACAGAGATTGGAAAAGGCAACAAAAAAAAAACAGAGATGAAGATAAGATGGGTGAGAAAGGGATGTTTGAAGGTTATAAAATGGTGACAAGGAATATGAGTACCAGGGATGGGGGAGCTGTATATCTAACAGCAGCACTGGGCCAGAAAATTCAATTAGAGAGGTCATTTGGACAGGACTTCACCATGTGAGACTGCCCCAAACAGTATTCGGCAAATAGAAAAATAACAAATAGTGACAAAATAGAGAAATCAGATGAAAAGCAAAAGTCCAACGGTAAAAAGGTCAATCAGACTACAGGTCAAAGCTGGGGGATCCTGGATAAAGACACTCCAGTTCATGCTCTTGAACTAGCAACACAGACTAAGGGCGCATTTCAATAGCTCCTACCGCGCTGGGGGGGGGGGCTGTTTTTTAACTGTGTTTTTTTACACATGCTGTTTATATTTGTGTAGTACTTTTCAGTGCATTATATGCACAAAGACTAGCTTTATCTGTTATACATCAATTTGATTGCTCTATGCGCTTCTTTTTCTTACTCCCTGATCTATTTTAGTTTGTTTACAAAAAAATGTATTGGAATATCATCAATACACAAGTGGCTCCGAACAGGGGATATATCCATTTGTATTTCAAATAGCACCTCTTTTAAGGTATAAGATGCAAGATTCAGTGTATGTGTGCTGCTTAGCTTATTCAAAACAGAGTCACAATGATTTGTTTATTGATTATACACACATGGATAACTGAGTGCATGTAACTAGACTTCTCCTGCCCATTCCTCCTTGGAGTGAGTCTTTGATTTGTTTGCCACATCTTTAGATCAGTCTAAAGTTTGTCCTGGCGAATTTTAACTGAAAACAGCATAAATTAATTTTGGCAAAATCTTAGAATATTGTGCAACGTGCAGACATACAGTATAGAACACAGTTTATGCACATGTTGCATGTTATAATGTTTTTATTATTGTGGCACTTCAATATTTTTTGATAGCTTATTTAATTAGAAATGATCTGGTTTCCTCTGAATAATGACTTTCTATTAAAGTATACATGGCACTATATAGGTGATGTAAGATATTACATTATTTGTTAGTTTATATTCTAATAGGGCAGCACATGTAAAAATAGAAAATACATTATACAAAATGTAAAAACTATTAAATGAATTCTAGTAGGGAAATATGTAAGTAAAATATCTATGACCACTAGAGGGCAGCAGAATGCTTTGCAAATGTAACATTAAAGCTGCAGTTCAGTCTTTTTTTTTTTTTTTCTTTAATTAATTTTTTTACTTCAATAGTTTCATGTGGGCAATCTCTAATTACCTAAAGAACTGTGTAGCTGCCAGTCAATTCGTTCTCCATGTATTGATCGGCAAAATTTGGTGACATAATTAGAGAAGGGATATGTTTTTCTTCTGTTTCTTTCAGTCAGTGGAAGCTCATGAATATTCATGAGCACTCCTGCACTGACATGTGCTAGAGGGAGGGCAGGGCTGACAGAGGGGTGTGCCAGGGCTTGTGACAGGACATGAAGGGGCAGTGCCTTAGCAAATGGCTGTTAAAATAGAATACAAGAAAATTCTTACTACAGAACTGATTTATTAAAAAAAACACACATGCAGGATATTGACTGAACTGCAGCTTTAAAGGGGCACACTTCCTCTTTACTTTGTAATAATATATATATATCTCAAACACACAAAAAAGTATGTTGCTCACACTATATATAAGTGGTTAAACCAGTCCCCAAATAACACTGACTAATTAGGTATAAAAAGTAAACCCAAAGAGTCAGTAATAAAATAATTATGGTAGACTGCTGGTGCTGGGGGATAAATACAAATATAAAACACACAGAGAAAACAAAGACAATCAAAATACAGCAAAAAGACCCAGATGCTCTGTCAAAGCAGATAATGAACAAGATTTTATTAGTAGAGCAGCAAGAAACACTAACTTAAAAACATAAACATACTAATGGCAGCTGAAAATACATAAGCAGTGACTCTCTAAAGATAAATGCTGATAGATGAACCAATAACTAGATTGTGTCTAAATAATGAAACATATAATATAAGTTAACACAAAAAACTAGATGGAACAAAGAAAAAAACCCTTTGGAGAAAAAAACCTCGCTACAAACTATAAAATGTAACTAAAGGCACAAGGAAAAGTATAACATCAATAATCCTATATACACACAAGTGTATATAAGCAAAAATATAACTTAAACCAAGTTTAACACTCCGGGATGAAGGCCCCTCAGGCCGAAACGCGTAGAGTGTCTACTAATGGCAGCTACATGTGATTTTCTTGGCGTGACTCTTATTGCCTGATGCAGTGCTTATGGATTTCTAAGATCTGTTACGAGCAAACACTGGAGCTTAATCACCTAGGACTGATCCCCTTCGCTATCCTGTGACAGCTGAGTATCATTTCTCCTGCTGCCTGGTGTTATCGGTCCGTGTGGAATTTGCCCCTATGTGTGTTTATATTATCCTCCAGTACTGGCATTTTGCAACTCTGTAAAAGCCAAAAACATATTTGTTTGCTTGTGCACTATGATCATAGCTATTCTATGCATCTATGCTGCTTTGATTACTAATTATTTTTGGTATTTGCTGATCAGGGAATGAGTTTGGGTATTACTTTTTTCTCCCCTGTATTTTTCCTTTGGTTTAAGTTATATTTTTGCTTATATACACTTGTGTGTATATAGGATTATTGATGTTATACTTTTCCTTGTGCCTTTAGTTACATTTTATAGTTTGTAGCGAGGTTTTTTTCTCCAAAGGGTTTTTTTCTTTGTTCCATCTAGTTTTTTGTGTTAACTTATATTATATGTTTCATTATTTAGACACAATCTAGTTATTGGTTCATCTATCAGCATTTATCTATAGAGAGTCACTGCTTATGTATTTTCAGCTGCCATTAGTATGTTTATGTTTTTAAGTTAGTGTTTCTTGCTGC
This sequence comes from Ascaphus truei, assembly GCF_040206685.1. Lineage (NCBI taxonomy): Eukaryota > Metazoa > Chordata > Amphibia > Anura > Ascaphidae > Ascaphus > Ascaphus truei. The sequence continues at coordinate 509,000,031 of NC_134483.1, forward strand.
TCTACTAATAAAATCTTGTTCATTATCTGCTTTGACAGAGCATCCGGGTCTTTTTGCTGTATCCTATTTAATTATTTTGGTGGTATATTATAGAGTGCTATTTAAGGGGATTGTCTTTGTTTTCTCTGTGTGTTTTTTATATATATATATATATATATATATATATATATATGTATATATATATATGTGTGTGTGTGTAGCCAGGGTCCCTCCGGTCCCCCTGTCTGCAGGTTTCTTTCCCCCTTGCGTGTGTGCTGCGGCAGCGGGGGCGAGCGCGTTCCCGGGGGCTCCCGGTGGCAGTTGCGGCAGGACGCCACCATGTTTAATGTGTTTGCGCATGTGCGGAGGCTTGCGCGTAAGCAGAGCAGTCGCAGCGGCCATGTTGAGGTTGGCATGGGAGTTCGCGCCTGTGCAGTGCAATGCACAGAGGTTGGCAAGCATAGAGGTGGCCATTACATGTGTGCAGGAGCTATTGGAGGTTGCGCATGCTCTGTTAAGCATAGCGGCGGCCATTACAGCTTTGCACAGGCGCAGTAAAGATAGCGCACGTGGTCCCAATGCTGAAGAGGTCCTGAGTGGACTACAATTCCCAGCAGCCTCTGGGGACTGCCCTTTCACCCACATCACGTGCAGCCAGGCAGCAAATAGAGTTTGCAGCTTCTCCTGTTGTAGAATGATACAATGTTGCGCACAGACCATGCTAGGCAGTTGGATCCAGGAAGAGATTGGGGAAGGTAGTGTACAGAGAGCAGTGCTCTGATGTACTAGGCCAGAGAATACCCCAGGCAGGCCCCACTCCCCACTAGGTTAGTGGGTAAGTTCATAGGGACGGCCCCTTAGGTAGGGACCCTGCCCTTTTCTGAGTCTGAGTCTTGTCAGTGACACAGCTGCAGTGCTGTGTGCTCTGACAAGAAGAGACAGTGTGGCTTGCAGTGCAGCCACATCAGTTAGTTTGGCAGTTTCAGGAACGGCCCCTTTCAGTGCAAGGGGGGGTTGCTTTCTACAGTACAGTGTTATGTGATATCACCGGTGCCAGCTGCATGCGGTGATCGCGGCCTGCGTCTGGGCTCAGACAGGCTCTACTACAAGAAACATTCTGTGGGTGAGACGCCCCACGAGGGAGACACCTCACGCGGATGCGGATTCCTGTTCCTGCGTCCGACCCTTTTTGAAGAGCTTTACATCCGGGCACGGACGTGTGCCTGGGTAAGTATCTATACGTGCACCAACTATACACACGTGAGCAGCGCTGCCACACATCTGGGTGGGGGTCCAGGACACTGGGACACTGGTGCCGAGCACATGATTATTGTGGGCACTGTAAGGTTGGGTTACTATTGGGCGGAGAGGCCAAGGGCCTTAACCAAGGGGATATTGGGGCCCTTGCACCCAATGTATGTTGTTATGCATAGAGCTGTTGATACTCTATATGATGATACTGTGTGTTATGTTACTGATCCCTATAGTAAACCCTTTTAGCCATAACCTTTGGTGTGGGCTGGTTACTTTATGGATGTTCCTATGTGAGGGCCATTCTACACTCCTAGAATCCTGCATAGGTGGAGGCGCTGATTGAAGAAACGTTCCAGAGAAGCACCCTATGTTCCCATCAGCGGAGGCTCAGGCCTCCTGTGAACCTGCAGGTATACGCACCACACTTGGTAACATATAGGTTCCCCCTCACATGCACTCTATCTGCGATTGGGGTAGGTGGAATACATATATACAGATGTATCAGTACCGTGTTAGCCGAGCTTTTATAATCAAAAATGAATAGGCGATACCGTTCTGTGGCTAACGAAATGCTTTTATTCTTGTGAGCTTTCGAGATACACTGATCTCTTCTTCCGGGGGTGTTACAATGAATGAAGCTAAAAAGGGGTATAAACTTAAAAACATTGCATACTGGAATGTGATCTGTGATGTAAGACAATCCCTCCCCCATGCAATTTTATGGCTAGAGGTGATAAAATGTACCTGAATGTCAGTGATGTGAGATTGTGTGTGTATATAAATATGTAAAGAGCCAACAGTTTCCACACTTTGGTGCTGTCACTCAAAGGCTAGTTTAGGATGTCTGAGTGGCTCCGAAGTTGAAATTTGGGAGCAGCAACAGGGCAGGCTTTCTCCCCATATCTTTACTGTGCAGTGCCTCCACACACTATTGTAGTTATGCCACAGCCTCTTACACTTCCACACCTACCCACAACATTGATATACACCCCCACTCCACACACACATTTTGTAAAGCGCTGTGTACACTGTGGGCTCTCAGACACTTGATGCTAATCAAATGACCTTGATTAATTGATCATCAGCAAGTGTGACCACCTCTATAAAAGCTGAAGTTTTAGCAGTTTGCTGGTCTTGAGCATTCAGATGTGTGTTAACACAATGCCAAGGAGGAAAGACATCAGCAATGATCTTAGAGAAGCAATTGTTGCTGCCCATCAATCTGGGAAGGGTTATAAGGCCATTTCCAAACAATTTAAAGTCCATAATTCTACAGTGAGAAAGATTATTCAAAAGTAGAAAACATTCAAGACAGTTGTCAATCTTGATAGGAGTGGACGTCCCAGCAAATTCACCCCAAGGTCAGACCGTGCAATGTTCAGAGAAATTGCAAAATACCCAAGAGTTACATCTCAGACTCTACAGGCCTCAGTTAGCATGTTAAATGTTAAAGTTCATGACAATACAATTAGAAAAATACTGAATAAGTATGGTTTGTTTGGAAGGGTTGCCAGCAGAAAGCCTCTTCTCTCTAAAAAGAACATGGCAGCACGACTTAGGTTTGCAAAGTTGCATCTGAACAAACCATAAGACTTCTGGAACAATGTCCTTTGGACAGACGAGACCAAAGTGGAGATGTTTGGCCATGATGCACAGCGCCACGTTTGGCGAAAACCAAACACAGCATATCAGCACAAACACCTCATACCAACTGTCAATCACGGTGGTGGAGGGGTGATGATTTAGGCTTGTTTTGCAGCCATAGGACCTGGAAACCTTGCAGTCATTGAGTCGACCATGAACTCCTCTGTATACCAAAGTATTCTAGAGTCAAATTTGAGGTCATCTGTCCGACAGCTAAAGCTTGGCCGAAATTGGGTCATGCAACAGGACAATGATCCAAGCACACCAGCAAATCTACAACAGAATGTCTGAAAAAGAAAAGAATCAAGGTGTTGCAATGGCCCAGTCGCAGTCAAAGTCCAAACCCAATTGAAATGCTGTGTCAGGTCCTCAAGAGAGCTGTACATAAACAAATGCCCACAAACCTCAATGAACTGAAGCAACGTAGTAAAGAAGAGTGGGCCAAAATTCCTCAACAACGATGTGAGACAATTACTTGAAGTTATTGCTGCTAAAGGTGGTTCTACAAGCTAATGAATCATAAGGTATACTTAGTTTTTCACACATGGCTTCTCCATTTTGGCTTTATTTTTGTTAAATAAATCATGACACGGTGTAATATGTCATGTGTTGTTGTTCATCTGAGGTTGTATTAACCTACTTTTAAGACCTGCTAAGGAACGGATGATTGTCATTATGTCCTGATATGTAAAACCATAGAATTCAAAGAGGGTGTACTTTCTTTTTCACACAAATGTAAATATATATATATATATATATATATATATGCAAATATATGCAAATATAACTGTATGCTCATCTGCATGTCTTAGGCAGGTCTGCAACCCCGCCTTTCCCCATTATCACCAAGCATACAGCACTTCCACTGCAGCAAGGGATTCTGGGAAATGACATGCAAATGAGCACACAGTGTCACTTTTTGCCTCAATAACCATTTTTAACATGGTTCCCTATAGGCTTAAGCTTGCTGCATGGTCACAGCTTTGAGCACAGCCAGGGTTAAGGTGCATACCCAGAAAACCACCCACAGACAGCCGTTTCGACCTTGATGGGTCTCATCAGTGTGGGGTTGATTTTACTGGGAATGCAAGAGAGGCTATGGGATAGGCTAAACCATAATACTGAGTTAAGTTATGGTGAGTAAAAAAAGTGACAAAAACCCTCCACAGGAAAGCAAATATGCAAATATAAATGTATGCTCATCTGCATGTCTTAGGCAGGTCTGCAACCCCGCCTTTCCCCATTATCACCCAGCATACAGCACTTCCACTGCAGCAAGGGATTCTGGGAAATGACATGCAAATGAGCACACAGTGTCACTTTTTGCCTCAATAACCATTTTTAACATGGTTCCCTATAGGCTTAAGCTTGCTGCATGGTCACAGCTTTGAGCACAGCCAGGGTTAAGGTGCATACCCAGAAAACCACCCACAGACAGCCGTTTCGACCTTGATGGGTCTCATCAGTGTGGGGTTGATTTTGACCATGCTGCAAGCTTAAGCCTATAGGGAACCATGTTAAAAATGGTTATTGAGGCAAAAAGTGACACTGTGTGCTCATTTGCAAGTCATTTCCCAGAATCCCTTGCTGCAGTGGAAGTGCTGTATGCTGGGTGATAATGGGGAAAGGTGGGGTTGCAGACCTGCCTAAGACATGCAGATGAGCATACAGTACAGTTATATTTGCATATTTGCTTTCCTGTGGAGGGTTTTTGTCACTTTTTTTACTCACCATAACTTAACTCAGTATTATGGTTTAGACTATCCCATAGCCTTTCTTGCATTCCCAGTAAAATCAACCCCACACTGATGAGACCCATCAAGGTCGAAACGGCTGTCTGTGGGTGGTTTTCTGGGTATGCACCTTAACCCTGGCTGTGCTCAAAGCTGTGACCATGCAGCAAGCTTAAGCCTATAGGGAACCATGTTAAAAATGGTTATTGAGGCAAAAAGTGACACTGTGTGCTCATTTGCATGTCATTTCCCAGAATCCCTTGCTGCAGTGGAAGTGCTGTATGCTGGGTGATAATGGGGAAAGGCGGGGTTGCAGACCTGCCTAAGACATGCAGATGAGCATACAGTTATATTTGCATATTTGCTTTCCTGTGGAGGGTTTTTGTCACTTTATTTACTCACCATAACTTAACTCAGTATTATGGTTTTATATATATATATATATATATATATATATATATATATATACATACATATACATATATACATATATACATATATACATATATACATATATACATACATCCTAAACTAGCCGGTGAGTGTCAGCACCGAGGACAATACCCATGTAGTGGCCAAATCTTCTGTGGCGGGGGGAAAGGGGCTATATTTAAATATAGCCCCTGTTCCCCCCTGCTACAGGAGATTTGGCCACTACATTGGTATTGTCCCCGGTACTGTCACTCAAAAGCTAGTTTAGGATGTCTGAGTGGCTCCGAAGTTGAAATTTGGGAGCAGCAACAGGGCAGGCTTTCTCCACATCTCTTTACTGTGCAGTGCCTCCTTCCCATAAGGATCCTGCTGAATGCAGGATTGTCCCCACAGGCAATACTCCTCTCCAATAACCACACACCATAGTTGGTCCAGCGGCAGGTTTATTTCATGAAATCTTGATAGTTCTCCTGCCCTGGAGAAGACCCCAGGCGCTTGAGGCCCCAAGAGCCCTCCCAATCTCCTTGACACTATTGTAGGGAAAAGGGTATCACACTGTCCCATAATCATCACCAACTACAATTTTGTGGAGTGTCACCTTTTATACCCTGGGGAAGAGCTTGTAACCCTGCCCTATAACAGGGCAGGTTATGGTACTGACGGGCATCACACCATATACATGTGACCCAGTCAGTACCCTGCCCATGTATGACACTCCAACTGCTGGTTTAGGCCTGCCCCTGGATAAGGCAACATAGTACCCATCCAGGCTGTAACAGCAGGCTAGGCCCTGTGCAGGAGTTTAACTCAACACTGCCTGCTCCTATCAGGAATTATAGTGTTGAGGCCAGTAGAAGACTATAGCCAGGTGCACATGGCTACATATACTGTATATATATATGTAGCCAGGTCCCCTCTTTCCTCCTGGCTGGGGGATGGCTACAGAGGTGCCTGGGTGCTGCCGGAGCTGTAGGCAGACCCGGCTGGCTGCAGGGAGATGCTCTGGTGTTCCAGAGCTCCTCAGCGTACCTTGAAAGCGGGGGCCGCCATTTTGGAAGTTGTGGATGCGTGATAGGAGCTCTGTGCATGGGCTGTAGATTGGTAGTTGCGGCGGCCATGTTAGGTGGCTCCGCAAGAGCTGCAAGGGACTACAAGTCCCAGGCTCCTCTAGGGCCGGCTGCACATGTGTGGCAGTACAGCCAATAGGGCTGAAGGATCCACGGGAGACGGACAAAGATACACTTGGCGTGCTAGAGACTGCACCATTCGGAGCAGGGACAGCAAGGGGTAAGGATGTGTTCAGGGTGCTAGTGGCCCCTGAACAAGGCCAGATATTGCCATAGATCCCAGCTAGGCCCCGATTCACCTCAGCTTATGGGTGCTGCATGGAAGAGCAGTAGATAGGATGCTTCCCCAGTAGAAAATAGCTATCTAGTAGTAGTACACCGGTGACGGACGCGTCTGGGACCAGACTTCAGGCAACCATAGACATTAAGGGACACCCTCCAGCGGGAGCTCCTTCAAGAGGCGGACGCCTACAGACAGGAGAGGATCAGTTGACCGCGTTATTGGATCATGTTGCGGCCATTCGAATTGTGACGATCAGGGGTAATCTGGCCTGTAATAAAGGGTTTATACCCGGGTAGTTACCCATAATTTGTGTGGGAAGAGAAAGGGTTAATGTATAATGTACTATGTATGTGTATTCCAAAGCTCTTTTATTCCCTGTGAATTCAATTCCCAAGTCTAGTTAAGCAGGCAAATGAGGTAAAGTGTTTTGTGATCTATGGGTAAGCACTGTGATGTAATTTGGGAGTCAGCCTTGCAAAGTGTTCAGGGGATTATTTCAGTGTATGTACTAATTTTTCAGATAGCAGACTTGTAATGGGATTTGCATGTGAATTACATTTGTATGGAGGGGCCTCTGATTTAATCAGGTAAGGTGCCTGCAGATAAATGTGCATTAAGGACAAACTGCAGAGCATGAAGGAGTGGGGATGGGCCAGATAACATTAAGTATCTGCCATCAACCCCTCTGATGGATTAGACAATGCCCAGCCATTCAGCCCTAGACTTGGTGTTGCCAGGGGGGCACTCCTGCTTCTCCCAGAGTTCCTTGCATGTTTGAAATGGGAATTCAAACCCTTTAAAGAGGCAGGTTGCCCCAACCCCAGTGTAGAGTGTTCGCTGTTCGTAGTTGGTGGTTCATGACTCTAATCCAGAAAGGGAGAATGCTAGCCAGTGTTATTCTTGGATACGTCACCCTGTTATTTAACCGTAAGTGTTATTTTCAAGTGTTATTTGTGTTACAGTGTTGTGTTTGCCCGAAAGGGAATAAATCTTCAGTGTATTTTATCATTTTGTCCTATTCAATCAGTGCCCAGTATATTCGGCGTGAATTAGGTCTGGTCTACCGTGACACGGATCCTCCATCCAAGTTTGCCTGTTCAGGCCTAAGACCAGGAAGCGACCCAACGGCCACATAGACGGTGGGTAGCATTACTCCACACACTTTGGGTGGGTTTGGCTCCGGGTGGTTAGGTGCCCTGGGCACCTCAGTACTTTGGGGGTCTCACCGGGGTGTAAACAGTGTATGGGGTCATTGAATTGTGGGAAGGTTGATTACAGTGTGTTGTTATTAGTGCGTGTGAGTAAACTGTTAAACTATACCTGTGTGGTGTATTACTATTATTGTATTGGTTCCTGTGAGGGGTTGTCCTGCAGAGCTAGGAACCCTCCCAGGTGGAGGCGCTGCACCAAGAAGAACAAATTCATACCCCAGGCTCCCAGCTCTAGATTTATATAATTTACAAGGAAGAAAATGTATCACTACTTGGCATTTAAAACTATTTATTTACAACTCCTTGCATCTATATAAATTTACATATGTCTCTCTGTGTGAGTCCGATTTCTAACCTACTTTTTAACTGCCTAACTCCCCATACAAATCCCAACTATCATCCATAGAACCTCATGCTGGCAGCCCCTCTGCAGGTTCCGGGAGCAGAAGCTCTGACAAAGACTATGGGACCTATTCTATAAACATCGATAACCAGCTGAAGGATTTTAATCTGCTCTCACAAAATTTTGCTAGGTAGCTATTCAAAAAGCCTGGATGAGTTTGTGAAATCATGCGGGAAAGGTATTTTCTTGCTATTTCTGGCTCCTGGTGTGACGGGGAGGGGGTAACCAGCCTCATTAATAAAGGTTAAGCCTGTTTGGTTACCTCTGATCCATGTTTGGGGTTTGGGAGTGTCAGCTCTTGAGCCCAGTGATTGTACATGCATTAGGAAAAATGATGCGACAATAAATAATTTATGTGTTTTTACCTTTCCAAGAGTGCCAGCAAGCAGAGATTGCTAGGCTATGAGTTTCAAGGGGGGTTTTATGGAGAAAGTCTTGTCAGAATGTGCCTAGTTAGTTGGGGTCCAAAGTTGCTGGATACCCCAAAAATGTACCCGGGAATCAGGTCGGATTCCTGAAACATATACGCAAATCTCCCCTTGAAAACTCTTGCGCGACTCACCACTAGGATTCCCTGCTTCAGTACAGACCAGAAAGGTAAATGGGGCATATGGATGTGAAGTGTCCCTGGAACGTCAAGGGGGATGCCCAGTTAATACCAAGGTCACCCAGAACCCGGAATAGGGGTTCAGGGTGTGCTCCAACCACAGATAGGTTGAGAGAGTTTTAAAGGCTGTCTAGTTATAGTGTGTGGGGTATAGGGCTAGTAAGAAATAAAAGTGCAGGTTTTTGTTTCCCCCCATAACAAGAAGACTTAGGAAAGTATAAAATGTATATTTTAGTAAACAGTGTGTTTTAAGTACATATATGCTTGTGCACGGTATTATGAGCTGGGTCTTCCCGGACCGATGTTCTGGGTGAGTCACTGGGCTACCAGCTTGGTGCCAATGTGTCTACCCAGATGTTGGACATGAAAGCCACAGAGGATGCCAGAGGTGTGAAAAACATTTAGGGCAGGAGGTTTAGGCATGAGTACCCACATCCTAGGATGAATGGAAATCCTTGGGACTACCATTTGCCCCAGCAGACTGTGAGGAGCCTAAAACAGTGGGTGGATTCTGCATTCCAAATGGCAGAGGTGGCAATCTTGTGCATGCATGCCCTTGGCTGATTCAGTAGATCCGCTTGCCTGGCTTCAGAAGACTGGCATCACTCTAATTGGCTGGTAGGAAAGTTCCCACTCTGGGATTGTCTGTAGTACGTATTTCATGAATGAATTCAGAAATACTATAAAAATTCCTCAGCCAATTCGGATATCAGATTCTAAGCTCCAGAACAGCAGCGGCAAATTTGAATGTACCAAAAGATGCTCTCGGAGAAATAGCAGCGAGCAAGCTTCAGAAATTTCAAGTCTAAATATTTTCTAAGTCCAGCTTTTTGGGACCAAGTTTTACAAAAGGAACGTAGTGGTCACAGCTAGGATTGCAAGCCAAATTTTGTTCCAGGACGTTTGGAGCTAACTCCTGGTGAAGTGCTTTTAGGATCTCTGGAGGAAAGAAAGAAGTGATGTTAGGAACTTGATGCCGATTTGAGTTCCAGGACATTTTGGGCTGAGTCCCGGTCAAATAAAGGCTTTGGTTTTTCGTTCATTTCAGCTAGGAAAGTCTACTTTTGTAGCCCAGACCCTCAGTAAGTGTGTCTTTCTCACATATTTTGTGTTCCACTGTGTGTTTGCCTTTTCATGCGAATAAATTACAATTTATTTAACTTATTTTGTTTTGCTCAATGAATGATCCCTGTAAAAAGGTGTAAATTCTTGGTCTCCCATGACACCTGGACAAACACATCGTGCGGGTGTCGGCGAGAAGCTCAAATTCGCAATTTTGATAAATTCGTGCAATTCTAGAAGAATTCTAGAAGCCTCGATAATCTCATTGGGGCTCTGGAATAGCGATATTATCAAAGATTCTTCTCACCAGCAAAAGCTGGCGACAAGGGATGTGAGATAGGGACTTAGAGAAAAATATGCATTTTTCCTCCATCAGATTGATGCTGAGGGTCTCAGGATGCATTAATACCAGCACCGGAGACCCCCAGCATCAATCCGATGCAGGAAAAATGCATTTACAAGCAGATTCATTACCTTAGCGGCTAACCGCTAAGGCAATGAAGGTGTTAACTACCAGTGCCATGTTTATTGTGGGTAGCGTGGGCAGGGCCCCCCTCCTCACCATCGGCAGTGTTGCGAGCCCCCTCATTTCACACCTCGCGGGCCCCCTCTATTTTCTTCCCTCTACCCATGTATTTCTCTCCCCTCCATCTCACCTCTCAGTCTCCCCCATTCATCAATTATCCCATTCTCACTCAATCCCTGCCACTCACTTCACATGTATTTTTCTCCCCTGTGTCTCTCTTACTCCCTCTTTTCATCACCTCACCCCCTCTCTCCTCTCACTCTTCCCCCCCCCCGCATCAATTACCCCACCCACATTCACTCAATCGCCCTCTCGCTCCCCCTCACACAATTCCCCCCACAAAATATATACCAAAAAAACCCACCGGCAATGCAAAATATCCCACCCCCAAATAAATACAAAAAAATCCCCACCCCGAATATATTTAAAATCCTCCAATACATATGACCCCCCCAATACATATAAAAAAAAACAAATCATATATTAAAAAAACTCAATATATATAAACCCCACCATACATATAAAAAAACAATACATATATAAAAAAAAAACAACCATATAAAACACACCCAAATACATATATAAAAAAAAAAACAAATACATATAAGACACCCAATACAAATTAAAAAGACCCCAATACATATTAAAAGATCACAGTGCATACAAAAACAATACATATAAAAAATACCCCAATACATATAAAAAAACAATGCATATAAAAAATACCCCAATACATATATAAAAGCACCAATACATATAAAAAAAACAATACATATAAAAATACCCCAATACATGGAAAAAACAATGCATATAAAAATACCCTAATGCATGTAAAAATCCCCAATGTATATAAAAATAACCCAATACATATAAAAAAAAATACACCCCCAATACTTTAAAAACAAACTTTCCTTGAGGATGGTGTCTGCGGGGGTCCTCTCAAAGCCGGGCCCCGGCTCTCCTTCAGCTGCAGGCTTCTTCCACTCTGTCCCATGTGTTGGATCACATACATGGTCTCCCTCTGCTGCCATGCGCTGGAAGCGGAGCCAAGCTTACTTCCGGTACTCCAACATCACAGAGGCCCATCTCATGCCGGCATTGGAAGCTCGGCGTGGGACATAGTGATAGAGCTCTGCAGTTGAAGGAGAGCTGGGGCCCGGCCGCGAGAGCACCGGCAGCTGGGCATTGCCAGAGCTCGGGTTCAACGTGCAGCGCCGGCCACCGAGCCCCCCACAGACACAGGGCCTGAGACACCTACCCTTCTGCTCCCCCTTGTCGGCGGCCCTGAGCGTGGGTGGGTGAAGGTGGTATTTGGCCCATGGTGGATATTTAGCCCTTGCAGGGGGGTTGCGGGAGGAGGTAACCCCTTCATTACCTTAGTGGTTAATATGGCTAAGGTAATGAAGGGGTTAACCCCATCCACTACCCACTCGGTAGGTATAAACACCGACCGCAGGCCAAATACTACCGTCATCCATCCCCACTACCCACAATAAACATAAAAACACAATACTAATCAATACACCTATTCATTGCCAGTGTGGTTACCTATGACCTCAATGGGTGCAAAGCCCAAAGCCCTCTACCCCCAACTACCATTACATTACCGTAATGGGCAAAATTACAATTATCCAGATAAGGATAATAGTGCATATGCCCATTCAAAATAAAACATTAGCCAGCCAGCTGAAAGTAAATTAAACTTCTACTTACCCCTGCCAGGATGAAGGACGTCCTCATCACCATCCTTCATGTCCATGTCCTCCGTTGGCAGGAAGAGAACAATAAAAAATACAATCTAATGCCCCCTAACCCCTTAATCACCGTAGCAATTAATAACTGTTAAAGTAAATAAGGGGTTAATCCCCCTCCCCGCTACCCACCGGGCCTACCCACCCCGGGGCATGTATCCTCACAAATCTACCCATTGATTGGCACATATGGGCATGATAAAGCACTATAGCAGTCAATGGGCAACCTAAAAAAACATAACAGAGTCAAAAAGACACAACAATAAAAAGAAATACCCAAGCCCCTAAACGCCAGAAGAATAAAAAAAACAAAAAGCAAGAACAACACATCAATAAAATTAATTTAACACCAAAGCACCAAAAGAATAAAATTAATCTAATACCAAATCACCAGAATACTAAAATTAATCTAACAAAAAGAATAGTTCCCAGCACTCAATGAGATGATAGTCTGGAGACAACAAATAGGAAATTTAATGTGCAGATATGTCAACAAAATAAACATACAGATACAGGTGTACAATAATTATTAAAAAAGGGGTGAACAATTACTCAAGGTACAAAATGACACCTATGGGAAAAAGTGAAAAAGGTGGGAGGTGGACGGAATACAGGCAATAATAAATTTTGCCTTTATTCCGTCAACCTGCCACCTTTTTTTTCCTCTTCCCCCCCTCCCCCTCCCTCCCTCATCTGTTTTCCCTTCCTTCCCCTATCCCTTGTCCTCTTCTTCGTTTTTTTCCCAGAGGTGTCATTGTGCACTTTGAGTAATTGTTCCCCCTTTTTTACAATTACTGTACATCTGTATTTGCATGTTATTTTTGCTGACATATCTGCACATTTCCTATCTTTTGCTTATCTCCAGACTAGCACCACATCCTCACACTTTACTTTCGTATAAAGATTAATTGAGTTCTGTCTACTCCACATATCTATTTACAACAATGAATCTAATATCAAAACACAATAATAATAAAATTAATCAAAAACCTAACCAGCAGAACAATAAAAGAAATGTAACCCCTAACCAACAGAACAATTAAATACATTAAATGCCTAAACAATCCTAAAATGTAATAAAAACAAGCCCTAAAAACATAACAATTTACACAAAACAATAAACAGAAATAGAAAACATAACATAACATTCCCTGTTTTTGCAGGGAAAAATGTAGAAGATAAATGGTCAGTCTTTAAAACATTGTTAGAAAAGCACACTTATCAGTGTATACCCTTGGGTAATAAGTATAAAAGAAATAAGTCAAAACCAATGTGGCTAAATAAACAGGTAGGGGAGGAAATGGACAAGAAGAGGAAGGTGTTTAGATTCTTTAAGTCAGAAGGGACAGAGACATCGTATCAGAATTATAAGGAATGTAACAAAAATTGCAAAAGGGCAATCAAATTAGCAAAAATGGATAATGAAAAAAGGATTGCAATAGAAAGTAAGGTCAACCCTAAAAAGTTCTTTAAGTACCTTAATAACAAAAAAAATGAGAAAAGAAAATATAGGACCCTTTCAGTGTGAGATGGGTAGGCAGATTATTTGAGATAAGGAAAAAGCTGAGGTATTAAACAAATTCTTTGCCTCTGTGTTTATCAGGGAAGAATCAAGTTCAATAGTAGTGCCGCAGGAGGAAGCCACAACCTCCATATTAATGAACAATTGGTTAACTGAGGAAAAAGTTCATAAGCAACTTGAAAAAATTAAAGTAAATAAGGCACCTGGCCCGATGGCATACATCCAAGAGTTCTGAAGGAGTTAAGCTCAGTAATAGCAAAACCATTATATTTAATATTCAAGGACTCCATTTCCACAGGCTCAGTACCACAAGATTGGGGTAAAGCAGATGTGGTGCCTATATTTAAAAAGGGAGCTAGATCAAAACCGGGAAATTACAGACCTGTAAGCCTGACTTCAATAGTAGGGAAACTACTTGAAGGTTTAATACGGGATAATATTCAGGAATACCTAATGGAAAACAAAATTATTAGTAATAGTCAGCATGGATTTATGAAGGATAGATCTTGCCAAACTAAACTTATTTGTTTCTTTGAGGAGGTAAGTAGGAATTTAGACCAGGGTAATGCAGTTGATGTGGTCTACTTAGATTTTGCAAAGGCTTTTGATACGGTTTCACACAAGAGGTTGGTGCACAAAATAAAGAAAATTGGACTCAGTAATACTATATGCACCTGGATTGAAAACTGGTTAAAGGACAGACAACAGAGGGTTGTCATAAATGGAACTTTTTCAGGTTGGGCTAAAGTCGTGAGTGGAGTACCTCAGGGATCGGTACTGGGACCCCTGCTTTTTAACTTGTTTATTAATGACCTTGAGGTTGGGATCGAGAGCAAAGTCTCCATCTTTGCTGATGATACTAAATTGTGTAAGGTAATAGAATCAGAGCAGGATGTAATTTCTCTTCAGAAGGACTTGGAGAGACTGGAAACGTGGGCAGGTAAATGGCAGATGAGGTTTAATACAGATAAATGTAAGGTTATGCATTTGGGATGCAAGAATAAAAAGGCTACTTACAAATTAAATGGAGATATATTGGGGGAATCCTTGATGGATTGTAGTGCTTGTAGACAGCAGGCTTAGCAATAGTGCCCAATGTCATGCAGTAGCTGCAAAGGCAAACAAGATCTTATCTTGCATCAAACGGGCAATGGATGGAAGGGAAGTAAACATAATTATGCCCCTTCACAAAGGATTAGTAAGACCACACCTTGAATATGGAGTACAATTTTGGGCACCAATCCTAAGAAAAGACATTATGGAACTAGAGAGAGTGCAGAGAAGAGCCACCAAATTAATAAAGTGGATGGACATTCCAATTTATGAGGAGAGGCTAGCTAAATTAGACTTATTTACACTAGAAAAGAGACGCCTAATAGGGGATATGATAACTATATACAAATATATTCAGGGACAATACAAGGAGCTTTCAAAAGAACCATCCCACGGGCAGTACAAAGGACTCGGGCCATCCCTTAAGGTTGGAGGAAAGACAATTTCACCAGCAACAAAGGAAGGGCTTCTTTACAGTAAGGGCAGTTAAAATGTGGAATTCATTACCCATGGAGACTGTGATGGCAGATACAATAGATTTGTTCAAAAAAAGGTTGGACTTTTTTTAGATGGGAAAGGTATACAGGGATATACCAAATAAGTATACATGGGAAGGATGTTGATCCAGGGATTAATCCGATTGCCAATTCTTGGAGTCAGGAAGGAATTAATTTTTCCCCTTAATGGGTTGTTTTGTTTGCCTTCCTCTGGATC
Organism: Ascaphus truei; assembly: GCF_040206685.1. Classification (NCBI taxonomy): domain Eukaryota; kingdom Metazoa; phylum Chordata; class Amphibia; order Anura; family Ascaphidae; genus Ascaphus; species Ascaphus truei. Next base: position 509,015,272 of record NC_134483.1, read on the forward strand.
AATAAGTAAGTATAGATATAGGATAAAGTATCTGTTGTCTAAATTTAGCATAGGTTGAACTTGATGGACCTACGTCTTTTTTCAACCTCATCTACTATGTAACTATATAACTATGTAACTATGTAATTGATTCAAAGCAACCATTTGCCAAAAAAATCATTGCCTGCCACTGTATTTATATATACCCTAAAGGGCATAATAAATACATTAGCAGTCAATGGGCAAGCAAAAACATACAAAATAAAAAATTAAATTAAAAAAAACATGAAAAATTAAAATTACATATATTCAATATTTTTCTTACCCTCAGAAGTCTTCGCGCTCTGAATCCCGGTGTGTCTGGAAGCTCTTGATTGGCCACGCCATCCTCCACAATCTTCAGAGATGCTTCGCGATCCTCAGAAATGCACCGCGATCCTCCACAGCAGGTAAAAAAAATCTTCTTTCTTCTTTTCTTGTAATCCATTGCAATCCCCATGTTAAATCCATCAACGGATGTTGTCTCATCATCTTCTTAAGCTAAATTGAGATGAACAGGCCTTTTTTAAGGCCTGTGACATCACATTTTAGGGTCAGATGGTACAGCTCCAACCCGATTGGACGCTGTACCATGTGACAGTCTTTTAATTATTTTTTTTAAGGATTTGACATCATCTCTAAGGGACGTACGCCACATCCTTAAAACCACATGGCTGCCATCACATGGTACTACAGCCAATCGGAATGGGACAATTCGATTGGTTCCAGTACTATGTGACATGTTCCCTTTTTTTAAAAGATGTGACATCACTTTAAGGGATGATGTCACATCCTTTAAAAAAATGTTGCCATCACATGGTACAGGAACCAATGGGATTGTGAGATATACCATATGGTAGTCTCACACTCCCATTGGTTGACCTGGAGCAAAACATTTTTTTTAACCAGCAGCAAAATAAGCAAGTATAAATGAGAAAAAATAGTAGTAGCAAAGGCTAAGCAGACTTTTTTCTAAAACGTCACAAGTATTACATGAGGGAAATAGCCTAATATATTCTATGTAAGTGCTGTAACTAAGGTACAACACAGCTGTGCCATATAATTAAGTGGAATGAAATAGAAGCAGGCATGCACAAACAATACAAGCTGTAGTTTTCAAGTTATGAAAAGCATGTATTATATATATATAATAAACAGATGTCTCGGCTTTATAATTTGAAATTACAAAATGCAATATCTTATCAATCAACAGATGTTAAGGCTTAATTTGTTATGTTTTTGAAACTAAGTAAAACCTTAATTTTTAAGGAGATTCTAGAGTACATATTTAATAGGCCCCTTATATTAAAGTGCACAAAAGTACAAAAGGATTGGACACATTTACTGTACATGTCATTTTTCAATTTTTTTAAAAATTATTATTATTATTATTATTATCATTATTATGTTGCTACTACCATATACTGTAGCACATTATAGAAATGGTGCCTTCCTTGCAAACTCCCATTTATTTAATTAATCTGAAAGGAGAAATAGTCAAGAAATTATATGACAGTATTGTTTATTAAATGCTAATTGCTTTGCTGCCAACAGTCTGTTCGATGAACCTCATCAATGATCTATATGTAATACATTGACCTAAGATTGTAATTTGTTAGAAAGCCATTAAGCTTGGATGACAAATTAGAGTTTTAGTAGTTGCATACAACATCATGGAGAAATGTATTGCTTTGATGACCTATCATATTGGTCCACACATTTTTGAGGCCTCCAAAACAATGTTTTGGATTTATGAGTAATTAAGAGACTCACAAAGTCTATGAAGCTGGTGTATAACATTATCTATTAAAGCAGCAATCCTACCCAGAAACCTACATGAGTTTACCTCATATATTGTCATTATCTATAAACTCCTTCAGCCAGGAAGGAGTGTGCATTACAGAGACGGGGAGGCGGCTAACCCTCTGGTCAGGTAGTGTTAAATTGGGGGGCGGGGGGGTGGCATTAGGGTATTTAAGAGGAGGGAAATCACTTATGTACAGAAAAAATGGTGGGGTTGAATAATTGCAAGGTGGAGAAAGAGCAGGAAATATGCTACTGAGGCTCCGTGAGCAGGCACATCAGTATGGCGCTGACTGAAGGCCCAGATGAATGGGGCTGAGCTCTGGCTATCATGGCAATGGAGGATGCCAGGCAGCTCCACGTGGCAGAGAACTAGAAAGTAAGCTCTGGTGGATCCCACATCAGAGTAGCAGCCTCTTCTGCAGTGCCATAGAATAGAAGAGAGACCTATTTCAGGTCTGAAGATTCAGAGGAGGTGCTACAGTACATGAATGCCTAGAGAAGGAGGTGGATGTACGGGAGGATGAAGGTCTGTATCAGAGATGAAGGGGATCTAGTAAAAGGTTGAATAGATTTTGCTGAAGAGGAAGATGGTTTAGGTCCCCATGAAGATATATCCCAGGTACTGTAAAGCCAGCAAGTCTTGGAGGAATAGGGGTGGAGCTGGCCCCTAGCAGTAAGCAGGCTAGGAGGCAGCTGGTGAAGGATGTGATCTCATCTGGAAGAAGGTGCAGGCCCAGGAATAAGGGGCTGAATCAGGGGCAGACAACATCACCAAGGCCAGTGGGTGCTGAAGATTTTTCCTTGATGGATTGGATGGAACCGGGTGAGGGCCCTAGAGGAAGGATGGATTTGAGGAATTAGCATTCTGGGGAATTAGCGTTTAGGTATCGCATAACCACTCAAAGAAGGGAAGATGGTGATTCTGGCAGAAACATCCCTGTTATGGATTGGGGAGACACTAAGGGTCTTTTGCAGCCAATTTAATGACTACAGAGCAGTGAAGCCCGATGCTTGTTGAGGGGCTGCAGACAGGTGCAGATTTACATTTACCACAGGATTTCATGAGGAGATCAGCTAAGTTGCTGCAGGGGCAGGAGGGGCTATTTACAGCGGGTAAAGAGAAGATGGTGACTGAGCAGCAGGCAAAACAGGTTTTATTACAGCTGAGCAGTTTGTTGGATACATCTGAGTCATGTTCAAGTCAGGAGGTGTAAGAAATTGTCTTTTTTCTAAAAAGAAGCTTAAACATATGCTGTTGAAATGATGTCTGATAGAAGATAAAATGTGTTTTAACACTAAAATGAGTTTGAAGGTTATTTCTGTAGATCTCCTAAGATTCATTACATATGATTTATTCTAAGGAAAGGTCGAGTCTATTCTAATACCAAAATTGACGCAAAGGTCATGCTATGGTTTCAAGTGGCTCAAAACTGTTACAGCAGCTGGTGTGTTAATAATTACTTCAGTATAAGTCCTAACTGGGATAACTGCTGTGATAAGACAATTTGCATTTAACCAGTGAGGATATGCTGGAGTAATCATTTTAGTGCAACAAGCTTTATGCTCCTTATATGTTTTGAAGAAGTTCACATGACATCAGTTCTGTACGTGAAAACCATGTTAGGATATAACATTTAAAGGTTAAGATGTCTGGCTGGGTGGGACGTTTTGGGATAAAAAGTCCTTCAGTTAGTTAGTGCAGCTAGGAAGGCCAGAGGGAAGGAGAAAGGCAGAAGACCAGGCCGGAGAATAATAATATGAAGAGAAAGAGGTTCCGGCGCAACTGCGCATGACAAGAACCCAAGCTGCTTCCGGATGAATACGAAAACTTTATTTGCACATAACACACAAGGCTACACCACTAGAGCGTGAAACGCGTTGAGGGGGAGATCGTGGTGTAGCCTTGTGTGTTATATGCAAATAAAGTTTTCGTATTCATCCGGAAGCAGCTTGGATTCTTGTCATGCGCAGTTGCGCCGGAACGTCTTTCTCTTCATGTATCTTCAATGAAGGTTGCACGCGGGATCGCAGGAGCAGAGGAGAGCAGGACCCAGACCGGAGTTTCAACTTACGTAAGGGTTTAATTTCCCTCCTACTCCGGTCAAAGTAGTGGCCATAGACTGCACCCTCATTCCATATCCCCACATGACGACATTGACACCCTTGGTGCACATACCAACTACCGAAGCGCAAGACAGTTTTTCCTCGGTGAATAATAATACCATGAAGAGGAGAAAGAAGTGTTGATACCTGGAGAGAATATCAACAGAAAGAAAGCTAGTATCTGCAATAGATTATTAATAATATCATAATCTATTTGAAACGTCATCATCGCTATTCTTACTATTTTTTGTATGTAAGCAATTATTTTCAAAATAAACATTTTGTTTTTGTGTGCAACGACGAGAATGCTGAATTCTGTTATGCTGGAGTAAATCTATAGAAAAGGCGTGAAAAGACATTTAACAGGAGGTTAATACAGAAGAAGTGATAAGGGCATGAGGAATGTATTTGGGGGGGGAGGCGGGAGAGTATGGGGGTGACAGGTTAATTTAGGGGGTGAGTTGAGAAATCCTGTGGTCAAGTATAGGTAATTCCAGACAGGATGGGTATAGGGACTAAGGTATGTATGGGTGTGGGGGGGCAGGTAAAGCCTGCCTAGTAATAAATAAATAATAAATAAATAATTATGGGGGGGAGGTGATACTTGCAAATAGAACAAAGTAGATAAATACATATTCCTTGGCACAAATTCTGTCCTCAGTTGAGTTTGGGAATAGGAATAGGAATATGCATAGGGTATGTCCTAGCGTCACTCCCTGGTGTGCAGGCTAATTGGAGTGGTCAGGTGCGTTTCCATGTCAGAGCGTTTTGGAGCCTTTAACGTGGGAAGCGCAACACTCTGACTTTGATCCTATTTGAGAATGCTCTATGTACTTTTGTAGTGCTAATCCTATTACTATGGATAATATGAGTCTGAGGACCTAAAACTCCACCAATAGGAGTGTTTAGTCAATATATGCCAAGTGGTTCACCATTATAGACCTACGGGCTCAGCAACTTCTGCCCCTGCCGGTCTGGTGACAAATTGTATGTATTTAGGGGTGTGGACTATCTATACAGCTGAAATAGACCTCAGGCCTTACTAGTCCAGCTTTCATCAAGTACCCCACATACTGACACTATACATAGGCATATAGGGTCTCTACTCTCACCACAGAGCAAGCACTCTCATATAACACTACATCTCTCTATATAAAAGGATTTTTGGTACATATAGGATCAGGCATCTGATGACTTGAGGATATATTGAAATAGCTATTCTATAGTATAACTGTGGTACACAACAAGATTAGATAGCTATTTTCATCTCCAATAATAGTGTCTAGATTTAGCACACTGACGTCTCCTTTCATTTTTTATTTATTTTAATTTTTTGGTTCACTGTTCACTTCACTACATATATTTTAATTAATGTGTTAATAAAATTTAATTTTAATCAGATAGGGGTGTTTCTCCAGTGCGGCATAATAGGGAGATCTTTCTACTTCTGTCTACATTACCACTACTTCCAGTCAGCACCACCCCTGCACCAGTCACTGTAGTGAAGTCCTCCAGTACAGCGGAATATTATTATACCCTCCTTGGTGTTGTGTAGGGTACACACATACCCTTCAGGGGGTCCTTTTTCCCTTTTTTTGTTCCTGTATTGTACAGACCAACAGAATAAACCGTTCCTGTTTGTTATACTCCCACCTAGTGTGTCATCTTACTGGGGGGAGAGATGTAGTTCTACTGTTGGAGATCATCTTCACCTATCTGGAGCCTAAGGTCTCTGTCCCGCTGCGCTCGTTGGCGCGGGCGGCCATGTCGCGAGTTCCCCACCAGCAGGGGAATCCTCGCGAGCCGGTCCCGGTCCCCCCTGGCGGCACAGCTGACTACACGCTGTGGCGCGTCAGCCGCTATGGGACACCTAATCAAACAAACACAGAACTGGAAGTATAAGTCAGTGTTGGTTGCTTGTAACACATACAGAGTCGGCGCTCATGCAGTTAGGGAGATTGTCTCTATAGCTTTCCAGCACAGCTGTGATAAACTAATAAGAGGCTCCTTCGTGAACGCTGTGATACTTCCTGTTTTGTGTTTGTTTGATTAGGTGTCCTGGCTGTATAAAACAGGCGAGATCCCAAGGGATTAACATACTCTTTGACAAAGGGTACTACGCCCGAAATGGGTCAGAGTTTTTTCCATATACCCACCATTTGATGTCTCACATGTCTACCCCTCAATAAATTGGTTTTAAATCTTTTTGCTGGAAGTGCTGCTACTCCTTTTTTCACAATCCCGGTTTGCTGTGCTGTGCTCTGCATTTGTCCACGGAGGACAACGCTAAATGATATATGGGCACTATTTAAGAGTAGTTAGAGTGAAATTTAGTGAAATGTAAGATACATTTTGCCAAATTTGCAATTCACATGGCTTTTTTGTGCGTTTTAATATTTAATGTTTGGTGCCATTTTCACAGAAATGTATGAGGATAAAATGGCAAATTTCCCCTTTGACAAATTTGCACATAACTTCTGTACTTCTAACCAGAATTTACAATAATTGATTATTTATTTAAGGGACAGTTTTTTTGTATTTATTTATAAATTGTTTTACCAGGAAGTAATACATTGAGAGTTACCTTTTGTATTGAAGTTTTTCCTGAGCACAGAGTTCTGATAATACGTGTTGCCAGGCTGGTTCCTTGGCTACTAAGTCTGCCTTCCCTGGCAATAAATCCTGGTAAAAGGAGGCCTGCCAGGAGTTATCATGGGTTTTCCCCACTCACAGTAGCTTCTTGATTGACAATGGGAGGCGGTGGGACTAGGTCTGTGTGTGTCCAATCACTCTATTCAGACATGGTACCTACTTCCCTTGTACATAAGGAGCTGCACTGCTAAATTTAGTCAATGCCTCTTGAGAAAGGCTGGTCTACCCTAACAACTGTGCCGGGCTCTGCCAAGTTTGTAGTCCCTCCCCTAGGGGAGTGGAGAGGGAGCCTATACCCTTTACTCCACCAGGGAGTAAGGGAAGAGCATGGACTGCTTCAGGTGCCCTTGGCCAGGGTACATCCTGAGGGTGAAGCCCCACGAAGTGAAGTATGCTGTGCATGCTGTTCCATCTGTCAGTGTATTGAATAAAGTGATCCTGTTCAAAGATACCTTCCTGCCTGAGACTACAATCTATCAGGGGGAGGGGAAGTAATTTCTCCTACAGGGATTGTCCCCACATCCCTGGGGCCTGCAAGAGATGGAGGCGCTGACACCGAGAGAATCAGATCCTACCCCAAAAGCCTGTCCTGTGTTCCTCCAAAACATTGCAGGAGACTTAGCTGCTCTATTGTAAGCCAGCAGGTATGCACCATACCACACCATGTAATTGAAGAATTTCCCAGAGTGTGGGGGAAGCACCGCTACACATGTTGCATTAAATGAACAGTGGTAAATACAGTCAATTTACAGACATGTCATGGACAGTTACATATAACATATGATTATGGGCAATTATAGAAAAGGTTAACATTGTGTTAGAAGAGGTAGGATAGGCCTGCAATGTGTTGTGGTAGAAGATTTTAGCCAACCCAGTAACCGAGCAGCAAACGGTTCACACCCTTTGGCTTCCGTTCAGCTGTACGCCTTTGGGGCTACGCAGAGTCATAAACTCTGCGGAGGGTGGGGCTAATGAAACACATAGCAGCACGCAATCCTAGATATTAACCCTTAGCATGCTGGTTCTGTGCAGAGTAGAGCAGCTCTTGGGGAAAACATTCAGATGTCCTCAGTTGGGGCAACATAGATGTAGTCAGGGCTGGATTTACTGTTGTGGGTGCCTAGAGGCAAGTAAATTGTGATGGCCCCCTGTCAAAAATTCACATTGATTTACATGAAATTCAATGTGCCTAAAAACAATTCTGTTTTTTAAACTGAAATCTTTGCAGTAACATTAAAATAAAACAAACACTTAATTAAACGTAAGAAATTCAATTGGTTCTATTTATAATGCAAGAAATTTAGGAACCATACATATAAATGCATTCAACTAAAGTAAACAGGATTTTCCTGCTTTCTGATTTCAATAATGTCTTTGAATTGGAATTCGCACAGCAAATCACTTTCGATGCTCAGCAATGAAAGCATTTAGAGACACTCCTGCTTCATTGTTAATCTTAACCTGTTTTTATGTAGCACCTTTTCCCCCACCCTAAGGCCTGGGACATAGTAAGCACTTAGGTGCTGCTGCTCGCTCTTGCTTGCTGCCGCTCGCTCTACCAGGAGCTTTTTGCTGTCCTGGCAGAGGAGACAGCAAGCGCGCTTGGGAGGCGGGTATCACTGGGAGACCTGTGTGTGTGTGTGTGTCACTTTGAAGTGGTCTGTGTGTTTGTGTGTCACTGGGGGACGTGTGTGTGTGTGTGTGTGTGTGTGTGTGTGTGTGTGTGTGTGTGTGTGTGTGTGTGTGTGTGTGTGTGTGTGTGTGTGTGTGTGTGTGTGTGTGTGTGTGTGTGTGTGTATTATATAATATTTTTAAAATTAAAAAAAAAGACATGTTGTGAGAATAAATTATTTATTAACATTGTGCAACTTTGATAAATATATTCATGCACACACACACACACACGCACGCACGCACATGCACGCGCACGCACACACATACACACACACACATACACACATACACATACACATACACATACACACACACACATGCACACACACACATGCACACACACATACATGCACACACACACGCACACACATACATACACATACACACACATACACACATACACACACATACACACATGCACACACACACACACATGCACACACACACACATACACATACACACACACACACACACACACACACACACACACACACACACACACACACACACCTCTGTGCTGCCTCTGTCTTGTGCCGGACCGGCTGCAGACCCATTGGATGGGAGCAGTCACGTGACCGCTCCTCCGCTTCCCCGAGCGGCAAATTTCAAACTTGCCTGTCTCGGGGAAGTTTCTCAGCAAGCATGCGGAGGGAGAAATTATAGCCGCGCTGATTACAGATGCAGGGGCTTTGTGCATCTGTTCAGCGCGGCTCAGCCCGGCTCAGCGATGCTGAGTGCACTATGTCCTGGGCCTAAGTGAGATCATATCATATCATATCATCCGGTGTATTCTGGTGTGGTGCATATGTGTTTGGTAGAACAGAAGGTACCGTAACTCCACAATAGTATGGGGAGGCATCAGGATATGCTCTCAGTGATGATCTTTATAGTGCAGCGCTTCCAGCCAGTGAGTATCCTGGTGCAGCCAGGATGGTCCGCCCTGGCAACTCAGGTAGTGGCCCAGTCAAGTAGCCACAACAGATGGATTCAACCGGGCCTTTGTTAGCAGCATACATGTAGTCATGACAGGCACATTCCCTGAAGTAGTACCCACAGGGCTGGAGGCCCTGCAGGTCCCTTCTCAGCACCTTTACCCCCTGATGGGATAAAGGGTAAGTGCTTCCACTCCACAGGGAGAGGGAAGAGAGCTCCTGACTTCTGGGAGACTGTCAGCTTTTGTACCACAGGAAAGGGGCTTGTAACCCTGCCCCATAACAGGGCAGGTCCGATACTGACAGGCATAACATCATGGGCATGTGACCCATCCAGTATCCTCCCTAGGGATGACAACCTCTGGTTGTTGTTAGGCCAGCCCCTGGATATAGCAATAGTGTGTCCAGGCTGCAACAACAAGCTAGTCCTCCATCAGAGAGCTTATCCCCTCACAGTTCCTGTGTCTAACAGGACTTATACAATTAGGACCAAAGAAAAGATGATAGCTAGAGGACTAGGCAACATTTATGATTTTCATCTTTGAAAACGAATATTCACCAGTACAATTGGAAACCATCTGTAGTAAATACATTCTCAGAGCAATTTCAATATTTGGAAATGTAGCTCTGAAATCGTTTTCAACAACAACTTTGTAGAAGAACACTTCAGCATGCTGTCATTGTAATCTTCTTTGTAGAGATTAACAATTGCAGCAAACTGCACTAATTCATTGTCAAGGCTACTAATTCATTACCGAGGCTATGCTCCAAGTCATCCTTATATACACTCACAAGATTGACTGCAGCTGAGCAGAGATCAGAAGCATCCAGATTTTCCAGCTGATTAAGGAAGCCAAACCATTCACAGGCACTCTCATAGGCACCTAATTTCTCTGTCAAGGATGTAACATGACAACCCTTCCTTAAGTTCTGATTGATTATCTTCACCTTCATGGACATTCTCTTTGCCCTATTCTTAAATTCGTCAAACTTGTCTCTCTTTGATTCTACAAATGTTCTCAGAGACATCAGTGTTGTTACTGCAGACTGGAGAAGCATTTTTGGATCCTGTAATTTGTGGTTTGTTGCATTGAACCTTTCCAAAATATAATTCCAAAATGAAGCGTATAATGCAATTTCTAAACTGCACATATTTTCATTAAGGCCGCCAGCTTCATTTCAAATCACATTTCAGTCCCTAGTCATTTGAGATTTCAGTTAGTGTTTCCTTAATCTTTTCATCTCTGTGTACAATTGCCTTTGTCAAATCAGCTCTGCAAGACCAACGAGTGTCACTAATACTGTTAGGCACATACAACTTTGTGCTTACCCGAGACAATATTTTGGTCAGAATTGCATAACATGAAGGAGACGCCATGACAAAGACATACATTTGTTGGACAAACTCAAAGAAGCTTACAGGACAAGGAGTGCAGGGCAAATATTGGCCGTTGTCTTTCCTAGTCAATTAAGGAAGTGACCACAAGATGGTGTAAAAAATGACAAGCTATTTTTTCAAGTATGAGAGCTTGCATTCCTCTGTATTTGCAAATTATCTTTGCAGCATTATCATATGACTGTCCACGACAATCAGTGATATCACTGTTGTGATGGTCCAAGAACTCAAGCAGTGCATTAGCAAGAGCAAATCCAATGTGATCACAATTTGGCATGGATGTCAGAAACCTGTCCGTTGAAGATGTATTTTCCATGTTACTTTTTGACTGCTTCATTTTTTGGTGTGCTTGACTACATTTTTTTCATGTTATTCTACTTTCTGGGTTGTTTCTGTCCTAGCACCCATTTGTTGTTTCCTTTTGAAATTTTCCGACCCCATGTAAGGGCATCCCAAGTTGCTGGACCTGATTCCCTTTTTTTTTATATCAAGACATGCTCACCCATTAATCCAATCAGCTCTTCACATATTGTACATAACAGGTAATTTGCGTGACCACTTCCTTTATTTGCATGTAGTTTGATGTGAGCAGAGAGAAATGGATCATATTCAGCTAGCAGTTCCATAACACCAAGATAGTTACCATTTCTTGGTGATCCAAACTCTTCATTATCACCCCGGAAAGCCAGTCCACATTCAGCAATGAATTTTATGGTACTCACAACACGCACGAGAACTTTGCACCAATATCCACTCAACTCTGCTGCTTGTTTTGCCCAATCCTGGTCAATGCGCCCAAGTTCCTTCAAAGTTTACCCATAAATATTACAGATTCCAAGTGATACTTCAAGTCTTGTGTTCAGCCAAACCGTTCACTTCCATGTTTCCAGTCACAAAATCCAGTACCGGACAGATATAGCAGTAGACTTTTTCAGTAGTTGGAGAGAAACTGAACAATCTCATTGCTCCAATTTGTTAGTTGAAATAAATATGCAGTACATTTTTGAACAATATGCTTTCACCTTTGGTCTGTTCTTCTTGGTGTACTGATGATCGCTCAAGCAATTTGCCATCAGAGTTTTGCATATCGATGGATCCTTTTTTGGCCCCAAAATGTATCATATGTTGATAATTCTGGCCACAAGCCAATATCATTTGCAAACCAGTGAGATTTCTTTCCAGTTCCTTCCCTAAGTTCTGATTGATTATCTTCGCCTGCATGGGCTGTGTTTTCGCCTGTTTGCTCACTTGTCTCACCAACACCAATAGTTTTTTCAGTTACAGATGAAGGTGGCATTTCCAGTGTGTCTGCTGCAATGGGGCATTCTGTTGAAATTGCTTCAATTGGTTGGTTCGAGGTTGAGGCATCCGAAGTCATGAAGTAAGTACTAATTTTTGGCACCTTTGAAATAATTTGTTGCTTTTTCTTTTCACGCTCTGCAGCGGATTTCCGTTTCTGCGCACCGCTTTCATGGAGACGAGGGATTCTGAGTCGGTCACTCATATTTACCTTTAAAAAAAAAAAAATTTGATAGCGAGTTCAAGTTGACTGCCCGGCAAATACAGTTCCTAATATGTTCACATTTTTCTATACACAAGTTACAATGAAAGTTATAGGTTTTCCTTTTGTGTTTTCATGCATAAAATAAAAGTAGTACTTCCTAAAAGCGATTATTATATTTATAAAACTATAATATAGAATCGAAAACAAACAGCAAGCAAATGAAACATTACTTACCCTAAAAAATGCAGAATATTTGAAGGTGATTCACTGGATATGTAGAAAGGTAGGGTCGAATAGCAGCTTTTTAATTTTTTATATGTGTATGTATATATATATATATATATATATTATATATATATATATAATATATATATATATATATATATATATATATATATATTGTGTAGAGGGAAGCAGCTCTTGGGGAACCCGTTCAGATGTTCACGTTTGGGTTGACGCAGATGTAAGCTACAGGGGTTCTGAATGAATTCAGCTGGGCTTTGAAATTCCTTTCAGTATTCAAACAGACAAGCATAAGTAAAGTTGTTGATATGTTTTTATCCAGTGTTATTAACAACTAGCTGAGAGACCCGGCGTTGCCCGGGATGTAAAGTTGTTGATATGTTTTTATCCAGTGTTATTAACAATAAGCGATACATATTCATTGTTTGCAAAAAAGAAATAAATAAGACCATTACCTCTTAGCTGATTGAATCTTTATTAGGAAACCAATTAAACTCACAAGTTGTTTTCTTTTTGAGCTGTTAAGTTGAACTATCAAATACTGTATGTGCAAATGGTAACAACATCGTAAACTATTCACAAATAAAGACAGTCTAAAGTTCACCAATTTCATGATGTTGTGCAAATGTTTCCCACATCTGTACCCTTGGCCATCAGTACCCATCTTTGCCCTATTGATAACCCTTTGTCTAATCAGGAGTGGCAGAAGCTATTACATATATCTTGCTCGACCTGGTTGATTCTGGGCTTGATTGGCAAACAATCTGCTTCAGGGTCATCTGGTGAATGCATACAGTATAGCACAAAAACAGAAAATCTGAGCTAAAGTATTATACATCTGAAGAAAAGAATTCTGAGGTTTGTAAATGTTATATACGACTACATATATAAATAACTATCATACAAGGGCATGAACATATATTGCAAACTCCAATACATAAATGTATGCTTCTCAAGAACCAGTACTCCAATTACTGTAGATAATCTGCATCTCAGTCAGGTTAGCTTGACACTTGTATGACTAATAGGATTATGTATTATCTTAATCTGGAATGCTTACAGGCTACACAAAAGCAACACCCTTTACTTTAAAGATAAAAATGCTTCAAAAACCATCATCCTCCCATAATCCACACTGCTTCACTAGATTACAAATAGTATTATACGTTGTACCATATTTTGTAGGCTGGATATAAGCTTTATACTATAAGCTTTCTATGTATCACTCTCCTGTGACAGCGTCTCTTCATGACTGCACTTTAGAACATAATATTTACCCGTGAGTGAATCCCCCTCCTAAAATTTATTTTATTTATTTATAAAATGTTTTACCAGGAAGTAATACATTGAGAGTTACCTCTCGTTGTCAAGTATGTCCTGGGCAAGTTAAGATGACAAATAATACATGGTTACAAATACAGTAACATAAGTGAACAGGATATACATTATATATATATATATATATATATATATATGACATAGCATGCACAGTTAGAGATAATATATATTATAGACATATGTTCAGTTACAGACCAGATTAAAATGTGAGACAGCTTTAGTTTTGAAAGAACTTAGGCTAAGGCCCCACTGCATGCGCCTGCACGCCCGCCTTGCGACATGGCGGCGCGTGCAGAGCGCTATACAGCGATCTGCGGGCAGCGTTCTGAGGTGCAGGGGGTGTGACCAAAATGGGCTGTGTGGGCGCGGCCATGACGAGGGTGCGGGGCCACGACACCGGCCAAACTAAAAAAAAAAAATCATGCCCCCCCTACACACACACACACGGAACTCAGCAGACCTCCACCCACCTCTCGCTCTCCCCCCCTTGCTCTTGCTCCCCCACCTCTCTGATTGGCTCTCTGCCAAACCATGTGACATGTCGCCGCTTGGGATCACAAGCTGGTTGTAGCCCCTGCTGGCTGATGCGTCGCAGTGAGCCTTGGAGCGAGGAGGGACTGGGGACAGCCAGGGAGCAGGTAAGTGGCTGGTAAGAGGCACACGCACGGCCGCATGCACCGCCGGCTGCATTGGTGACCTAGCCTTAGGCTAAGGGCCCTGCTCCCTCAGTCAGCGCGCCCGCACTGCAGACAGGCGGGGCGCTGACAGACACAGACCGCGATATGCGGTCTGTAGGGAGCCGGGAGCCGGAGCGGGAGGGAGGGGGCGGGAGTGGGAGGGAGGGGGCGGGAGTGGGAGGGAGGGGGGCGGGATCTGATCGTGGTGCTGTCCACCCCCCCACACACATACATACATACACACACACATACATACATATACACACACATACTTTAACCTGCAGCTCCTTCCCTGCTCCCCGCCCAAGGCGCCTCCCATCTAGCTCCTTCCATCCCCTCCTCCCCATTGGCTGACTCGCATACCATGTGACGCGTCGCCGCACGGGAACACAATTCTCTGGTATCCCCTGCTGGCTGACGCGTCACAGTACATAGTCAGTTGGCAGTGAGGAGGGACGGGGACCGGATCGTGAGGCTAAACAGCAATAGTGAGTTGCGCTTACGCGGCCGCCCGCGCCACCGGGCGCAGCGGGTCTCAGCCCTTAGACTGTTGGAGTTTATGAGTCTCCAATAGGTTGTTCCAGTTTTGGGGTACACGGTAAGAGAAAGAGGAGCGGCCGGATACTTTGTTGAGTCTTGGGACCATGAACAGTCTTTTGGAGTCAGATCTCAGATGATAAGTGCTGCATGTGGTGGGGGGGAGTAGCTTGTTCAGATAGACGGGTAGCTTGCCCAGAAAGTATTTGAAGATAAGACAGGAAAGATGGACTTTGCGTCTAAACTCAAGTGTTGACCAATCTAGTTCTTTAAGCATTTCGCAGTGATGTGTGTTGTTGTGGCATTGGAGAACAAAACGGAATATTATATTAAGGAGACAGAGCAAATTATTTGATCAGGATTTCAACTACAAGATTATGTACTTCTCATAATAAATTTTACATTAATTTTAACTGATACAAACATAAAACATTGGATTCTCAACACAAATATGTTCATGCATAAAGGCTTATTCTATATCTGCCAACATGGCAGATCAGGTTTTATTCAGATGCAAATTCCCCATAGAAGTAAATGGGGAATTTCAGCTGAAAACTACCCGATTGGCAACTTTTGGCGAATATAGAATATGCCCCTTAATATTATATGAGGTATAGAAATATCACATTGTAAATTATAATATGCAATTTCAATTTGCAGCACATTAATGGACCAGAAGCATTGATTAAAATGTTATTAATTATTGTTTACTCTTATATTTAGGTGGAAGATGACAATGCAGTATAAACATTATAGTACTGAAGGAAACATGAAAAGGTCAACAGTTCTGCAATTCAATTTGTCTTTCTTCAGCAGAGATATTATTGATGGTTTTGTCCTACAAGCCATAAACCAAATGTAAATAATGTTCTGAAATTATTAATGATGTCTTGACAATATTACATTAATTGCAGTATGATTAATTCTGAGGCAACCTGCCAAAATCAAGATACTGTAAATTAAAAAAGCTAAATTATTACAATGTATGATTCATTAATATATTTGTAACAAAAGGGTAATCTTTCATAACTTTTAAAAAATATTCTTTTAATATTCAGGCCACATATAAACAGGCCAATAAGGTATTTTCTTCAAAAAGAGTGGCGCTGGAATAATTATGGAGGGAATTAAATATTATTTTACCTAGTCTGCAGTCAGTAGAAGTAATACATATTTTACCAAACAGACTTACTATTAAAGAAACAAAAAATGTAAACGAATCCAATCTTCAATTCATATACTGTATTACAGTTTAGTATTTCACTGAAGTGTATAAATAAAAATCAAAACTGGAAAGTCTTTTTGTGGCATACTAAGGGGCCTATGCAGTAAGTGTTCATAAGCCACTTATCGGCCACTTATCGGACAAAATGCCTACTGCTATTCAGTAAGTGTCGATATGTGGGCGATAAAGGGTTGAATCGCCAAAAAATGTTTTGTTCAAAAACGAATCGCCGAGGGAGCGGCGGATAAGCCACTTATCGACGCTTTTAGGAATGTTCATAAACTCGCGCAATTCTAGTAGCAGCGAGTAGGTTATCGACGCCTATCGCCGCTCTAGAATGGCGATTTTCTCCCCAAATCCAAATGCCAAGAAAAGTTGGCAAGTTGGTGGGGACAAGCTGGCGATGAGCGACGATAAGCGGAGAGACGGGATTTAGAAAAAATCAAGCCTTTTTCCTGCCTCGGATTGATACCGGGGTCTCAGGAGGCAGTTTCTCATTAATACCAGCACCGGAGTCCCCGGCATCAAACCAATGCAGAAAAAATGCAATTACAGCCCACTTCATTACCTTAGCGGCTAACCGCTAAGGCAATGAAGGGGTTAACCACCCGTGCAAGGCTTATTGATGGTAGCGGGTGTGGGTGAAGGGGATATTTGGCCCTTGTGGGTGTTTAGGCTTTGCGGGGGGATTGCGGGTGGACTTAACTCCTTCATTACCATAGCGGTAAATACAGATATGGTAATGAAGGGGATAACCCCTCCCGCTACGCCCCCCACAAGGTTTAGACACCCATCCTTGGGGCTAATACCCCTTCACCCACCCCCGCTACCCACAATACAAACAGTACACACAACAGCCCCACTACCCACCTCCTAGGCCCCCTTTAAACCATTACAAAATCTAATAAACACCAATACACCACCCACCCCCCTTTGCCCCCCCATACTGTAAAACCATGATTAATTTTTTAACATACAGTATTAATACCCCAGGCCAACGGGGGTCCCCAGTGGGCCCGACGGGTGTCCGCAGGCCCAACCGTGCCCCCTGGGGGTGCCCATGGGTGTCTAGGGCTCTCCGGGTGGTCCCCGCTAGGTGCCGTGGGCCTCCAGGTGGTACCCATGGGTCCCTGATTGCCCCAATGGGGTCCACGGGTGGTCCTGTGGGTTTCTGGGGGTGTCTGGGTCATCTCCACAGGTGTCTGGGGCCCTCAGGTGGTTCCCACGGGTGTCTGGGGCTCTTGGGTGGTCCCTGCAGGTTCGTGGGGCCCTAACAGCTGTGGGTCCCCCGGTTCTTCCCCGCAGGTGTCCACCGTGGGTCCGCAGGTGGTACTCGTGGGCATCCGGGGGTCCTCGGGTGGTTCCCATGGGCATCTGGGGGCCCTCGGGTGGTTCCATGGGGTTTGGGGCCCTCGGGTTGTGCCTGTGGGTCTGTGGGGCTTCCACAGCTGTGGAGCCCCCGGTTCTTCAGTGCAGGTGTCCCCCGTGGGTCTGCAGGTGGTACCCGTGGGTGTCCGGGTCTCCTCGGGTGGTTCCCGTGGGCGTCCGGGGATCCCCCGCGTACGGCTTGGGTGCCGGAATCTTCGGGCCTGTAGTCGCGGTGGACACCGGTTCTACCTGCGCCGGCGGTGCGACCACAGGTGGTGCCTGAAATGAAACTTCCTGTACCTGTTGAGTGAGGAGAGCCATCTGATCAATTAAGGCCTGGATTTGTTGATCCATGGGTCCCCGCTGGCCTCCGGTACCAATACTGTATGTAAAAAATAAAAGATGGCCTACACTTAAATAAATACACCCCCCTCCCCCCGCACCAAATACATACAGCAGGGCCCCGCTTCTCGGCGATCCGCTGATATGGCGGCACCGAGAAGGGGGCCGCCATCTTGGATCCTCAGTCACGCATGCACAGAACGGCAAAAATGCCGGTTTGCGCATGCAAAATCACTGAAAATCGCTGGATCCGCTTTCTGGCGATTTTTACTATACAGCGGGACCCTGGAATGGAACCCGCCGTATACCCGGGGCCCTCCTGTACAGTACAGTAATGTGCAAAATAACAATTATCCAGATATGGATAATAGATTATTTGCCCATAATTAAACACAGCTTTAGCGAGCATAAATAAAGTAAATACGTACAGTTCTACTTACCACAGCCAATATGAAGGGCGTCATCATCAAGATACTGCAGGTCCCTGTACTCTGTTGCCAGAAAGCATACACACATAATAAATACAATCTAATGTCTCCTAACCCCTTAATCACCTTAGCGGTTAATAACCGCTATAGTAATTAAGGGGTTAACCCACCCTGCCCGGCGCCCACCCGGGTGGCCTAAGCACCCACTATACCCGCCCTGTACCCATTGAGTAGTATAGTGATACATCATACCCATATAATAATATGGGCATGATAAGCCACTAAAGCACTCAATGGGCACCTAATCACAATATGTTAATGCACAAAAGAAACAATAATAAATCATTAAAAACCACCGACACACCACCATTCAATAAATAAAAACAATAGCCAGCTAATGCAATTAATAAAAGCACTAACCAGCTCAACAATGAATTAATTAAAGCATTATCCAATCAAAGCAATTAATTAATAAAACAACAATGAACTAACTGTAACAGTAACCAATGAAACCAATTAAGTTGAACTGTACTTATTTACTTTATTTATGCTGGCTAATGTTGTGATTAATATTGGGCAAATAATCCATATCTGGATAATTGTTATTTTGCACATTACTGTGTTTGGTGGTGGGGGCCTGGGGGGTGTATTGATTTAAATGTAGGCCATGTTTTATTTTTTACATAAAGGGTTGGTACCGCAGGCCTGTGGGGACCCATGGATCAACAAATCCAGGCCTTAGCTGATCAGATGGCTCTCCTCACTCAACAGGTACAGGAACTTTCATTTCAGGCACCACCTGTGGTCGCACCGCCGGCGCAGGTAGAACCGGTGTCCACTGCGACTACAGGCCCGAAGATTCCGGCACCCAAGCCGTACGCAGGGGATCCGCACGCCTGTCGTGGATTTCTCAATCAAAGCGAGATCCAGTTTGAGATGGCCCCGCAGCAGTATTCCACTGGCCGTAAGAAAGTGACATATGTTTACAGCCTGCTCACGGGAAATGCGCTGGCATTGGCCTCCCCGATTTGGGAACTACGTCCCGAAATCACCCGAAATTACGCTGCCTTCAGACGAGACTTTCGACAGGTCTTCGACACCCCCACACATCAAGAGACTGCCTCGGACTCCTTGCTTCAGCTTTCACAGGGACATAGGACCGTGGCCCAGTACGCCTTGGAGTTCAGGACCCTAGCGGCTGAGACACGATGGGACCAGGAGGCCTTAGTCTCCGTCTTCTGGCGTGGCTTAACGAATTCTGTGAAGGACGAACTCGCCTCACAACCCAGGCCAGGACTTCTGGATGAACTCATCTCCCAGGCTATTCGAGTGGATCAACGTCTTCAGGTACACCGCGCTGAGCGCTAACACCCCCGATTCATGCCTTTTCGTCCCCTTTTCCTAGGTTCTCTTCAACCATGGGACCTGCCGTCTCCCCGCTCCCCGATCTGGAGGCTCCGGAGCCAATGCAACTTGGAGTCCAGTGTTCTCGGGCACCGATACGACAGTTTCGCCAAGCCGGTGGGTCATGTTACTACTGCGGATCTTCCGATCATCTGGTCCGTGAATGTCCACTATGTCCAGGAAACGACCAAGCCCAGTGAGTACGAAGGGGCCCCCTCTGGGTGCTAAATATCCTTGCCCCCTTTCCAGGAAAGAACTTCCAAAAAAATTAACCATTCCCGTCTCCCACTCTGGTCCTACCTTCCGCACCTCCACAGCGGCATTTATCGATTCTGGCGCGGGAGGACATTTCGTGGACCAGACCTTCTCTGAACAGAACCAGATTCCACTCGTTAGGAAGAAGTCTCCCTTGGCCTTGGTCGGGATTGACGGCCTTCCGCTCACCCCGGCATACATCTCATTGGAGACTTGCCTCCTCACCCTTTCTTCTCATTCCCACAAGGAGACCCTGGCCTTTGATGTAATCCATGCTCCTGGGACACCGGTCACCCTTGGCTTACCTTGGTTGCAGAAGCACAACCCGCACATCAATTGGACATCCCAAGTGCCCATTGTTTGGAGGTCCATGTCAAAGGAGTCTTCTCCACCAGCTCTACTTCCTCCGCAACTGCTGGCTAATATCCAACCCTGAGGGAGGTTTACCCGCCCCATACACAGATTTTCTGGATGTCTTCAGCAAAACTCAATCCGAGCTACTACCCCCTCACAGATCATACGATTGTCGGATAGACTTGGTACCTGGATACACCTTACCCAAGTCCAAATCCTACCCCCTTTCTCTGACTGAGATGGAAGCCATGGACGAATATATTCGCGAGAATTTGAAGTGGGGCTTCATACGGCATTCCAATTCACCCGCAGGGGCTGGATTCTTTTTCGTTAAAAAGAAAGACGGTACTCTCAGACCGTGTATAGACTACCGGGGACTGAACCGCATTACGGTGAAGAACCGCTACCCACTCCCACTCATCTCTGAACTCTTCGACAGACTTCAAGGTGCTAACCTGTGTTCCAAGCTAGACCTTCGCGGGAGTATAATCTCATTCGCATCCGGGAGGCCGACGAATGGAAGACCGCCTTCAACACCCGTAGTGGCCACTATGAATATCTTGTGATGCCCTTCGGCTTATGCAATGCTCCGGCGGTCTTTCAGGACTTTATCAATGACATCTTTCTAGATGTCCTTAACCATTTTGTAATTGTTTATCTCGATGATATTCTTATCTTTTCCAAGAATTTACAGGATCATATCATCCATACTAAGTTTGTGCTCTCCCGCCTCCAAGAGAACCGATTGTTTGCCAAGATGGAGAAGTGCCTTTTTCACCAGTCTACCACTTCCTTTCTTGGGTATATTATTTCAAACAGGGGATTGGCCATGGAATCATAGAAACTTAAAGCTGTAATGGATTGGCCGCAACCCGACTCCCTCAAGTCTATTCAGCGGTTTCTAGGATTTTCCAATTATTACCGGAAATTTATTCGTAACTTTTCCACCATCATCGCTACGATTACGGCACTGACCCACAAAGGAGCTGATCCTTCGTCTTGGTCTCCTGAGGCAGTCACGGCTTTCAAAACATTAAAACAAGCATTTGTCTCAGCTCACATCCTCCGACACCCGAACATCAATTTCACTTTCACCCTAGAGGTAGACGCTTTGGACTGCGGGGCCGGCACAGTCCTATCCCAGAGATTTTCTCCCCAGGATAAACTTCACCCTTGCGTTTTTTCTCTAAGAAGTTTTCCCCAGCTAAGAGGAACTACGACGTGGGCAATAGGGAACTTTTGGCCATCAAGTTGGCCCTTCAGGAATGGAGGCATCTTCTGGAGGAGTCAAAAGAGCTGTTCACGATCCTCACGGACCATAAAAATCTTTTATACATCGAGAGTGCCCGCCACTTAGGCCCCCGCCAAGCCCGCTGGTCGTTATTTTTCTCCAGGTTTAATTTTATTTTGTACTACATTCCGGGCACCAATAACGTCAAGGCGGATGCTCTCTCTAGACAATATTCTTCTGAAGAGAGACCAGAGGAAACTACAGAGTCTATCCTTCCCAAGCAAAAGATCCTCGCGGTCGCTGCATTCAAGAACCTTGAGAGAATCATCAAGTCTCAAAAACACCTTCCTAGTGATCTCGAGATACCGAAGGACACCTTATACGGAGAGTCCAAGTTCATTCCTGAGATTCTGGAGTGGGGGCACACTTCCCCTTTGGCAGGACATCCGGGATTCAAGAAAACATTGGATCTCATCCGTCGCACCTTCTGGTGGCCCAATATGGCCAAGTCCATCCTTGAATTTAGATTCGTCAGAGACCCCATGGTCTTCTTTTGCCTTTACCCATCCCGGAGCGCCCCTGGTCCCACATATCCATGGACTTTATTGTCGAATTGCCTAGGTCGAATAGCATAAACACCATTCTAGTAGTGGTGGATCGGTTTTCCAAGATGGCACATTTTATTCCTCTCAAAGGATTACCCTCCTCACCCGCCCTAGCCGATATTTTCTCCAAAGAGATTTTCCGTATCCATGGCATTCCCACATCCATCGTATTGGATCGTGGTTCCCAATTCGTTTCCAGATTCTGGAGGACCTTCACCAGAAGTCTGGGCATTTCTTCCTCTTTTTCTTCAGGATATGACCCTCAATCTAATGGGCAGACCGAGAGGGTTAATCTCTCAAGAAGTATTTAACGTGCTTCGTCTCTGACTCCCAGGATGACTGGGTGGAATTACTTCCCTGGGCTGAGCATGCCTTTAATTCCTCCAGGATTGAATCCACTTGTGAGACGCCTTTCTTTATTAATTACGGATTTCATCTGGCTCGCCTACCTATTTCCAATATCTCCTCTGGAGTACCAGCTGTGGATGAACACATCTCCCTCCTACAGGACTCTTGGGCTAGAATTCAATCAGCACTTTAAAAGGCCTCCCTGTCTTCGAAGATCCAGGCTGACCGTCGTCGCCGACCTGCACCCAACTACAAACCAGGGGACAAGGTTTGGTTGTCTTCCAAAAATATCCACCTCAAAACCCCTTCCCCTAAATTGGCACCTAGGTTTCTGGGGCCATTTCCTAACATTGAGCAGGTAAACCCGGTGGCCTTCCGTCTTCAATTACCTCAAAGCATGAGAATTCCTTATGTTTTTCACACATCTCTTCTCAAGCCGTTCATCTCCAGTCCCCTCTTTCCAGACCACACTCTTAAACCAGATCCAGTGATCATACAGGGCAATGAAGAGTACGAGGTCCAAGCCATACTAGACTCCCATCTCTCGAGGGGTAAGGTTCAGTTCTTGGTCCATTGGAAGGGCTTTGGACCCGAAGAAAGGTCTTGGGTACCTCTCAAAGACATTCACGCACCAGGACTTCTTAAACGCTTCCGTAAGAAGTTCCCATCCAAACCGTGGGAGGATCGTCCTGAGGCCGACCCTGAAGGGGGTTACTTTGAGGATTTGGGGGTCATGACGGCCGCAGCGTGACCTTCCCTCACCTCTTGTTGCGCCCGCTGCTGCAGGGCGTCCCCCTAGCCGGTCCCGTCAGGTCCTCGTGGTTAGGGGACTCCCTCCTCGTCCCTGGCGGGCGGCCGCTGTTCCACAGGCGGCTGGGGCTATGGCGGCTGCTGCTGCTCATGGGCGCGTGCTCCAACTCATTACAGAGCGCGCGTCAGATCTAGTTAATTTATTCACTGCTCCTGCAGTGAGGCCACGCCCCCAACTCACACACAGCCTACAATCATGCCCTTAGACTGCTCACCTGCATTCTTCTCAAGGCAGCCTATCCAGGACAGCTCCATGCACTCCTCCAGGTCTGCCTCCTCTCCATATTCGCCAGCTGCACTATATAATGTCTGTCTTGCCATGCACACATCGCTCGATATAGTCTCTTCTAGCGGATGCCTATGCTGGCTGTCTCTCTCTTTTCTTTATTAATTCAGGTTATGACCCGGCTTGGCGGACTTCCCTCCCTGGCTATGGACCCCCGACTCTCACTTGACCTCGCTGCTTCTCACGCCCCTCGATCTCAGCTTGGACTCCGACCTTCCAGATCTCTCCTCTCCCAGACCTTGGCTAATGGCAACGACGACGCCTCTTCTTGTACCGGTACCGGCAAGTATTGCTACAGCTATTTCCACCTGGCCTGGCAACGCCAAAACACCACACTCCGGACACGCTCCTTCTGCTGCGGGTGCGTGCATTTATACGTCCCCACCTCAGTATAAGGGACGGGTCTGGTCTGCGGGCAGCACCGGTGTAACACTAGCATAAAATGTGCATTTAAGCCTTGAGGCACGATTCAAGGATCGTATCCAGTTATCACCTCATAACTGTTCTAATGCTAAACTAGTAGAACACCTAACGTAGGGGGCATACACAAAATGTGACAATTCCCAGAGGCGCGATTCAAAAGATTGCATCAAGATAAAGCTTCATACCTGAATCTCAAAATAGATGATTAAGATGGTGATCTGGTGCAGGGGAAAATACCCTACGTACTACAATTGGTCCCTATGTAGACCTATGTTGAATAAAATCTATTCAACTGAAAACACAGCTTAAAAGCTATATGTTGTTATCATACACCGTGCATAGCATACTTCTCAGTGTGAACATGCTTAAAGATAAAGCTCACTACACAATGGCCAAACAAAAATTACCGATGCAAATGACTTTAAAAGAAACACAATGTTTTAACTGAGAGTCCCTCTTTATGCACCTCTGAAGAACCACATAAGCTATATTGACATAGTGGGTGTATATAGTTCACATGGTTACACCTGTGTAATATACACAGGCCAGTTGCGCAGATGGTAAAATCATGTGAGCTGATTAGTTAGTGTATATAAAACAGGCGTGTTACTCTATTAACCCCACATTAGCCATAGAACTCTAATAGAGAGTGGTGTCTGTATTGTATACTTCATAAATATTGCTCTGATGCACATTGCAAAAGACATATTAATTAATGTGCACTAGTATACAGAGCGTCTACCTTAGTTGCCAAAATCCATTATCAGATGGCAGAAGATATAGTATACATCAGTGTAAAGGGACGCATATATCCTGTATACTCATCTTTCATGCAGGTATACTATAGGGTCTGTCTCCGTGAGTGTTTCGCATACGCTACAAGTTAAGCTGGTGCCGTCGTGTCAGTTCCGCATAGTGACATCATGCCGTCGGGTCACCGGACGTACGTTTCGCGCTAGAGAGCGCTTTCTCAAAGGTGAGTATGTTGAATACCCGTAGGATTTTTATAGCAAAAGGGTGTCATGGCAATCGTTAAGTGATTAACCGTTGCCATACTGCTGGCTAACAGACACTAAAGCAGACTAAGTCAGGAAGTGGACTTGAAAATGTAGCGTCATTCTTAATGTTATGCGTGCACCAATCCCCAGCCATTAAAGCTATGGCCGTTGGTCGTTGAAAATGGCTATGTACCAAAAGATCTTTAATGTTGGTAGCCCTTCTACTGACCAAGGTGGCTTTCTTATTCAGGACTTTATTCAAGTCCTCATCCTCTCGAAGAATATACCAATATTTGTTTATGATATTGGATATTTGGGTCCACTGATTATTAAATGTTCCAATAAAACGGACAATCTCATGCGAAGGAACTGGCCTACCAGGATACCCATGATTTGGTGTCTAGAGTGATGACCTTCCGCCCTCAAAAGGCTATTGGTAGTGGTATCTTTGCGATGTAATGAGGTCTCAATGTTCCCCTGTGGTGTCTTTGTTACTGTCAGGTCCAGGAACGTAATACATGATTATCTAATTTCGGACGTAAGTCTTAAAATAAGTGTGTTTGTATTAAAGAGGTCAATGAACTCCTCAAACATCGTCCTTGGACCCTTCCACAGGATGAAGATATCGTCTATATACCTCATCCATAGATGGACATGGGAGGTATACCAACGATATTGCTCTTGGAAGACCACCTCCACCTCCCACCAGCCTAGATAGAGATTGGCATTGGTGGGGGTGCATGTTGTCCCCATGGCTGTACCCCTGAGTTGATGGTAAAGTTTCTCATCATAAACAAAAATGTTGTGTGTCAAAATGAATCGTAACAAGTCAACAACTAATACGTTGTGATTAATGTAGTCACAACTCTGAGCCTGGAGAAAATACTCCACCGCCTTTATGCTGTTATCATGTATGATAGATGTGTATAAAGATTCAACGTCAAGGCTGATAAGTAACGTATCATCATCTATTGTCACATCATTAAGCATATTGAGGGCATCCTTTGTATCCCTGAGGTAGGATGGTAATGAGGTGACAAAGGGTCGCAAAACATAGTCAACATAGATACTAGGTTGCTCAGTCAGGTTGGAGATGCCCGAGACAATGCGGCGACCAGGTGGAGGGTCTAGACCCTTGTGGATTTTGGGGAGAGAATAGAAAGTGGCTATCTTGGATGTTTTATTCAAGAGTGCCTCACTTTCGTTTTTTGAAAGGACTTTTGTTTGAATACCTTTATCCAAAATAAATTTTAGTTCTTTCATAAACATTATCGTAGATCTGTTTTTAATAATGCGTAACAATTCCTGTCCGACAGTAGACGTTTATTTTCCTTAACATAATATAAGGTGTTCATTTAAACGATATCGCCCCCCTTATCAGAGGGTTTTATCGTAATTTGATAACTGGATTGTAACTCTTGTAAATCAATTATTTCGCCAGGGCTCATGTTACTGACATTAGTTTGTGGTCTAAGTTGTTCTAGATCTTTAGTGACCAACTTGATGAAAGTAGGCACGTTAGAGCAGGTTTCCAGGGCCGGGGTAAACCGTGATTTGGGTTTTAAGTGGGAGAAGGGACCTTCTCCTGGGGGTCTTAAACTTTCTTCTTCTAGGGCTGTTAAGTTCCTGATGTTCTCAAGGTATAATTCGTCAAAATCTTCTTGCCCTTCTGCCCTAAGCTTGTTCTGCTCTCTTCTTTTGAAAAAATTGTGTAGCAGGAGCTTACGCCCAAATAAGTAAGTATCCTTAATCCAATCAAATTTTTTAAAGTCCTCTGTTGGCGAAAAAAAAAGACCTTTATTGAGGGCTACCAACTGTTCAACCTTGAGGATCTGATTGGAAAGGTTAATAATATGTCCACTGTCGGAGAGGTCAATTATTGTCTGCGTAATCGAAACCGGTGTCTTGGTCTCCCCTTGTATCTCCATGTGTCTCTGTCTCGCAATCCACCCCACCTGTCCCCTTCTTGTCTTTCCCCTTCTGGGAATGATAGGTAGCGGGGGTCTTGATCTAAAAAACCTACACTTGATGGTTCTCCCCTTCCTGCCTCCCTTCTATCATTTCCATCACTTTCTTCGTTAGAAGTATCCCAATCAGTTGATGATTCTGGGTGATATGGCCTAGTCTTTTTAGGTTCCTGTTTCTGTCTATAGACTTTCCCCTCTTTGTAATCTTTGCTGTCTCTTAAAAATTTGCATTGTTTGTTAGTTCTTTTATGAATTTATCTATCCCTTCTTTTAGTTTATTCTCTTGATTAATAAATTCTGTGTTCATCCTCCATTTATCAACCTCCTTAAGATGAGCGGCTAGTTCGGTGTTCACTATTTTAAGTTTAATGTTGTCGAATTCAACCAACAGCTTCATCAATGATGCTGAGCCATGGCTGAGTATTTTATTCCATTGGAGTAAGAACTCCTGATCTGTATGTTGATGGGAGGGAGACAATCTAATCCGCTGAATCCTCAGAATGAGATCTGTTGTTAAGTAATTTTCTAAGATTGCCACCTCCCACCATAATTTAGCCCTTTGTTAATAGATTTTATCTAGGCCAGTGAAGTAAGTGTTGATATTACTTACTGAGACATCCTGTATATCTCCATCCAATGAAAATACACTAGCAGCTTCACTAAGCCAGGTGACATAATCTGGTTGTTGTGAGAGAAAGCCAGTCATAATCAGTAGATAGATCCTGTTATTACTCAGATCTTGTTATAATAGCAAGCTGGGAGCAAGAATGGACATACAGTAAGTCCACAAATATATATAAACCAAAGGGAGGGGAAAGAAGGGGAAGCTCCCGCATCAGCCTAAATAGGAAAACAATAAAGAAGTAAACTGTGAAAGTTAAAGGTAATGATGAGGTGCAAATAGGGATAAGGGTAGTAATCACAAAACAAACAAAGATTCCCCAATGAATGCACTCAAATCAAGTAGTAGAAAATATGGGATGAGTTAAAAATACTCTTTAATCAAAATATACGTACTAAAATATATTGTACAGAGGGATGTGGTATAAATGTCCTTGACCACTCCCTTGTGACACACCTATTTCTACTCACAAAATAATGTGTAAATAATTAAGAATGCCCTTAAAGGACAGAAGGCTTATACGCCTACGATAGCTACTATAGTATCCAAATGAGTAATACAGCTCCAAAGATCTTTATATTGCTATGCTAGTAGCAATAGTATTTACTTAAAAACTGGAAAGGTTACGTAATGCCAAATCCCAGTACTGTTTCACTGATATGTGATTAAGCTGTATATAATGTATCTCAATTGTAGCAAGGTAAAAAAGCCATTCTGTCTGTTGGGCATATATTCATAGACATATTTATAACAGAGTTAGTACAGCACCGGCAGCGTTTATTGTAATACTTCCCGCATGGCAGGATGCGTGCGGGAAGCGTGGTGACGCGGCTTGTTGCGGCGTCACTGTGACGTCACAGTCACGTGCGTGCCCGGATTCCCCGGCTTCCCCGTCTTCCCCGGCTTCCCCGACACCCCTGGAGTTTAAAGTGAGGTAAGCGGGGGTGCGGGGAAGCAGAGGGGCAGAGCAGGAGCCGGGTTCGGGGTCGGAAGGGGGGATAAAATGCGCGCAAAGTGGAGGGGGTGCACGGAGGAACATGCTGTGGTGCGCGGTCTAGACCGCGCACCAGCTGGAGTAGATCCCGGAGTGCCGCCGGTAAAGGTAGCAATAAAAGCTGCCGCTGCTGTAGCTGCTATAAAATCACTACGCGCACAAAATAAAGTTCAGTATGATAACTATGGTTAATAGCTCGCTGGTATGTCAAGGGTCCTATCAGAAAAGGGATAGCACAAAATGTGCATTTACGCCCTGAGGCACGATTCAAGGATCGTATCCAGTTATCGCCTCATAACTGTTCTAATGGTAAACTAGTAGAACACCTAACGTAGGGGGCATACACAAAATTTGACTATTCCCAGAGGCGCGATTCAAAAGACTGTATCAAGATAAAGCCTCATACCTGAATCTAAAAAAAGATGATTAAGCTGGTAATCTGGTGCAGGGGGAAATACCCTACGTACAACAATTGGTCCCAATGTAGACCTATGTTGAATACAATCTATTCAACTGAAAACACAGCTTAAAAGCTATATGTTGTTATCATACACCGTGCATTGCATACTTCTCAATGTGAACATGTTTAAAGATAAAGCACACAACAACAATGGCCAAATAAATATTACCGATGCAAATGACTTTAAAAGAAACACAATGTTTTAACTGAGAGTCCCTCTTTATGCAACTCTGAAAAACCACATAAGCTATATTGACATAGTGGGTGTATATAGTTCAATGGTTACACCTGTGTAATATAGACAGGCCAGTTGCATAGATGGTAAAATCATGTGAGCTGTTTAGTTAGTGTAAATAAAACATCAGTGTTACTCTATTAACCCCACATTAGCCAGGGAACGATCCAAGGATGATGTTTGAGGAGTTAATTGACCTCCTTAATACAAACACACTTAATCTAAGACTTACGTCCAAAATTGGTTAATCATGTATTACGTTCCTGGACCTGACAGTAACAAAGACACCACAGGGGAACATTGAGACCTCATTACATCGCAAAGATACCACTACCAATAGCCTTTTGAGGGCGGAAGGTCATCACTCTAGACACCAAATCATGGGTATCCTGGTAGGCCAGTTCCTTTTCATGAGAATCAAAATCATCAAAATCATTTGATGATTTTGAAAAAGAGGCATCTATTCTGAAGACAAGATTCAGAGAAAGGGGGTACAGCAACAGATCTATTAAAAAGGCATATCAAAGGGTCAGAACCAGAGACCGCAATACTCTCTTAGTTAATAAAGGGGTCACTAAAGATGATAAACAGATTGTCCGTTTTATTGGAACGTTTAATAATCAGTGGACCCAAAATTCCAATATCATAAACAAATATTGGTATATTCTTCGAGAGGATGAGGGCTTGAATAAAGTCCTGAATAACAAAGCCACCTTGGTCAGTAGAAGGGCTACCAACATTAAAGATATTTTGGTACATAGCCATTTTCAACGACAAAGTTCTGGCACATGGTTGGCCAATAGATCTGTAGGCAATTTTAGATGCAACAATTGCAAAGCCTGTCCATCCTGTATTAAGACCAAACAGTTCAATATTTGGGACGATAGTCGCAGTTATTCAATAAAACAGTTTATTAATTGCAAAACAGTTGGGGTGCAATACCAAATTATCTGCGTCTGTAAAAAGAAGTACATTGGTAAGACCAAAAGACAATTTCGCCACAGAATATTAGAACATCTAGGAGATTTTAGGAATTGTCGGGATACACCAGTGGCGAACCATGTACTGAACCAACATTAAGGTGTAGCCACTGTTTTGCAATTTTTGGGTATTGAATATGTTCCGAGAAACATCAGAGGGGGTGATTGGGATAACGATATCCTTAAGAGGGAATCACGCTGGATTTTCAATCTAGGGACCCTTACTCCTCCAGGTCTGAACGAAGAGTTTGTCTTTTCTCCCTTCAGCTGACAATTTAAAGATTATAATGGCCAATACTGCTATTTGCCATTAGACACATAACCCCATGTCTGTTTCTAATATCAGTTGAATGATATATCAATCCCAGTCTTTCTACCAACACAGATACAGGTTTTGAAAGTAATTATTTCATCTGTAACATCTCCTCTCTGCAACATTACAACAGAATGGGATAGTAGGATTGTATATGGTGGCTTTTCTGTTTACTCCCTGCATAACGTGTATATATATATATGCATTATGACACTCGGTTAAATTCCCTCTAATTTCCCCTGACAACATGCATATGAATTATATGGATCACATAATAGGACGCATAATTTGTGTTGTTTTTTCTTATGTATATGAGTCCATCACCTGGTTACAGCCCTGCAGTAACTACATTTGCTAACCTGCACTTCCAAGCCATAGATACTTGGCACCATAGCTTAAATGGCTGGGGATTGGTGCATGCATAACGTTAAGAATGACGCTACATTTTCAAGTCCACTTCCTGACTTAGTCTGCTTTAGTGTCTGTTAGCCAGCAGTATGGCAAGGGTTAATCACTTAATGATTGCCATGACAACCTTTTGCTAGAAATATCCTACGTGTATTCAACATACTCACCTTTGAGAAAGCGCTCCCTAGCGCGAAACGTACGTCAGGTGACCCGACGGCATGACGTCACTATGCGGAACTGACACGACGGCACCAGCTTAACTTGGAGCGGATGCGAAACACTCATGGAGACAGACCCTATAGTATACCTGCATGAAAGATGAGTATACATGATATATGCGTCCCTTTACACTGATGTATACTATATCTTCAGCCATCTGATTATGGATTTTGGCAACTAAGGTAGACACTCTGTATACTAGTGCACATTAATAAATATGTCTGTTGCAATGTACAGATTACATGCATCAGAGCAATATATCTGAAGTATACCATACAGACACCACTCTCCATAAGAGTTCTCTGGCTAATGTGGGGTTAATAGAGTAACACTGCTCTTTTATATACACTAACTAAACAGCTCACATGATTTTACCATCTACGCAACTGGCCTGTGTATATTACACAGGTGTAACCATGTGAACTATATACACCCACTATGTCAATATATCTTATGTGGTTTTTCAGAGGTGCATAAAGAGGGACTCTCAGTTAAAACATTGTGTTTCTTTTAAAGTCATTTGCATCGGTAATATTTCTTTGGTCATTGTGTAGTGAGCTTTGTCTTTAAACATGTTCACATTGAGAAGTATGCTATGCACGGTGTATGATAACAACATATAGCTTTTAAGCTGTGTTTTCCGTTGAATAGATTTTATTCAACATAGGTCTACATAGGGACCAATTGTAGTACGAAGGGTATTTTCCCCTGGACCAGATTACCAGCTTAATCATCTTTTTTGAGATTCCGGTATGAGGCTTTATTTTGATGCGGTCTTTTGAAATGCGCCTCTGGGAATAGTCACATTTTGTGTATGCCCCTTACGTTAGGTGTTCTACTAGTTTACCATTAGAACAGTTATGAGGCGATAACTGGATACGATCCTTGAATCGGGCCTCAGGGCTTAAATGTACATTTTGTGCTAGCCATTTTCTAATAAGACCCTTGACATACCAGCGAGCTATTAACCATAGTTATCATACTGAACTTTATTGTGTACGCGTAGTGATTTTATAGCAGCTACTAACTCTGTTATAAATATGTCTATGAATATATACCCAACAGACAGAATGGCTTTTTTACCTTGCTACAATTGAGATACATTATATACAGCTCAATCACATATCAGTGAAACAGTACTGGGATTTGGCATTACGTAACCTTTCCAGTTTTTAAGTAAATACTATTGCTACTAGCATAGCAATATAAAGATCTTTGGCGCTGTATTACTCATTTGGATACTATAGTAGCTTTTTTAGGTGTATGAGCCTTCTGTCCTTCAAGGGCATTCTTAATTATTTACACATTATTTTGTGAGTAGAAATAGGTGTGTCACAAGGGAGTGGTCAAAGACATTTATACACATCCCTCTGTACAATAAATTTTAGTACGTATATTTTGATTAAAGAGTATTTTTAACTCATCCCATATTTTCTACTACTTGATTTGAGTGCATTCATTGGGGAATCTTTGTTTGTTTTGTGATTACCAGAATTACATTGTCAATCTCTCTTGTCTCCTGATAAACCTTAAAGGTTTATTATTATTGTGAGTGCATGTCACGGAATAGGCAGGTTCTTACTTAAAAAAAATAAAGGCGAAGCCACGTCAGGTCTCTTAATGTTAGAGCAAATTATCAGTAACATTTAGTTTACAATAGTCTCATCCACCAGAGGCTCCCTGTGATTCCTCTTTCCGGTGTACTGGGTAGCATTTACCATTTGCTAAATGACCCATGCAGGGATTAGGTCCTTTGAAGCATCCTAAATTTCAGACTATGTGGCACCATTAGTTTGGAAATCAGTAACCCCTTCTGGGCTGGCTTCCCTCTTATTTTCACATTTCAGCTAGATGCGGGCCAGCCCAGTTCTTGGCTGTGCTTGGCTGAAGATTAAAACGCCCATGATTGGTCCAAAAACCAGATAGGGGATGTGCAAGGAAATCTTTAAAAAACCTTGCTTGGCCATTTCAGATTCAGACTTACTTGGGGAAAGACATTTCATTAGTGATCACTCTTTGGAGTGTCATGACCTGTGCAGTTATAGAAGATAGTCATACATGCACACATCAGAAAGGACATATGAGTCAGAGATGCCAGTGCTCACTGCTGTCACAGAAAATCCTGCAGAGCCCCAAGTAATAGTAACATAACCAAAAATCTGCATGGGAACAACAGACCTAGATACAAAAAGTGTTTTAATAAGCCATAAAATCCATCTTTTTCAGCTGCAACAGTCAGTCTTTGTCAAGGTGAGGGCTACAGACATTAAATAGTGTCACATCATATGATGCGAGTGCATAGGTCACAGGTTGCTATGCAGATGAGAGACTCCTAGCAGAGGAAAAAAACATCTCTCATCATCATGGCCACCCAGATGCAGCCCATATGGATTCAGGAGTGCAAATAAATCCAAGGACACATGAGAGAAAAAATGAAAAATAGAAATAGTGCAATGCAGAAAAATTTATTGCAGTGGGAATCAAGTGGTATGAATATCCCACTCAAATTTTCCATGGAATATTCAGACAGTAAGGTTGTCTTCAGTAACCAACTGTTGTTGTCATCCAGGCATCCTCATTGGGCATCCATTAGGGTATGGTGAAGATGAAATGGCAGAAGAATGAAGGGAAGGAGGGGGGGTGAATCCCACATGATAAGATAAAGCAACAATGGTGCAGATTGCTTTATAATTAAAATTCTTAAAGTAATCCACTCACATAATAAACATCAATATAGGTGTTCAGACCACCCTGGGTCACAGTCTGAAGATCCCACAGAACTTCCTCTCCACCAATGCTCCTTCTGCCACGGCCGCTCACTGCGGATGATGTCTTCAATCGATGATTGAGGGACCAATTTTCGGTTGCAGGTTCTTCCATTAAAAACAATTTTTACTTGTGTAAGGTAAATAAAATATATGCAGAAGATTTAAAACTACATTCAATTGACATTGCATTGCATTGTGATTAGAGTTCTGTTGGTTTGCCATATGGAAGCTTCCTTTTGACTTTAGGCTATAGTAATATTAAACTGATTTGATTATATGAGCCCATCAAATCAGGGGCTGTGCAAGCAATACAATATGTAGAAAACTATTGACATAACAAATTAAAATTGACATGCATTATCTCCATGCTTTCCAAATCCAGGCCAAATGGGAGTGCACTTGTTCTTTCTCATGAGACATTAGTAAAAAGGGATTAAGGAGGAAGCTTTATCTCAATTTCAGCTGAAATAATTGAATGTTAAAAAAATAAGTATAAACTTAAGGGGAAAGCCACTAAATGCAATTAAAGGGTTAAAATGAGTTGTTTGGCCACTTGATATTGTGCAGTCAGCCAGCATTATTAAGGAAAATCATTGCAAACAATTGTGCAGTCTAAAAACGTATGAAGAAATGTATTTGTTTTCACTTCTAATAAGGCACTTTTTACTCCTAATGTAAGCCTCCAAACATAACACTTTGTGGCTGATCTGAATAACGTGACATTACCTAAATAGATGACGGACGTTAGCTTCCCTGACTTTAAGGAGATCCACAAAGCTAATTTATGCAAAAACAACATCCGTTATGGCTCTCATTAGCACATGGTATTACGACGGTAGCGAATAAAGAGAAGTAATACCTATGTTGCCTGCACTCAACCTTGATAGAACTCTATTTTCCCTAAAAGAGATGAAAAATTAATCTCCACTAATATAGTTTTATTAATTTACACAAAAGTATTTTAAAACCTAATTAAACAATAGTGTATCAAAATCCTGTATATAAACATGGATAAGTTGATAAAGATTGGCCACTATAGGTCAAAAATGAATCTTCATCATATGTTACAATAGCAAGTACAACTCAACCCCGTTATAACGCGATCCGTTACAACGCGAATCCGCTTATAGCGCGATGCAAGGGTGGCTCACAATTTTCTTATTTATGAATACTTTGCAACACGATTATTGGTATCTTAAATACTTTATTGTACAATGCATACAATTGTACATTATTTCTAAAGCGATACGCTTATAACGCGATGTGATTCTTTGGACCCCAAGCACAGCGTTATAAGGGGGTTGAGCTGTATATTAATATAACAGGGCAAATGGTTAAGTGATTGTGTGAATATAAATAATAGGAGTGAAAACATAAATGGATTAGTATAAGGTGTGTATAGTGCTCGTGTACACCTTCACATTATCTGTGTTTAAGACACTAAAAAGTGTAATAAATGTATAATTATAACCATATATCCCTGGTAATAATGCTAAACATATGGTGATGACCTTTATTGATCCCAAGTAATATAGGGTCACAACACAATGGTTATACTTTGTAATCAATGAGATTAATTTGACACTTGTAGCTTGCTAAAGTAATTATTCAGAGTTGCGACACCCTACTTATAGTGTTACTGATATGTTATTGTGCATATAATGTTAAATGCACGTACAAGGCATCAGGTAGAGCTTGTTGATGTTGCAGCTAAATTAAAACTTTGAAACTTCCCTGTGGGCAGACTGTGTCCAATAATATTATATCAAGACATATATGTAACGGTGTTTTCACTGGGCCCTTCTGATCCTGACCCATATGTAAGAAAATCCCCCAATTACATGGATGTGTGATATGTGGTGCACCTGCTGGCAACAGGACTCCTGAGTCTCCCGCTGGGTTGGTATTGGGGAATATCACCATGACAGGCGTCTGACGTAGTGTTCTGAGTCCTACTCACATTTGGTACAGCGCCTCCACCCCATCAGGGTCCCTACGGCAGCAGGGGGAAGTATCTGATGGGGACTCCTTCTTGGTGCATCCTTCTGCTGAATAACTCCACACTCACACAGAAGGGATCTTTTGAACCAGGGCATCTTTAATGTCATCTCCTCTGGCAGACTGACCCTCATCGCGGCCGACACTTAGCCGCTCATTCCGTTGAGGTACTCCATGCAGAAGGTTCCTCCTCTCTTAATTTAGTTGCTTTCCACCTCTCCCCTAAGGGAGACCACCACCTGTGCCAGGTCCCTGGACACAGTGTGTAATTAGCTCGCACGTGACTCTGACAGACTGAACTGCTGCAGACACTTGGACTATAACTTTAGGCAGTACTGTGTCTTATATAGACTCCAGAAAAGACCCCCCTCTGTGTCACTAACAGTGGACACAAAGCATGTTGTCACTTCCTTTGTTACATATGACACTTCACCAGGGTTTGAGGGCAAACCTCCATGATAGTAGTTACTGGCAACCCTGCCTACTTACCAGGATTACTGCCAGCATGAGAAAGATATGTACACCATTTTTACACGTGCTACATATAAAAATATATACATATAGTATACTGTTGTGGCTTTAAAGATGTTCAGTTGCCTTTACAATCATTCCAAGTGGTACAGCTGACATCAAATACCGATATATATATCGGTATAACGCGCCTCGTTATACCGCGATTCGGTTATAACGTGGTTTTCCCGTGGCTCCCGTTTAAAAAAAAAAAACTGCACACACTGCACACACACTGCTCACTGCACACACACTGCTCATTGCTCACACTGCACACACTGACACACTGCTCATTGCTCACACTGCACACACTGCTCACACTGACACACACTGCACACACACTGCTCATTGCTCACACTGCACACACTGACACACATCCAACTAGTTTCGTAGAATTAACTAACTTCCCTGAAGAAGTAGTTAATTCTACGAAACTAGTTGGATGTAACATTCTATTGCCTTATATCTGCTTACATTGGCCTTTGTCTATGTGTTGGCCTGTCCTGTTTTTATTTCATCCTGTGTGCTGTTTTGGACACTTGTGAGAGACTCTGTAAGACTGTTCAAACTTCCCTATTGAATCCACCACTGCTGTGAAGACAGCAGCAAGCTGCGTTTTAACCTCTCTGCAGAGGATACACCTGCCAAGGTACAGGAGCAGCTTCATATCGGCTAGGAAGCAGGAGCGATTTCACCGAGCCCCAGTACCAGCTGCTGAACCTGGCTGCATGAAGGGAAATCCCCTTGGGAGTGAAAAGACTGACGTCCTGCCCCAGAATCAACTGAGCTGCAGCAGCAGAGGGAAGCAAGCACCTGAATCTACAGCTAACAGCCGAGTGGTAAACAGTGTGATATACACTACATGCCTTTTACCAACCTTTTTTATGTACGCAGATATATTACCCCCTTTTTAAATCTATAATATATTGTTGAATTTGCTTCACTATTTGGCGTTGTGCGCTGTTTTCTTTTGTTTCCCTTTTCTTAGTTACTGTCTGTGTTGTTTGTATGGTGAGCGACTTGTTTTCCTTGTGTATCTAGTGGCCTCAGCGAAGTCACCTGACGCCAGGGAACGAATTAGAATGCAGGAATTGCGAGAGGCAGGAAAGGGAAGCGTGGGGGAGAGACTGTGCTAGTCAGAGGGCTCCGGAGGAGCAAGGGGAGAGGTCGTGTGTGTGCAGGGGGTCAGTGACCCACCTGCGTAGGCAGATTCCCCCTCAGGCCCCAGTGTATTCCCTGAGTCACCATAGCTTGTGGTGCTGCAGGGATGCCCTATATTGGTAGCGACACATGCCCCTTTACTGCATAGACAGATAGGGACACAGTGTTGCAGAGCTGCGGTTGGTGACAGTCGTTTGGGCCCAGGCTGCGGTGCATCATCCACTACTTGTGAGAGACTGCGCTGGATCGGCGGATCCTTTGTGAAGTTGTTGCCGGTCACCCCAGTGATCGGAAGGTATTTACTAAGTGCACCAACATCGGTCAACAGGCGCTGATCCCGCCTTAGGGAACACTCTTTGGGGACACTAGGTGAAGTGACCAAAGGACTGAGCCTATATACATATCCTTAGTTATATGGACACGGTGTGGGGGCACGCGGTGACGGGACAGTGACATTTCTCTTGATGAGAGTGGCCGAGCCACAGGTGTTATATTGTTATATTGCTAAGGATTCATCGTGTGCTATATGTGTGTTATTGCTTTGCCTATAAGATAAGGTTCTATTAATACTTAGTAGTAAACAGTTACCATCTGATGTGTGTTCTTGCCCAGGGGAATCTTACTCATTGGAGATCCTGGGTAAGAGGAGGCCCTGCCAGTACTATAACTATTACCCCAGGCTCCCAGCTAGCGGAGACCCAGATCTCCTTGAGCCAACAGTTGTGTACAGTACCAGTAGTCACTCTAGAGCGTAGGAAAGAGGGCTACATTTGGAGGTGCTGCTGAGATCTGTATCAACAGGACAGGCTTTTGCTAGGCACACTAGGAAACAGGGAGAGTGTATGCTGCCAGTAAGTGCTATGGATGGGACGGGACCTAGGGGTAGTCAGGAAGGTCGTGGTGACATCGCAAAGCACACCCTAGGGCCCTGAGAGGAGTAAAGTGGGTCTGGAGACAGGGCTATAGCTGTCCTAGTCACTGTGAAGCAGCTAGTCGTAGGATGCTTGAAGGGATAGCCTGAATAACTCGGGTCAGGAATTCTGGAGAGATCTGCGCTAGAGGTAGCCAAGAGATGTTGACGCCCTAGTACTGCATGGGAGAAGCCAGAGTACTATAGCCAGTAACCAGGACACTTACCGCAGAGCACATACTGGAGGAAGGTAGATACAGCATACACTGAGAGAGTGAACCTAGCCTGAGGTAGTAACATGAGTCAAACATACATTAGATACATGTAGGTGGTGCACTGGCATTCTTTATTGCATCGACGATGGCGGCTGCCCAGCAGAGAGGAGCCCCATGTGCGAGCGCAATTACCAAGTAAAGATGGCGACCGCAAGAGGTGAAGATGGCGGCCAGCGCCTGATGGAGAGAGCGCACGTGGTGTGTATACCACAGAGGAGCGAGCTGCAGAAGGGACTTTTGCAAGTTTGATATGGAGTGGCGCCAAGGCTGTGGCCGCGCCATTTTTGTCCTGTCTAGGATCCCGGGGTGCTACCCTGGAGGACAGTGTGGAGGACATTGTTGTTATGTGCGGTGTGGATGGAGAACCTGGATTGCCAGACTTTGATCCCTAGACAAGTATCTACCTCAGTTGCTATAGTGAATGGCCGTGCAAACCAAGATGGCGGTTCCCGCTTCCCTGGGAGACCGCGTGGGCAGAGTGAAGAGAATTCTGCAAATGCAAAGGTTGCAAGAAGTTGGCCGGGATTGGCGCCAAATAAAGAACCCCACCCTGTTGGGGGTAGTGGTGCGAAAGCTGTGGCCGCGCCCTCCTGGACTGTGACGGCTCAGCGCCAATCATGGGCCATCAAGTGAACCTGTGGGACCCTCCCTTAATATCTACCAGGGGGAGGGGTCCCTGTATCTGCCAATTACGTACCGAGTTGGCTGAGGGAGGAGCTGGAGGTGCGCTTCCTGCCCTTCAATTGCGAGGAGCTGGTGAACAAGCAAGACCACTGTGCAAAGTGTCCCCTGTAACCAGTACAATAAAGACCGAGAAGGACATTCTAGCTCACCCCTATTCTTTGCCAGGAGGCTTCCTGGTAATAAAGGCTAGGGACAAAGAGACATTGCGATGCCTGTGCATGCAGTGCCGGTTGCCAGGTGGAGAAGCCAGTACCATGGCGAGATGCCCCCAATGTGGCATATATTATCTGTGGGCCGTGCAGCCCTTCGTGCCTGGGCAGACCGTGGAGGTGGGAGGTGAGACAGCTAAGCTGACGGCTGGAGCCTCACCCAGAGTCAAAACAGAGAAAGCTGATCCCGGAGAATGTGGATCGTTGCTGATGATAGCGACGGAGCAGAAATAAGTTGGGGCCTGCAACCGCAGCGAGAACCCGGAACCTCGCTGTCGGTCCCCTGCGAAGGTACCCTTGCCAGCATCTGAGTCTGCCTCGTCAGACGACGAGCAAGCAAGCCCGACATCGGTGGTGATGCGCCTACCGGCGGACCACTACAGCAGTGCTGGAAGAGAGTTGACACTTACCGGTAATGTAGTCTGGAGAGTCTGAGGTCACCTGCGCTGGTGCGACCGGAGCAGATGAGTTCCACGGCCGTGGCGACTCCCAACGTGGAAGGCGGAGAAGACACCATCGCGAGCCGACAGAGCGGTGAGACACCTCCTTACCCTCCACAGGTACCAATGGCGGCGACGGCGAAGGAAGGCCCAGCCAAGGCCCGAGCGGAGCGGCGAGAAGAACCATCACTTCCGGCGGCGGATGTCGTTGTGGAAGAAGATGTTCCGGTGGGGAGCCCAACCCAAGATGGCGCCGCTTTGTCCCGCGAGATAGATGACTTCTCTTTCGGCAGACACAGCGGAACCGTTTGGAAGATGGCCACGCCCTCGCGACCGCCGTGCTGTACCCGAACGGCTGGAGCAGCGAAGAGCAAGAGTTGGCAGGCCTTGCGGAAGCCTGGGAATCAGGAGACGGGAGAGAAGGAACTGCAACCCGCTGGTACCGGTCGAGGTATTGTGAAGTTGCGGATTGTAGTGCCACATCGGCAGCATGAGTCCCCCTTTGTTCTGCCCTCGCCCATGGTCTTAACCCTTGCCCCTGTCACCTCCTCATCTGGGTCCCTATCGAGCCAAGGGTTGTGTGGGGAGTCCCGGGATTCTTCCGAGGAACGGACAGGGTCAAATCTGGACTGGGGGGAGTGTTTTACCTCCGATGAGGGATCGGGCGGGAAATGATCGCTGCTAATGTATCTTCAAGAATGAGTGCTGTGGATTGTAATGCTAATATAAAATGTAGGCCTAAACGCCTTGTGTCTAATTCTAGGTCCACAGGGACATTGGGAGTGTCTTCTGGGGGAGAACTAGAGGAAGGTGAGATGCCAGTTACAGTGAAAGAACAGGTAGTGGAGAAAGAGACCAGATGGTGGGCTCCCATGTTTGAGGGGTATGAGGCCTGGTTGGACCGTACGCGGTTCATATTAATAAGAAGTGACATAGTGGACCACTGGTGGGATGAGGGCGAGTACTCAGATGAGGAGCGCTTAGAAGAGCTAAGAAAAAGGTGGTATGACATACAGAAGGGCTTGGTTACTCCCCGAGGGTCGTCCATACTTTATGATGTGGTTGCATCTGAGGAACCATTATCGTGGGTGCTGCCAGGCAGGGCAGGTAACAAGAAACTAATCCGTACAAGCAGGGCTGAAAGAGCAATAGTTTCTAGGTATAAGAGGACTCATGGATTGGAGTATCCATATGTGCCTGAGCCCCTCATGCAAGAGGTTGAGGATAACAGGGATACGTGGTTAAGAGAGACAGTGGAGGATTATATCATGTCCAAATCAGGGGGGCATGCTCCATTCAAGACTGAGGAGAGGATAGCTTATCTTATGAGGGTATGGAGTGTTGAGCGCAACATCTTCATGCATAAGATGGAGTATAGGCCAGAGAATGGGCCGCCCAGATCATACAGTGTTACAGTTAAGGATGCCAATGGAAGGGAGGTGCAGAAACCAGATCCTAGGCACTACTATTAATTCAGATACTCCTTAGGAGCAGTGCAGTCTTGCAGGTCAGGATGAAGCTATTATGCGATTATGTTTCTGATAAACCATATGTGTGTTGTAATAATGTATTTTGATGCTAATATATTGTTATGTTGTTATGTGTTGCAGTGCTACCTGAAGGAAGGTTCCACAAATTTAGATCCCAGCCGGGGACGTTGGGTTCCACCAGGGGGAGATTGTAGCCAAGTGTAAAAAATGGTGTACATATCTTTCTCATGCTGGCAGTAATCCTGGTAAGTAGGTAGGGTTGCCAGTAACAATCATGGCAGTTTGCCCTCAAACCCTGGTGAAGTGTCATATGTAACAAAGGAAGTGACAACATGCTTTGTGTCCACTGTTAGTGACACAAAGGTGGGTCTGTTTCTGGAGTCTATAGAAGACACAGTACTGCCTAAAGTTAGGGTGTTAACAAGGAGAGTTCAAGGTGAAGTGTCTGCAGCAGTTCAAGTCTGTCTGTCAGAGTGCAAGATGAGTACACACTGTGTCCAGGGACCTGGCACAGATGGTGATCTCCCTTAAGGGGAGAGGTGGAGAACAGCTCAATTAAGAGAGAGGGAACCTTCTGCATGGAGTACCTCAACGGAATGAGCGGCTAAGTGTCGGCCGCGATGAGGGGCAGTCTGCCAGAGGAGATGACATTAAAGATGCCCTGGTTCAAAAGATCCCTCCTGTGTGAGTGTGGAGTTATTCCTCAGGAGGATGCACCAAGAAGGAGTTCCCCATCAGATATTTCCCCCTGCTGCTGTAGGGATCCTGATGGGGTAGAGGCGCTGCATCGAATGTGAGTAGGACTCAGAACACTACCTCAGACGCCTGTCATGGTGATATTCCCCAATACCAACCCAGCGGGAGACTCAGGAGTCCTGTTGCCAGCAGGTGCACCACATATCACACATCCATGTACCAGGGGATGCGGTTCTCCTTTGCAATTTGGGTATTCCTGGAAAACACAAACTGGCCGACCGTTGGAGAGAGGGTGTGTATGAAGTAGAATCACAGATGCCTGGCCTCCCGGTATACTGCATCAAAGACTCAGACGGCCGAGTAAAGGTATGGCATAGAAACCAACTCCTCCCCATACCTCAAGTAGGGGATAACGAATTGGAAGTGCCCACTGTTTCACTCGATGGTGACTCTGATAGTACAGAGGATGGCCCAGAGACTGTAATAAATGCCACCTCTGAGGATCCTATGGAAGGAACCTCTCAAAGGGGCCTTCTGATCGCGGGGGCATCTCCCGAAGGAGCTACGGGTAAAGGGCCCCTTGGCGCTGACTCCAATGAGCCAGCCGTTAGATCCACAGAGCCCATGGTTTGTGCCCCAAAAAGACTGTATAGACACTTTGAGCCCCTCAAGGGCAGAATTTGACTTGCCAAGTGAGACTTGTTACTC
Source organism: Ascaphus truei (assembly GCF_040206685.1). Taxonomy (NCBI): domain Eukaryota; kingdom Metazoa; phylum Chordata; class Amphibia; order Anura; family Ascaphidae; genus Ascaphus; species Ascaphus truei. Next base: position 509,058,277 of record NC_134483.1, read on the forward strand.
TCCAGAGGGAGTAACAGAAGAGCACCTTCGCAGAAGCCAAAGAACTGGAAAACCTCCAATGAGGATGGCATACGATCAATTTGGGGCACCCCATTATGAGGCTCAGCAGTGGGCTCGCCATAAAGTGAGATCTGTGATTGGCATGTTCAGTGAAATGTATAACCTCATGTAGAGAATACTGGATAAGCGGTATCTCGCAGGTATACAGTTTTTTTGTGTATATATATGGTTACGTTCCCAAGCGGGGCCGTTGGATTCGGCAAGGGGAAGAATGTAGGGATGACTCAGTTTGCGTCTACCTTCACTGCAGCGTGTATCTACAGGAAGTGTATGGAAGTTTCCGCAGCGGCCTGGCATCACAGGGCGCCGTCATGTTGTTGCGCAATAGTCAGGAGTGACTGTCAGAGCAGAGAGAGTTCACGCATGCGCAGTGCAAAGCGCGCGAACAGGCGGCCAATCAAGAGAGGCTCAGCAAGTAAACTACAATCCCCAGGAGCCACAGCGAAGTCACCTGACGCCAGGGAACGAATTAGAATGCAGGAATTGCGAGAGGCAGGAAAGGGAAGCGTGAGGGAGAGACCGCTCTAGTCACAGGGCACCGGAGGACCAAGGGGAGAGGTCGTGTGTGTGCAGGGGGTCAGTGACCCACCTGCGTAGGCAGATTCTCCCTCAGGCTCCAGTGTATTCCCTGAGTCACCATAGCTTGTGGTGCTGCAGAGACGCTATATATTGGTAGCGACACATGCCCCTTTACTGCATAGACAGATAGGGACACAGTGTTGCAGAGCTGCGGTTGGTGACAGTTGTTTGGGCCCAGGCTGCTGTGCATCATCCACTACTCGTGAGAGACTGCGCTGGATCGGCGGATCCTTTGTGAAGTTGTTGCCGGTCACCCCAGTGATCGGAAGGTATTTACTAAGTGCACCAACATCGGTCAACAGGCGCTGATCCCGCCTTAGGGAACACTCTTTGGGGACACTAGGTGGAGTGACCAAAGGACTGAGCCTATATACATATCCTTAGTTATATGGACACGGTGTGGGGGCACGCAGTGACATTTCTCTTGATGAGAGTGGCCGAGCCACAGGTGTTATATTGTTATATTGCTAGTAGTGGTTAAGGATTCATCGTGTGCTATATGTGTGTTATTGCTTTGCCTATAAGATAAGGTTCTATTAATACTTAGTAGTAAACAGTTACCATCTGATGTGTGTTGCTATTGTTCTTGCCCAGGGGAATCTTACTCATTGGGGATCCTTGGTAAGAGGAGGCGCTGCCAGTACTATAACTATTACCCCAGGCTCCCAGCTAGCGGAGGCCCAGATCTCCTTGAGCCAACAGGTGTGTACAGTACAGTAGTCCCTCTAGAGCGTAGGAAAGAGGGCTACATCTGTATGAGGGGAAGGAACTGCAGTGAGTCCTGTCCATTCAGCAAGTTGCTAGAACCTCCTAAGTTAAAAAGGTGGGTAATTACTATTATTATTCAAGTATTTTAACTTTATACTCATTACCATATATGTTTTGTCAATTTGATGTAGCATTGGGCACCCCTGTCTTCTGTTGTATACATTTGCCACGCTCAGTAGCACTCATTTTGGCATAAATATATATTCATGATGTGGTGGATGTAGGAGTTTGAGCTATCTGGGAATATGTGTGTTGATCAGTTTTATAACCTAGCTGGAGCAGCCCCTACACTGGGTTCAGTGTACCTTGGCATGTATCTGGGTATCTCTGCTATACTGGGGCACCCCTGCTACCCCAGGGACTTCGTAGATAGCTGAAGATATAGTTTAACCCCTTCATATCCATTTACATTGTCTGGATGATGCTGCAGCAGGGATCCTGGCGGTGAGCTGTAATAACGCTTCCATAGTCAGAGTTTGGCGGAGTAATGTGCTTGGCAGTATCCGAGAATCTCACTCAATCGCCGTATACAACTTTTGGGGTATCGCATAACTTGAGAACCCCAATACATAGCCACATTCTGTAAAGACTTTCTCCAACAAACCCACCCTGAAACTTACAGCCTAGAAATCTCCTGATCCCAGCACCCCAGTAGAGGCAAAAGTCATATAAATCTTTATTGTCACAAAATCAGTATACAGTTGCAGTATACATTTTCGACACCTGGGTCCCAAAGCTGACACTCTAAGACCCTAACACACGGGTCAGGGTTAGCCAAGTGGGCTTGACTTTTATTGATGAGCCTGGTTAACCCCTTCACCATCGCAACGTCAAAGGCCAAAAACACGTTTTCTGCTCATTATTTATTTTTATTATTAAGATCAGTAAGCAAACTCTTGCTCAGCTAGTAACAAAATAATATTTACAAAAAGTAAAATAATGCAATTGTCACAGTGCATATAGAGATCTATATATAAAAAACTCAAAAGTGTTTGATTGTTAGTAGATGTGGGGAATCTCACTGGTCCGTCGGTTCGCCCGCCCGCCCTTGGCCCGCCCCCCCATGCCTGTCATTGGCCACGAGGTACGCTGACATCACGGACACACCTACTCCACTGTGACACACACACACGCACTCTCACCCCTGCAGAGTCACCATACCCCCTTAGACTGTCACCCGAGACCCTGAAGCCTAAACTGAGCCCTCAGCATAGCCTCTGAGACTCTCTCCCTGTGGACTCACCCACCGACCTTGGTATGTCTAACCCACTTTCCAACCCTCTCTCTCCCTGCGCCCTTTACTACCTAGCCACCTCCTCAATCATCACACACCTCACTTTCAAACCCTCTCTCCACCTCTCTGCCTCCTTCAACATCACACACAATCACTATCAATATAACCGCCTCTCCTGTACACCCCCCTCTTACCTGTCCAAACCACCGCTGTACACCCCTCACAAATCACGACCTCCACTGTGCAGACCCCCACCGCGCCTCCCCGCTTACTGTCCCAGTAATAAGCACTCTGACCGCCTCTGCTGTGCACCACGATTACTGTGTCAAAAGGGCCGTTCCCGCCCGCTCCGCTATGACGCTCACCGTCTCCGCTTTCCGCCTCCCCGTTACCCCTCACAAATGCCTTACCTTCACCGGCTTCACACCATTACCACAATATACCCTTACCGCTACACTATACACACTCTTCCCTCCACTGCTCCTCTTACCCATCTGACAACCCAACCCGCGCTTGCACTGGACATCTGGCCCCATCATCGCCGGCACCGCTACTGTGCCAAAATTGGCGCCTTCACGCGATACGCTACTCACCCCCCTCCATTGTCCCCCTTCCTTTCCCCCTTCACGCAAACAATTTCGATCACTGCCTCCGCTCTCCACAGAAACCACCAATATCCTCCACTCCACTATGCACACCCATCCACAATTACCCTTCCAAAATAGCTGCCTTCCACCAGGCTCCGCTATGCACCCCCCTAACTTCCCCCCAAACCCCCATCAATGCACGTTTGATTATGATGCCTTTCCCTGCCCCTGCACCACCCTCACTTCCCCCCTCACCCCCTTCAATGCACGTATGATTGTTATGCCTTTCTCAGCCCCCCCCCCCCCTACATCCCGGGCAACGCTGGGTCTATCAGCTAGTAGGTATATTAAAATCAAAGAACAAGGGAAAGCACTCTATTTGCTGTACTCAGAATAACATCTACCAGCCTATAAATTAAAGATGAAAAGATAATATGAAAGTGATTATAATGTAGGGGTGTGTTAAATACCTCATGTGGATGCAGTGTGTGCCCGGAGGGAGTAGTGCAGGTTCCGCAGTGGCCCGACAGTATAGGGCGCCGCCATGTTATTGCGCAACCTTACAGGGGGCACTGACAGAGTGGAGATGTCGCGCATGCGCAGTGTGAGCGCGCGAACGACGGACCAATAAGGGAAAGACTCCGTCGGTGGACTACAACTCCCATGAGCTCTGGGACAGTCATCTGATGTTAGGAGCCAATCAGAAGGCTAGGATAACGAGAGATGGAAATGGAAGCGTGGGGGAGAGACTACGCTAGATAGAGGAGATCCGGAAGGTGCTGGAGGAAGTAGTGTGAGTGCAGGGGGTCCGTGACCCACCTGCATAGGACAGCTATCCCCACAGGCCCTTAGGAGTATCCCCTGAGTCACAATAGGTAGCTGTGCTGCAGGGACGCCCTATAGTGGTAGCGAACTTTCACCTTACTGTATAGCAGTTAGGGACCAGTGTGCGGGGCAAGGTGGCTGTGAGCCGTTTGGGACCAGACAGCTGAAAATTGCGACACTGGAGGCAGACTGTGGATTCGTCTGACCCTTTTCGAAGTTGTTACCGGTCACCGCCATGACCGGAAGGTATTTACCGCAAGTGCACCAACACCGGTCAACAGGCGCTGATCCCGCATTAGGCGTAACTCTTTGGGGACACTAGTGAAGTGGCCAAAGGCCTAAGTACATGGAATAATCTTGTCTATTAGGACAAGGACACGGTGTGTGGGGCACGCGGTGACGGGACAGAGACATACTCATTAGGAGCGTAGCTGAGCCACAACTGTTATAAGGACAATACTCTGCAGGAGCGTGGCGGAGCCACTGACGTTATAAAGACATTACCAGTTAGCTGAGTTAGTGTATAAGCGATAAGCTTATAGTATAAGGTTATGTGTTATGTGTTGATGCCAATGATAAAGTGATAAGGTTACTATTGCATACAGTAAACTGGTTGCACGCATATGTGTTGTTATGTTTCTTGCCCAGGGGAATCTTACGTAACGGGGATCCTGGGTAAGTGGATGCGCTGTGCTAATAAGTGTTACCCCAGGCTTCCAGCTAGCGGAGGCTCAGAATCTCCTGGAGCCACAGGTTGTGTACAGTACCCGAAGTCTCTGTAAGAGTGTCAGAAAAAGGGCTACATTTGGAGGCGCTGCTGAGATACTCAGACCTGGGGTGCCCTGTATATTTTTTTTCTCAACTGTGCGACATTTTTTTCCCTGCCATGTTTGTGCCCTCATAGCCTGATGTGCGCAAGTGGGCCCAGCGCCATGAAATTCCCCGACACGTGCCTTTGCTGTGGGACATGTCCCCGCTACCCTCTCACTGGGCACAGTGACTGATCAAGTCAGGATACTCCTGGATACTGCCCGAGTGCAAGACCACTATTATGACCGGGAACAGAACTGGCGTAAAATACTGTTCGTTACAGACCGGGATATATGCCCTGCAGCACTGCCCTCAGTACTAACCCTGCCCGACGCCCCCGGCATACATTGCCCATGAGTACAGGTGGATTCCATGGAACCTCTGGCTGCATCCACACCACAGAGGGGTTATTCTGGGCCGCCAAGTACAGTCATGACCGGCCCTTTCCGTACCCCTGAAGGCAGCTTGAATCCCCGATGGCCCGCTGCCATGGGCTTAGGCACTTCATTCACCCCCTCCACCCTTAGGCCCGCGTTAAGTAGAACCAGCATGTCTAGATTGGATGCCGACTCTGGCTGGGAATAGTCTGCTGGATAAAGCGTCCATTCCTGTGCTCGCAGAGGCCCTACATCATTCCACGCTGTCCCACCAATACCGGAAGCTGAAGGCGTTTTCTGGCGACAAACCCACCCCTCTGGGAGAAGTCGGGTTTGAAGAATGGCTAGATCACACGGAACAGGTACTTCCCGAATGGTCCTGCACGGATGCTGTCCGGAGACAGCGTATAATTGAATGCCTGCGACCCCCAGCGTCCCACATAGTGCATTGTTATCGAGACGATCACCCGGATGCTGATACGGCTGGCATTATGTACTCCCTTACCAAAGCCTATGGGACCCCTGTGGATGCATTTGCACTGATGGCCAAGTTCCACTCCCTGGCTCAGAAAGATGGGGAGATGGTGTCTGACTTTCTTAGACGTCTGCATCTGGATCTGAGGACTCTGGTGAGAAAGGGAATGGTGCAGAAGGTGGATGCCGATGGACTGCGCACCACCCAGCTACTGAGAGGACTCCTCCCACTGCTTCCGGTGTCCGTGCGTGGCAGCGGCTGCCTAGTGCCAGGGCAAGCGCTGGCGTTTGATGACCTGATGGATCGAGTTCAGGCACATGAGACTGTGCTGTTGAGGCATGATCTAACCCCGGGAAAGAAGGCAGGGGTGGCGGTAAAAGAAGTCAAGAAGTTGGAAACCAAAGTTGAGGCGGCAGGGGATGTGAACCCAGAGAAGGAGGACTTTGAATCGCCTACAGCCGCCAGGGAGCGCCCCACATCGGGTCGGAAATCTCCGACATTCCGAGACAGTGCCTCCCGCAGTCACCCTCAGTGTTATGCCCGTGGAAAAATGGGGCACGTTCGAGTGTATTGCCCCTCCCCACGGAGAACGCCGTCTCGGCCGGCCAAGTCCATGCTGTGTCCTCGACGAATAGTCGAATCGGACCAGCAGCCATCGTCAAGGTGGTGATTGAAGGCATCTACGCCTCTGCGCTGATGGACACTGGGTCTCAGGTGACCATAGTGTATCGGCCCTTCTACGATCAACACTTGCATCGACTGCCACTACTATCTGCTGACTCCTTGCGATTGAGAGGGCTGAGCCATGAAGACAACCCTATTGATGGAGTGGTGAAGGTACACCTGGACATCCCCCAGTTGTACACAGGCAAGCATCATCCCATGGAGGTGGAAGCATTGGTGTGCCCTGAAATCCAGGATCATCACAGCGCCCCGATAATCATGGGGACCAACACCGACATTGAACAAGCTGTGATCCGCATGTATTTACAAGACGCGGGTGAATTACCGTTGCTGGCGCTAGCCACTTGCCCAGCATTACAAGAGGCTTGCGGTAAGATTGCGACTGAAGAGGAGCATGGGATGCTGTAAAGTCAAGAGCGGGGGTTAACCGAGATCCCGCCCGGGGAGGGAAGAATGATGGTCGCAGCCTGTCATTATCCGGCCAGACATCCGGAGGATCAACTATTCTCCTTGGAGAGCACGACGCGTGATGACCAGCGGCTCGGCTACGAAAAACTGGCTTCGATAAAGAAGTGGTCGGGGAAAATACCCGGGGCGAACTCAGGTGTACGTGCGAAACCTTTCTCCATACCTCATGTGCATTGATCGCCGGCAGCCATTAGGTCGCATCTATCCCGTAACTCCGGAGAGGCAGGCTGCAGGTGAACGCCCGATGGCCACCGCCTATGCAGCAACCCCAAGGTTGGCATTTGACTTTGGAGACTCGCCATTGATGGAGGAATGGAGAGGAAGACTGCAGACCAAACTGGAAGACCGACGGGTGGTGTTTTCCATAAGTGATATGGATGTGGGGTGCAGCCGCAGCGCCCGACACACCATTCGATTGAGCGACACCGCGCTATTCCGCGAACGATCCCGGCGCATAGCACCCTGAGATGAGGAAGAGGTGAGGAGACTACTGGCCGAAATTGAGAAAGCCGGTATTGTTCAGGGATCACACAGTCCCTATGCCTCGCCTATCGTGGTGGTCCGCAAAAAGAATGTGACCGTACGTCTCTGCGTAGACTATAGGACATTGAATAATCGCACGGTACCTGATCAGTACACACTCCCACGTATCGAGGACCTCCTGAACGCCTTGACGGGAAGTAAATGGTTCAGCGTGCTGGACTTGATAATACCCCGACCTCAAGTGCCCATGGACCTGGAAGATCAGGAGAGAACCGCTTTCATCTGCCCGCTAGCGTATTACCAGTTCACCCGCATGCCGCAAGGGATGTGGGGCGCCGGCCACCTTTCAGAGGTTAATGGAAAAGATGCTGGGAGACATGAACCCGCAAGAATGCTTGGTGTACCTGGACGACATTATAGTGTTCGGGAAGACGTTTGAGGAGCATGAAGAGTGGCTGTTGAAGGTGTTGGATCAACTTCAAAAGGAGGGACTTAAGCTGTCCCTGGACAAATGCACGTTCTGCCGCACGTCGGTGACCTATGTGGGCCACATTGTGTCGGCCGAAGGGATATCCATTGATCCAGGGAAGATAGAGGCCGTGGTGAATTGGCCCTGGCCTAACAACGTCCAGGAGCTACGGTCCTTCCTGGGGTTCTGCGGTTACTACCGGCGTTTCGTGGAAGGTTACTCAAGCAAAGCTAAAATCCTGAATAACCTCTTAAAAATCTATCCTGAAGACCCAGGCAGGAAAGCTAACACTGCACAAACACCCTTTGGAGAGAAATGGACCCCTGCTTGTGAGCAAGCCTTCTTGAGATTGAAAACCAGCTTAACGCAGGCCCCAGTGCTGGCCTATGCCGATCCCGACCGAGAATATGTTCTACACGTGGATGCCAGTTTCAGCAGCTTGGGAGCAGTGTTGCACCAGAAACACGATACGGGGCTCCGACCAGTGGCGTATGCAAGTCGAAGCTCGACTCCAAATGAACAGAACTATCCAGTCCACAAGTTGGAGTTTCTAGCCCTCAAATGGGCTGTAGTGGACTAGCTACTGCTGCGGCACATATTATTCTAACTTTTGCCCCTAATTAGTCGGGGCTTTACTCCGGCTGGCGCTGAGACTAGACAGCGCGCCAGCCGCATCTCCTCCGTGCACCCCCTCCGCTCGCATGTCATTTTGCTGCCCCTTCCCAACCCCCTAGCTGCTCCTGCTATGCCCCTCTGCTTCCCCATACCCCTGCTTACCTCAATTCAAACTTCAGGGGTGTCGGGGAAGCCAGGAAAGCTGGGGAAGCCGGGCGCGCCATGTGACAGTGACGTCACAGTGACGCGCCGACATGCCACCGTCACCACGCGGCCTGCACGCATCCTGCCGTGCGGGAAATGTAAGAATAAGATGTGTCGCCACTGTACATGATTACTTGTATGGGATACAGTTTGAAGTCCAGACAGATAACAACCAAATGACTTACATCAACACGTCCGCCAAATTGGATGCGACAGGTCACCGATGGTTAGCAGCGCTGGCCAACTATCGGTTCAACCTTAAGTACAAACCAGGGCCTACAAACATAGGGGCCGATGCTCTGTCGCGGAGACCTGGGCTTCAACCGACTACTGATGAGGAGGTGTGGGAAGAAATTCCGGGGCCTGGCATACATGCCCTATGCTCCCTAGCAGCAGTGGTCAATGATCAGGTGGCATTCTCGGAGCTAAGACTAGCTGATTCACTATGGTGTCAATCCTGATCAGTCCCCCGGGCGTACCGACGTCCGGAAGGAATGAACATTATGGAGGATAAAATTATATCCTGGAAGGAATTGTTCCAACATCAGATTCAAGACCCAGTGGTGGAGCTTGCTCGCCAAGCCCTGCAACAAGGGGATCCCTCTATCCTTAAGCAAGCCCCCAGAGAACTGGTGAAACTACTACTAACTGAGTTGGGAAAATTCGAACTGGACAATTGCCTACTTTATCGGGTCATACCGTACCACAATCATCCTGACCGGCGACAACTATTCTTGCCTCAAAATCTGAGAAATATGGTCCTTCGGGCACTACATGATGATCATGGCCATCTGGGTGTCGACAAAACGTTTGGGTTACTCCGGGACCGGCTCAATTGGCCAAAAATGAGAGTATCGGTGGAAATGCATTGCCGATGGTGTACTCGTTGTATACAGAGGAAGACATTCCCCACTCTGGCGGCCCACCATGGCCCATCTGAAAAGCTCTGGCCCCATGGATTTGGTGTGCATGGATTTCTTGTGTATCGAGCAGGACACCCGGGGCATTGGTAACGTACTGGTGATTACAGACCACTATACAAGATACGCCCAAGCGTTTCCCACCAAAGATCAACGGGCGGTGACAGTGGCTAGAGTATTGTGGGAGAAATACTTCATTCATTATGGATTACCGAAACGACTACACTCTGATCAAGACAGGGATTTCCAGAGTACTCTCATTAAAGAACTGCTGAAGTTGTTAAATATAGCTAAGTCACGAACTACCCCGTACCACCCAGAAGGGGATGCTATGCCCAAACGGTTCAACCGAACGCTACTTGATATGCTGGGGACATTAAAAGGCTCTCAGAAAACTGAGTGGAGCAAGCATGTGGAGACGTTGGTGCATGCCTATAACTGTACTTGACACAAGTCTACAGGGTATACTCTGTACTTCTTGATGTTTGGGAGAGAAGCTATGCTATCCGTGGATGTGCGACTGCGGATATCTACCGATGGGGTATCCAACAGGACGCATTTTCGATATGTACAAAGGTTACAAGACAGCCTGCAGCAGGCCTATAAATTGGCTGAGAAGGTGGCGGCGCAATTGAATGCGAGTAACAAAAGGCGTTACGATCATAAGGTACGACATAAAGAAATCCGCCCGGGGGATGCTGTTCTCCTTCGTAATCTGGGCATTCCCGGAAAGCACAAACTGGCTGATCGGTGGAGAGATGGGGCTGTATGAAGTTGAATCCCAGATGCCTGGCCTCCTGGTATACCGCATCAAGGACACCGAAGGCCGGGTAAAGGTATGGCATAGATATGACCACGAATTGGAAGTGCCCACTGTTTCAATGGATGGAGAAGCTGAAAGTACAGAGGATGGCCCAGAAACTCTAATAAATGCCACCTCTGAGAATCCTATGGAGGGAACCTCTCAAAGGGGCCTTCCGGCCGTGGGGGCATCTCCCGAAGGAGCTACGGGTAAAGAGCCCCTTGGTCCAACGACAGATACGCTGACTCCCGTGAGCCAGCCACTAGACCCGCAGAGCCCATGCTTTGTACCCCAAAAAGACTTTGTAGACCTATTAAGCCCCTCAAGGGCAGAGTTGGAAATGCCAGACGAGACTTGTACTCTCCCGAGGAGGTAGCTGAAGAGCAACTTCGCCAAAGCCAAAGAACTGGTCAACCTCCAATGAGGATGATTCGGGTAGCCACAGATGTGGAAGTGCAGCGCACAGCAAAGAACTGGATCCACAGGACAGCAGCAGTATGATGAAAATAAAAGTTCTTTATTAGAAAATCATGGTGCAGACAGGTATGGGTGCAGGAAAAAACCTCTGTCTCTAACGCGTTTCACATTAGACGAAGCGCCAGCAAGGCGTGAAACGCGTTAGAGACAGAGGTTTTTTCCTGCACCCATACCTGTCTGCACCATGATTTTCTAATAAAGAACTTTTATTTTCATCATACTGCTGCTGTCCTGTGGATCCAGTTCTTTGCTGTGCGCTGCACTTCTACATCTGTGGCTACCCGAATCATTTCTACCAGCAGAAGCACGCATTCCAGAAGGCACAATGGGCAAGGTCACGTGAGTTGTACCTTTAAACAGTACATAGAGGTATTTTATTGGTGTGTTTATGCAAAGTGTCAGTACCAGTCCATATTGGCAGTGAGGGGGTGGGGCTCATATATCTCCATTACCCACACTCACCAGGACATTTATTCAGGTCTCAGACCACACACTCACCCATATATACCTCACTCAATTATATACCTCAAACCCAGCCTACTCCCTTCAATCAATAAATTATCGTTTATTACAATCATGTCACTTGAGCACTACTGTATATCTGAACAATGTTCTTCTACCTGGCCTCCAATGAGGATGGCTTGTGATCGATTCGGAGCACCCATTATGAGGCTCAGCAGTGAGCTCGCAGCAGAGTGCAATCTGTCGCGGTAATGTTCAATGAAATGTGCAATCTAATCTAGAGTTGATAAGTAAGATCGCATTTATGCTGTGTCATTTTTATTATATAACGTTTGTGTATAGTTACGTACGTGGTGACCCAAGCGGGGTCGTTGGATTCTGCAAGGGGGAGACTGTAGGGGTGTTTTAAATACCTCATGTGGATGCAGTGTGACACCGGAGGGAGTAGTGCAGGTTCCGCGGCGGCCCGACAGTATAGGGCGCCGCCATGTTATTGCGCAACCTTACATGGGGCACTGACAGAGCGGAGAGGTCGTGCATGCGCAGTGTGAGCGCGCGAACAATGGACCAATAAGGGAAAGGCTCCGTCGGTGGACTACAACTCCCATGAGCTCTGGGACAGTCATCTGATGTTAGGAGCCAATCAGAAGGCTAGGATTACGAGAGAAGGAAAGGGAAGCGTGGGGGAGAGACCACGCTAGTGAGAGGAGATCCAGAAGGTTCTGGAGGAGGTAGTGTAAGTGCAGGGGGTCCGTGACCCGCCTGCATAGGACAGCTATCCCCACAGGCCCTTAGGAGTATCCCCTGAGTCACAGTAGGTAGCTGTGCTGCAGGGACGCCCTATAGTGGTAGCGAACTTTCACCTTACTGTATAGCAGTTAGGGACCAGTGTGCGGGGCAAGGTGGCTGTGAGCCGTTTGGGACCAGACAGCTGAACATTGCGACACCGGAGGCAGGCTGTGGATTCGTCTGACCCTTTTCGAAGTTGTTACCGGACACCGCCGTGACCGGAAGTATTTACAGCAAGTGCACCAACACCGGTCAACAGGCGCTGATCCCGCCTTAGGCGTAACTCTTTGGGGACACTAGTGAAGTGGCCAAAGGCCTAAGTACACGTAGCAATCTTGTCTATTAGTACAAGGACACGGTGTGTGGGGCACGCGGTGACGGGACAGAGACATACTCATTAAGAGTGTGGCTGAGCCACAACTGTCATAAGGACAATACTCCGCAGGAGCATGGCGGAGCCACTGACGTTATAAAGACATTACCAGTTAGCTGAGTTAGTGTATAAGCGATAAGCGTATAGTATAAGGTTATGTGTTGATGCCAATGATAAAGTGATAAGGTTACTATTGCATAAAGTAAAACTGGTTGCACGCATATGTGTTGTTATGTTTCTTGCCCAGGGGAATTTTACGTAACGGGGATCCTGGGTAAGTGGAGGCGCTGCGCTAATAAGTGTTACCCCAGGCTCCCAGCTAGTGGAGGCTCAGAATCTCCTGGAGCCACAGGTTGTGTACAGTACCCGTAGTCTCTTTAAGAGTGTCAGAAAAAGGGCTTCATGTAAATATGAGGTTGGTTAAAAGAAAACTTTAATTCATCATGAAAGAATAAAATAAAGGCAGTAGCATTCTGGCTAGCTACTAAAAATCGGAATTGAAATAAACTTTGTATGCCAAATTACAAATGTAAAATTCAGTCAGCAGTCTGACAAGTGCAAGTGTTATATTCTGTGAGTCAGCAGCAGGATTACTCAAATGTAAAACCTATCCTAATCACCTGGGCCCTAAGACCCATCAGTTTTCTTAACAGTAATAACACTGTAATTCCCTAATCAATCTTAGTTAATTATTAGAACAAATCAGACGAGCTCCATGTGAGCCGCAGCATACTGACAAAGATCGACCAGTCATCAGGCTGCTCAAAGTTGAAACGGTTAATAGAATTATGTCAACCACATAACCAGTGCCATATTACAAATCAGCAGCAGGATTGATACTAGGCTCATATTAATACAGCACTTTAATATTTTCTTTTCACCCTATACAGTATGTATTCGTTGGTAGAGGTTAATATGAGTGCAGCAAACACAATTCATTCACTTTTTCTTTTATTTTCTATGTACCTACCTCTGTTTGCACCTTGACCTATTTTAATATTTTGTATTTTGTTACTACAGTACCTAAGCAAGAGTTCCTTTCTATCTTTGCTTAAACTCCTTACTTTTGGGGTTGTCATTACCCCTATCCCTATTTGCTCACACTGTTCTCAATGGCAGAGTTTATTTTGACTAAGTTGAATTTTAGTACCTGACATATTGATGCCCAAACGTATTCTCAGTGGAGGAAGGAGTTGCTAGCTCACTTCAACACATAGATATTAAGGATTATTTTCACAAATTAGATACAATCTTTAAGCAACAAGCCAAACTATGGTGAGATGAGAAGTACCTGAAAAAATAATTAATTCCAAAGTATCTTGTGATTAATCTCTTCAAAGAATAGGAAACCATACCAGATGACTTTGTTGCAGCATGGGAATGAATTTAATCTGAATGTTCCTAAAACCTAATGTTTCTATTGATTGAGTTTAAAAAAAAAAAGAAATTAGAATCTGTCAACCAAGAGATTGATACACAATGTAATAAAGTGGCTAGGTTGAAATTTTAAACAAATTCAATGAATTAGAACAAAAACTTACAAATGACCCATAAAAAAATCACGCAGGTTATCAAAATCAGAAAACAAAGAAGACTTTTCAGGGACTCTACAAACAGGATAAGGTTTACAAACATAACTATCCTAGAAGACACCATAGACCTAGTAATAGGGATTCTTTTACTGACTGGGAAACATCAGACAGTAACAGTGATAGACATTTACTGACTACATATTATACAACTAGGGTTGAACTGAGTTTTTTTTTTAGATGTAGTCCCCTTTCCCTGCCTAAAGGAAACTACGTGGGCGACTACGCATACTGCTATATCTGTTGCTCACAGGAGCCACTGGGAGCCTGGGGTGAGCACTTTCTCCTCTAGTGCAGCACCTCCACCTCCTCCTCCACCACTCCTGTACCCAGCTACCAATGAAGAAATAGAAGATCAGCCTGATCCCACGACGCGGGGCCTCCAATTATGCCTTCACTCCTTATGTGTTCGATCCGCCTTGTGAAGTGTGAGCTCAAGCTGGAGGGTCTCACACAATGGCTCTAGGGCCCAGGCCTGGTCCCAGGGCACACGTGATGTCCAGTCACCGGTGTAATAGTACTACTGTTTGCTAAGGGGAAGCGTCCATATCTGGGCCCTTCCCTGCAATACACAAGCTAGAGGGGGACTCAGGGCCTAGATGGGGCCTAAGGGGCAAACCTAGGCCTATTCCACGGAAGCACTGCACCCTGGACACTACCTATCTAGTTGCTCTCCTCCTTCCATCTGCTGCGTGATCCGTGGTCGTGCCAAACCTCTTCCCTGCCTCCTCTGCTTCTTCCAGCCCTATTGGCTAGCTAGCCCACACATGCTGCCTACCCTAGAGGAGCCTGGGAATTGTAGTCCCGTTCAGCTCTTGTGGAGCAATCTAAGATGGCTACCGCACCCACTCACTCAATGCGCATGTGTGCCGTATTCTACTGCGCATCTGCGAACTTGAAATGGCTGCCGCACTGACTGCGCATGCGCCCCACATCCAACATTTCCGCTCCCTGCAGTACCGGAATGGCTCCTTCTAGCCCGCCGTCTTGCCCCCCCGCCATCAACAGAGGTAAGAAGGGGGGCTCGGCTAGATAATGGCGAGTAACTGGTGGCGAGACAGGCTGCCTGGCAAGAAGCTGACGAGAAGCCGTCCCCTGCCGAGATGTGTCTGCAGCAGAGAGAGATCCGCTGCTCTCTCTGCGCAAATATCGGCACATTAAAAATTATTTTAAATACAATTTTATTCATAGTGTACATGTACAGGGGGTCTCCGGAACTGAACCACATTGGTTTCAGGTCCGGGGACCCCCCGGCTTCCCGAGATACAGGCCCCTTTATGAGGTGCCGGTATCCCTCTGCATTTAAAAGTCCCGATCACGTGACCACGGAATGTAAACAAAGCAGAGGGATACTGGCACCCCCTAAAGGGGCCTGTATCTCGGGAAGCAGGGGTTCCCCGGACCTAAAACCAAAGCGGTTCAGCTCCGGAGACCCTCTGCACATCTACAGTATAATAAAACACACATATCAATAAACACTCATTCCTTACCTTTGTGGCTATGTGCTATGGTAACGAAGCAGCATGAATGTATTTTTAATAATAGTGTACAGTGAGCAGGGGTCCCCTGAGCTGAACCGCATTGCTTTGTGGACCAGGGACACCCTGCTTCCCGAGTTACAGGCCCCGGTATGTGTCATTGGGTGGCAGTGTCGCCGCCATCTTTATAGCGTCCCATACGCGACGTGCTCGCTATAAATATGGCGGCGACACTGGCACCGGTGCCCCAAACCGGGGCCTGTAACTCAGGAAGCAGGGGGTCCCTGAGCCAGAAATCAATGCGGTTCAGCTCAGGAGACCCCCTGCTCCCGCACAATATTATTAAAATACATAAATGCTGCTTCATTACCATAGCGGATAGTCGCTAAGGCAATGAAGGGGTTAAGGCATAATAGCATGTTTATCAGGGACAATTGCCCCCAATACACAACATATACCCCCTGTGTATTTAAAATACATAAAGAATAATCAATACAATAAATACATATAGTACTCACCCATGTCCGGCTGCAACCATGAAAGCCATCCTCATCTTCATCACCCTCCATGCCCCCACCGCGGCTGCAAAACATGACCAAGAATAAAAACATCCAATGTAATGTCCCCTATCCCCTTAATCACCATAGCGGTTATTGACCGCTACAGTCATTGAGGGGTTAACCCACCCTCACCCACCACTCGGGAGGCCTACATACCCTCCCCCACTAACCCCCCACCCCGTGAAGCCTAACAACCCTCTCCCATTACCCATAAGGGAGGCCTACCCACATACCCTTGGGGCCAATACCCCCTCCCCCCAACCCCAGTACCCACAATAAAAACAATACATTGCCCACAATAAACATCATTCTATTTATTAAATACATAACCCACCCCCTGTGCCCCCCCATAAATATATGATTTATCCTTTTACATACAGGGTTCATACCCCAGGCCCACGCGAATCCCCGGTGGGCCCGACGGGTCACCTCACAGACCTACAGGTTACTAGCAACTTGTTTCATACAGGTTCTGGAGGCCTGTTGGTGGGTCCCGCTAGGTGCCATGGCCCACCAGGTGGTCTCCGCGGGTCACCGTGGGCCACAATTGGGTTCCCACGGTAGGCCTGCGGATGTCTGGGAGCCCCGGGTCAGACCCACAGGTGTCTGCGGGGCCTCGGGTGGTTCCCATGGGGGTCTGGGGACCCACGGGTGGGCACTACGGGTCCACAGCACCCCACAGATGTGGGGCCACCAGTTCTTCCCCGCACACTACGGGTCCGCGGTGCCCCCACAGATGTGAGGCCACCGGTTCTTCCCCGCAGACTACGGGTCCGCGGTGCCCCCACAGATGTGGGGCCACCGGTTCTTCCCCGCAGGTGTCTCCCGTGGACCCTCCAGTCTGATACCTGTGAGATACCCAAGGATACCGAAGGTGGTCTCCAGAGGTCTCACGCAGAACCAAAAGTAACAAACCCTGAATGTATGTAATAAATAAACCTGACCTATACATTCAATATAGCAATCCACCCCAACACATACAGTACAATAATGTGCAAAATAACTATTATCCAGATAGGGATAATAGATTATTTGCCCGTTATTAAACACATTAACTAGCATATTAAAATAAATAAAGTACTACTGACCTCATCAATAAGAAGCCCCCATCGCCACCAAAATCCTTGTCCTCCGTTGCCCACAAAATAAATAGCCAATGCATTGCAATTAAATTCAGATATCAAGTAACCCCTTAATCACCTTATCAGATAATAACCGCAAAGGTTATTAAGGGGTTAAGCCACCCTGGCCCGATACCCACCCTTCACCCATTAATATGTACAGTGGCTTCAACATGCAACTATATAAATATATGTATATATAGAGATATATATATAGAGATATATATATATAGTCAATGAAAAAATAGTTTGCACTCACGGTTTCTCAAATGAAGGCAGATGCTCGTCCCATATAGAAACATGTACAGAGTAATCAGGGAAATCCAGGTAACAAATAGACAGCACACCACAATATAATGAAGTAAATAAGTGTATTAACAACACAGGGCTGCCCTGTGTTGTTAATACACTTTATTTACTTCATTATATTGCGGTGTGCTGTCTCTTTGTTACCTGGATTTCCCTGTATATATATATATATATATATATATATATATATATATATATATATATATATATATATATATATATATATATATATACAAAATATGCACCATGTACACTCTGCCAATGAATGTTAACAATAACATATTCCAAACAAAATACCAATACATCCAAACAAGTATACTATTTAAAGCAATCAAGTAACCATAAATCAGTTAGCATTCAAAATGAACAAGTTAAATAAAATACATTTCTTTTGTTCACTTACCATTACTTGACCCACTCACCGACTCCCGTTGAACAGCTTACTCTCGAACCAATCCACGCACAGGAACCCATAAAATAATAAACCATAAAATAATAAACATTAAAATTAAAAACCAAAACAATCCAAGGGTCTTCTACTTGTAATCCATCTTCATCTGTATTCTTCTTTCTTGTATTGTATGTCTTTAATTATATAGCGACATTAATGTACATGGCGCTTCACAGTAGTAATACATGTGGTAATCAAATAAATAATAGATAATATAAATAACAGATCATGGGAATAAGTGCTTTAGACATAAAAGTAACATTAAGGAAGAGGAGTCCCTGCCCCGAGGAGCTTACAGTCTAATTGGTAGGTAGGTAGAATGTACAGAGACAGTAGGAGGGAGTTCTGGTAAGTGCGTCTGCAGGGGGCCAAGCTTTATTTATCTGCGGCTCTCTTCCAGGGTCTTCTTCTCTTCTTCGGCCACGCCCTGGTCTTCTTTCTTCTTGCGGAGGTCCTTCCTCCTCGGCGTCTGAGACGACATAGGCTTTTAAAGGCCTATGACGTCACATTTTCGTCATATGGTTCCCACGGCCTTGATTGGGCCGTGAAAACCATGTGCTTTGGCAGAGAAAAAAAAATGATGACGTCATTTAAAGGCAATAAGAATGGCTGTGCTTCAATTGCCTTTAAGATGATGTCATGAAAAGAAATATGGCCGGCCTCACATGGTACGGTAGCCAATCAGAGCGTGGGAAATACATCCCAACTCTAATTGGCACTAGTACCATGTGACAGGCTTTCAATGACGTCACATCCGTTCTCCCCCAAGCCTCTGTCACATGGTCTACTAGAGCCAATCAGAGTTGCGTGGGGGAGGGGGGTACAGGGTACAGCTGCATGAAGGATTAGCTGTACTGCAGTTCAAAGAAATGGCATATTTTCAAAAGGCAGGTCATCACAATAATTTGATTCCTACACCCCCAAATACATAAAAAGCACACAAATCAACCATATGCAGTCAAACGCACAGTTTCGCAGTCAAAAGCTACAGTACAAATTGAAAATTGTAATATCAGGATGGTTTAGGCAGGCTTGTGGAGAAAATAAAAAAAAAATGAGGAGAAAAAAAAAATATATATTTTTTTTTTGGTCACTCACTCTTGAACTTCGCAAGCAAGCAGTGGTGAAGTTAGAGACACATGCACAGTAATCATCAACTATCAAGCAGGAATGAGATTGAGACCAGAAAGACACACTTTCAAAGGAATGGTGTGGGAGAGGTGTACTGTACTGTAGATAAGATAAGAAGTTGAAATACTGCAGTGCAGTAAATTATCCTGTTGTGTGCAGGGGCGAGCGAGGGGAGAGCGCTGTATATGCCGAAATGTGATACTGTTACAGCACACACTTACAGTATGCGTTTCAATAATTTTCAAATGAGACATACAGCACTGCACATGCATGTATAAATATGCAAATTTACAATTACTGCGTGCGCACACGCAGACTGTGTACTGACGTAGGTTGAACTGCTAAAGTATTAGACTTCCAAGACAACAGCTCGCGAACGCCCCCCTGAGTTTTTAGACGGTATTGCAGTATTGCAGACAGCGCTAATAAAATGCTAATATTATGAGCGCTAAAATACCGCACTACACTCCGGACAAAAAAAACCATACTGCATCTGCCCGCGGTTATCAGAGTTGCGCCGCTACGGCCGCACTAGGATAAAGGCGGCCGCCACTGTATCTTCAAATCCCACTATACAGTATCAACAACAACTTTATAATTATTTACAAACAGGTTTAGATCAACATTTAATTACACAAAAAGAATTTGATTTTCTGTACAATACTTATCCCAGGTTACCCTTATTTTACATAATACCAAAAATACATAAAAATATACAATTTCCCCCTGGTCGTCCCATTATTTCGGGCATTCAGTCTCTAACATCCCATTTATCCCAATATATCGACAAACAGTTACAAAAATACGTAATTCAGTTACCATCATATTTAAGGGACACTACCCACATATTGCAGACCCTACAGGACATTCAATGGCAACCACATTATCATTTAGTAACAGCGGATGTTAATTCTTTATACACCATTATAAATCACGAACAAGGATGTACAGCTGTCTTAAACACTTTAAATAATGACCCGTCTATTTCTAAAGAATATATTGATTTTCTGATTTTGGGCATTAAATTTATATTATCTCACAATTTTTTTTACTTTAATAATTCATATTATTTACAGGTATGTGGCACCGCCATGGGAACCAAGTTTGCACCTAGCTATGCTAATTTATTTATGGGTAGTTGGGAAGAACAACACATATGGTCCAACTGCCCATATGGTGCAAATTTGGTGCTCTGGCGGCACTACATAGATGATATCATTTTTATTTGGTCAGGCACATTAGCACAGTTATATGATTTTCAGAAATATATGAACACTAATGGTAATAATTTAAATTTCACGTTTGTCACAAGTCCCACCAAAATAGAATACTTAGATTTGGAGATTAATATTATAGATAACTTTATTCATACAAGTACATATTTCAAACCCGTTCAATCTAATTATTACCTTCACGCACAAAGTCATCATAACCCAACATGGGTTAAAAACATACCAAAGGGTCAATTCATTCGTTTAAAAAGAAATAGCTCACAGGCAGATACATTTATTAGACAAGCGGAAGATCTTAAACATAAATTTATAGAGAGAAAATATTCCTCTCGAGACCTAGATGAAATAATTAATGAAGTTGCAGCGATGGACAGAACCAATCTTTTACAATATAAAAATAAAAATAAAAATACCAATAAGTCATCCAATTTGGCATTTATTACACAGTATAATCAAATGGCACCCAGCATACGTAAAATTTTTAAAAAACACTGGTCAATATTAAAAAAGGACAAAGAACTGGAGGGAATATTGCCAGATAATCCTCAAATTATATTCACCAAAGCTCCTAATATAGGACAAAGATTGACACCAAGTTGTCCATCGCTGCAACCTGCTTCTATTAAAGTACAATCTCGTGGGGGATATTATACTTGCAATAGATGTACTGCTTGTAAATATAGTATCAAATCATCAGAATTTATATCCAATAATACTTTGAAAAGTTACAAAATAAAACAACACATTACATGCAATAGCTCTTTTGTAATTTATTTGCTTGAATGTCCCTGTGGTCTGCAATATGTGGGTATGACCACCAGATGTGTCAAACGACGTCTGTACGAACACATATAACATTAAAATTGGTTTAACTTCCCATAGTTTATCCAATCATTTTATTCAAGTGCACAATAAAGATCCAAAAGGTCTCAAATGTATCGTAATAGAAAATATCACACCACATTGGAGAGGAGGAAACACTGTGAGCTTACTAGGGAGGAGAGAATCCTTTTGGATTTCCGAACTAAAAACATTATCACCATTAGGATTAAATGTAGAATTCGACCTTAAATCCTTTTTGGTAGGATAATCCCTCCTCTGTATCATAAGGCATATATATATAAGACATCAATAATGGTCTTCTAATGCAATTTGTCCATTAGGAAGTTTAACTCCTATATTTCATTTTTTATACAAGCATTTTAAATTTATGTGCCGTTTTGTAATTCTTTTTCAGTATTTTAATTCACTCAACACATTGTACACACATTAAGATGAATGTATCATTCACTTTATTTAGTCACCATAGATGCATTTATTTTATTAGATTCACTGGCATATTATTGCCATATATCACTTATACAATCACACATTTAAATTTTTTAGCTATTTACACACTACATTTATAATGTTTTGTTTGTATTGTATTGTGTTGTCTGTCATCAGCTGAGTTCTCCAATACCGCAGCGGCACCAAAAACTGTGCTAAGTACCATTTCTAAGCACGTGTGGATAAACACACAAAATTGACTGAGGACTAATTCCAAGCTTCATTGCGCATGTGCCTAAGTCTGCAGGTGGAACTAATTGATTAAATTAAGGACTTTCTACTTAAGGAACCATCTTTGGACTTTACAATATCTTGAACCCCTGAGGAAGAAAGCAGTTTGGCTTTCGAAACGCGTAGGGTGGCTATCATTGCACTTCAAAATACACCGTGTTTGGCGATTCTTCCCCCACCGGCAATAACAGATTGGTGTTGCGGCTATACAGACAGCTGGCGGACTGTTCCTGTGACGCTGTGTTGCTGTGTCGAATCTGCGGCTGCAGACCTGGAGTAGCTTCGCGTCCCGTGCTGTGCATTGTGGGAAATTATCTGCTCACACGCCGGCTGGCGTGCACGCACCAACAGGGACGCCCAGGAGTACACAGTCTACTTCACCGAGAGGGGATACTCTAATATATCCACTGCCTGCTTACAATAACCATCTGGTGAGTGAGCATTTCATCTACATCCACCGGTGTTGCAGAGTGCATATTCAATCAACTGTGTCCTATTGTTTTTATGTTTATGTATACCTATTAACTTGCTATTAAATGTTTTTAACTTTATTAGTTCCTAAGTGATATCTCAGCTGTATGTTGTCTTTATGTTGTTTGTCTCTTGTGTAACAGTATTACGCTATGTATTGTGCTTTCTTTTTTTCAAAGCACACCACGAGGAGTCATTCTTGATCGTCCAAACAGACCTGGTTTTATATCCTTTATATTTGGTATTTTTTGCTCAGGCGCCTATTGATACATATTCCTTTCCAGTATTGCAGACAGCGCTAATAAAATGCTAATATTACGAGCGCTAAAATACCGCACTACACTCTGGACAAAAAAAACCATACTGCATCTGCCCGCGGTTATCAGAGTTGCGCCGCTACGGCCGCACTAAGATAAAGGCGGCCGCCACTGTATCTACAATATCCAAAATATTCCTCAATTGATTTCACAAAATAAGAATTTAACTAATCTGCTATTACATTTTTTTTATGCTCATCTTAACATCCCTGAGTCTATCATTTTTTGGTATTGAGCACAGCCCTTATAATACTAGAGTTGAAGATGGACTTTTTTTTTTTAACTAAAAATGAACAGTTTGGGATATATACCCATAAAACCAAATATCCATTAGAACTAAATGATCAAATAGAAATGGCTCTTTTTTTTAAATCGTATATATGATATAATTACCAATAAATACCAATTAATTATGTTAATATATATATTTTGTATTTTTCCTTTGCCGTACTTAATTACTGTATTCACTTTTTTCCACCCCCCTTCTAACATTTTTGTAGTTAGATATGTTTTTATATGTTTCTTGTTGATATTCACCATGTTTTTTTTTTAATGTTTTTCAGTATTATTGTGTGGGTTGTTACTTTTATGATGCAATTTTTTTCTGTATATATATATATATATATATATATATATATATATATATATATATATATATATATATATATATATGAGAACAACAAGAAAAGAAAGCGCCCGATCCTAGTGCAGCATGAAAAAATACAATTTAATAAAAATGGATAGAACCAACAAATGCAAACTCACAAACAAATAAAAAGTTAAAGCATGTAATGAGTATACTCATTCGCCAACTGCCCACGATATGCCTCTGCTTGCGCGCCAATCTCTCCGTCTGTGTAGTCCCAGCTCTTCTGAACCGACATCCGGCAGGGGATACAGGAATGAGACAGCCACAGTGTGACCCGGAAGTCCTCCACACTTTTAGTATAATCCGGATATGAGGTCTGTTGCCCGTGACCCCGCAAGTCAAGGGATAGTTCTTTTTTTTATATATATATATAGACTGCATTATAACCGGGATAGCACACGAGCATTGACAGCTGCAGAGAGGAGAGAGAGACACAGCCCTTTGAAGTGAGAAGAGAGGGATCTAGATGCCTCGCGCGGCAAAATGGAGGTTTTCAAATTGGGAGCCATGCTCAGACCGCGTTATATGCGGATTCACGTTGTAGTGGACCGCGCTATAATGGGGTTGAGCTGTATATATATATATAGCCCTTTGAAAATGTCAACGTAATGACGAAACGCGTCAGGGTACGTCACCACGACATTACGTCATCACGCAAGTGCGCACTTTACGGCCGGAGAGCGCATGGAGCTGATCTGAGTCTGATAACTTGGAAATCGCACTACAAGCAGAGACACGGCGTTCTTATCCATCTAGAGCTGCTGGAAGTTAACCGGATTGGATATATCCGTTGGTGTGATCCAGGACGATGTTGCCCTGTTGGTGGTGATTATATCACAAACTGCTTGATTTTCTTTTACTTTTGTGAGTGTCCTTAATCCCCTTGTCCTCTTTTTAACATTTAATGTACTTTTTTACGATATGGGACGTGCGCTCTCTGTTCTTCTGTATATATATATATATATATATATATATATATATATATATAAAACATATACGATAAACCATAAACCATACGATACCGTTTGAAGCACGAGATCAGGGGACAGCACTTTGGTAAGTTTAATCACAAGTTTTTGTATTGAAAAAAAGACACATAAAACGACGTTTCGGTCCCCCAGTGGGACCTTTATCCTTGAAAAAGGTCCCACTGGGGGACCGAAACGTCGGTTTATGTGTCTTTTTTTCAATACAAAAACGTGTGATCAAACTTACCAGAGTGCTGTCTGCTGATCTTGTGCTTCAAACAGTATCGTATGGTTTATAGTGGAAAATGAGGGAAAGGAAACACCCTTTAACTTGCACTCAGTGTCTCAGTAGATATGATTATTAAAGTTAATACTTATTATTTTATTATATAAATTAAAAAAAGGGGGGGAAATAGCATGAACATCTAATCTTGATCATGTGCATACATTAGAACAACAAACACAAACATATATACAAACATAAACTGGAAGGGGACCTAATGAGCAACCCGTAGGTAGGTATTCAATCAATGTAATCAAGGCTCACATAGGTATAATACATGGAACCCCCGTTCCAGCACTGATTAAAAAACCTGTAGTCAATCAGACAGGTATCCAAGGCTAACAGTCATAATATTGTAGTGCTACGTGTAACCTGCAAGTGTTATCAATAGAGAAGTACACCTGCTTCTCACCACAGGAAAATAGACTTATTTAAATATATTTTAAGCCTAATAATAATAATAATTTCTAACCACAATACTTAATAGCTTAAATCTAATCTACAGTGCAGCAGTGAAGAACGGCCCACAAAATGTGATTCGGTTGGCCCTGAGGCACGGGTCAGAGCCCGTATCAATTTATAGCCTCTTACACTAAGCTAAATGAACTGCACTGGGGACGTGCGCTCTCTGTTCTTCTGTATATATATATATATATATATATATATATATATATATAACATATACGATAAACCATAAACCATACGATACCGTTTGAAGCACGAGATCAGGGGACAGCACTTTGGTAAGTTTAATCACAAGTTCTTGTATAAAAACTTACCAGAGTGCTGTCTGCTGATCTTGTGCTTCAAACAGTATCGTATGGTTTATATATATATATATATATATATATATATATATATATATATATATATATATAAATATAATACAAAAATAAATAGATGATACCGATCTGTGGCTAACGAAATGCTTTTATTTGTGCGAGCTTTCGAGATACACTAATCTCTTCTTCCGGTGATGTTACAATGAATGAAGCAAGCAAAGAGTATACTTAAAAACAGTGTCTCTTGGAATGTTCAGGATACAATGGTAGATTCGGCGCAACTGCGCATGCCTTAGTCAGAAAGGCTCCCGGAAGTTCTTCAATAAACTTTATTGTCACAAACACACAAGGGCTAATACCGCATTCTCCCCCTCTTGGAATGTTATCTGTGCTTGTCCTTCCCCCGGTGTGGATGAGATTTCCCATTCACCAATCCCCAACTTGCCCACAGTTTGCAGAGTGGGCACTCTAGGGATTTCCGGCTAACACAGCGCCTGTGTGACATTGCTACCTGGCCTGCTTAGCTTATGTGTACTCCCCCTTCCACCTGGCGTCTCCCAGGCTGGGAGGGAAACTCAGGGTGTGAGCTAGCCCAGATGGCTAACAGGATCTCCTATTTAGCAACCATCCTGGCTAATTCACACATCCTGACTCTGGGGCTTTCATATGCAACACTTCCCTAGACACACAGGCACTGCCTCAGCGTGGGGTCTCTGAAGTCTGTATAGAAAAGTGACCCATCTCATAGGTGTTAAACCATTTGGTCCCTGTGTGCATTTCAATGACAGTAGAAAAAAAGCCTCATCCTGACTGTCCTTTAAAAACTGCAGCAAAAATACACTTTATTAAAAATACATGTCTTCGGGTGTTACACTGGGGCTGCATACCAAATTGCAGGTTGCTGGCCCTTTCCCTTCCCGAGTTATGGCTTATTGATGAACTGGCAATGCTGGGCTATGGGCATCTCACGTCAATTGACTTGCAGTTACGGAGTTCTCATGTCAACTGACCGAGTTCCCACGCCAATTGCGAGTTGCCTTTCAAGACACGCCATTAACCGGGACGGAGATACATTGTATCCGAGCACCACTTGAGACGGGAAACCACAGCCCTTTGATTCAATTGACTCTGCGGTTACGGCTTCCAGTCTCAGTAATGGATACCTATACTTGGCAATGGAACAAAGAGACCGCGCCACGCTTATCTATTTAACTTGTGGTTTAGCATTCGCAGCGGCATCTTGTGTCCAAAGCCAGTAACGTCAGTGTACTATGTTATACACTATTGCAGGCACATACACTACTACAAAATGGGGACAATAAGGGACAGAGGGAAAAATAATACATGTACAGTGCACATAAAATTAACCCCTTCATCCCCAATACGAAATAGGGGTAAGCAGCCGAGCATACTGCCTTTATTAATGCGCTGATAACCCACAATTTTGTTACAGTGAGAAAAGAAGAAAAATAGCAGATGTGGATAGAGAGTTAGAGACCAAGATAAGGCTCTGCTCAGCTAATATATAGATAGAGGTCAATTATAGTAATAGTCTTATTAAGGGGGTGCTTAGGGAAGATACATCACTTGTACACAAAAGAAACAGAATCCCTATTAGGAGCACTCAACCCTTACTGATACGTAAATTAAAAGGAAATACTTTATTACAAATCAGAAAGAAAACTATACACATATACAGTATATTAAAACCTAAGGACGTGGTGATGAATGAGATACTCCTGGCTAATATAGTACAACTCACCATAGGTGATATGCAACCTGGCCTCACATGTGTAATTAAAGGATAATTCCTTCCATAACATCAAAATCGCCTCCTTTCTTGCTTGCTAGGAGAAGAATTAAGGGTGATAATAGAGAGTGGATAGAGAGTTGACTGACTGATCGCATAATGATAATCTTATGCAGTATACAGTATATATTGCTTTAACTCAGTATAAGTCATTTCTAGATACAGATGAGATACACTCTGGTACTTTAACATTTTCAAGGGGCCCCTCATTTCAATATATTTCACTAGGATGATTGGAATGTAAAACACAGAGAAAGATAGAACAGAGCAGGGAAGCTGGTTAAAGCAAGCTAACCCATCCCACTTTCAAATATCAGGTCTTGTTATGCACCTGTGAATGACATTTCTCTCTTCATTAGAGAGGTAAAGAGAGTGTTTGCAGGTAGTGTTAGGACCTGTAAAAGGGGTATACCTTGGCATGGTTCTAAATGACAGAAAGAGAACAGATATTGTATACTGTATATGAGCGCTACTAATTCAGGTGACCATGAAATGCGAATAATATTAATATAATTTGTCCAAAATAACTTGGTGGTGGAATGATCAATACTTATAATTGATTAAGTGACTTAGTTAAATGAACAAAAATAAACTTACTCGTGAATGAAAAATAAAGATAACAACTAGTTTAAACGTGATAAAACGCGGTGCAGTCTTCTATTAAACCACCCAAATGTGCAAATAAAATTAGTGTGAGTATATATTAGTGCAATTATAAAGCAGCTAAAAAAAAAACTTTAAAGGACTGTTCCAAAGTCCTTCGAATTGTAGAAACTGTCTAGAGCTCAGGTTTCAAAGCCAGACAATGAAAAAAATATATATACAGAAATATAGTGTAATACGAATCCACTTGATAATACAAATATGTAAGATATGACTATTAATAATAGCATGTTCTTGTATAGCACTGTACGTAGCGCTATACAGAGACATTTTGAAGGCACAGGTCCCTGCCCCATGGAGCTTACAATCTATTTTTTTGTGCCCGAGGCACAGGGAGATAAAGTGACCTGCCCAAAGACACAAGGAGCTGACACCAGGCATTGAACCAGGTTCCCCTGCTTCAAACTCAGTGCCACTCAGTGTCTTTACTCTGCCCCTCCTTCTCCCTAAACTCACATATCTCAAATGTAAAAACAGCATATCAGAGACACAATCTCTCCCTGAAAGGAGTATGGGGCTCATCTCTACTTAGCATACTGTATACGTAACAACTTCTCGGTGCCCCCTCTTGTCTTTATCTCACCAATGGATGTCAAAAGAGTAGAGAGAGTACCGGACAATAGTGTAGTACTGTATGTCTATAAAGCTTTAACATAAAAGTTTAAAACATAACATTGTGCACTCACAATTTGCACATAGATAATGCGCATAAATGAAAAACAAGGATCTCTGGTCCGTGGAGTCCCCCTGCTCGAGCCCATTTTGGCATCCCCTGTGATCTTTACATTACTTCCTGTGACGTACTCATGCTCTTTTGGGTATTGAGCCAGCTGGTTGTATTCACCACTCCTTCTCAGGATCCCATACACTCAACGCATTTCATCTTTGTTAGTTTCTTAAGGAGTTGTATTTGCTAGTCATCATATGGCTACTATTTATGCAATTCAACTGATTGTATAATGCTCTCTAATTAAGGTACTATACATCTTACATTTGCTAAACATTATCATATTGTATACTGATCTTATCGTATGTCACATCACAA
Organism: Ascaphus truei; assembly: GCF_040206685.1. NCBI lineage: Eukaryota > Metazoa > Chordata > Amphibia > Anura > Ascaphidae > Ascaphus > Ascaphus truei. The sequence continues at coordinate 509,087,157 of NC_134483.1, forward strand.
CATTTATTATACTACTACTACTACTACTACTACTAATAATAATAATAATAATAATAATAATAATAATAAATGTTATACACACATTATAAAACTAGTTGAGAACTTTCTCAATGAGTATATCTTACAATCTTAATGTGGACATTATACGTCTATGTAACACTCTTGTGTATAAACTGTACATTTCAATTGACATTGTAAACATTTGTATACAAATATACACACTGTACATATCAAAATTAAAATGATTCATAATAAAAATGTATCTATTCCCTATATTTAACCTAAATTATTTATAAGTATATTAAATAATGGAGCAAAAAGAATAAGGAGGAAAAAGCACAAGAGACAGTAATTAAAATACACATGATAGTCATATCTCTGTATCTCAAATATGTATCAGCACTCTGTATATGGACACAGAATCTAGTGGGAGAAAAGATGTATGTCTTAATATTTAAATTATATTTTAATATGTAGGGATGTGTTAGTTTGCTTTCCCTTTGCTGCAGCACGTCTCCAGGGGGAGTGTTGGAAGGTTCCGTGGCGGCCCAACAGCATAGGGCGCCGCCATGTTGTTGCACAATAGTAAGGGTCACTGTCAGAGCAGAGAGAGGTCGTGCATGCGCAGTGCAAGCGCGCGAACAGCTGGCCAATAAGATAGAGGCTCAGCCAGTAACTACAACTCCCAGGAGCCGTAGCGAAGTTACCTGATGCCAGGGAGTGAATGGGAGGGCCGGATTTGCAGGAGGCAGGAAAGGGAAACGTGGGGGAGAGGCTACGCTAGCCAGAGGGCACCGGAGGAGCGAGGGAAGAGGTAGTGTGGGTGCAGGGGGTCCGCGACCCACCTGCATAGGTTAGATCTTCCCGGTAGGCCCCAGGATATTCCCTGAATCACAGTAGATTGTGGAGCTGCAGGGATGCTCTGTAGTGATAGCTACATCAGCCCTTACTGTATAGCAGACAGGGACAAAGTGTGCGGAGCTGAGGTTGCTGCTAGTCGGCTGCTGAACATCGGGAAGTTGGAGAGACCACGCTAGATCGACAGATCATTTTTGAAGTTGTTACCGGTCACCGCAGTGACCGGAAGTTATTTACTAAAGTGCACCAACACCGGTCAACAGGCGCTGATCCCGCCTTAGGGAACACTCTTTGGGGACACTAAGTGAAGTGGCCAAAGGACTGAGCCTATATACATATTACAGTACATGGACACGGTGTGGGGGCACGCGGTGACGGGACAGTGACATTTCTCCTTATGAGACCTGAATGGTCCTGCACTGATGCCGTACAGAGGCAGCGCATAATCGAATGCCTGTGATTCCAAGCTTCCCACATGATGCACTGTTACCGGGACGACCACCCTGATGCCGATACAGCCGGCATCATTCACGCCCTCACCAAAGCCTATGGGATTCCAGTGGATGCGTTTGCCCTGATGGCCAAGTTTCACACTCTGACTTAGAAGGAGGGAGAGATGGTGTCTGATTTTCTTAGGCGTCTGCACTTGGATCTGTGGACCCTGGTGAGGAGGAAGGTAGTGCAGAAGGTGGATGCCGACGGACTGCGCACCACGCAACTGCTGAGGGGACTTCTTCCGCTGCATCCGGTGTCCGTACGAGTCAGTGGTTGTCTGGTGCCGAGACAAGCCCTGACGTTCGATGACCTGATGGACCGAATGCAAGGCACATGAGACCGTGCTGTTGGGATGTGATTTGACCCCGGGAAAGAAGACGGGAGTGGTTGCCAAAGAAGCTAAAAAGTCTGAGGCTAAAGTTGAAGCGGCTGGGGATGTGAACCCAGAGAAGGAGTACTTTGATGAACCTACGGCTGCCCGGGCACGCACTGCTTCGGGGCGAACTTCCCCGACCTTCCGAGATAGTCCCTCCCGCAGCCACCTTCAGTGTTAAGCCTGCGGAAAGATGGGGCACATCCGAGAGCACTGTCCCTCACAACAACGAATGGCGTCACGACCAGCCAAGTCTATGTTGTGTACTCCTCAAGCCAGTGAAGCGGCAGGCCAATCCCCGATCAACAGCCGAATTGGACCGGCGGCTAATGGACACTGGGTCCCAGGTGACCATAGTGTATCGACCCTTCTACGACCAACATCTGCATCGGCTGCCGCTATTATCCGCCGACTCCATGAGGTTGAGAGGGGTAAGCCATGAAGACTACCCTATCGATGGAGTGGTGAAAGTACACCTGGATATTCCCCAGTTGAACACCGGCAAGCATCACCCCATAGAGGTGGAAGCGTTAGTGTGCCCTGAACCCCGGGATCATCCCAGCGCCCCTATAATCATGGGAACCAATACGGACATCGTACAAGCTGTGATCCACATGTACTTGCAGGAAGCAGGTGAACTACCGTTGCTGGCTCTAGCTGCATGCCCAGCGTTACAAGAGGCCTGCGGTAGGATTTCAACTGAAGAACATGGGAAGTTGTATAATCAGGAGTGCGGGTTGACCGAGATTCCTCCCGTGGAAGGAAGAATGATGGTCGCAACGTGCCATTATCCCGCCAGACGTCCGGAGGATCGACTATTCTCATTGGAGAGCACGTTGATGACCTGCGACTCGGCTACAAGGTAAAGAAGTGGATGGGAAAAATCCCGCCCCGAACTCGGGTATACGTGAGAAACCTTTCCCCTTACCATGGTGCATTGATCACCAGCAGCCGTTGGGTCGAATCTATCCGGTGACCCCTGAGAGGAAGTCAAAAGGTAGCCGTCTGGTCACCACCGTTCATGCCGTAACTCCACAGTTGGCGTTTGATTTTGGAGACTCGCCGTTGACAAAGGAATGGAAGGGGAGACTGCAGACCAAGTTGGAAACTCGGCGGGGGGTGTTTTCCATAAGTGATTGTGAAGCTGTTTTCGAGAGTTTAAATTTATTTTTAGCTTTTTGCCATATATCCCTTGTGTGACCCATGGTGCCTAATTCAAATTTACTTGTCCCCTTGTCGTATCTGTCGGAGGCCCATAGGCTTGCTTGCAGAGAAGGCGTTCTGGCATATTGAAACTCAATCTTTAGCGAGCATAGCTGGTCTGGGTCTGAGTTCCACTCGACCACTGGCTTTAGTTGAGCTGCCTGATAGTATCGAGCGATGTCTGGCACCCCCATACCTCCCCTGCTCCTTGGCGCTGTTAATACTGATTTTGCGACTCTGGGTTTTTTTCCATGCCAAATAAATTTGAATATTCTGCTCTGAAGATCCTTCAATTCTGACCCAGGAACCCTGATTGGAAGTGTCTGGAAATAGTATAATAACCTCAGGAGTACATTCATCTTAACTGAGATCATCCTTCCGATCCAGGAAATTTGGTATTCCTCCCATTTATCCAGGTCTTTTCTAATTTTATCAAATAAGGGTGGGTAATTACATTGGTATAGGGAGCGGTAGTCCTTTGATACATTAACTCCCAAATATTTTATGTATGAAGGGCTCCATCGGTAGTTAAAATTTAGTTTTAATAGTTGGATCTCCGAGTCTGAGAGGTTGAGATTCAGGGCTTCTGATTTGTCGCTATTAATTTTGTAGCCTGATATCTTGCCGAAATCGGATAATTCCTTTTGTAGATTGGGAAGGGAGGTATGAGGGCGAGACAGCGTAAGAATAACATCATCCGCGAAAAGTGAGATTTTGTAATTGGTATCCCCAATGACTATGCCTTGGATGTTCGCGTTGTCCCGGATTCTAGCTGCCAATGGTTCTATTGTCAAGGCGAAAAGAAGAGGGGACAGGGGGCAACCCTGTCTCGTACCGTTCTTTATCTCGAAGGCCTTTGCCGGAGCTCCTGGGAGTTTGACCGTCGCCATGGGGCTGCGGTAAAGTGCCCTGACTCCCTCTAAAAATGTATCATTGAAGCCGAATTTCTGCATTGTGTTATCCAGAAAAAGCCAGTCAATTCTGTCAAACGCCTTCTCTGCATCAAGACTTAACAAAATTGCTTTAGAGCCTGAGATGCAGACATGATCTATTATGTCTATAATCTTTCACGTATAGTCAGAGGCCTGACGATTCTGAACAAATCCTACCTGGTCAATGTTAATCAATCTAGGTCAAATTGGGTTCAGCCGGTTGGCGAGGATCTTACTGTACAGTTTAAGATCATTATTTAGTAGGGATATAGGACGGTAGCTTCCACACTGTTGTGGGTCTCTGCCATCTTTATGAATTATAGCTAAGATAGCGTTGGTCATGGAGGGCGGGATTGGGGAGCCTTCCATGAAAGAGTTGAATAACTTAAGGAGGTGCGTTGATAGGATCGGGAGAAATCGTTTGTAATAAGCATTGGAGAAGCTATCGGGACCGGGAGTTTTGGAGATTTTTGATGTTTTTACTGCTTCTGTAAGCTCTATTTTTGATATTTGTTTTTCTTCTTCCGTGAGGCTAGGAAGTTGACACTTAGAGAGATAGTCATTCATTATTCTGGAATTTGTTTCAGGCGCTTTGTTGCCCTGAGTTTTTAGGTTATAGAGCTCTGTATAGAATGCTGTAAACTCCTCTTCAATTTGTTTATCATTGTATATGATTTCACCAGACCTTCTCTTGATAGCTGTGATTTGTGATCTCTTCTGTATGCCTCTTAGTTTGTTAGCCAATAGTCTATCTGCTTTGTTCCCCATATCGTAATATTTTTGGTTTTTCCATCGCAGTGACTTTTCTACGTCCTCTATTTGTAATTGTCTGAGCTCCTCTCTGATGGATGTTAATGTTTTGTATATTTTTTTAGAGGGGTTAATTTTATGTTGGCGTTCTAGTTCTAGAATTTTGTCTGTCAGATCTCTAATAGCCTTTGTTTTGGTCTTTTTCCTGTGAGATGCGATGGAAATGATGGTTCCTCTAATTGTTGCCTTATGGGCTTCCCACAGGACTGTTGGCGATGAGACCGACTCCGTATTATGGGCAAAGTATTTTTAAGTGCTGTCTTTATTTCTCTCTCGATCTCGGGGTAGTTTAATAGCGAGTCGTTGAGCTTCCAATTGAACGAGTTTGTTTTTACGAATGGTGTCGAGAGAGTAACGGTAATTGGGGCATGGTCCGACCATGTAATTGGGCCTATATTTGCGCATGTTGAGGCATCTAGAATGGTTTTAGTGGCGACGAGGTAGTCTATTTGAGAGTAGGTCTGGTGTGGTGAGGAAAAAAAAGTGTAATCTCTTTGGCCCCGATGTTGCGTTCTCCAAATGTCCAACAGTGTATTCTCCCATGATTTCTTTACATTTTTTCCATAGTCTTTGGGAGGCCTTCGCGTGGGGTCTGTTTAGTAAACTTGACTTGTCTTCCAACGGGTTCAGGGCCATGTTAAAGTCCCCCCCTACTACCATTGAGGACAGTAAGGTTGGGTCAATCTTATCCAAAATTGTCCTCAGAAATTCTATCTGGTTTTCATTGGGCGTATATATGTTGACCAGCGCGATTCGTGAGCCTGCAAACGAACCATATACTATCAAAAATCTACCCTCTGGATCTGTGGTTGTTTTGGTATGATTGAATGGCGTTCCCTGACAGAATAAAATTGCTACTCCTCTCTTTTTACTGTTAAACGATGAGTAGTAGCCTGTGGGGAAGGCCTTGCTAAACAATTTGGGTGGCTCTTATGATGTAAAGTGGGTCTCCTGTAGAAATACAATGTCGCCTTTCGACCTTTTCATCTCTTGGAGAGCTAACCTCCTTTTTCTATTATTGTTAAGGCCTTTCACATTTAGTGAAATTAAATTTATTGGGGTTTGGTTAGCCATTGGTCTGGTATTTGGTTCCCTCAAGAGCGACTCCCTTCCCACTAGGGAGAGTATTTTGGTTCCTTTGTAGGATCATGTCCCCTTCATGTAAGGAGGGGTTTCTGTTTGTGGGGACCTGGACGGCACTCCAGGGGGCTGGGGGGGAGAGGGAGAGAGGGGACAGGGTAAAGGCCTGCCGGGACAGAACCGACAGGGAGAGATAGTGTGAAAGGAGGGCCAGGAGTGGTTCTCTGAAGGTAGTACCAGTGGTACTGACCGGCGTTTTGGCTTAAGGCCAATTGGGAGGGATCCGTCGACTTCCGAACGGGGGTGCAAGGGGGGGGGGGTGCAGACTCAGAAAAACTTTATGGGTTGTATCCTTCCATGGGTACACTAGGGGGGGGTGTGGTTGTTCTTATCGGGGGCGATCAGAGAGAACAGGTAGAAGAAGGTGGAATGGAGGGGGAGAGCGTGGGAGGGGAAAGGCAGGTTGGAAGGGGAGGGTAGGTGTGAGGGGGGGAGTGTAGGTGTGAGGGGGGAGGGTAGGTGTGAGGGGGAGGGGAGGGTGAGGGAGGGGGTGGAGAGAAGAACAGGAAGGGGGTGATGGGTGCGTTCCTTTGTGTTTGACAGTCGTGTTCCTTGAGAAGTGGGGGAAGGGCGAGGGGGAGGGGGAAAGGGAGTGGGGGGAGGTGGGAGGGGGATGGGAGGGGGATGAGAGGGGGGAGGGGAATGGGAGGGGGGAGGGGAATGGGAGGGGGAAGGGGGTTCAGAGTGTACATATTGTCCTCCGGTTAGTAACAATTCCTGGATAGTATACAAACATGTTGTCAGGGCGTGCTCACCACAAATGAGACGGGACCGCGGTGTTGAGGTGGGATAGGATATAACGCCACCCACAGCCACGAGGGCATGTCTTGAGAGTAGAGTGGTCTGGCAGTCCAGATCGGGGCAGGAGAGGTACGGATGGTAGAGGGTAATGTTTGCCAAGTCCGGGGTTAGAGAGAGGGACATTGTCATTTACCATTTGCCAGGATCGGGATGCCAGAGGTGCGGAGAGTTGTGTAGCCATATGCCGAGTTCGGGATGCCAGAGGTGTGGGTAGACGTAGCGGAAGCCGGTTCAGTACACGAGGAAGACTGCAAAACAAGACAGGACAAGACAGGACTAGGGAGGCAGAGAGTGATGAGAACAACTGGTTCTATGCTCAGCCAATGAGTCAGTGACACTGTAAGGTATATATAGGAGAGAGGGTCCAATGGCAGCGCAGCAAGGTGGGGTAGTGTGGAAGGGCCAGGCTATGGCAGGGATAGGTCCAGAATGAGTCCCAGGGGAGGAGCCATAAAGCCCAGTAGTAAGACTGCATTTGATTGCAGCAATGGTTTGAGGTGCTGTGCCTTTAAGGGGTTGGTGCGGCTCCGTGTGGCCACGCCTCCGTGTAGCTGCGCTTGCGGGCGCGTGACCATGCGTAGCCGTCGGCCCAGCAGTAGAAGAGGAGTTTGGCGTGCGCGCGCGCCCACGTGGAGCTGTGAACGGCGTTCCGGAGAGAGGCTGCCTGCGTGCCGCGAGAGGACCCGGCGGAGCTGCAGGTGAGTGAGGAGCACGCCGAGGGCGGCGTGACTCCCAGACCCTTACAGTACCCCCCCCTTCAGGGGCGACCTCCGGGCGTCCATGACATGGCTTGGAGGGATTCTTACGATGGAAAGCCTGGACGAGTCAAGGCACGTGGAGATCCCGGTGGGGAATCCAGGAACGTTCCTCTGGTCCAAACCCCCTCCAGTGGACCAGGTATTCTACTCCTCCTCTGGAAATCCTAGAATCCAGGATAAACTGAACCTCGTACTCCTGTTGACCTTGAATCAGAAGAGGAAGTGGAGGAGACGTGGTTTTAGAAAAGCGAGGACTCTGGAATGCTGGTTTAAGCAAAGAAACATGAAAGACTGAAGGAATCTTCATCGAGGGTGGAAGGCGCAGACGATAAGCCACAGGATTAATCCTCTTGACCACAGGAAAGGGACCGAGGAACTTAGGTGCTAGTTTCATGGTAGGAACCTTTAGTCGGATATTCCTGGAAGAAAGTCAAACCCTGTCTCCTGGGACGAATTCCGGAACCGAGCGTCGGAGATCTGTCTCCCTGTAGCCACCTTTAAGTTCTCCTGAATCCTCGTCCATAAGTCTTTCAGCCGGGAAATGCGCTTGTCAACCGCTGGTACTCCTGAGAATAGAGGGGAGAAGGGTAGACGGGAAGGATGAAAGCCACAATTTATGAAGAAGGGAGATTCTTGAGCGGAGTCATTGTGAAGGGAGTTAAGAGCAAACTCAGCCCAAGGAAGTAGATCCACCCAATCATCCTGTGTATCGGTTATGAAACACCGAAGATATTGTTCAAGGTTTTGGTTGGCCCTCTCCGTCTGCCCATTGGTCTGTGGGTGGTATCCCGAGGAGAATTGAAGTGAAATACCCATTTTTCGTGAAAAGGCTCGCCAAAATCTTGAAACAAATTGGGGCCCACGATCAGAGACGATGGTTGAAGGTACTCCGTGAAGACGAAAAATCTCCTGGATGAAAACATCCGCAAGCCTGGAGGAATTTGGAAGACCCCTCAAGGGGACAAGGTGAGTCTATTTGGAAAAACAATCGATTACCACAAGAATCGTATTCTTTCCTTTGGAGTCTGGAAGCTCTAAAATGAAGTTCATACAAATATGGTTCCAGGGACGGTCTGGAATGGGTAAGGAAAGAAGAAGGCCTGCTGGTCTGACCTGGGGTACTTTGTTGCGAGCGCATGTGCCACACGCTTTAACAAACTCCTCCACATCCTTAGCCTTCTCTGGCCACCAGAAGGTACGTTGAACAATGTCGTTGGTTTTCCGTATCCCTGGATGTCCTGCTGATTTAGAGGAATGGCACAACTCAAGAACCCTTTTGCGGTGTTGGGGTGCCGTGTAGAATCTTCCCTCTGGGACCTTGAGCCCCCTCGGAGCTTGTGATTGCTCGGATCGAATCTTGTCCAAAATATCAAAGGAGTTGGCGGACAGAATACATCTAGAGGGAATAATCGTCTCTAGCTGTTCTTCAGACTTGTCCTCTGCCAGGAACTGTCGAGACAGAGCGTCCGCCTTTAGATTTTTGGAGCCAGGAATAAAGGAGATAAGAAATTTGAATCGTGAAAAAAATAGTGCCCAGCGGGCTTGTCGAGAGCTCAAACGACGTGCCCCTTCTAAGTAGAGAAGATTCTTATGGTCTGTGAGTATGATTATAGGGGTCTCCGTATCCTCTAAGAAGTGTCTCCACTCTTCTAATGCCAACTTGATTGCCAAAAGCTCCCGGTTCCCGACATCGTAATTCCGTTCTGCGGACGAAAATTTCTTCGAGAAGAAGGCACATGGGTGTAGTCTGGCTAAGGGAGAGGTTCTTTGGGATAAAACAGCCCCAGCCCCGATGTCAGAGGCATCTACCTCCAAGGTAAATGTAAGTTTCGGATCTGGGTGTGTGAGGATAGGGGCAGACACAAAAGCCTTTTTCAGAAGATTAAATGCCCGTATGGCGGTCTCAGACCATGATGAAGGATCTGCACCCTTCTTCGTGAGAGCAGTTATGGGAGACACCGTAGAAGAAAAATTGCGAATGAAGCATCGATAATAGTTTGCAAAACCTAGAAAGCGTTGCACGGCTTTGAGAGTGGTCGGACAGGGCCAGTCCAAAATAGCCTTAAGTTTCTCTGGATCCATATTGAATCCGGAGTCAGAGATGACGTATCCCAAAAAAGCCACAGACATGTGGAACTGACATTTCTCCAACTTCGCAAAGAGATGGTTCTCCCGGAGGCGAAACAGCACTTGTTGAACGTGTTTGATGTGTTCTTGAGGGGACTTAGAAAAGATTAGAATGTCATCTAGGTAGACGATAAGAAATGTGTTAAGAATGTCCCGAAAAATCTCATTGACGAAATCCTGGAAAACTGCTGGTGCGTTGCACAAACCGAACGGCATGACCAGGTATTCATAGTGGCCGTCATGGGTGTTAAAAGCAGTCTTCCATTCGTCCCCCTCACGTATCCTTACTAAATTGTAGGCACCTCTTAAATCCAATTTAGAAAAGATAGTTGCTCCTTGAAGACAGTTGAAGAGTTCCGTTATCAAGGGCAGTGGGTAGCGGTTCTTGCGTGTGATGTTATTCAAACCCCGGTAGTCTATGCATGGACGAAGAGAACCGTCCTTCTTTTTGACAAAAAAAGAAGCCTGCTCCGACTGGAGAAGAAGACTTTCGGATGAAACCCCTCTCTAAATTCTCAGCAATGTAAGTGTTCATGGCTTTAGTCTCTGGGAGAGAGAGAGGATAGGATCGTCCTCTGGGAAGAGATGCCCCGGGTAGTAGGTCAATAGGACAGTCGAAAGGACGGTGCAGAGGTAGAACCTCGGAACGTGCTTTGTCGAACACATCACGGAATTCCCAGTACACAGAAGGTAGGGAGTCGACCTTCTCTGGCAGGGTAGACAACCCACCAATCTTCTGGAAAATCCTGGTACATGTCTTGGCACAAGGAGCACCCCACTGGATGGGTTCCCGATCCGTCCAGTCGATGCAAGGATTATGGAGTTGAAGCCAAGGAAGCCCCAAAATCAGCTCAACCGAGGGGGTGTGGATAACATCGAGGGTAATGATCTCCGTATGAATGTCGATGTACTGCAGTAGGAGAGGCACCGTCTGGAGCGTGATGAATGCCGGCTGTAGAGGTCGACCGTCAATGGCCTCCAGACCTACTGGCGTCTTCTTACTGATAAATGGAATATTGTTCCGTCTATCAAAAGTCTCATCGATGAAATTGCCTGCGGAACCGGAATCAATGAACGCCGGTGCTTGAGTGTGAAACCCCTCTCCAGACAGTGTTATAGGCAACATTATCCTGGTGGGAAGGACGTCTTTGACGATGGGAGAAAATGTCAGTATTCCCAATGAAACTCTCCGGGATTTCATTGGGAGTTGGCGTTTCCAGGCTTGTGGGGACACTGGGGTAATATGTGACCGGAATTGCCACAGTACATGCAGAGACCGGCATTGCGCCGACGTTGTTTTTCGGCAGCAGACAGCTTGTTACCTCCCAACTGCATTGGTTCCGGGGCGTCCCCGGAAGGGGATGTAGGCACCATTAACGATGGAGCAAGATGCCTTGAAACCCGTTGACGGTAACGAGAACATTCATTTCTCCGCTCCTGCAGACGCTGGTCCACTCGAACACACAGCCTGATCAAATCCTCTAGGTCAGTGGGACGTTCCCGCGCTGCGAGCTCATCCTTTAGGGATTCCGACAGACCTTGCCAAAACGCTGAAGATAGAGCTTCATTATTCCAACCCGTCTCAGCAGCAAGTGTGCGGAACTCCACAGCGTACCGGGCGACGGGTCGATCTCCCTGGGTTATGTGATGAAGAGACGATGCTGCCGTTAATTGCCGTGCAGGGGTGTCGAAGACTTTTCGGAACTCCTCGACGAAGAGATCAATGTCCTGTGTGAGAGGACCTTGTTGTTCCCAGATGGGAGAAGCCCATGCCAGCGCCTCGTCGATGAGAAGAGCCACGATATAGCCGACCCTGGAGACAGAAGAGACAAAACGAGAGGGCGAGAGTCGAAATTGGATGAGGCATTGGTTAAGGAAGCCCCTACATCCTTGGGGATCCCCGGCATAGTGTTTGGGGGCCGGAATACAAGGTTCCAAAGCAAACGGAGGTGCTGGAAAGGCGGTTGCGGAAGCTGTGGAAGCCACGGGTGAGGGTTGCCGACTGAGAGTTCGGACTTGAACGGTAAGGGAATGAACGCTTTGCTGTAACGTATCCATTCACCTATCAGCTTGTTCCAGATAAGTCTCTAGCCTGGTGAAGAGATTTGTATGGGCATTTAAAGTGCGCTCCACCTCAGCGGTGTCCATGTTTGTAGGGCTGAGCATAATGTCAGGGCGTGCTCACCACAAATGAGACGAGACCGCGGTGTTGAGGTGGGATAGGATATAACGCCACCCACAGCCACGAGGGCACATCTTGAGAGTAGAGTGGTCCGGGGAGAGCGTGGGAGGGGAAAGGTAGGTTCGAAGGGGAGGGTAGGTGTGAGGGGGGGAGTGTAGGTGTGAGGGGAGAGGGTAGGTGTGAGGGGGAGGGGAGGGTGAGGGAGGGGGTGGAGAGAAGAACAGGAAGGGGGTGATGGGTGCGTTCCTTTGTGTTTGACAGTCGTGTTCCTTGAGAAGTGGGGGAAGGGCGAGGGGGAGGGGGAAAGGGAGCGGGGGGGAGGTGGGAGGGGGATGGGAGGGGGGAGGGGGATGGGAGGGGGGAAGGGAATGGGATGGGGGGAGGGTCGTGGGGGGGAAGGGGGTTAAGGGTGTACATATTGTCCTCCGGTTAGTAACAATTCCTGGATAGTATACAAACATGTTGTCAGGGCGTGCTCAGCACAAACGAGACGGGACCGCGGTGTTGAGGTGGGATAGGATATAACGCCACCCACAGCCACGAGGGCACGTCTTGAGAGTAGAGTGGTCTGGAAGTCCGGAGCGGGGCAGGAGAGGTACGGATGGTAGAGGGTACTGTTTGCAAAGTCCGGGGTTAGAGAGAGGGACGTTGTCGTTTACAGTTTTCCGGGATCGGGATGCCAGAGGTGCGGAGAGTCGTGTAGCCGTATGCCGAGTTCGGGATGCCAGAGGTGCGGGTAGACGTAGCGGAAGCCGGTTCGGTACACGAGGAAGACTGCAAAACAAGACAGGACAAGACAGGACTAGGGAGGCAGAGAGTGATGAGAACAACTGGTTCTATGCTCAGCCAACGAGTCAGTGACACTGTAAGGTACATATAGGAGAGAGGGTCCAATGGCAGCGCAGCAAGGTGGGGGTGTGTGGAAGGGCCAGGCTACGGCAGTGATAGGTCCAGAATGAGTCCCGGGGAGGAGCCATAAAGCCCAGTAGTAAGACTGCATTTGATTGCAGCAATGGTTTGAGGTGCTGTGCCTTTAAGGGGTTGGTGCGGCTCAGTGTGGCCACGCCTCCGTGTAGCTGCGCTTGCGGGCGCGTGACCGTGCGTAGCCGTCGGCCCAGCAGTAGAAGAGGAGTATTGGCGTGCGCGCGCGCGCCCACGTGGAGCTGTGAATGGCGTTCCGGAGAGAGGCTGCCTGCGTGCCGCGAGAGGACCCGGCGGAGCTGCAGGTGAGTGAGGAGCACGCCGAGGGCAGCGTGACTCCCAGACCCTTACACATGTTCTGAGTTCGACATTCTTTGACTCTCTTCAAGTCGTGAAAAAGTGTATCATTTTTAGATTCATGGACCCTGGGGCGGGGGGGGGGAGAAATAGGGGGGGGAGGGGAGGGAGATCTAGTCTCTACTCCATAGACTCTAGGCACCAACCTTCTCACAGGGGAGGTTGTGTACCATGTGAATGTGTAGTGTTATATAGACTTGGAGCTTTGGGTGAGGTGGAGGGGGCGTGGGGGGGAGTGGACAACCGGTTCAATACATGTTCACCATCTTGATGCATACTTTCTCAGGTTACAGTCAAACATATTATGGAATCATCAACTTATAATGCAAGTGCATTCATTTTTCAAATCCTGCACCACTTTACGTTTTTAGGCAATGATACAAAAAACAGTTTGAAACATTAGGTTCTCTCTCCCGAGTAGGGTAGAGAGGGGGCCCTTCATATATATAATGTAACGGCTCAGCTGTTAAGGGAGCACATAAACATTGCGGTGATATTCCTCTTAGTTCACATACTGGTAATATCTTGGGTAGGTCAGGCTGGCGTAGCCACCAGAGCAGAGGTATGGGGACTGAGTCTCAGTTGTGTGCACGGGGTATAGTGCCTTGATATCCTGCGCACAATGAGGGGGATGGGGGGTATGGGAGGGATGGGGGGGAGGTAGGTGTGGGGGGGGGGGTGGGAGTGGATGGGGGGATATGGGGGAGGGGGTGGGGGGGAGTAGGGAGGGTGGGGGGAGTGGTCAACCGATTCGATACATGTTCACCATCTTGATGCATACTTTCTCAGGTTACAGTCAAACATAGTATGGAATCATCAACTTATAGTGCAGGTGTATTTTTCAAATCCTGCACCACTTTACGTTTTTAAGCAAAGATACAAATAACAGTTTGAAACATTAGGTTCTCTCTCCCGAGTAGGGTAGAGAGGGGGCCCTTCATATATATAACGTAACGGTTCAGCTGTTAAGGGAGCACATAAACATTGCGGTGATATTCCTCTTAGTTCAAATACTGGGAATATCTTGGGTAGGTCAGGCTGGCATAGCCACCAGAGCAGAGGTATGGGGACTGGGTCTCAGTTGTGTGCACGGGGTATAGTGCCTTGATATCCTGCGCACAATGAGGGGGATGGGGGGGATAAGAGGAATGAGAGGGATGGGGAGGGGAGGTAGGTGTGGGGGTTGACGACGGGGGGGGATACGGGGGGAGTAGGGGGGGGAATGTGGGGTGTCTCTGATCGCCATCTTGGTGTGGATATGGGCCTGTTTCAGCAGGGCCTATAGGGGTTTTATGGTTCTTCCCTAACCATGCATTAAGCCCGCTCGGGGGCTAGGCCCAACTGCCCAGTCTCTCAGCATCTGCTTCACCGCTCCCTCATTCGAGAGTGGCCTCTGGACCCACACTGGGGTGTGGGGGGCAGGGAGGGTGAAGAATTACTCACAGTTTGGATGCTTCCGCTTTGTTTTAGTGTCCCTCACCCCCCTCCTCCCTGTCCCCCCACAGCAAGCGAGATCCAGGCCCCTCAAACCGTAAGGGCCTCCTGGCCTCCGCGACATCACCCGGGAGGGCTACAACATCTTGGGCAACTTTTCAACTTTTAAAACTGGACTTGCTAAGGAGTCGGCGTCTTTAACTGGGGACCTCCTCTTGTTAACTTTCAACAGGCTCGTGGGTTCCGCGGCCGCTCGGATTCCTCTCCGGATCCGTAGGTTATTCTTTCCGCAGGTCTCGCGATGCTTGTGCAGAGTCGAGTCAGCTCAGCGCAGCGAGTGTTAAGTGAGTGGAACGATGTCTGACTGTCTTCTCAGCGCTTGCTTGTTTTCAGGCGTGCTGAGGCCTCTCTTCTTCCCGGCTTGGTATTGTTGTCTTCTGGTTCCTCTCCTTGTGCGGGGGTCCGTTGTCGCTCGGGCGCCCATGAGGCCGGTGGAGTCAGACCCAGGGCACGCACATATGGATCCATATATTCCGGGAATCTGATCGTCAGATATTTGCCTTTGTGATTTGCTGTTAGCTTGAAGGGAAACCCCCAACGATACCGGATGTCGTTTTCCCGGAGGAAGGGTGTTAGGGGTTTCATCTCCCTTCTGTGGATCACCGTTGTCCTGGACAGGTCACTGAATATTTGGAGCTGTTCCTCCATGAAGGTAAGTGATTCTTTTCCTCTGCATGCTACGAGTATGCTTTCTTTGGTGGTGTAGCTATGCAGTTTCACAATCACATCGCGCCTTCTGCTCGGGTCTTCTGATCTGGGCCCCAGAGCCCTGTGGGCCAGATCTATTTCCAGGTTTGTCCTCCAGGGATCCGCAGATGGATTTGAATAGGTCTAGTAGGTACGGGCGGAGGAGGCTAGGCAGAATCGTTTCAGGGATATTTCGGATGCGCAGATTCTGCCTTCTATCCCAGTTCTCCTGGTCCTCTAATCCGTCTTTAATCCATTGGAGTTCTTCTTTTAATTTAAAGATCTTGCGGGACTTTTCATGGGAAAATGGGAATTGGAGTTGATATGGAAAACTAATCAATTCAGTCAGTACCTCAAATATTACAGACGCTATATAGATGATATCCTGATTGTATGGACAGGAACACAGGATGACTTTGACAAGTTTATTAAACAACTTAATAACAACGATCGGAATCTTGAGTTAAAAGGTGTTAATAATCACCAAGAAATCAACTTTTTGGACCCTACCTTGACTATTGAGGATAACAATATAGTCACAAAAACTTTCTTTAAACCTGTGGATGTAAACTCCCACCTAGATTGTAGGAGTAACCATTTGGGACGTTGATTGGATAATATCCCTTATGGCCAAATGATACGCATTCGGCGTAACTGCTCCAGGGCAGTAGACTTTAAGGCACAAACAGAGATCTTGGCCAATAGATTTGCTAAAAAGGGTTACAACCAACAACTCGTAAGTAAATCTATCTCTAAGAGCCAAAATATCCCCATTGAACAACTTTTAATCTCAAAAGCTGGTATTGCTAATGATAAGACAACTAAGTCTAATGACATTCCCATGTTTATTACAGGATTCTGTAAACAAGAATATAAAATACGATAGATCCTCAAAAAACATTGGAACATTTTAAAAATGGATCCAAAATTGAGGGATATCATTGGTGCTCAACCCAAACTAGCCTTTAGGAAGGCCAGCAATATTAAGAAAAGGCTGGCTCCAAGTCTTTTGAAAAAAAGATACAAGTCATAGTCTTGCTAGTGGTAACTTTTTGACTAAACCCATTGGCAATTACAATTGCGGTAGATGTATTGCATGCAAATATATGAAAAGGGATTAAAGTTTTTTGGACATTAAGACTGGCAAACAGTACAAAATTGGTCAGTTCATTAATTGCCAAAGAACATTTGTTGTAAATGCTATCAACTGTACCTGTAATCTCCTATATATAGGGAAAACAATCAGACCCCTAAAGGTCAGAATGTGCGAGCACATGAGTGGAATTAGAAATGCACAATAAAATGTCGATCGAGGCAGAAAAAATCATAATCTTGCACATCATTTTCTCATTCATCATGGAGGTAAATTGGATGATTTTCAATTTAGGGGAATAGAGATAATACCCAGGGTCCCAAGAAGAGGAGATAGAGATAATCTCCTTCTCCAAAGGGAACAGTTCTGGATATATACCCTGGGAACTAAAGTACCTAGTGGGTTAAATGAACTGATTGAACTTGTTCGTTTTTTTAAATAATATTACATCTGTCCAACTCCATTCTGTGCTATTTTTGGTTGAAATATTATTCATATTAATGTGCAACATACCTCGGTCTGACATATATTTGTTAGTCGCATTAATATTTATCCTCTTTCACATTTAATATGTGTTTTTTTTGGTAGGGATGGCAAAAGTGAGTTTTAAAGAACATAATATATTCACTTTGGCTCCCAGCCAAGGAACTACGTAGTTTATCTTATGTTATCCCTCGATTATTTTACATGTGGGTAACTTTTCTGTACTAACATTTTATATGTATGTCTATTAAGTTATGTTGTATTATGTGTTAAAGATTGTTATAGTGGTACATGCTAAGAGATTCACTCTCATCTAAGCCCTTACCATCTAAGCTCAGTAATTAACTCTTTTAAGGCTGACATGCAGGATTGATTGATTGCATGCATGCTTTTTAATGCTGCTGGTTTTTGGATATCAGGGTTAAATTTAAAATCTTCCCTGACATTTATAATTACCAGAGTTGTATATGGTTTTAGTCTTTATAATAGACATTTTATATTAAATTGATAGTAACAATATGTACTAATAATTGTGTTTTTGTGATTACTTAAATGTTTATCTTGTTTAGTATTGTTCATGTACTGTCAGTGTTTTACGATTTTATTAACAGGTGTGCCATATAGCACACGGATTGGATTGCTAATTGCGAGGTGCCATTCCCATAGGCTGATATTATTTCCAGGAAGGGTACTTAACTAGGGCCATGGGAACTGTTAGACCAACCCCCTGAGGAAGTGTCATTCTGACATGAAACGCGTCTTGATGAGGTCATAGGCAGCGACGGAGGGCTCGTGACGACAGACTCCTGAAGCTACGCATGCATACACACCCATGAGGGCTCCGTTAAAGACATTGGGTTGGCTGATAATCATCACGTAAGCCCCCATTCGCTAAGATCTTTGAATTCAACGAGTGCCTTGGGTTACTGAGGCTTGCCCTCTGGTAGTGATGTGTGATTCATTGGATATTATGATCCGGTCTTAATTTTAAGTATGTTGTACAGTACATGTATTCGTGTACATATAAATTGTGTTTGGTAGTACATACTGTCTCTGTGTTTTCTCTCATACGCCCCTTTTGTTTTGTTTTATTTTATGTGGAGTTTACCCCACTGATCATGGGAGATTGGGAGCTGCAGGGAGGATCACATAGGCAGTGAGGAGAGGGGAAGCGGAGGACAGCGCAAACTAATTCCATTTCAATATTCACTTTAAAGCACAAATTGTTGTTAATTAACATGCAATCTCTTTATATACACTACACCTGGGGCATCGATAAATCTTATAAATATTAGTTCAATCATTTGTGGATAAGTGTGAAAAATTGATCTTTCTTACAATCAGTGATAAGTATAAAATTGAGCCAACGCAAACAAATGATATTGATGGAGACGTAGCAGCTTTCAATGAGAACAACAGATTCCAGGGAAATCTAAAATGGTAAAGAAAAGAAATTGCATGCTCCATAGTATGGATCAATTTTATAATAAAAAGATGATTATATTATAGTTTGAAGACATGGAACCCTTTTGAATGTAACGAGAGTTTTCTATTCTCTCTCTGTATAGGAAAATGATAGGTCTCCTGCAGCATGTGAGTATCTAAATATATGACTCTACCACTGCTACAGTGTACAGAAATTAATATAGCTGGGTCCTGTGCATTAACACTTCAGTTAATTATCGTAGAAACTGATCAAAAGATAAACATGAACTTTAATGCCAAATCAAAACAGAGAAGAATAAGCATCTTTCTAATCATACTTCTTGTATATTATGAAGAATATTACGTTGATATTTAGGGAGCTATATCTATTCAGTATTGCCATCAACTGACAATGAATTACATTACAATATAATGATTCTTTCAAAACTAGATATGAATATATTTTTCTTATGAACCAGGGCATTGCTTTGGTTACCCCTGAAGAAGCATCCTTCGTGACGCAAACAAATGTTGGTCTAGCATCTGATGTCACACGTCCACCTGGTCATGTGATATCTAGAAGGGTGTTTTGGTCTACGAAGCTAATGGAGCACTGTTACTCCCAATGAAGGCTATATCATTTGGAGTTGATAACTCAATTACTGAATTACATTAGTGCCCATGCTTTAAAGAGATGAAGAGGAGTTCTGAATGGGGACTATTCTTCATCTATTCTTACTCTATCTCTCTCCTTCCTTACCTATATAAATTAGGGTTTATTTAGTTACCAGAATGTCAAACAGCACTGAATATCTAGCTGTATATGTATAGCAACTCTGTTGCAGTCACTCAGCATCACTATAATTCTACCAAACTCATCTTTTGAAAGTTAATTGCAACATTCATGCAAAATCTGCTGCTATTGCACAATAATAATGTGATTCTATGAGACTAATTGTGAGTTTATTGCAACTCTGTAAAACTAAACTCCTTGAAGGATCTATGTACATGACATGCATAAAGCGCTAATTGAGAATCCTGAATGTTTGCATACCAGTTCTTCTACTTAAGTGATTATATTAAATTGGACTGACTGCAACATCATTATTTGAATTGACCTAGGTATTCATAATACCCTCTATTGACTAAAAATATACTATATACATACTGGATATGAAAAGTACCAGGCTTTTTATTTTAATGATAAACACTATGGTTTTAATTGGAATGATTAAAATGTAGTTTTAATTTTAGCATTATTAATTCATTTGATACTTGTTTACATCCTCATTTGGGGTTTTTGATTGCAGATTATCAGTGACCTTTTTTCTTAATTTCTACAAGAATTGAATTTTGAAGATAAAACACTAAATATTTTGTGACTGCATTTTATAGTGGCATACATCTATACTATCAGGATACATTACAGTACTGTATGTGTTAGGGGAGGAGGTTGTTGGGGTTAGAAGGGGGGTAGTAAGGTGCCCATTCATTGCCATTGGGTTTATCTTTGCTCCCATTGATGGCATAGGTAACTACACTGGTAATCATTGAGTGTATTAGTGTTTGTATTGTATTTTAATGTGTATCGGGGGTAGAGAAGAAGGGTGAAGGGGGTAGTTTACCCGGGGTGGGTGGTTAGGCCTCTCAAGTATTTAGTGGGAGGGGAACAAAAATAATGGGGTAAAGGCCCCCAACCAGCCAGTGCTGCAGAGCATAATAATAACCCACTTTTTAATGAAATGTCTTAATGCACTTGAACCGGATCACAGAGTGTGATAATGCATGCTTGAGGCTGTAAGCATTTAACCCCTAGATGGCATAAGGTCTAGCAGAGATATGCAGAGTTGTAAGGGGGAAGTCCTGGAACCCCCCGAAAACCTCTCCAATCTCTCTGAACTACATAAACCTATGTGCCTGGGGCAGCTCTCATGGGGCAGCGGTTGTACTCACGATATGAAGACCGGTTCTGTGTGCTCCTTTGCTGATATAGCAGACAATGTGGAAAATGCTTGTTCCGGTAGGGAGAAGCAATTCAGCGGGCACCACGATGCAGGAAGAAAAAGCTGAAGCTGGACTGTGCTGAATATGAATCCTTTATTGTAGCATAGATAAAAAGAGGAGGGGAAGCATACCCCTGCACCTCTAACGCGTTTCACCCAATAATTGGGCTTTCTCAAAGAGTGACATTACCCGTGTGTGAGGCACTAAAATACTGAAAGTGGGCCGGACATGACGTCATCCAGCCAATGAGCTACGAGTGTGTCGTGAGCGGCATGATGGGATACTGAGTTGAGTTGGATTCCATCATGCCGCGCGTGGCATACTTGAAGTTCATTGGCTGATGTGCGTCATATCCGTCCAGCCACGAACTCAGTATCCCATCATGCCGCTCGCGACACACACGTAGCTCATTGGCTGGATGACGTCACGTCCGGCCCACTTTCGGTATTTTAGTGCCTCACACACGGGTAATGTCACTCTTTGAGAAAGCCCAATTATTGGGTGAAACGCGTTAGAGGTGCAGGGGTATGCTTCCCCTCCTCTTTTTATCTATGCTACAATAAAGGATTCATATTCAGCACAGTCCAGCTTCAGCTTTTTCTTCCTGCATCGTGGTGCCCGCTGAATTGCTTCTCCCCACCGGAACAAGCGTTTTCCACATTATTTAGTGGGAGGGGTTAACCCTTTCATTACCTTAGCGGTTACCACTGCTAAGGAAATAAAGGGGTTAACCCCTCCTGCAACCTTCCTGGTAGGCATAACCACCCATCCCGGGAAAACTAACACTTTCACCCACCCCCTCTACACCCAATAAACCAGGTACTCTGGGTTAACCCCTTCATTGCCTTAGCAGCTAGCTGCTCAGGTGATGAAGCTGCTTTTATTTTAATAACACAGTATTGAAGCAGGGGTCTCCTGAGCTGAACCACATAAATTTCAGCTTTGGGGACTGTCTTCTTCCCAAGTTACAGACCCTGGTGTGGGATGCAGTTATCTTCCGGCATTGTTTAAATGTCCTGTACAAGTGGACTGTGACGGGGGTGAATTTAATCATGGCCAGTAGCTCTGGAAGCAGGGGGTCCCAGAGGCTGAAATGAATGCGGTCCAGCTCTGGAGACCCCCTGCTTCAATACTGTGTTATGAATGTAGCCAGGTCCCCCAGGTCTTACCCTTATCTTTGCAGGCTGGGAGAATAGGGAGGTTGTAGTGTGAAGGAGTGCTTTGGTATATCAGAGGCTCCGCAGTGACCCGATCAGATAGGGTGCCACCATGTTGGTTTTCACGCATGCACGGTGAGCCCGTGCGGAGGTGAGGGAACAGAGGTTGCGCATGTGCAGGAGGAGATTGCAATGCCCGCGAAAGAGGAGTTGCTCCTATAGGGTGGAGCGAACGGGACTACGAGTCCCAGCAGTCAGAGTGAGACCAGGTGACACAAGGGAGCCTATAGGGTGGGCGGAAAATCAGGAGGAAGGGTTAGGAGGTTGCGCAGGGGAGCACACTGGTTAGAACAGAGCCAGAGGAGGAAGGAGAAGGAGCTCTACGTGTAGGGAGGCCGGTAGCCCCATACACTAGGCCTCATACCCCAGCCCAGTTAGGCCCTGAGTCCCCGTAGAGTGGAGCAGAAATAGGGCCTGGCCATCAGATAGGGCGCAGCCCCTTAGTTCAGCAGAACAGTGAGACATTCAGAGACTATTGTACAATCTTAAAGAGGTCTGGGCTCAGACCTCGGCTGCACAGCACAGCCACACGGGTGGGATTGCCCCGTGGAGGTATTCCTGGAGAATCCATCGGTCGTCTGATCCTTTGTGAAGTTCTTTGGCAGGCCCTGGCGCTGGAGCGCTCGGCAGGTAATCCCATCAAGTGCACCAACTGTATACTTATATATATATATGTATTCCTATTCGAACACAGTGGCTGCACAGTCACACATGTATACCTCACTTTGGGAGTGGGGCAATATTGAGTGTGGGAAGTGGACACGGTGTGGGTACACGGAGAGGGGGTTGCATCCTGCGAGACGCAGTTGTATAGTGTCTCCACCAAGGAGGGACCCCTGTTGATCATATGCAAGGTTATGTTGGGTCAGTAAAGTCATCGTTATATATATATTGTGTGTGTGTGTGAAATACATTATTGTCCTGCGAGGAACAACTTCCACTCTGTTGGGGGCCATCGCAGGTGGAGGTGCTGCACCAAGTAAGAGATATCCGTATTCATATCAGCTGCCCATGGCTCTCCGAAGCAGAGGCTCAGTCCCTGCGAGCAAACAGGTCACACAGCATTGGTAGCGTACTGTATTAATAGGAAACAGGGCTACATGAAAATAAAATAAAAGACATGCAATCACCTGTTAGAGGTGCGCCAGTTAGAGTGGCTGGTTCAGTCTCACTCTTACTGCGTGTCTCTTATAGGTGAAGCCCAGTAGGATTCAGACAGTGCGAGTCCCATTCAGATACAGGAACCCACTCACTGTGTTAATCCCGATGGGTTATTACCGATTGTTATGCACTGCGCCGTGGACGGTCAAGGCTTTGCACACTTTTCACCAGTACATGCTCTGCGGCAGCTGATACATACAAGATGCTACATCTGTACATCTTGCCTCCATATATAGTGTCCATTATATACATAGGCAAGATAGGACTAATGCAGCCTGGGGTAGGTGTTGAAAATCTGGAATATTTTATTTTGATGGCCCGTTATGCAGAGGCGAGGAGTTTATTGAATATCATGTGAATAAGTAATTTGGTGCTAATAACTTATTTGATGACTGTACCCCGGACTTATCCCTGTTTAAATAAAGCAGCATTAGAGCTCTGAGAATCCAGCAGAGAGATAGTTAATTGCAGCCACCCAATTAACTAGTCTCCACTCTGACTAATGAGAGATCTGAGAAAAGCCTGATGTGAGAAACAGGACAGGGTTTCCTTAGCTCACATTTGGGCTGACAGAAGGAGAGCAGAGAAGCCTGCACACAGACTCTATCTTGAGCACGGAGACTGTGCTGAGATCAAGACATTCAGATACCCAGAGACCTATATTTTCTGGACACAGAGAACCCAAGAACCTGCCAGGGACTGACATGGAGGACCACCTGCTTAAGGTACTTCCTGAGACTTTGAGGTAATAGGCTGGTAATGGGAATATCTCTCCAGTCCTGCAGGTAGGGTCTGGGGAAGTAAGTTAGCCCTTACAAAGGGATAGGATTTGTTATTTCGTTTTTTTGGTGTGTTTTGCCTGGATAAAGAAACATGCTCAATAAAGCCAAGATAAAATTGCATCCAAACCGGTCTCCATTATACTGTATGTACCTCTGCACACATCTCTTACAATGACAAATCGGCACAGTGAAAATTTGTTATCACTCCTTTAACATTGATAATATAGCTTTAGTGAATAGATCAATAAATAAAGCTGGAGTTAAACGGATAACTCCCTTTTTTTTTCATTTATCAGCCTTATGTGAATCTAGCCCTGAGACAGTGAACATGGTGAATTCAGTTATTTGTAGATGCACAAGAGAAAGTGTAGAGGGGATTTAATAAAAACATATGTGTATTACAGTAGGAGAACAATGGTATTGGGGGTAGCATCATACAGTAGGTAAGTCATATGTGCAACAATCAGCTTTTCAATATTTTCCTTTCCCCACCTTCAGAAGGTGCATAAATTTACTGTAAAAACATGAAAGTCTTCTCATGCTAACAAACCTCCCAAGTAAGTCTTTCTATGGCACTTTTACTAAAATTAACCAGTTTAGATACAGTACACCAGAATGCATCTTGGTTAAGTGACATGATGCTGCTTTTAAGTAACAAAAACCTCTCATGTGGCATACAAAATATACAAAAATCTGCTGTGATAAACTCATAAAATGAGGTCAACAGACTAGTGTGATTCAGCTACTTCTATTTTTTTATATCTTTTGTCACTAAAAATGCTGTATTTTGCTGCTGAAAAAACAAAACATCTTTTATCCAATACTATTTTAATAAAACATATTAAATAATCCTAAAATATTATTTGTGCATGCATTAAGCAATATGTTTCCGACTCCAGCTATGTAATGTTGGCAGGACCAAAAGAGAGCATAGTTGAGACTATTCAATACATTTAGGTCATCTTAGGGCTTATCCTTTCTATTTTTAAACAAAGAAGCTTTGCAATTGAATGGGCAGAATCCCAGGACGGCATCCATTCATTTAAGTGACTTATGGGAGTCTGAAGAATAAATGAATCATTTGTTTAATTTTAGGCATTGTAAATATGCCAAATGAATTTATTTGTTAGAAAAATGTATATATTATACATTTATGTCACAGAATCAACTTGGTTATTAGAGATTGGTGAATGGGGCATATTTTTTGTGCGTTTTTGTTTACAAAATGTGATTTGTAGTCCAATATTACGCAATAAACGGCATATTCCCAAATAAAATGTCTGATTAAATGGCACATCTCTATTGATTATAGTTGACATTATATTTTTGTCACACGAAAAAAGTAATCACTATAAACTTAAATTATGGGGAAATCGGGGCACTTGAAGTTATACATAAAACTTAAGTTGTTAAGCAGCAACATATGTGCTTTATCATTTCACTGACTTGACAGAAACATTTTATTAGACCAATTTTCTCAGACAAGAAGCTTTAAATATGCAATCGCAAGCTGTAATTTTACCTATCCTTCAAAAAGTTTTGTACATGAAAAACATATAGCACTAAAATCTTGACACCTTTAGAAAGATGTTCTATTTTAGAAAGATTGTAGAATGACAGGATGAACACAACTAATAACCATAAAAAGCTGTTTTGTGTGTTGTGTCGTATATATATTGAAGTTGAAGTAACATTGAATCTGGAGTATGAATTTCATGTGTCCTAATTTATTAGGCCGAGACTGCCCATTTAGTTGATAAGGCAAATAGTGCATAACTTGATGATGTGCTTCATTCGAATGTGTATGACTATTCTAATCTTTAAAATGTTAACCCCAATCAGTGTTATGCAAAGAAAACATTAACACCACCCGACCCAAAACAATGTAACTTCTGAATTTGGATTTGGAAAAAATGATGACAGGGCATGGCTAGAGATGTGAATATGTCCATGTTTACTTCATAGGAGGTCCTTAGCACATTTTTCCCCTACAGTACTATCAATCAACTATTGATGACATTCTTGTGTGCCTATGAGAAGATTATGCTTAATGATGTTGGTGTTACAGTAGTAGTGATGTTGATGGGTACAAGATTATAGGTTTTAATTACTGTGTTTACAGTATACATCTAAAATACAGTACAGTATGTGTTTACATGTAGAAAAAAGAGTATGTATAATCTCTGCAGTTGCTTCTGCCTGTCTATCCAAGGGTGTTGGGAGAAATATGGTGACGTTAAAGATTAGCTGCACTATGGCGGACCTGTGCTAAATACAAAATATTTATTTTTAGATTGGATTCACATTTTGGTCCCTGCATGGATCTTTATCAAGATGAAGAGTAGTAAAACAGGGTGCCATATATACCTGAACCCAGACGCTACGTTAAAAAACCATGGCACCAAACCATTGGAGTAGCTGTCAAACTAACAAAACACAAAAGGAAGACAACTAAAAGATGAGTACCTAAGTGGAGAATAATACAACATATTGAAATACTGAAAGTGAACGTAAATAAATACATTGTGAAATTGATTAAAACGTAACCATTTTTTACAATTATTTTGTTTGTATATCTCACATTGTGGCACCTACCTATAATCACTATAAAATTGGAATTGGGTAGACACCATATAGGGTTTTCATGCTTGCAAAAGTTAATTGCAAAGGCATCTGTATATCGGATCGACTGTGGTCAGCTCATATATGGCTGTAATAATAGTGAAATAATATTTTGTTAGGACACAAACGGGGTCATAGATACCTGGTCTGCCTGCAACAGTAGCTGTTATATATTGTAAGGAACCGGGAGTCGCGGCAGTGGGTGGCATTTATATCTACCCCCACCTCGGCCTCGCGGTCATGCCTTGTTTGTGGTGAGCACTGCGTTACAGAACGTTAAGCCCACAAAATAGACCCCGCTGTGGTGGGGTGAGTCTTGAGCACGCACGCCAGCATGTTTGCAAAAGTAGAGAGGTACTTAGAGCAAAACGACCAACGCATGGACCGGTTAGAGTGAAACCTTCAGTCCCTCACTAACCGCGTACTAGCCTCTTCTCCTAGCCCTCTCCCTTCAGCCCCTGCTGTTGCAACGTCTAGCGCTATGTCCATGGCTCCCTTGTCTGAACCCCGACTTCCGGCGCCTAACCACTATGGTGGAGATCCCCACGGATGCCGTTTTTTTTTTTAAATTAATGCTTCATCCAGTTTGAAATCAAACCCTCTCATTTCCCCTCTCAAAGATCTAAGGTAGCGTACATCATTTTTCTACTCACCGATGATGCCCTGGCCTGGGCTTCCCCCATCTGGGAACAAAGATCGGACCTCACACAGGATATCGGACAGTTTGCCCGGGAATTCCGCAGAGTCTTCGACTCGCCTGTCGGCAAAGGTAACTGTGGCTTCCTCGCTTTTCCACATTTTCCAGGGGAATCGACCTGTCGCTAGATATGCCCTGGAGTTTCGTACTATCGCTGCTGAGATGGCTTGGAATAATGAGTCGTTGTCTGCCGCCTTTTGGCAAAGACTCTCAGGGACTCTAAAAGGAGGAGCTGATCGCCATATGTGTTCGCGTGGATCAACGCTTGCAGGAAAGGAGATTCGAAAGAACCAGTCATCGCCAACTTACTCCCAGATACCTTTCTCTTGAAGCCAATACATCAGAATCTCTTCAGTCCAATGTTCCCGAACCCATGCCGCTAGGTGGCAATAAATTGTCTTCCTCCGAGAAACAATGCCGACGCAACGCTGGTCTTTGCCAAGTGAGCTATCTGTGAGACTCTGTGGGGCGACATTAGCTCGTGGCAGGAGCTGCATGCGGCCATAATCTGGCAATCAGGTGCATCTTATCCATCTTGGACTCCTCCACCCGTGTTGATGACTCTCTAACAGAGATTTCTCTCCAATGTATGTGTTCTTTTAATATCCTGTAAGTGCAATTCCTTGGGACTGCTTGTTGATAATTAACTTCCCGACCATTACCCATGGAGTCTGTGATGGCAGATACAATAAATTTGTTGAAAAAAAGGTTGGACATCTTTTTAGAAAGGAAAGGTATACATGGATATACCAAATAAGTATACATTGGACGGATGTTGATCCAGGGATTAATCCGATTGCCAATTCTTGGAGTCAGGAGGAATTTATTTTCCCCCTTAATGGGGTTTTTTGTTTGCCTTCCTCTGGATCAATTAGTAAGTATAGGATACATTATCTGTTGTTTAAATTTAGCATAGGTTGAACTTGATGGACGTATGTCTTTTTTCAACCTAATCTACTATGTAACTATGTAACTATGACCAATGTTTTAACATACCATTGATGTGGTGATTATTCTGAACTAATGTTGCCACCAATTTGGTACGGGGCAGGGTCCTAGGATTAGATAAGCATATTGAAATGTGACACACATCATGAGAAGACTATAGATGTTCTTATATGTAAATCATATTCTAACATGAGAACATTTTTTCGATTAAATTCCGGCGGGTCTCCACCCCACTGGCTGTATTCTTAATAACCCCTGCAGGATGCATAGGAGGATCATCCTCTATATCCTTGTTGCCTTGAAGATTGCGATGTAGTGCAATGTTGTGCAGAATGCAACAACTAATCACTATGGGGGGAATGCACTAAGCAGTGATAAGTGCTTTTAAGACCGATAAGTGAGCTGTGATAACAGGGAGTTTGCATTCTTAAACTGGCTTTTTTCAAGAACATTTTCTAAGTCCCAAAAAGCTCGTCCGATAAGCTAAATGTACCGATTTCTGCCAGTCTTCGCGATTCTCAAAGCTATGATAAGTGATCATGCTTTAAAAACGTGCCAGAAAAAACACGCCAGACAAAGGCAGGCGCAAAAGGAGCTGGGCTTAGAAAAATGTTCTTTGTTTACCTTTTTGCAGGCACACCATCCATACAACAGACCTGCGGGTGTCCCCGACTGACCCCACAGGGGTCCCTGGGTGATCCCCGTGGGAGTCCCCGCGGGTGTCCGCGGGTCCACGCTGGCCTGCGGTACCAATCGTGTGCCTCCCCCAAAAAAACAATACTTTAAAATAAATACACCCCCCTAACACATACAGTACAGTATTGTGCAAAATTACTATTATCCAGATATGGATAATACTGCATTTGCCCATTTTAGATACATTTGAAGCAGTAAGAAATTAAATAAATTTTGCAGTCAGAGGGGTCCACGGGTGTTCCTCGCGAGTGTCTGGGGGTCCTCGGGTGTTGGCGTTAATATCTCGGTGTCCCCCAGAGCTGATTATCATTAATTGAATTAAAAGAGAACACATTATTGATTTAAAATAAATAACAATTGAATTACATCTATCTTCATAACTTTATAGTGTACCAGCAAACATTAGGAAGGGGTTAATTTAAAGGGCAATACTCCTGTGATCAGAAAACCACCAGCCTGACACTAAGCCAACCTTCTGCCACACCTTTATACAAACAACCGAGTACTTCTTGTGATTTAACACCTTCATGACTCAACATGTTGCATACAAATGTCATTTTGTGTGATTTTTAATAACAATTACACATATTGGGTCGCAGCATCGCTTTGACTGTGGATTTATGAATGCTGTATATTTGCTGATTAATCACCTTTTATTATGTGTGTAACACATCTGAATTAAACTATAATGACTGTTTGAATAACAACAATTAATATGTTCACAGTACTATACAAAACACGTGCCATCATTTACAATCATGTGGCTTATTAGGCTGCCTATTTAAACAATACAAGGAGGCACTTACCTTCCAGTGTGAAATGGATGTGGAACCAGATTACGGTTTTGTGTTGTATTTTGCAACGAAGAGGAGTGAGATTATGTTGCAAAAGAGAGAGGGAGATCCGTATTGTGAGGCACATTGTGCTCCGCAATTTTAGGGAAAGATGCTCCCTAGAGGGCTTGAGTGAGGCTGAGATCATCAGCCGATATCGATTGAGCTCAGCGGCTATCTTCGAACTCTATGATGAGTTACAAGATGATATAGAACCAACAACAGACAGTGCCTGGCCTTGTTATAATGCAATGCTCGTTACATTTTCTTGCTTCTGGATCATTTCAGACCACTGTGGGCATAATAGGCGGGGTCTCACAGTCGGCATTCTCTCGGGCCTTTAGCCAGTTTTTATGTGCACTGACTCGCCGCGCTAGTGATTATATACATTTTCCTGGCGAGAAGACAGAGTGGCAGGCACTGAAGATTGCATTTTTAATGTACAGTAGCTGGGCTACCCAATGTGTTGGGTGCAAAAGATTGCACACATGGTGCACTGACCCCGCTACGTGAAGAGGAGAGGGATTTCCGTAACAGGAAACATTATCACTCGCTCAATATGCAGATCGTATGTGAAGCGCACATGAAAGTTCTGAGTGTGGTAGCCCAATTCCAAGGTGCCTGCCACGATTCCCATATTCTGCATAGCTCATTAGTCTTCTGTAAATTTGAAGCGGGGGAATTTGTGGACGGTTGGCTATTGGGTCAGTCAATGTTACAGAAACTGCACATAGATGTACATTTAATGTAGAGTTTAATGTTTCATTATGTTTTGGTAATATTTAATGTAATCACTAATAATTTGTAACATTTTATATGTTGTATGTCATTTACTAAATATCTAATCCATGTAATGCACCTTAACATTATCTTCAATTATTAATCACACAATAAGGAATTAATTTCCAATATACAGTCATTGCTTACATATTGGAGGATTAATACTATAGCCATCAGAGCTGTCATTTGTCATTTGATGTTTATAATGTTCAACGGATGTCATCATGACACTTTGTAAGCTAATTCTTAATGATTATTGGATTGTTAGGTCACGTGTGGTATATTCTTCACTCAGTCTTATGTACTAGGACATGGCAATAGGCAATGTTTGGAAGATTGTTACATATTATATTAACATTCATGTCTTATAGGCGACTCAGGATATGGAAGCTGGCCTTGGATTCTGACCCCACTGGGTAATACTCAAACCCCTGCGGAGGAACGATATAATGAGGCCCACGTATCCACACGCTCGGTGATTGAGAGGACATTTAGATTGTTGAAAAGTTGTTTTAGATGTCTTGATAAATCTGGTGGGACGCTACAGTATTCGCCACAGAAGGTTGGCGACATAGTTATTTGTTGTTCTGTATATTCTGCACAACATTGCACTACGTCATAATCTTCAAGGCAACATTCGGTAGGATTTAGAGGCGGATCCTTCCGTGCCTCCTGCAAGGGTTAGGGAGCATACAGCCAGTGGGGTGGAGATCGCTGGATGGTGATCAAGATTTATTTTACATGTAAGATTTTAATTTATATATTAGAAAATCTATAATCATCTCATGATGTGTCACATTTCATTGTGTGTATTGTGTGTATCAAATTGAGTGCAAATTTAGTAGTGAATGAGCACAACTTCATCTTCATACAACGGTATGTCAATGTATAACACATTTGTCATTCTCTAGATCATGTTTACACCCCCCTCTACAATGTGTGCATACTTGAACGCAGAATGTTGTGCATTAAGCGAAGAGATATTGCTGTATGGATGAATATGCATAGAATGTTATATTTAAAGTTATCAAGTACTGTACATGATTATATATAAGTTTGGAAACACATTTACACTTAATTATGAACATTAAAAACTTCTTAACAATTAGTTATGAATTGTGTTCGTAAATACTTTGACAATTGTTATTGTTCACATTACTTTATTAATACTATAATTGGCACTTATTTAACAATTAGTACATACATTATTTGACTGACTGCAGGTGTATGAGCTGATGTCTATCAGTAACCTGGCATGTATCCCTAACACAACATATATTTATAGGATTGAAACTACACATATCTCTATATTAATATTTCATGCTTCATATAATTACTCATGTTGAACTTTGACCAAGACATGAAAGTTCGACTGAATGGGACTGCCAGGGACCACTGCTGTGGTAATCCGATGGGCCATTAGTCTCTGCAGAAATGTCACTGAAATGTTTGCAGCATGTACCCAGCATGTACCTGGATCTTGTTGGTAATAGCCCCAAATTTTTCAAGGCAAGTTTAAGGCAAGATTTAGAATACTCGTCGGCACACCTGTAGTTAATGAATTATGTTTTCAAACTAATTAATACGTTATGTAAAAAATATATGATTTATCAACGACTGAAAATGCAAAAACTGCCTGTACTACACAAATTTACGGTGTCCCAAATGCTATCACTACAACCATGTTATATACACAGTGCTACACAACATTAACTAGTCGGCATAATGTTACATATTTGCTGTTATAGTGCGGCATTTCCAGCCATTTATCTTAGTGACTAACACAGAATGGGCGCACACAACACATTATAATGTATCCATATGCAAAGTACACAGATTAGGAATATATGTACTGCATTTATGCACATATAACTTATTTGTTTCAGAGAAAATTGATTATTATGTTTTAACCGAGGGGCGTAAACGCTGTGGAATGACATTTAAGCGATGCGCAGGAATAGCTCGGATTTCCAGCACCATTGCACAGAACATTTTACAATATTGCCACGGATATCATTAACTGGATCTTACCTTCTTTCAGAACTCTGTTCCGGTCTTGTGATCTTCACACCGTGATCTCTGTAATATTAACTGATGACAGAGAAAAAGTAAAAGGGGCACGTAAATTTAAAAAAAAAAACTTTTTTCCCCTATTGTACTCGCATGTGTAATGAATGGAACGCATA
Organism: Ascaphus truei; assembly: GCF_040206685.1. Lineage (NCBI taxonomy): Eukaryota > Metazoa > Chordata > Amphibia > Anura > Ascaphidae > Ascaphus > Ascaphus truei. Next base: position 509,119,222 of record NC_134483.1, read on the forward strand.
TGCTTGTCTTTCGAGAATAAGCGATTCACAGATTTTATAAAGTACTTCTGTTATAGTTACCTGCATTATATTGCTTTTATATTCGGTGCAGTCATGGAAGGGGTGTTTTGGAGGTAGCTGCTGTAGTCAATAAATTGGTTGTTCGGTGGGTTCAGCTTGGTCGGTTGTAGCTTACTCCATAATAGTTTACAGTAACACTTTTTTTTCTATCAGCTGTCACGCTTTAACTTTAAGGCCGATAGCAGGGAGTCAAAAAGAAGCACGCACAATCTGGCAGATTGGAGCTTGGCTGATCCAGAACGCGCTGAACTTCTTAGTGAATTGCGCCTCTGGCTTCAATTTTTAGCGGACGTGCAAAAAAATTTCATGCCAGCGCAAAAACTCACTTCTTAATGCATAGCCCCCTATGTCAGCAACCATCTGTGGCGAGTACTGTAAGGCGGAAGGAATTTTCATTCATCATTGAGCCAACACTAAATGAGTTTTCATTTGCTAAAACCCGTTGTGCCCTCTGTTCCTTCTTCCATGTACCCAGGACTGACTGCAGGCTGTCGTTCCAAACTTTGGAGCACCGGTAATTGTATCATTTTTTCTTTTGAGGTGTGCAGTACTCCTCTCTATTATCTGGAGTTCTGTAGGGCACCACCAGATTTACCAAGACATCTGAAACGACTTTTCAACAGTCCAAATGTCCTCTCAATCACCGAGCGGGTGGATATGTGTGCTGCATTATAACATTCCTCTGCAGGGGTTTGAGTGTTACCCAGTGGGGTCAGAAGCCAGGGCCGCTTTCATATCCTGAGTAATATTTAAAAGAGCAAATACACAGGAATTAATATATAATGTGTAACTTATATTAAAAGAATTGTGCATTGCCGTGTCCTGGTACATGAAACATAAAGTGAAGAATGTACTACACATATGCCATTACAATACAAGATTCAGTAATAATTAGATTAGACATACTGTAATCATGACATCTGTTGAACATTAGAAACATATAGAATGTCACCTCTCATGGCAATAGCATTAATACTGCAATATGTAAGCACAGACTGTGTGTATTGGCCACTATTTCCCTGTTATTGTGTGATGAATAATTGAAGATAATTGAAAGCTGCTTCACATGGATTATATATTTCCCCATGTTGAATTATAATTTTTTTGATGATTAGATATTAGCCATAAATAATGAAACATTAATCTATAAATGACATTTGGATATGTGAAGTTTGTCTAACATTGACTGGCCCAATAGTCAACTGTCGCCGAATATCCCGCTTCAAATGTATGAAAGACTAAAGAGTTCTGCAGGATATGGGAATCGTGTCAGAAACCTGGGAATAGGGCCACCAGACCCAGAATTTTAATGTGTGCATCACATACCACTTGCAAATTAGGCGAGTGGTAATGTTTTCTGTTATGGAAACACCTCTCACTTTCACGTAGCATGGTAAACGCAACATGTGTGCAATCTATAGCACCCATGACATTGGGTTGCCCTGCTGCATTATAAGATGCAGTCTTCAGTTCCTGCCACTCTGGAAAATGTATATAATTTCGAGCACGTCTAGTCAGTGCACATAGAAACTGGCTAAGGGCCCGTGAGAATGTTGACTGTGAAACCCCGCCTACTATGCCCACAGAAGCTAGAAAATGTAATGAACTCAGCAATTTAACAAGACCATGCACTGCATGACTACTGTCTGTTGATGGCTCTAAATCTTCTCTTAACTTCACAGAGTTCAAAGATAGCTCTGAGTTAATCGATAAAGGCTGATGACCTCTGCCTCTGTTAACCTCTCTATGGAACATCTATCCCGAAAGCGTCGGACACGCAAGTCCCGGCGACTTGCAACTGCAACTCCTCGCTCTCCTCGCTCTCCTCGCTCGCCTCACTCGCCTCACTCTCCCGCTGTCATCACTTCTTGTTGAAGCATTCTCCTCCTCGCATAAAATGCCACCAAACCTAAAATGGCTATGACCCATTTTGCTCTTAAAGTCAGTGTCTCTTTTGTATCCTTTAAATACAGTAGGCAGCCTAATAAGCAACTTGATTGTAAATGAAGACACCTGTGTAGTATAGTATGTAGTATTACATAGTATTGTGAACATTTGGATTGGAGTAATCCAAGCAGTCATTATTGTTTCATTCAGGTGTGTTAAACACATACACTGGCGACACACTTTATTCGAGCTCGGCTAGTCCCACGAATTCGGGTATACCCGGGTGTATTGAGGTTTGTGACTGTTTTCTGCCCGAGTGCATTGAGGTATTTTCAGGCAGGGATTGAAGCATTTTATTCCCGCTGGCTGCAATACTGCACAGTATATATATATATATACTGCATTACAATTCATGAATTTATGCCATCTGGTAGACACGCGAAGCATTGCAGCCTATTAAATCCTAATCATTATCATTTAACAGATCAGCCGCCCATCAGCCAGGCATGAACCCAGGCTGGGAAGGCAAACGCAACGGGGCTTGTCAGAGGTGAGGAGCGGCGCATTCCAGGTATCTGCCAGGTACATACTGGGTATTTGCTCGAATAAAGTGTGTCGGTGCAGTAATAGAAGCTGAGGTAATCCGAAAATAAAGACCATTCATTAATCCAATGTCAAAGGGATGATGCAACCTAATATAAATAATAGTTGTTACAAATTACACAATCGTGACATTTGTAGTTAACATGTTGAGTGATGAAGGTATTAAAAATCAAGAAGTACTTGGTTGTTTCTAAAGAGGTGTGGCACAAGGTTACATTCATGTTGTAGTTCTTTTGTGATCACGGGAAATCTGCAGTTTAAATAAACCCCTTCATAATGTTTGTGGTACTATCAAGTTCTGAAGATAGATATTATACATTTTTGATTTATTTAGATTCAATCACGGGTTCTCCTTCAACTCAATTAATGAGGATCAGCTCCATGGACCCTGGGACACACACATATATTCATTGCAACACCCAGGGACCCCGGGACACACACACATATTCATTGCAACACCCAGGGACCCCGGGACACACACACATATTTATTGCAACACCCAGGGACCCCGGGACACACACACATATTTATTGCAACACCCAGGACCACAGGGGCCACACACGTATTCATTGCAACACCCAGGACCCCGGGACACACACACATATTCATTGCAACACCCGGGGACCCCGGGACACACACACATATTTATTGCAACACCCAGGACCACAGGGGGCACACACGTATTCATTGCAACACACAGGGGACATACACATATTAATTGCTACACACAGGGACCCCCGGGGACACACACATTCATTGCAACACACGGCCACCCGCAGGAACCACCTGAGGACCCCGGGACAAATACAGGGCCCACCCAGAAGCCCCACCACCCTCTGGTATTAATGCTGTGCTGAAAAAATCATAAACAATGATTTTATGCATGTCTCAATCTCTTTTGCGCCAGCCTTTTGCTGGCGAAAAGAAACGTGAGCTTTTGCAGTACAATTCAGTTATCACTGCTTTGTGAATCACGCTGACTGGCAAAAAATGGCGCATTTGCCTTTTTTTGGCCGATCGTACGACTTTTTTTATCACTGACTGTTTTTTGGTAAAAAAAAGCCTTTTAAGCACGATATTGCAGTTTTATCACTGATTTGTGAATTACGCTGCACGTAATATTGTGCCATAAATGCATTTATATCCCTTAAAACCACTTATAACTGCTTTGTGCATAGTCCCCTGAGAATTTTATATATCTTTTACTGTGGGTGCATGCAATCTTGATTGTGCAAACCAATGGGCTTTATCAAAGCAAGGCGGCACCCCAGTCAGAGTTGAAACTACCTGATCTTTGTATTTTTTGGCATGTATTCAACATGTTGTGACGTAGCTTCTCCATGCTGGAGGAGATTTTAGTCTCATTTAATTGAATAGAGATGAACTCTTCTCCAACACTGAGAAGCAGATTCACAACATGGGCAATAGGGACTTCTGTGAATAAGTGAGACACACAAATAAAACATAAAGGGTACAGTTTCTCCGAATCTCCAATGCTTTTAAGGGGCCTATTCCACAGTACACTGTATCAGCCGAAGCGACTGATCAACTTCAATGTGGAATTTTCACTGAATACAGCTCGATTGGCCACATTGGCTGATACAGAATAAGCCCCTACAGATGCAGCGGCCGTTATTTGAACAAATCACGGAGCCGTTTTCGTTTGCTCTTCTGTATTCTACGCGGCATTAACACTGCCAATCGCCCCAGGCTCCCGTGTTCATCGCGGTTGCTTTGTTTGAATTTCATGGATTCTGTTTCTTTGTGTGCAATGACATGAATTAATTGTAATGTGTTCAGTACTGTGCTACTGTGTCAATTTCAGGTGTTTAAAAAACAGAATACTAAAATGCAATTTTCTGCACTCGCGACTTAAGGCGGTACGGTTGGAAGAAATCACGCGCCATGTCATGGGTATTCCGAGGCATACAACGCGTGAAGTGTTCGAATAACAGCCGCTGCATCTGTAAGTACACTGTAAACAGGTATTTTTTTTTAACAGTGCTGAGAAATGCAGAAACTAATTATCTAGGTAATGAATAGCAACTCTGACTATTAGAAGAGCTTTAAAATACAGCATGATTTTGAAATCCTCGGCTTTTAAGGATCTTTATTATTACATTTTATTTCTTTGTGGCGCAATTAATCCTTCATTAAAAAAAAGACATTTTACATCATAAATATCTGAAATAAGGAGCTTTGACTATTTGTGAGGTACTGTCTGAAAAGCTGTGAGGCTAATTATTATTTTCGACTGGATAGCAGGATATGTTTAAAAGAAGAAGAGTTTGGCTCATGAGGTTGACATGCTATAAGCTGGGTCAAAGTCATTTTAGCTTTACCGTGAAGAGATACTGTACATGCAGGTTGAATTCTCTCTTTAAATAAATGCAGTCTTTCTTTTTCTCTGTGGGGCTGTCTGGTAAACTGTTATACTATTATTTCATATTTGAAGTTCTGAACATTTTTTCTCCTTTACAGGCTTCCTTTTCATTCTTTTGTCCATTTACTGTATCAAGATTGCAAGTATTTTGGGAATGCCTGCCAAGCATTAGCAGTTGTTATTTTTATCATTGTTATGGCTAATCATTCAAGATACTGTAATACTAAGCTGAGCAGCTATGTTGTTTTTGCAACATGCAAATTGATCTCTACTTATGGTCTACTCCAACATACAGGTACGGGTGTATATTTTAAACCAAATCATGTATCTGAATCCCAAATACTAATTTGATCTGCCATCAGATCATATTTGCACAGCCCCCCTCTGATTATTTAACATCTTTATTCAGATAAATGTGAACACTAATTTCTATGTGTAGTTAGGGCCAGTGCAAGGGTGTTTGGTGCCCTAGGTGAACCTTCAGCTTTGCGCCCCCTCCCCAACCAATTAACTGTAAGAATGTTTTTATTCCAAATGATAAAGTCTCCCTCACTCTCGCTGCCACACTCTCCCTCACACTCTCCCTGCCTGACACTCTCTTTCTCCTACTGACACTCTCTCTCCCTTCGCTGACACTGACACTCTCTTTCCCCTACTGATATTATCTCTCCCTCCGCTGACACTCTCCCTCCATGGATATTCTCTCTCCTCCCACTGACACTCACTCTGCCACCCCCCAATGACACACTCTCTTCCCCTACTGACACTCATTCCCCCCCCCCCCCCACTGACACTCTCTCTTCCTCTACTGACACCCAGTCTCCCCCTGCCACTATCACTCTCTCTCCCCTACTGACACTTTCTCTCTCACCACTGACACCAACTCTCTCTCTCCCACCACTGACACCAACCCTCACTCTCCCACCACTGCACAGAAACTCTCTATCCCACCACTGAAACTGACACTCTTCCCCCATTGACACACACCAGAACAGACACACAGGAAAGTCATAGAACATACACACGACAGGACAGAAAAGAACAAACACACATAGAAACACAAGACTCACTCTCCGGTCTATGCTGCTGCCTCCTCTGCTTGGCCCTGCCCCCAGACTTCTGACAGCTCCTCCTGATTGGCTTCTGCTGGGTAATGCAGCCAATCAGGATGGAGGAAACTGCCCAGCCTCCTAGAAACTGTCCTGCTTTCTTCCTGCTCTGGGAAATCTCCCACCCTGTTAGGAAACTGCATGAGGCAAACTACTGTAGGCACCCTCCACATTTTTCCACACTATGTGGCCGCCTAGTGTGCCTAATGGTTAATCCGGCCATGTGTATAGTACTTCTCCTTCAGGATGTTGCAGATTGCTATGAAAATGCACAGTGACAGTGTACGGAAGACTGTGTGCTATGCCACTACTTTGTAATATATATTTCTGAATGTTAAACAGTGGGAAGATGCTAGGGAGTAAAGATGGGAGAATACGTCAAAATTCAGCCTATAAATATTTCCATTTCTTTGTAAACCCGTGAATATTATGAGAGAGACAGACACACAAAGAGAGAGGGGAGGAGGGAGGGTGGTAAAATTGACCATATTTGCTGTGAATATTTTACCCCTACAAGCGGGACAAAGAAACAGAATTTCACAGCTGATACATTAAGAAGCACTTGGCTCATCTAGTCTGGCCCATTTTCCTCTCTGCTGCAAAACCTCAGACTCTATTTGATCATTGGCCTTCCTTTGATGATCTCATGTCTTTCCCAAGCATGTTTGAACTTCCTTACTGTATTAGCCCCTACTTCTTCTTCTGTTGGAAGGCTATTCCATGAACCCACCACCAAAGTACTCTACTTCTTCACATTTTCCTTTAGCCTCCCACCCTCCAGCTTCAGAGCATGACCTCTTGTTCTTTACTTATGGTGGACACTGCGAGACTTTCTGAGGAGAGCTGTGAAACTACCCTTTTTACTTATAGTTTGCCATGCAAGGTAATAAACTGCATGCAATTCAATATATCCCATTGCATTAGAAAACAGGCTCCATAATCTAAACATAGTTTTCTTGTTTTTCAAATGTTAATACGGTACTTCTTAGCTATGAAAACAACACTAACACATGAAACTAATTTAATTGAAACAATTGCAGGGGAAATCTTTCAATTAGGCTCTATAAATGGAAAGATGCCCCTATCCAGGAAGCTGCCTTTTGCTGCAGGTTTTTTTTTTATTGTCTCAACAAATTCAATAAAATGTAAGTGCAATAAGGTTTGATATCCCACAATTACATGCCTTAGGTATTTTGTGACGCACAAGACTGAACACAAAGTGGCTCTGTGTATGTGACAAGTGTAATTGTAAAACAACCAAGTGCATCCTAAGGAGTTTTACAAGAACATATTTTGAGTTTTTTCTAGGCTCTATAAATCTGTCTTTGGTATTGATATTTTTAAAATACCTTTTTATGTGTAAAATTTGAATTGTAGTGTTTGGGTAACCACTTAAATTATAAACCGCAAACTATTACTGTAGATATGAACAAAATATTCCACATGTTCTAGACAAATATTGGACATCCGCAGCTGGAAAAAAGGTCACTAAAACAACCAAGTTTATGAAAAAAAACAAAAAACACATCAGACATTAATATCCTAATCGGAACATTTTACCCTAAAGTTTGTAAATGTTTAGGCATTATTCTGTGAAACTTAGTGATGTGAAATGTAAAATAGCAGTAAATAGCGGAACATTAAACAGTAAAAACAATTTTACAGACACAGCTGAAACAATTTTTACTGAGGTTCTTAAAATGGATCCATCTAGCACCAAAGTACTTTACAGATGACCTCAAAGGTTGGCTAGGATTGAAAGATTATGAACAGACACTGGAGGATCTTAAGAAGACTTATGAACAAGCATCTGATGACAACGCTAACAGCAGTCAAATACTTTGAGTCAAGCAGAGAACTAAGGATACCCCCTGAGCCTGAGGTATTTCAATCTAGTCTGGAGAAATAGGTTCAGAACATCCTGATTCCAAGTATAAGGAGGGGAGGGCATCATTTTGTTTGTGGCTATTGTGCAAGTTTTGGGCAATATCTTGTGGTAGAGGGAGGCTTAACAGAGGGAGAACTGTCATGATTCCCTCCCGCAGTACTGCTCACTGACCTGTACAGGTGCACAGAGGTGTTAGGTTCTGACTCTGGCCCGCTAGAACTAGAATAGTCAACGAGGCCAGCTGCTATCATACGTTGGCTGCAAAACTCCATCCGTCCTGTTTGGTCTGTGCTTGTCAAACATTCTGTTTACAGGTCAGTAGACAGGTTATTGTTTACCTTAGTGCGGTATCTTTCCCTGTTCCTCTTCACTCTGGCTCCTACTGTAGTTCTACTGACATTCAGGTGAATTCTTGTTTTTTGTCTTGTATTCTCTTAACATTATTGTCATCAGTTTTTTTGTGTAGCTCTGCACATTTTGCAGTACCATTTAATTTCCCCAGTCTTATTATTTTTGTCTTATATTAAGTTATCAGTTATCAGTTATCAAAAGACTCTTGGCTTTTGTGGGTTTTCATGCTATCTCCAAGGGATCCATACCTCCTGATAGCATCTTTTGTATCAGTAATCAGATGTATGTTGTGACAACCTCTATGTTGTACCTGTATGTTGTATTATCCTCTGTCACCACTCTTCACAATCCTCCTCTCCAAGAAGCTAAAAAAGTAAAGATATCACAAATAGCATTATATTGCTTTTAATCTAAACAATGTTTAAAATATACTTGATGCACTCACAATAGCGTAAAAAGCAAAACACTTGTCACATATGCCGAGCAACTGCTCTCACTACCATGGCACCAGATTTGGAATACATCCCATTCATGTGACAAGCACATTCTCGTCTTGCAGTCTTTTGTCTTTCCTCTCCAAAAGACGCTATGCATTTTGTCTGAGCATCCTCAAGGGTGATAGATACAGTATTTCAGTACCATTTCGGAGTTTTTCATCATTAGATCTTTTGGATAGACTTAAATGTCTGCTTATATAACTGTATTCAGTTTTACAATGATTCCAAATGCTCAGATCAGTTTTATAGTGAGTATATTGTAGAGTGACTAGATTGGAAGTCTCCTACTGACAAGAGAGTAATCAATGACCTTTTTAAACCTTTTTCACTGACTGCCCCTCACCTCTGGAATGCCCTTCCCCTCAGTACCCGACTAGCACCCTCTCTATCCACCTTTAAGACCCACCTTAAGACACACTTGCTTAAAGAAGCATATGAATAGGACTGTGGCTATTCTGGACACATGACACAAAGCTTGGCCCCCTGCAGATGCACTTACCAGAACTCCCTCCTACTGTCTCTGTACGTTCTCCCTACCTACCAATTAGACTGTAAGCTCCTCGGAGCAGGGACTCCTCTTCCTTAATGTCTAAAGCACTTATTCCCATGATCTGTTATTTATATTATCTGTTATTTATTGGATTACCATATGTATTACTGCTGTGAAGCGCTATGTACATTAATGGCGCTATATAAATAAAGACATACAATACAATACAATACAATGACCCAAGAAAGGACAATTAATTATGTCAGTTCTGCTAATTGTACAGGATTCGGACTAGGTGAGATGTGGAATGATAATACTTTAATCTAACTTAAACATTAAAGGGGTTAAGGAAAACCAGCAGTCCAGCACCTAAGGAAATCATACACCGTGGTCATTCTTTGTAAGACAAAGACATACATCTGATCTCAGGCATGCCAAGAGGGATTTGAGAATATAAAACTTAGCATAACAAGAGCTGAGGTCATAGCCTACTTTGATCTTACAAAAAAACAAAATACAAAGGGAGCCCAGAGCTACATCCAATATGACAAAAATACACAGTGATATATATATATATATATATATATATATATATATATATATATATATATATATATATTTAAAAAAAAGGATCCTTTAGTTTAACCCTTTGGCCAAAGCATTATAAGCCCGCGAGCCACTTCAAGGCATGACCAGATATCGCAGGTCCTAACACTAACTGATTGAAATTCTTATTTACCTGTATAATTACAGGAAGAATGATCTGCATTGGATCTGTCATAACCAGCTGCATAGAAAGGCCTGAACATATGGAAAGTGGGGAGGGGCAAGCTTAAAACCTGGGAAGGAGGGGCCACTAACCTCCAAAACAGCCGAGACCAGCTGGATAAAGTTAATAAACACACAGATACTCAGTAAGCTCATATAAACTCCAAATATTACCACAAAATATATATATGTATATGTGTCAAAAGGAGTGCTACTGAGCGTGGCACTGTATACTACAAAAAACAAAACACATAGGGAGCCCAGAACTACATCCAATATGACAAAAATACACTGTGAAATACATTATATATATATATATATATATATATATATATATATATATATATATATATATATATATATATAAACTATACGATACCGTTTGAAGCACGAGATCAGGAGACAGCACTCTGGTAAGTTTGATCACAAGTTTTTGTATTGAAAATGACACATAAACCGACGTTTCGGTCCCCCAGTGGGACCTGGTGCACCACCTTGGGAAAGGTCCCACTGGGGGACCGAAATGTCGGTTTATGTGTCTTTTTCAATACAAAAACTTGTGATCAAACTTACCAGAGTGCTGTCTCCTGATCTCGTGCTTCAAACGGTATCGTATGGTTTATTATTGCTTTATGGGACAAGCACCCAATTTTTTCTACTTGCAAGTGGAGTGCCGGCTGCTTCTGTGGATTATATATATACTAGCTTATATACCCGGCGTTGCCCGGGATAACATTTTCCCGCTCCGCCTCGCTCTACGCTCACCCCCCTCCTTTCACATATCCATTTCCCCCCCCTTCACAGTTCCGATTTCCCCCTTCACATCTCCAATTCTTCACCCCTCCCCCCCGCCTTCATAGCTCTGTGGCGGCGGGTCACTGGGGGGGTGGCCGGGAGGGTTGGGATTCCCCCCCCCTTCACAGCTAGGCGGCGTCTCCCTGGGTGGGCGGGTTGGAATCTCCCCCCCTTCAGAGGTTAGCGGCGGTTGCTCACCTTTGGTTAGTGATTTCCCCCCCCCTTCCTTCAGAACTCGGCAGCAGTGTGTCACTTTTGATTCTCCCCCCCCGCCCAGTTGCAAGCGGGAGGGTTGTGCGGCTCACTGCAGGTGGGTTAGCGACAGGGTGCGGTGACACCCTGCGGGTATCTCTGCAGCGGCTGACTTTGGGTGCGGTGTGTATTGTATGTCTTTATTTATATAGCCCAGAACAAATAAAGTGATGCTGCACACCTCAAAAATAGAAAAAACATACAATTACCGGTGCTCCAGTGTTTGCACGAAAGCCTGCAATCAGTCCAAGACAGATGAATGAAGGAACAAAGGGCACTGCGGATTTGAACAAAATAAACTCATTTATTGAGCCAACACGACGTTTCGACCTAAGTGGTCTTTTTCAAGTGACAATGGCATAAATACATTCCACAATAGTAACATATAAATAGTGCCCCAAATCCCCACAATGCAGCCTGTCCAATTAGTGTAGATGAAGTTCATATGCTGAGACAGTCCCTTTAGCCAATCTCCAATCTGTGCTCCTTTACACCAGCTGTTGGTGCTCCACGTTAGATTCTGGTGTTCACATCCTCCTTGCTCCTGTGTAATCCGGCATCCATCTTGATGACGTCATCACTCCTCGTTTCTGGCGTTTGGAACACATCCTGGTCCCATTCTGCCATTGCACGTCATCTCCGATCGTGCGTTTCAAGTCCGCGCATGCGCGGTGTCAATCCGGTCGATCCTCTTCATCCCTATACCCCTTCCGATCGCAGAAAGCGCAGATCATTGCAGAATCATTGCGCCTGCGATTGTCAATCATCCTGCGGTCCTGCAGGCTCGGGGGGGGGGGGGGAAACAACTGATCTCCAGTTTCAAATCGGTCAGGTGTTTTGATCCTAGTGCGTCATCTTCATCTGTCAGACAGTGTTGTAGAATGTCTTCATCACCAATGATCCATAATGCATAAGTGGAGGAGAAAGGGGAGGAACAGATCAGCATTCCACATATAGAACAGGCTGTGTGACATATTATATCACCGTGATTAAGTGTTGATAATAAAAATCTAAAAAAAAGGTTTGTCTTTGTCAATGAATTCAAATGCCTAACCCCAGAGGTACAGTATAAACGAACGAGTATACTTGCAGCAGGCAATGGCAGCAACCTAAGGAAAAAAATCATCTCTCCTCAATGAAACAACCTAATGACAAAAAGTCATTTAGTCCATTTGGGTATACAGTATTTAATGTGTGGATCCAAAAGGATTCACGCTGTAATAATAGCGTATCCTTATCCAGACCAGCCCTAGCTTTTTTAATATGCTCAATACCCATTAACTTTAGTGAGGATATTGGGTGACTGAAGTCAGAGCAATGTTTGATAAGAGCTGTTTCCTCTGCATGATTATTAATTTTGCTTTTGTGTTCTATAAATCTGGTTTTGAGCATGCGACTGCTCTTGCCAATATAACATAGTCCACATGGGCATTTAATCATATAAATGATGTTCGTAGTGATGCATGTGATACGCTCCTTTATTTTATACAGTCTGCCACTTCTGGGGTGGTAGAACTTATCCCCTGTATTCAGACTGTTACACACGCTACAGACATAGCATTTATAACAGCCTACTTTAGGCAAACTCAAGAAGTGTGGTGTTATGTAATGTTTTTCATTATCCGCCTTTATCAGGATGTCTTTAAGATTCTCTCCACGCTTATAAGCAAAACGTGGGAAATCCTTACAAACATCTTTGAGTGTTTCGTCTGTCTGTAAAACTTTCCAGTGTTTTTTTAAAGTGTTTTTAATGAAACCACTGGCCGTTGTAAATTTGCTAACAAATGTCAGACGGTCACTTTTAATCTTTGATTGGGGTGTTGTATCAAAAGCCTTTACAATCTCAGATCTGTTGTGTCCCCTCTCAACAAATCTGTCCTCAATCTCCTTTAAAGTTTCCTTCAAGTTAGTCGGCCTGTCTACTATGCGTGTAGCCCTAACCTTTTGTGAAAATGGTAGCATATGTTTTAATGGTTCTGGGTGGAAGCTGGTTGCATGTAACGTGCTATTCTTATCTGTTGGTTTTCTGTATAGATCACTATGAAGTACTCCATTTTCATAGGTAAGGAGCACATCTAGATACGAAATCTGCTTTGTGCTCCAGTTTTTTGTAAACCTAACAGTGGTGTTTAGACCATCCAGATAGTCAAAAAAGTGGATAAGTTCTTCCTCTGTACCCTCCCACAGAAACAGCAGATCATCGATATATCTACAGCAAAACAACATTCTCTTATAGTGTTCTGTAGGATAGATAAATTGCTCCTCAAAATCAGTCATGTATAAATTAGCATAGGACGGGGCCACATTGCTGCCCATAGCTGTCCCTGCAGTTTGTAAATAAAAGGTCGGCTCGAACTTAAAGTAATTTTTGTACAAAACAAAATGTAGGAGGAGCATGATAAAATCCACAGGTGGATTTGATTTGTGAGAACTAGTAAGATTCCTTCGAATGACATCTAAGCCACCATCATGAGGAATTATGGTGTACAAATTAGTAACATCCATAGTAACCATGATAAGATTTTTTCCAGTTAATGGCACTGTGCGTATTTTTGTAAGAAAATCAAATGTGTCACGTATGTAAGATTTGTTCTTAATTACCAAAGGTTGAAGAAAGGTATCAATAAATACCGCTAACGGTTGATTGATGGAACATGTAGCAGAAATTATGGGTCTGCCGGGGGGATTCTGTAAACTTTTGTGGATTTTTGGAAGTAGATAAATAACCGGGCGTCTTGGATTTTTCATAGTAAGAAAGTTAACTATCTCCTCACTAATCCATAAATTATTTAATCCAAGTTGTAGTATCCCCCTAATTTCTGTTTGATACCTTACAGTCGGATCCATATCCAATTTAATGTAACACTCTTGATTCTCCAATTGTCTTAAAACTTCTGTTTTGTACACACTATAGTCCTGCACTACAAGTGCTCCTCCCTTATCCGCTTTTTTAAAAATGATGTTGCTATTCTCCCTGAGTGTTTTTGAAGCCTCCTTTTGTGCAATTGTCAAATTATAGTTTGTGTAATGATGTTTCTTAAAATGTTGTTTCACATCATGTTTTATAAGATTCATGAATACACTCACACTAGAATTTTTGAAAGGTGCAATAAACCTTGATTTCAATTTACACTGGTTAGGGTTTACCTGCTCTTGTTGCTGCCACTGCTGATCTTGCTGATCTGTGGGTCTTAAAAAGAAAGATTTTAAATTCAAGTTTCTTTCAAATTTGAACAGTTCAACCTCTAATTCAAAAGGGTCAGGTCTAGTGGTGGGGACAAATGAAGGACCTTTGGATAAACCCCCTCCGGTTCTCCGCCCACGACCATGAGTAAGCATAATCTAATCATTAATCTGTCTTCTCATAAGTTAACAGAAATGGATATCTGTGTTTTATCCAAAGGTCCTTCATTTGTCCCCACCACTAGACCTGACCCTTTTGAATTAGAGGTTGAACTGTTCAAATTTGAAAGAAACTTGAATTTAAAATCTTTCTTTTTAAGACCCACAGATCAGCAAGATCAGCAGTGGCAGCAACAAGAGCAGGTAAACCCTAACCAGTGTAAATTGAAATCAAGGTTTATTGCACCTTTCAAAAATTCTAGTGTGAGTGTATTCATGAATCTTATAAAACATGATGTGAAACAACATTTTAAGAAACATCATTACACAAACTATAATTTGACAATTGCACAAAAGGAGGCTTCAAAAACACTCAGGGAGAATAGCAACATCATTTTTAAAAAAGCGGATAAGGGAGGAGCACTTGTAGTGCAGGACTATAGTGTGTACAAAACAGAAGTTTTAAGACAATTGGAGAATCAAGAGTGTTACATTAAATTGGATATGGATCCGACTGTAAGGTATCAAACAGAAATTAGGGGGATACTACAACTTGGATTAAATAATTTATGGATTAGTGAGGAGATAGTTAACTTTCTTACTATGAAAAATCCAAGACGCCCGGTTATTTATCTACTTCCAAAAATCCACAAAAGTTTACAGAATCCCCCCGGCAGACCCATAATTTCTGCTACATGTTCCATCAATCAACCGTTAGCGGTATTTATTGATACCTTTCTTCAACCTTTGGTAATTAAGAACAAATCTTACATACGTGACACATTTGATTTTCTTACAAAAATACGCACAGTGCCATTAACTGGAAAAAATCTTATCATGGTTACTATGGATGTTACTAATTTGTACACCATAATTCCTCATGATGGTGGCTTAGATGTCATTCGAAGGAATCTTACTAGTTCTCACAAATCAAATCCACCTGTGGATTTTATCATGCTCCTCCTACATTTTGTTTTGTACAAAAATTACTTTAAGTTCGAGCAGACCTTTTATTTACAAACTGCAGGGACAGCTATGGGCAGCAATGTGGCCCCGTCCTATGCTAATTTATACATGACTGATTTTGAGGAGCAATTTATCTATCCTACAGAACACTATAAGAGAATGTTGTTTTGCTGTAGATATATCGATGATCTGCTGTTTCTGTGGGAGGGTACAGAGGAAGAACTTATCCACTTTTTTGACTATCTGGATGGTCTAAACACCACTGTTAGGTTTACAAAAAACTGGAGCACAAAGCAGATTTCGTATCTAGATGTGCTCCTTACCTATGAAAATGGAGTACTTCATAGTGATCTATACAGAAAACCAACAGATAAGAATAGCACGTTACATGCAACCAGCTTCCACCCAGAACCATTAAAACATATGCTACCATTTTCACAAAAGGTTAGGGCTACACGCATAGTAGACAGGCCGACTAACTTGAAGGAAACTTTAAAGGAGATTGAGGACAGATTTGTTGAGAGGGGACACAACAGATCTGAGATTGTAAAGGCTTTTGATACAACACCCCAATCAAAGATTAAAAGTGACCGTCTGACATTTGTTAGCAAATTTACAACGGCCAGTGGTTTCATTAAAAACACTTTAAAAAAACACTGGAAAGTTTTACAGACAGACGAAACACTCAAAGATGTTTGTAAGGATTTCCCACGTTTTGCTTATAAGCGTGGAGAGAATCTTAAAGACATCCTGATAAAGGCGGATAATGAAAAACATTACATAACACCACACTTCTTGAGTTTGCCTAAAGTAGGCTGTTATAAATGCTATGTCTGTAGCGTGTGTAACAGTCTGAATACAGGGGATAAGTTCTACCACCCCAGAAGTGGCAGACTGTATAAAATAAAGGAGCGTATCACATGCATCACTACGAACATCATTTATATGATTAAATGCCCATGTGGACTATGTTATATTGGCAAGAGCAGTCGCATGCTCAAAACCAGATTTATAGAACACAAAAGCAAAATTAATAATCATGCAGAGGAAACAGCTCTTATCAAACATTGCTCTGACTTCAGTCACCCAATATCCTCACTAAAGTTAATGGGTATTGAGCATATTAAAAAAGCTAGGGCTGGTCTGGATAAGGATACGCTATTATTACAGCGTGAATCCTTTTGGATCCACACATTAAATACTGTATACCCAAATGGACTAAATGACTTTTTGTCATTAGGTTGTTTCATTGAGGAGAGATGATTTTTTTCCTTAGGTTGCTGCCATTGCCTGCTGCAAGTATACTCGTTCGTTTATACTGTACCTCTGGGGTTAGGCATTTGAATTCATTGACAAAGACAAACCTTTTTTTTAGATTTTTATTATCAACACTTAATCACGGTGATATAATATGTCACACAGCCTGTTCTATATGTGGAATGCTGATCTGTTCCTCCCCTTTCTCCTCCACTTATGCATTATGGATCATTGGTGATGAAGACATTCTACAACACTGTCTGACAGATGAAGATGACGCACTAGGATCAAAACACCTGACCGATTTGAAACTGGAGATCAGTTGTTTCCCCCCCCCCCCGAGCCTGCAGGACCGCAGGATGATTGACAATCGCAGGCGCAATGATTCTGCAATGATCTGCGCTTTCTGCGATCGGAAGGGGTATAGGGATGAAGAGGATCGACCGGATTGACACCGCGCATGCGCGGACTTGAAACGCACGATCGGAGATGGCGTGCCATGGCAGAATGGGACCAGGATGCGTTCCAAACGCCAGAAACGAGGAGTGATGACGTCATCAAGATGGATGCCGGATTACACAGGAGCAAGGAGGATGTGAACACCAGAATCTAACGTGGAGCACCAACAGCTGGTGTAAAGGAGCACAGATTGGAGATTGGCTAAAGGGACTGTCTCAGCATATGAACTTCATCTACACTAATTGGACAGGCTGCATTGTGGGGATTTGGGGCACTATTTATATGTTACTATTGTGGAATGTATTTATGCCATTGTCACTTGAAAAAGACCACTTAGGTCGAAACGTCGTGTTGGCTCAATAAATGAGTTTATTTTGTTCAAATCCGCAGTGCCCTTTGTTCCTTCATTCATTTATTTATATAGCGCCATTAATGTGTGACAGGGGGGGTGGCGGCAGCGGACTTACTGTGGGGCGGGGTGTCCGCTGCGGTGGCGGCGGGAGCAGGGTCGTCAACAGAAAGCATGGGGCCCAGGACAAATGAAATGAGCAGGGCACCCCCATTCCCCCCCCTCCCAACCCATAGCGCACCTACCAGGGAAAAATATTTTTTAGCACACCACTTGAATGTAACTGTTTTGTTATTGTCATACCGAAAAAAAGATTACAATGCAACCTGTTTCTTTTTATATTTTCCACAAAAGACAGGTGAGTGACTGGGTGCGTGACTGGGTGCATGGGTGGGTGGGTGCGCTGGTGGGTGCGTGGGTGGGTGACTGAGTGGGTGCACGGGTAGGTGACTGAGTGGGTGCGCGGGTGGGTGACTGAGTGGGTGCGTGGGTGGGTGACTGAGTGGGTGCACGGGTGAGTGGGTGCATGGGTAAGTGGGTGCGCAGGTGAGTGGGTGTGCGGGCACACGGGTGAGTGGGCACGCAGGTGAGTGGGTGCGCAGGTGGGTGACTGAGTGGGAGCGCTGGTGGGTGACTGAGTGGGTGCACGGGTGGGTGCGCAGGTGGGTGACTGAGTGGGTGTGCGGGTGGGTGACTGAGTGGGTGTGTGACTGAGTGGGTGCGTGGGTGAGTGGGTGCACAGGTGAGTGGGTGCGTGGGTGGGTGACTGAGTGGGTGCGCGGGTGGGTGACTGAGTGGGCGTGCGGGTGGGTGACTGAGTGGGTGCGCAGGTGGGTGACTGAGTGGGTGTGCGGGTGGGTGACTGAGTGGGTGTGCAGGTGGGTGACTGAGTAGGTGCACGGGTGAGTGGGTGCATGGGTAAGTGGGTGCGCAGGTGAGTGGGTGTGCGGGCACACGGGTGAGTGGGCATGC